>NW_020664418.1:32837936-32918732 GCF_002925995.2 Terrapene triunguis
GCTGTACCTGTTCTGCCTGTAAACAGAGGTCTTCATTCTCCAAGACTATCAGCCTGGCACTTTTCATAAGAACTAAAATGCTCACACACACACTATAAAAATGCAGGAATTTCTGACTGTCTGAAGAGTTCACTTATGTGGACGTCAGCTAATATCCAAATATCTCTGCTATTAAGATCCTTAGTGAGTTTTATCTACAAAGAAATCAGTTGGCCTACATCATTAACACACTTATACAAACAGAGGATAAAAGAGTTTTATATTACCAGAAGTTGCATCATTATGGATTATTATTTTAGCATTGTTAGCTCTCTATAATATGATGTTGCTCCCACAGGATTACTGATTAAAATAGGAACCAGATGTGCCTTTCATGACCAGATTGAAAAAGATAAACAACTAGAAAATCAATTCAAATAAAAAGAATGCCCTGAGGGTGTTTTTCAAAACTGGAGAGAAAGAGACTGAGTGAGAGAGAATCTTTTGGGAGGGTGGGGCAGAGGGGTGGAAATTTTGCCTCACAACAGATCTCCTTTCCCCCATAAATAGCTAGGGATCCTGGGACCACCTAGATTTTCAGACACATTTTTTATTATATGGCAATGCAACATTAAGTTAAAATTGTGCATCTAGACAGCACCATAAGAAAAAAAAGTCTGTTTTCAGTATCACTCCCATAAAAACAAACAAACAAACAAACAAACAAACAAACAAACAAACACCTTCTAGGCCTATTGAGAGATAAAGTTGGTGAAAGGAATGAGCCCATATTTAAGACCCAGATTTGAATGTTGTAAGAGAGTACCATCTCAGTCTGAAGACTTATAAACATGATGTTAAAGCTTCAGCAAAATTACCTGACTTTAGCTCATTTATTAAAGGTCAGAAGAGAAACTGAGAGGGAGTCCTACCCTCTGGCCAATTCTGTTTAGCAGGAAAATGCTCTAATTAGAAGCCTGAAATCTTGTAGATTATAATAGAGAGGGTTAATGGCACTTGGACTGTGAGGTAGGCCAGCCACTTTTTCCTCCCCAATCCTCAGAGAGGCCAGGCATTCCCAATCCAAAAGACATAGGGGACTTTGAAGCCATGAAGTCATTGTCCCCTATGCCAGAGACTATTTGCACCACTGTTGTTTTCCCTATCCCAGACCTGTGCACAGGCTGACACCTGGCATTCTTTTCCTCCACACGTACAGTCCAGGTGAGGGCCTTCCTTCTCTCCTTCCTGTTGAGGATGAGGAGTGGAGGAGATTCAGCCCCGTGGCATATGGCAGACTAAGCTGGAGGCACTGATCTGTTCTCTACTTGCTTGGATAGGCAGGGAGCAAAGCCCAGATCAATTCTCCTGCTTAGCACTGGTTCTAGTGACTATTGTTGCAGGCCTGGGTAGGGCAGGCCAGCCCTCTGGCCCATGCCAGAGGCTGTTCCACCAGGCAAAGAACAAGCCACCCCATCAGGGCTGTGTAATTTGACTTGAAACAACACACTATATATAGCTAACATTATGAGATGACTTATCCCTGGCACTTACAAAAATACTTCTGAGGAACAGTGCTTTGCTTCTTGCAAGATTGTGCCAAAACATCAGGTATTTTCAAAAAATTATCTTGTGGGAGGCAACTCCTGCTCCCCTGTTATGAATCCTTCCCATTACCCTATTTTCAAGTTAAACACTTGTGCTATGTTCTCAATATACTCAGCCTAAGTTTCAGAAATAAAGGCTAAACACTTCCAGCAAGTGCAGCTTAGTATGCATTTGTTTGCCAAGTGGTGTTACCTCCCTTCTTGGTTATGTTTATGAGAACATTTGTTTTAAATGAGAACAAATTAATACACTCACTGGTCCCTTCCTTTTTCTACTCTATGGAAGTGAATCCCTCATACTCAGAATTTATCACAAGCTGGGGAGAGGGGGAGAATATGTGGGAGCCCATCCTAAAATATTGGCACTAGATCAAAATTCTATTATTAGCACACCAGGAACCTATTTTTTTAAAAACGGAGTCCTTGATGCTAATGTAAAAGACAATAGTTTCAGGGATATGCTGGGGAGAGAGGGATCCCAGAAGCTCTGTGTTAAAATTCAACCATCAAACTAAAGGGTGGGTGGGGAGACTTCCCTGCCACTGATGCAGTCAATCCCTCTCTGGATATTGCTAAATATTTCTTGCCAAAGAGGTCTGAGGCATCAAAAATATTTCTGCCAAGCAACATATTTTTTCTGGAAAGGACCAGATTATCTCAATTGTTTTCTAGGATAGGACTTCACCTGAGACTTAATACAGAGTCTTCACCTCCCTCCTACCTCACACTCCAAATTGCATAAATTGAACACTTTGCCATACAATCAATTACACACAAAAGCTACATTAAAAACGTTACAGTTGCAAAGTAAAGAACTTCAAAGTCAAGAAATGCCAGAATTAAGATTGCCCATATAACCTTAATTCAGCATCCTTATGCTTACATTTTATGACAGTGTTTAATTACGTGATCACCCAGTATTTTTTTCTACAGTAGTGATGCTAGAGACCATTCTAAAGGATATCCTGTCATTATGGCTGAAATAATGGCTACCAAGAAGGCCATATTGATTGTTATACAATACAGGGAAACTGAAGCCAAAAGTAGTTAAGCAGAGCCTGTGGAGGACTACATTTAATCTCTGCACAGGATCTATCAGACTGCATATTACTGATAGGTTCTCCACTCTCATAAAGGAGAAACCCCTGTGATGGCTCTAAATGTTGTAAAGGTTCTAAGGGCTCCCTCCTCTTCCAAATCTTCCTGGAGGAACTTTAGGTCTTGAAAAGCTGACTCTTGTTCTATCTGCTAACTCTTATCTGAGAGATAGCAAAAGACTGGGACAAGGTGGACTGCTGGGTTAAAAGGAGAGAAGGGTACAAAGGGATTTGGCGCAACGAGGAACCCATTTATAGACTGGCAAACTCATGAGCAGAAAAATGTATAAGCAGCACAATATTAAGGAATACATATTAAGCTCAATCAGCTTTTCAACCAAAATCATTTTAGAGCCCAGAAACCAGCTACTCATAGCAGAGACTGTCTAGCGCCAGCCAACATATTGTTCACTGCTAACAATGCCATGAAATAAAAAACAAAAAGGCATGATTTTTAAAAAGGGAATTTTACTAAAAATGTAGTTAAGTAGGAAAAAACTGCCTGTCAACATTGTTAAATAACGTTTCATTAACTTCTCTGAAAAGTTTAATTATTTTATTCTGTGGTTTGTCAGTCAACTGTGTCCATTTAAAAAAAAAAATCTAGCTGGGTGTGTCATGCCAGCGACATGCCACGTTCTGCACATCAGTATATTGTATTTCAGCACGATATCCATCGCTTATTTGTACTGTGGTGTCTAGGAAGTGGACCTCCCATGTAGATTGGTCCAGGCTTAGGTTGATGGTGGGGTGGAAGCTGTTGAAATCGTGGTGGAGCACAGTACAAATAAGCGATGGCCACGTTAACACCACCCTATACCGAAAACCCACCGACCGCTACACCTACCTTCATGCCTCCAGCTTCCACCCCGGACACACCACACGATCCATAGTCTACAGCCAAACGCTGAGGAACAACCGCATCTGCTCCAACCCCTCAGACAGAGACCAACACCTACAAGATCTTCACCAAGCATTCTCAAAACTACGATACACACACAAGGAAATAAAGAAACAAAACAACAGAGCCAGACATGTACCCAGAAGCCTCCTGCTACAAGACAGGCCCAAAAAAGAAACCAACAGAACTCCACTGGCCCTTACCTACAGTCCTCAGCTTAAACCTCTCCAACGCATCATCAGTGATCTACAACCCATCCTGTACAATGATCCCTCACTTTCACAGACCTTGGGAGGTAGGCCAGTCCTTGCCCACAGACAACCCGCCAACCTTAAGCATATTCTCACCAGCAACCACGCACCTCACCATAACAACTCTAACTCAGGAACCAACCCATGCAACAAACCTCGATGCCAACTCTGCCCACATATCTACACCAGCAACACCATCACAGGACCTAACCAGATCAGCTACAACATCACCAGCTCATTCACCTGCACGTCCACCAATGTTATATATGCCATCATGTGCCAGCAATGCCCCTCTGCTATGTACATTGGCCAAACTGGACAGTCACTATGCAAGAGGGTAAATGGACACAAGTTAGATATCAGGAATGGCAATACACAAAAACCTGTAGGAGAACACTTCAACCTCCCTGACCAGACTCCAAAGAGAAACTGCTGAGCTCCAGTTCATTTGCAAATTTGACACCATCAGATCAGGATTAAACAAAGACTGTGAATGGCTATCCAACTACAGAAGCAGTTTCTCCTCCCTTGGTGTTCACATCTCAACTGCTAGCAGAGCGACTCACCCTCCCTGATTGAACTAACCTCATTATCTCCATACTGATTTATACCTGCCTCTGGAAATTTCCATTACTTGCGTCTGATGAAGTGGGCTTTCACCCATGAAAGCTTATGTTGCAATACTTCTGTTAGTCTTAAAGGTGCCACAGGACCCTCTGTTGCTTTTTACAGATTGAGACTAACATGGCTACCCCTCTGATACTTGATTAATTTTGCTATTTTATGAGTCATTTGTAAATCAGCCCTGATTTCTATGGATATAAGTGTACACTAAATAGCTTGGAAGACCAAGTGTCAGCCTACTGGTTGTTTGTGAACTGTTTAATATGCTTGTTAGTTACTTATGGTTAGTAGCCACTAAAATCTCAGTATTATTTCTGCTCCCTAACTAAATAAACTTTTAATATAGTAGGTTAGTAACTATCAAATACTGAATAAAAGATGAATAGTGTCTGATGAATACTTCCACTTGAACACAAATACTTTTGTTCAAGTGCGAATATAGAGATTCTCAAGAAGAACAGCCATTTATTTGTACACACACGTTTACTGAATAGGTCAGCCTGGTGTGCTATCACCATACCATACAAGGTCAAAATCTTCTGTGGGTTGTATGATCCAATCCATGTAAATGTTTGTCTGGATAGGCAACAGTTAATCAAAGAGATGGCCAAAGAGCAAGTGCCTTATGGGTCGGACTGCTACTCTCAACAGTCCCGACAATCACAACACTCCTGCTTCTAATCTTTCTGCCAGCTGTTATCTTTTTTTATCTGTGGACCATTATCTAACTGTTTCATTAGCTTCACTCACATAAAACAAATCCCAAGGGACTCACTATCTCCAACCCAGCTATCATGAAAGAAACAAAGGGACCCCTGCAGAGCTCTTTAAAAGATTCATGGTTATGAAGGGAGGGAAAGCCAAAACCACCAGAATAACCAGCAGATGTAAAAGATACCCAGCCTTCTCTTACATACTTTTTCTTGCTGTCCAGTCCAGTGAGGCTCACATTCATGGAAATTTGAGGACCTTCATCAATATCACTTCCAACCAGGAATGTTACTTTCTGTTTGTAGTCTAGATGACAGACAAGAAGAATAAAGTGTAACTTAAGTTTCACTTTTTATGCAACTATCTGTTGTCTTTGCAATTTAGGTTGTGGTCATGCAAAGAGAAGTCAGAGCATAAAACAGTCTCTGTGATACTCAACGGTTTTAAACAAGTGTGTTTTACTTAAATGTTTTTAAAGGGGTGTAGAGAGTATTATATATTCTGTGTGGAAATTCATCCATTGTGTGAAGGACCAAGGCCAGGCCTTCTGCACCATTTAAGTCCCTGCACCATAAGGACTGCACTGATGGGGTCAGTTGGCAGCGAGGACAATAGGGGTGTCTTACTCACTGGAGAAATGATTTCCATCCTGCCATCATAAAGCCCACAATAGGGGTGGAACAGGTACACACTAAGTAGGGGCCTCAACTCCATCTTTACACAGATCCAATATCATACACAACTGGTGTGGAAGAGCTACAACCACTTTTCCAGCCCATAGTAAGGTGCCCCACTCTCCTTAAACTCATAGCAGGGGGATGCACAGCATCCTTGCCTCTGGCCCTGGGTTGGGGATGTGGATTTCACACCCCACCGCTTTGCACTCAACCTGCATAGAACTCAAATATTTGGATTCCATGTGGGTGGAATAGATTTCAGTCAGACTGAATACTACATTTTAACTGTCAACTTGAAAAACTGTTGGTCCGGAATAGTTGTTTTAAAAAGCATGGAAGTGCTTTATTTTACTAATGTGAGCGTTTCAATAGTAGGGCAGGTCAGGAAGTAGATCAGCCCAATCGTGGTCTATTTAAGAAAAAATTAAAGTCTGTTTCTGGCAAAACTCATTCTCTGCTGATGCCATAGGAGAATGAGTCCCTTCTGACACATAAGCAACATGATTTCTTTAAAATCTCATGGCAGTGCAGCTGTGTATGGACAGATGAAATCCAGGTTCAAATCTTGGCAGCAATAGTGTGTGTCACAAACAGAGATGGGCGGGGTGCTGTTTGGCTGTGATAGGAACTAACTGGAAATTGTCTGTCTGATGTGCATCTGAAAGGTTCCAATCAGTGTGAATTAATAAATAACTCACCCCGCTTAAACACAATTATTTCAACTAAAGCAGTTCAGCTGTGGCAGATTTTCATTTTACCACAGTTGGTCTAAATGCAAAAGGCACCCTGGGCTTTCCCCCCCACCCCCATCTATTTAATCAAATTCCTGATGTATTTGACCCATTAATATTAGTATTTTCCCCTAGAATATTTTTACCTATTTATCCTAAAGCTCAGACCTGGATATTTTGAAACTACATGGTAAATTCTTGCATCTCTGCCACTCTTCCTTAACACCTCACTAGATTGCCTCATAGTTTCTTCTGGCCTTAAAAGTCTACATGAAATTAGTGGAAAGCAATGCAAAACTGATGCCTAGCACAGGGGTAGGCAACCTATGCCATGCGTGCCAAAGGCGGCACGTGAGCTGATTTTCAGTGGCACTCACATTGCCCGGATCCTGGACACCGGTCCAGGAGGCTCTGCATTTTAATTCAATTTTAAATGAAGCTTCTTAAACATTTTCAAAACCTTATTTACTTTACATACAACAATAGTTTAGTTATATATTATAGACTTATAGAAAGAGACCTTCTAAAAACGTTAAAATGTATTACTGGCACGCGAAACCTTAAATTAAAGTGAATAAATGAAGACTCGGCACACCACTTCTGAAAGGTTGCCAACCCCTGGCCTAGCACATGCGGATTGGAAGTAGTGAGGAAAATTGGGGCTCCACTGTAAACTAATAAAATTGGGGCTCCACTGTAAACTAATATTTACCACAGGTTTTTTTTCTTTTTCTTTTTCTTTTTTTTTTTTTTTTTGGGGGGGGGGGGACTTTTAAAAAATCAGCTAAAGCTGAAAAGATCAAGTTTCAAATGTTACTAATGGAATTCTCTATCCATTTCTAGGTCTTCTGTTTTTGCCAGACCATATTCCTACATTACTTGTTTGAGTTTTTATAATTTTTCCTACTAAGTTATTTAACTGTCCAATATGGAAGCATTCCATCTTTTTTATTTTAAGCCCACTTACAGTACTCAGATCATCTAAAGTAAATAGCTATTTTAATTAATTTAATTTTTAAATGAAACTCCTATCAAATCAGGTATAGCCACATCAGGAATAACCAACAATAATAGGAAGCCTAATAATTTGTGTAGAACAATTTCTGTTTAGAATCAAACTTTTCCTCCTTTTCACTTTGTAATAAAGTGCTCTCTTCATTACTGTAATTTATCAAAATTTACCAAATTTATTTATAAAAACAAATTTATAGGAAATGTCTACATAATTGCAACATCAATTTCAGTTTCCCACTTAATTAATTTTTGGTGCATCCCTCACTTTCACTGATGCTTATTTCTCATCTAAATGGGTAGTAGTTTTGATATGCCGTATCTTGGCAACTAACTGGTATCCTTGTCCCCAATAATGATGTTACAAGTAATGCAAGTGAAAGATATTACTGTCGAAAAGCATTGCTCCTGTTCTGAACCTATTTACATATTTTCTCATTCCATGCAAACAGCTTAGCAGCCGGGCTAGATATTTTTTTCCTCACTTTGTATTCTTTTACGAGTATGTAACTGTGTGCTATCCAGTTAGCTGAAGAGGGTTAGGAAAGGTCTTTCTGCAGCTACTTCCTAAAGTCAAATATAAAATATGTAAGAGTAAATCCTAAGCATTTCTATCATCTCCAGTATCACTTTATATTATTTTCACTTGTTTGTGCTCATTAATCCTATCTGCTTTAAAGCCAAGCTTGCACTGATAGCAGCAAACCACTGACAAGAAAGTCTAGCTAAATTAGAAGATTTGTGATAACTGTGAACAACAGATCATAAAAAAAGGAATCAGTGTTAAATCTAGGATGAAATCCTGGTCCCTCTGTAGCCGGGATTTCACCACTTAAATTGAGCAGGTAAACATGCCTTAATATTATACCACATATTGACCCTTTTAAAAGCATACAATGTAGTCTTAGAGTTTTGTTAGTACAAAGAGAATTACAAGTATTTTCTTTTACAACCATCTTTAGTATTAAGTTCTCTGCTCATCAGCAGCGTGACTATCTGGTATGTAAGTCTTTAATGAACTAAACACAAGGGCAACCTATTTAGAAAACCAAAATATTTCCATAGTTGAGTCATGTCCTTTTTACAATTTCCTACGTATGCCTCTCAGTGCATATTGTATATATAGCACAGTTAACAAAAATGTTGATTTTTTTTGTGGATATATGCCAGTGAATGGAGAAAGAATGGCTGAGAATTTCCATGGCAAAGTTATATGGAATTGAGGGAAATCAATTTGAACAAATTTAAATTGGTAACTTGTAGAAATAAAAAACAAAACAAAATAAAACACAATACCTGCCCCCCAGATATCTCTATATTAGAGACAGAGAGCCAGATCCTCAGCTGGTGTAAACTGAAATAGTGACGTTGAAATATGGGCCATAGTTTGTACATTCTGATTTTATATTATATATTATTACACACAAAAACTATGTTAAAAGAACATTATTAAGGTTGAAACATCAAGCACTCAAAAGTTAGGATACAAAGGTCTACCACCCAGCCAAATTTCAAATCTCTACTCAAATGCATGGTGGCACTAGAGCTTTTCAAAGAAAAGAACACCAGAATTTAACATTGAACAAAACATATTTTTCACTAGCCTTGTTCTAAGAAACACCTGAACCATGTTGGCTGAAGTTTAAAAATAAAAAATCATCTTGAGGCAGACATCCAACAATGACAATTTCAACCCAATGGTTACAGTTTTGCAAAGTTATAATCTACTGTAAACAGGGTTTATAATGGGAAGTGTCAGGAAACCTTAACAGTAGACAGTGCTATCAGCACCAGCTATAATATTGAGGTAGGGCAAAAAAAAAGGTGTAGATAACACAGGAGAAGAAGTTAGTAGGGGAAAGAAATTGGGTCTGAGGAAGAATCTGAGGGAAAGCAGATGTTAGTGCTCGAAGAGAGAAGTTATTTCATGTACCAGCAGAAGCAGGGAAAAAGATACAGATTCAAGTTGCCTATTGGCTGTAATAATATCATAGGGAGGTGCTTCTGGTAGCAACGCAATTAGTAAAAGCATTCAATTTATCGTCTCTCCTTGACACACAGCTCCACAACACGATTGCAAAGGTTTTGTTCCCCTAGTCAAATGATGAAGGTGACAAAGAGACTCCATTTATTAGATTCAAAGAGGTCAATGCAGGGTGCCTGGTGAATTTGTATATAGGCAGGTGTACCTTAAGATGCTAGATATTCTCTTGCCATTATATTTAGAGTAGCAAAATATTTCATGTTAGGGTTGTCATTTTAAAAAACCAAAAACTTACATTAGAATAACTGTTTCCTTAATTTGTTTTTAGGCACGTGTTAACTTGTGAAACTGACTTGAAGTGCCTTAATAGCATTTTTCTGTCACAAACAACATTTCTAAGGAAATTAGATAATATGCATTCAGTATGGCAAAATGCCTATATTTTATCTGACCAGATGCCAACTGATAGTTACTAGAGGTCTACAGATAATTTTACCTTTAATATAGTCAAGCTGTAAATTAAAGAGGATACAATATAATTTGCATTGTGAATCACTTCACTCTGAGCAGGTTTTAATTAGGGATATAAGAAATTATTTGAACAGGAGGATAATTTTGCACTTTCAATCAAACTTTGTTCAATTACTCATATAGGTAGTATTAGTAGATCATCACTGAAATTGATCTTCAAAGCAACAGTCTCTAAGGTGCCACAAGTACTCCTGTTCTTTTTGCGGATACAGACTAACACGGCTGCTACTCTGAAGCCAGTCTTAATCCAGCGAAAAGCAGGCTACGGTGTCTGCTCTCTGAAAAATTCAGACAGGTCCCAATTAGAAGGAATACAAAATAGTTGTCTAAGATTAAAAGTCTAGCAAATAGACAGGCTAATGAGGGGCATTTCATTAACATGGCAACAGGTCTTTATTCTTGCTTTAAACTTTAGTAAAGAATTTTTTCTTCTGTGTTAAAAGGCTTCTAATACCCATTTAATACTTGACTGGTAAATAAATAGCAGGAATTGTCATGAAATTCAGTACTCAGTATATGGATCCTCAGAGGCTTACAGGGCTAGTTTGACTAGACGTATAAAAATCACAAATGATACAATCCTATTTGCATCTGCTGCTGTTGTTTATCTGGCATTTAAATCTTTGCCTAACTCTAGTCAGAGATAAACAGGTTTCTCTTGAAGAGCTTCTTTTCATATTTATTATTACTGGCCAAAACTATATTTTAATCATTACAAACAAAGGTATTAGAAATACTTTTTTGTTCTTTAAATAAAGAAATATTTCAACAAAGCTCTAGGAAATGTTTGCAATGAAGTCTTACACAAAACATCTGTGTTTACTAAAAGATGTTTTCTAACTTAAAAATTAAGGTATGCTACACATCAAAAACAAAAAATGAAATAAAAAGCTACTTAAATTCATAAAAAGTGGTATGAGTTACAGCTTTTCTAAGTTCTGTGTTCAAAGTAAAATTGGAATATAGAAGGCTGGTCAGGTAAACTCTGTATGCTTCCCAAACCTGGTGGAAATAAACCAGCTGCTATATAATGAGACTAAATTGTTGTCTTCTGTGGACTATTGAATATCACTCTCAGCCTTCTAGTCTCTCCACCTTCTCCAAAATCCTTATGCTACAATACATAGCTGCTATAATCTTAAATTTGTGATGGTCCTTCTCAGTGTGCCCTACTGTCACAAAGAAATGGACTCTCCAGTGAGGATTGCCAATACTGGTAATGAAGTTACTAATAACAATGGAGAACTTTTTTGTAACCCTGGGTACTATGCAGGCTTCACTCAGAGGAGGAAACCATCCATCTCCAAAAACACTAATCCCTGGGATTCCACTCTTTCATGTCAGTCTGCCTCTCAAAAAAGTCAACTTCATGGTGACCCATCCTCCTGTCCAACTAAGCCTACATGTGTCTCCCTCAGAAGCCTATTTTGGGATGAATTAAGATATTTCCTCCAAGGTCCCTAATCTCCCCCAAATAAATTGAAGAAAAAACAAATTACTGCAGATAATTTATAAACATAAAAACAAGATAAATTCATCAGATAAATCATTTGCTATTAAATATACTGATATCTACTAGTAATATACCCATTTCCAGTTTTCCTGAAAGCTTAAATCCATCCCGTATGACCAAAATCTGGATGTTTACAGCAGCCAACAGATAGAGATGGCTGAGGCTTTTGAGTTTAGCTTTGCAAAATATTTATGATGAAAAATGTATAGTAAAATTTTTCCAGTACAAAATTGTACCCAACACTGCCACACCTATAAAAATTTGTAATTTCAACAACCCATGCAAGTTACCAAAAGGAAAGAACTTCTCTCAACAATCAGGCGGGGGAAGGCTGGAAGGAGCCATACCTTATGTCTATTTATTTTTAATCTACTCAACTCCATAGTATCTAGGCTGAAAATTAAAATAGCAACAATTCCATGCAGAAGTGGCATGTTCTGCATCTCTCTATTGTTCATAGAGGGTTCCTTTGGCTTTATTTCGAGAGATGCTGCCAAATGTTCTGCAGCTGTCATTATCGAGCAAAGGATGAAGAGCAAATAGCAGATTTTTCATTGCATCCTAAATCCTGATTTGTGATAATAGGGAGTTTTGCAGCTTAGGGTTTAATACTGAGAATGCCCAGTTCCTGCACCCTGAGAATTTTACCCTGGTCTCCATCAGCCACATAATCCTAACTAATTTCAGCTGTTGCCGCAGAAACTGTGCTGATCTCCAAGGTAGACAGATTCCATCCCATTGCAGACTCTGAAGATTAGCAACAGCGATCCTGAAGCAGGTCAGAAACAAGAGAGGAAGCCAGCAGAGAACCAATGTGTTATGCTCTCACTAGTTAATGTTTCCTAGTAGGCAGGCCACTGTGCATTGGCTCAATGGAAATGTCTATATTGCCTTCATAGTCAAACCACATGGAACATATTGTAGGAGCCCATCCTGGAGATGAAGATGGTCTGGGCCACTATGGCTAACTGTGCATCTGAAAGAAAAAGGTGCACTCTCCTAGCTAGCAGATGGTAAAAGGTCTATTTGGCTGTTACTACTACTATTTGGGTGTTTACTGTTTGATACAGAGACCTGCATTCAACCTTCATAACTGGCAAACATAGCAGTTGCCTTTGATTTCCAAAATATTCATTGTTGCAACTTCCCACCTACTCACACTGAAGGAATTGGCATCTAGGTTGCTGTAAGGGGAGAAGGCTTACCGAAGTATTATGGGAGTGGTTTTAAGAAAATGTGGAGTACATACATGCAATATTTTTCTCTTTCTGTAACTTTTAATGCTCTCAAGTTATCACAATGTGCTGATGTATTTCTTCATATAAAACCCTTCAGAGAAAGGATCATAACATTTGTGCAGTTTTAGGAGAACTCTGCACCATGTAAAACCTTGCTCGAGAACCGATTTGCAAAGTTCTTGGCATATTTCCTCGATAAGGTGGAAATGCTAGCCAATGCAATTAGATGTTATTTCGTGAAAATAGAGTAGGCCTATTTGGGGGAGGCACTGGTTATACCTGACTGCCAGCCCAGCTCGATCCTGGTAAAGAGGCCCTCTCTGTGGCTACATGGGATATAAATACCTCCCCCACTGCCAGTCAGCAGGAAGGGCATTGCAGTGACCTAGTCCTGACCTGGCTTTAACTGTTTTCTGCCCATCACTAAACTTTTCCCCTTCTCCACACCTGCTGCAGGGAAGCCCTTAAAGTGGCAACACCCCTTTTCTTCCAACTAGCTAGACAAATACCCACTCGTATAAAGGTTGCAGTGGGCACAATCATGAAAATAGAGTAGGCCAGTTTGGGGAGGCATTGGTTAATACATGGCTTGTACAGAAAGTGGGCTGCATTATTCCAGAAAATTCAGATTTGTGAAGGAAGCCTTGATTTGCTCAAGCAGGTTAAGATGGTGTCCTTTCATTAGACAACATACAGTTGGGCTTGCTTTTTGGTAAGGGCTAAAGTTTCATTGTATATTTATAATGTATTTATTTAAAGCTGCAGCTTCATTTTGAAAAGGTTGTTATTTGCGGGCAAAGCAAGGAGGAAAGGAGGAGGATGTGGCCACCAGCCATATTAAAATAACTTGTTGTTCACTGGTTACACTTACAGCTGGTGCCTTATTTAAATTGCTTTTTAATTATTTTAAATATAATGCTTCATAAAGATCTGAGCTGAAGCAGCACTAAAGAACACACTGCTGTATCAAATGATTTGTTTTACAGAGCTGGGAGAGATACACGCACAAAGCTTGTGGCTGGAGCATGAGTATCTGCAGCTTTCTGGAAATGAAACCTCAGGTATGCTATGGGTTTATATAAAACTAAATGCCAGAGAAAGCACAAATAAATTAAAAATCCCCAAAAGAAAAAAAGCAGGTTTCAAATGCTGCAAGTTGTTTTTGTCCAGCAAAGAAATAACATTTTAAAAAAATTCCACATGCATTCTACTGTGAGAAGTAAAACAGATAAGATTTTATCCCTGATTACTTGAATGCCACAGATTTTTTCATTGTATCAGTCTGAGTTCAAATCTAGGAATGGAACTGAGACTGTATTGGTATAAATGGCTGGTGAGTTCTTTTTAGCAATGGACAAGGGATCAGTGGCCATGCTGATTTATCAGATTTGTCGGGAGCTTTTGATATTATTAACCCATAGGTATTGTTGACTTATCCAGTGAATCTTGTGGAAGTAGTGGATTCATTCTTCCTTTATAAGGGCTCCCAGACAGTACTGCTCATTTTCTCCAATAGCCCTCACATGGAGTCCTACAGGATTTTGTAACCCTGCTATTCAGTATTAATCTGACAGGGTTGATTGTGAGATGCTTTGGATTGAGATTTCATCAAATTGCCAGTAGAACTCAGCTCTACATCTTCTTTTCACTGAATTCAGACTCCCACTGTCTGATAGAGAAGGGGATCTGGAGGTAGACAAACTGGTTGCACATTAGCCTGGATGAGGCTTATTGGCCAGGGGAAATATCTAAAGCACTTGGAGGAGGCACTATTTGCATCATTTTCCAGGGTTCACCATTGCAATGTGCTGTAGTATAGGGCTATTCTTGCAATCTACCTGGATACCCCATATCAAGCAGAACTCACCCCCTTTGTGGGGCAAGCTGGCATGATAAATACTATCTGTGCTGAAGTCTCTGTATTGGTTTCCCTTCACTTTTGGATTGCAACTTCAGATGTCAATGGAAATCTTAAAAGACCAGAGTGGTTATTCAAGAAGTTATCTGAACTTTGTACCCTAGCATGGCAGTAAAGATGGCTGAGTGGCTCTTGCTCTTGGTCCCTAAATTTGAAATCTCTACCACAGATAGCAGGGCTCTTATCTGAGGGCTCCATCTTTGGAATTCACTCTTCTTGGTAACTTCTCAGGACCCAAGATTAGAGATCATCATGGCATCACCAGGCCAATGGGCCATATCCTCAGCAGGTGTAAATCAGCACAGCTACATTGACTTCAATGGAAGCATGTCAGCGTACACTAGCTGAGGACATGGCCACATTTTATTCAGTGCTTTGTTGACTGATTTTGTTATGTTCCTAGTCTTACTTTTGAAAATTTGCGATGTATTCACTCTTGGAGTGCCTACTTGCCACTACAATAGAGACTACAGAAATTAGCACAATCAACACATAATAAAGGAGCAGCTTCCCTGCCCCCTCCACCACCAAATTGCCAGATACCAAATGAGCCATTTGGAAGGAACTTATTAGAACACTCTATTTACTGCAAGTGGGACAACAAATTTTAATCCCCACATGCTGGGGATGGCACTAGCCAGGCCTTTTGAAAGGTGAACTGTACGGAAAGCCACTTCTTAAAGTGTCCAATGGAGGCATTATGTTCCAGGCACTGTAGAGCAGGACAAGTGCATGCCACTGGGTCTCTCTTGAAGGCATCAAAACATGAGGTTGGGCATTTGGGGACAGCATATGGTAGGGTGAATTGGAATTATGATAATCTAAGCTTCAGGGACCTTTCCTGAATCTGGGCTGTGGGTGTAAAAAAGAATTTCACACTCACCATGATTTTGAATGGGTTTCACACAATAGTAGGGACTAACTATTCAGAAATCTTGGGTGACTGAAGGCATTTTGCACCTTTTTTACTTCCTCCCTCAATGCACCAAAATAAGCAGTTATGTATTAATCCATAAACGAAGTTACTGCATGATTATTAAATAATTGTTCAAAACTATAGTGAGTCAGTTTGTCACTCCATTTCATGTTTGGTCCTCTCTCTTGCTGTCCCTTCTGTGCTGGAGTCTCTGGTGCAGATCTGATGTTCCTACATGGGTCTCCATTGCCTCCTCATGTTGCTTGTAACAATTATGAAAATAATCTCTTAAGAGAATGAGAAAATACCTAATTTTCCTTCATGATTATGGCCATATTTGCATGTAAATCATTGTTCTTTCAGGTAACAATGATGATAAAATAGAATTCCTGGGGTCCTACTCTCCCTCCACAGGATTTGAGTAAATCTCATTGACTTCAAGTGAACACAGAGAGAGTAGCAAATGGGGAGTGCTCCTAGGGAGCTCTGAAAGGAGAGGTTGAAGTATCTGAACTTTGAGAAGGGAAGTTACTCATATCCTCTGAGTTTGTGTGTGGGTTGGAAGGATGGGAGGGCAGGAGGGGTGAAATAGGGTCCCCTGGTGTCACACACTTGTGAGTGATAAACACAGGAACACTCCAAACTAAGTCCTGAATCATTAAACCCTCCTCACCACTAGGTGGCAAACATGTACCCTTAATGTTCCTAATGGCTATTAACTAGCTCAACAGTTCTTTTCAATCAAGTTAAAGAATTCAATACACTAAATAATTATTCCCTATCTCTCCTGGGAAAGGTTGTGGATCAGGGTAAGCATGACTATGTTACAATTACAATACTATTTTCAGAGACCTACAGATACAAGTAATTTTCTCTTTACGACAGTGCATTACAAGATTTCCCCATTCCTGTTTACTAAAATCTTAGAGATGTCTCTAAGATAAGAATAGAATTCATATTAAACAGGATAAAAAGGCACTGCTGTACTCAGTGGAATCCAGAGTTTCAATATGTTTTTATAATAGCTGGATTTCACCAAAAGCACGACAAGATTTTAAGGATGACATGGAGCAGAGTTTGGGCAGTAGACTGATGACAAAAGTTGGAAATAAATATGTAGAAACAGCATGGTAATAGGTAGTGTTATATTTGCCTCCCCAAAACTTAAGCCAACAGATCATCCATCCAACAGTGTACTAATATGGATAACATCTGTACTATTGCAACTTTTAATTCTCATGCTGCAATTTCTAGGAAGTATTCATGGGGGAAATGTTGAATATCATTCCTTATTATATTTTTCTCGGATGCTGAAAAAGGTCTAGACTGAACGCAATGTTTAGAACATACATTGTGGTTTGTCCATAACAGCCATTTAAATAAGAACCCTCTGGATTTTGTATGCAATTGTTCCTCATTTACTAGTCTACAATACAAAAACATGATACACAGTCCATAATAGACACCATGCCTACCACCCACACTAAGTAATGCACTTGGGTATTTCAGCTATTTAAAGGGAAGGATAGTAAGCAAAGTATGTACCCATCAATCTGTGTAAAAGATTTGGAGGAGAAATGAGGTGTGTGTGTTTTTGTTCCTAAGGAAAAGGGAATACTGAACTAAATCAAAGAACAGAAACGCTTTAACTGACATGAAAAGTAATTTTATCCAGTGATCACAGAAATCTGTTTCTGGAAAGTAGGTACATACTTGGAGATTTAAAGCATAAACTATGTTTATAGCTCCCTCTGATGACCATTGGACACTACACAACATAAGTCTTCTTTTATTTTTGTTCATGCATTCAACTGACAGCTGACTGGTTAAATTCTAATTGCTTCCAAGTGAGGTCAGCAAAGGTATTTATCGAAAAGGACTGAACAACAGGCTCAACACACACACGCACGCGCACGCACAAGCGCATACACACACCACCACTCTTGCGTGTTGATTTATGGAAACAATTATAATTCTGCTGAAGTCTTTCTGAGCTGAGAAAGTTTGTAGCTACAGTAGAGAGTCTCATGTTGCAAAAGGCAGACAACAGAAATGGAATACTTGTGTATCCAGCTGTTATCAACAGAAACAAGTAAGTTATCGGTCCTTGATGTATGTTAGAAATAAGCTTCTTGACAATTTCTTTAAAAAAAAAAAAATCTACAAGTAACTGAACTAGGTATGTATAAAAATACAGTCCCACGAATATCTGGTCTGTCCTGACATTTAAACTAGAGAAGTGCAGACAGCCCTTTAGGAAGAATGTGGCTAACTGTAAAGGTATAGGCATGAAGTAATGAAATGTAAGAGATGCAATAGCATTTTACTATGTATGAGTTTTGTAACTCAGCTGAATCAACAGCTTATTTGAAAGACTTATTTCTGAGCTACACAAGGAATTGTACATAGTTCAAATGTGTGCTGCTGTCAAGAGCTTGTAAGATATATCTTGTGTGCACGCTCATGTATGTTTCTTAAAGAAGTTAAGTCACTGTATAAAGTTAGAAGATGTTTTGCTATGCTACAGTACTCATGCAGCATATATTATAGTCGCACACACGTAACAATTGAACATAAAATTTATCCATGACACTTTTCTCATAGATCTTTTACTTTCAGTGCAAGCAGCAAATTCAAGTAGTACAGAAGGTCATGACAGCCAAGGTTATTATAACCTGTTTCTTTAAAGGATATCCTGACTGAAAAGATATTTAAGGAGCTATCCTGTTTCAACATCAGTAACTATTAAGGAATAAGGATCAGAATTCTGGAAGAGGAAGCAATCTCAATTAAATCAATCTACAACTCGCTGTAAAGACAGAAGGCAGGTCAATGACCTAGGAGCAACGATCTACTTGAGATTTAATTTTCATTATGTTGTTCATGAACACCCAGAACACCGCACTATAATGCACAAATGGATACTGACATGGATCCTGCCAACTTTGCTCTACAGATCATATTTTTACATTATCTTTCTAGTGGGCACTATATCTTTAGCTTGCAATGACATGACTCCAGAGCAAATGGCTACAAATGTGAACTGTTCCAGCCCTGAGCGACATACCAGAAGCTATGATTATATGGAGGGGGGGGGATGTAAGAGTGAAAAGACTTTTCTGTCGAACTCAGTGGTATATGAGGATTGATAAACGAGGCAAAATAAAAGGGACACGAGAAGCAAACAACAACTACAGTAAGTGATGTCTCTGCTTTTGAAATTTGTACTGAAAGATTTTAAAATTTATGCATTGTTGGCTTTTTATCCCTTCATTTATGATGCTTTCACAATAATTTTGTATAGCGCTATAACCATTCTATTAGACATGTTTTCCAATTAATCATACAGCAGGACATTTGGTATTGATTTTGAAATGCGTCACTTTAAATAATACGTTACCAGTATGTTGTAGATCTAATGTATTAGTTACAGCTGGTAACTATTAGCAAACAGAGCGCCTATTTTAACAAGTGAATTAAGGTTGTACATCTGAAAATATATAACCACAAACTCTATGCCCATAAAGTACTTATGAAACGTTAAACCATATTTATGTAGGATGCAAACAACCTACAAGCTCAGTATGTGTGATTGAACAATTAAAATATATTCAATATTAGAAAATTCAATGGAAAGTATTATGAAAATTGCCTTGCAAAACCATTTGCACAATTTGCCAGGCTAGGAATAAAACCTATTATTGCTTCTACAGCTCATTATTACTAGGATAATGAAAGAATAGTCTCCTCTCTCACTTCCAAAAAGATCAATCACCCAGAGAGGGTGGACATGTAAAATTATACTAAATATACTTTTAGCATGGACTAAGCGTGTTTGATTGTAATCCTGATCCACCTATATCAATATTTAAAATGATTTTCATATACAACTATTTTAAGATATTATGTTTGCACGCACTGATTTTACCCATTTGACAATTTGTGTACAGAATTGTAAATTTAGGCAAATACCACATCTACTTCAAGAAAATTGGTGCATAATTTATTTAAGACAGAAGAAAAATACAGAGAATTATACATTGTAGCACTTAAAATGAGAATAAGTACAAAATTATTATTGCTTTAAAGTGTCAGAGGTATATGTTGGTCTAGTGAACAGTGTTTATTAAACAACAAATTTCTGTCCTGTGATGCTTTTAAATGTTATTCTATTATTTTCCATATAAATTAGGAAGCATTATAGAACAGCAAAAAAAAAAAAAAAATCAATGTGCGAGAGATGGTAATATTAGTCATTTTTCAGTAGAAAATTTACTTTTTTTCCCCAAACAAATTCTTATTCTTTTCAAGTATTGTACTGCATCATATTTACTTCATGATTATAACTAGCATCAGGCATCTTACATAACTCAAAGTTCTCTTTGCAATTTTTACTGTTTCTTTTTAAAATTTGTTTTTATACTAGTCTCCTTTTTTTCTACAGTCTATTACATCATGTATAACCATATGGCTTGGGAAATGTAAAACATCAGTTTATTGGCTATGGGCCAAATCCAGCGATTTTTTTTTAGTTGGTTTTTACTCAGGCAACCTCTCATTGACTTCCAGTGGGACATTGCCAGAGTAAAGACCACAGAACTATATCTACAAGTGAAATCCTGGCTCCCTGACTTCAATCAGGCCAGGATTTCATCCTAACTGTTTCTACATAAAAAGTCTTCTGATTTTTTTTTGCAACACTAATGCATACTACAATCATATTTTATCTGTTTATTACTTCTATACTGTCTCTCTAGATGAGTTTATAGCATCACATTGCCGAATAATTATGAAAATTTGCTTTTCATTATACCATGCTCTTTAACCAATATGTTGGTTCATAATTTAACATTATTTCAAATTCAAGTAAAGGCTCTTAATCTGTGATTCCATGTTTTTGTTGCATAGTAATGATTTTAATAAGTGTTTATTTTAGGATTCAATTACTACTATCTAGGTTTTTAGTTAAATGTAGCATATTTGCCTCAAAGTTTGGGGTTTTTTGGCAACAAAATCCTCAATACTTTATCTGCTAAATCAGGAATGCGATAAGGAGATGTCTCTGCCACATGTAATTTTACGCACAGAAAGGCGGGAGGTCTCCCAGCATATTACATTTAATCTGCTTGCTGTACTTCATCTACTGCACATACTAGGAGATAATTACTTTAGTGCTTTTGCTGGATAAGCAGAATAGAGAAAACAATACACAAATAGAGGGCACGGGAGAAATCAATTTAGCAATGGTAACAGGGTAGTATTTTCAGAGGACCTCCTGTGTATTATCAAATCAAAATATAAATCAGAAGAAACTCACTTTATTTCCTCTTGATTTAATTCAGATGCCTACAGTTTGGGGGTTTTTTTGTGGGGGGGGAGGCATACCCTCAGTGCAAATGAACATGAAAGAAATCTTTCTGAAGATGTGTTTATGGCCATATACTAAACACATTTCCAGTCTGTGTTCAGATATGAAAAAGATTGGACTAATTTGCTTTCCCCAGCCAAATTTTATTTTTACAGCAGTAAACTCAAACACCTCTTATTTTTACCTAACTTGTCTTTAAAATTATATCTATTACCTAAATGGACAAATCCACGTGTGTAAACTTCAATCGTCTCTGTTAGGTGACTCACTAGTTTGCAATGCTCAGTGCTGGAAGTGGTAAACCAGACCATTCATTTTCTCTGCATGGATGATACCCCAAAAGAGTTACATCAGAGTCAACCAGCTTCTGTGGCTGTCAATGATTCAGGTGCTGCTCTGAAAAATGTCTTCATATTCTATGCTGCCAGCCCCACTGTATAATCTTAGAACAATGCAAAAATATTTCTCTACATTTGAAAGAGGAAACCCCAACTTTCTCCCATAAGAAATAGAAATGCTGATGTAAAAACACTGTGGTTTCCTGTATCCTGAATGTAGGAGAGAATTTAAGCTAGAACCTGTCATAAAGCCACAGATGTAGAAGAGGAACCCAACACCCCTCTATCTGCTGGTTCACTATCAGACGCATGCGATAAACTCAGATTCAAGTAGGGAAATCTCATTGTAAATATTTAAGTGTTAATGTATTTTAAGTGTTAATGAAAGATGCCAGATTGACAGTCTTGCAGACAGAAATCAACACTTTATCCATATACCATATATGTATTGTACAACATGGACAATAGGCAAAGCTTCCTCACAACTAGACATCTTTCAAGGATGACATACCATCATGTTGCATTGGCAACTTGAGAAGGACAAAATACACGGTGGTTTTCACATTAATCAAGATTATGGATCTGAGGTACCAAAGAATACAAATCAATGATTGTGAGGAGTCAATAAGTAATAAAAACAGGGCCAAATCTAATATGTAATTCTTTGCACATGAAACTTCTCCTAACATATAGAATGCGGTCACAATAATGTGGCCCTATGAAAAACATAGAAAATAGAACACATTCATCAAGCAGACTGATGTACAATTGTACATTGTTGCTACATGATAACATATTGAAGCAACTCCTTAATATTAATCTCAAATTCATTTCTCATAATTCAAAGTTAATTTGTTACAAATACTTATTGTAACAATTTAGTCAGCTTGGTGGAGTCCAAGAAATAGCACACCCCCAAAAATCTAACCTAATCTTCACATCTTCTGTGCTAGCAAAGCAAATTGCTGAATTCTGGGCCAGATCAATGATGACTCCCCTAGGCATAAGAAGAATGTTTATTGCACACACACATTTCAGTAAGGAGAACTTCAAATAAATATTTAAAAATGAATAGCTATTGAAATATTGTAAATCATTCGGGGGTTTTTTCCTCTTGGAACAAGACCTTCTGTATCAAACATCTCTATATCTGCGGGTAGAGACCCATCTCTTGGCCATACAGCTGAAAACTACAGAGTAAATTTGGTCAATCGTAAGATAGTATACTCCCCACCACTAGGCAAAGGAAATCATTCCGCATCTGACAGAAATAACCCCACTCTTCAGGCTCAAAGTTGAAGTGCAGAGTAAGAGCCAAGAGCCTCTCACTAGAACACTAAAATAATCATCAAGAGACAGATGTGAGGCAGAAGCCTCAGCCCTTCAGAATATTTAATTTCAGTTTTGCTTTCAATACCCATTTACTGTACTTTGCCCAAGTTGCTTCTCCTAGTCAACAGTCAAACATTTCGCTCAGTTAATTTCAGAGACAAACTAGCACATGAAATACAGACTGAGGAGGTATTCCTGTCTCAGTAATAGAATGAGGCCAAGCAAGTGGAGCAGAGAGGTGAGGGATAGATCTCTTAGTGATCAATTGCTACCTGTTGAAATAAATTTAGCTTCCCCTTATTACTGCTTGATCTTCCCATCATTTCAATTCTAATTATGGAAGTCTTGCAGATGTATTAGTTTTTGTGCAAAACTGAGTCAAAATAAGCTCTGTTTTTGACTTCCATCTGAAAGGATTTACAAGTAAGACTGGATGACGCTCTAGGAATTTACATGCTCTGTTGGTCTTGAAGTTTCATTCTGAGGACAAATGGCTTCTTAACTATTGCAAAAGCCTTCCCAGAATCTTGAATCATAACAATTTAAAAAAGTGAGAGAATTTTTAGATGTGAATTTCCAGTATCAAGCCACCTCTCAAACCAGGAAGTACCTTGTCCCCCACCCCCATTCTGTTTTGGATGAGGCCAAAATTCCTCCAAGAAATGAGGTTCTAATGAGATCTTAGCACAAAAAGCAGAAATGTCACACACAAACTTAGCCTTGTGAGACTTCTACTGTTTTGGACAAAATCTTATAAGAACATTACACAAGATTCAGCATCATTAATCAAACCTAAACTCTAGCCCATATTGAACCTCAAACCTGAAACCTCACCTCCTCCAACTCTAAACCCCACCACACTGAAAATTAACAAATTTTATCTAGAAGTGGACCAAACTGCTACATACTGTATACCCACATGCACAAAAAGCCAACATGATTGCATTGTTAACACAACTGCCCTGCACCTTTAGGCAGGCAGGGGTGGGGTGTTTGGCTGGCTGGCCGAATGAAGGGAACAGTGCTTTATGGCTGGGGGGAGGAGATGAAAACTGCTGAAAAGGGTCAGTGTGGTCGCTGACTCATCCCCTAGGAATGCAAGATTTAAAAGTGGCAGCTCTGCACCTGAAGCCTCCCTTTTACACAGAGCAGGCTGAAGCAGGACCCACCCTCCTTCCCCTTTAGGTGGTAAAATACCAGATTTGGTCAAGACCTGCTGTGGGCATTACGCTAGCCCCCTCTTTATTAGGGGGGCTGGGACGGAATTTTTCCCTTACCACCATATTGGCTTGGGTACAGTTGGGTTTTTTTTGGCTTCCCCACAGCAGGTTCAGGAAGGGCTCTGTTCATGCATGGCATGAAGGGCGGTAGGCTATATGTCGCAACTCATTATTTAAGTGTAAGGCAGAGGTCCAGTGCAGGTGCTCCATAGGAAAAGTGTACAGTGATCAGATAAATGGCTTGGAAAAGGACTTAAAAAGACATGTTCGCTAAAGGAACGAATGGGGGTGGTTGGGGAGTCCTATGATTGGTACGGTAAGGAGCCAACCCCCCATTTTTATAGCCCACCTTAACCTTCCTACGAGGGGTGGTGGATGGTAAGGTTCCAGCAATGGATTTGCTGGAGGACCTGGATGGAAAAAAAGAGGGGGAGCTGGTAAAAAGCCCCCAGGTAATTACAGAACAAACACGGGGTTACCTGCACTGTACACTTTTATCTGCTGGGCAGTCGCAGATATCTAATAATAAAGTTGAGGCCTGATTAAACCCATGTCAAATGTCTCCTGTTCTTCTTTCGGTATAGCCAGACAATAGAATAAAAACTATATAAACTGGTATGCAATGCCAAGAATGGAAACTCAGGTTTAATTGGGTTCCAGCAAATGTGATACAAAAGACATACAAGGCTGAACCATCTTGTAATATCTCCTGCTGATCTGTAGACATATCCTAGATTTAGTATAGAAAAGGCATAGATTATAATCCAAAGTATAAAAATAGAATGACTGTATCTAAGGAAACAACAACCAGAAAACACCATGATTGCCAGGTAATTTTATCCTTAATCTAGATCAGATTTTGAACTACCTTTCTCACTGGCAAATGCTTATTCACCTAAGTCATATTGAGCCAAACTGCTCACTATTTTGAATAAGAGGTTAAGAGTTTGGCACTCCATCATATCCTGTCTCACCTCAAAACATTCTTGAAAGTGGAGGAGATTGTATCTGTTCCACTTGGGAGAGTTTACAATCTCTCTTAATGAACAAATTCCAGAACCAGTCTACCTATAAAAAATTAAAAATGTAACTTGAAATGTTTCTAAAAAAATGTACAAATTGTTGTTTCTCCTTTAAATCAATGGGTAAAGTACTTCCTTCCACAAAGAAGTGGAAAGTGGAAGCGTCTTTGAATTAAATTTTATTATTGCTAGGGTGGATTAAAAAAAAAATCTTTATTTTTACATGGTTGTATGACTCTGGAACGTAGAGTAAACAACCTAGAGTTTTCTTGTAAGATCTGGAGCCTTTCATATGATAAAGTTAGAGCTGGTCAAAAATGAAAATCCAATTTTGCAAACTAATTTCAAAATTTTGATATTTTCATTTTTTTATTTTGATGTGTTCAAAATTGACCCATTTTTTCACTTTTTAAAAAATTGTATTGAATTTAAAAATACTTATAGAATATATTACTGATAAGGTTAACAAAATGGCCATCAATTTCTTTTCCCAAGAACTTTGCTAGTAAATCTAAAAAAAAACATTTTGATGACATTTTTGATAATCTCTGATAACCTTTTTGACAAAAAAAATAAGGCACAACATTTTTGGCAAAAAATTTTTCATAATGTCAGTATTTAACAAAAATTATTTTTGATGAAGACTTATTTTTTTTATAAATACTCTTTCCTTTGAAAAGTTTTGACTAGCTCTAATGAAAGAACAGGAAAAATGAAAGGTATTTGTTCTAAAGAGCAAGTTTCTCCTATTCTCCAGTTTGCCTGAACAACCTATCCTTTAAAAATGTCCTATGTAAACTGAAGCTGATTTATGCAGATTTAAAACTACAGCCCAGCCATGATCTCTGATGAAAGTTCACCCCCTTCTTCTATGTATCCTCCAATTTTCCCCTTTGAAAGAAAACAAATAATTTAAAAAATAGATCTTTTTAATCCATGGATACTGAAATCGCTACAGGAATCAGCATTATTTTAAACAGTAATGATGGTTTTAAATAGTTTATTTTATTTTTTTACTTTAAAATATTAGATATTAGAACATATGATTGTATGATGATACACATTTTTATTTTGTTATTAAATTTACACATAGTATAAAGATTGGTGAGGATTCATTTCGATATCTAAATATTGGGAAGGTTTATCTTTAAAGGATATTATATTTCAAAGGCAGCATTTCAGAGTCCCTTAGCATATTCCTCTCAACAGCTATGGATAAAATTCATAGTTCCCAATGGGTATGTGCCTGATTTAATGAAAAACTCAGATGTATACCCTACCCAAATGGGAAATCCATGAGTGCACATTGCAGTTGAAGTTTTGCAAACATTGAAGGTTTAATTGAGATCCAGGGCTCAAAGCATGATAAACTCTAGTTTGAGTTTGCCTCAGACTTGAACTCTAATGGTCACTCTTGTAATTTATTACACTGGAGAAGGTGTCATATAGACCCCAATTTTCTCTCTAGAGCACTCCTGTAGCTGTGAGCGGACCTAAAGCCAGTAGATCTGGCCATTTGACTATTTATCTTGCCTAAGAAAATCCCAAGTGGAGAAGGACCACTCTAGTGGTTACTACTAAATACTGCTCCCCCCCCCACTCTCTCTCTCTCTCTCGGCAGCCAGCGAATGGGGGCATAGCCAGTAGAAAACCGATATGGCTGGGGTGCCCCTGCATCCAACTTTTCTCTGGGATCCATTGGCAGCTGGTGCAAGAAAGAGACAAGTCTCCATGCTGCTCTAACTTGTTCTGGGACAACTGATACCTAGCAGCCCCAGGATCATAAAGGTCCCTTAAAGACACTTGAGCGGCATGCTCTTCAGATGGCCTGAGAAATCTGTGCCATAACCTGTGAATTTAGGGCGTGAATCTCCACTGCTTTATGCATGGCATGGTCCTTAACACCTGTGCAAAGTGTGTGTAAAATACTACTAAATTAGAATGGTAGCACTTATACTCACTTTGCTCTCATTTTGCACAAGTGTAAATGACCACACAAGGAGCAAGGCTGTGGAGAATCAAAATCCTAGAGATATCTTGACCATGTAACTGCAGTAATAACTGAATCTTTCTGTACTTAATATTGAACTCCATGGCAAGTGATGAGTTTTTAATGACTCCTCGGTGTAGTTTCAGTTGCAGTTGAAGAATATAGATATATATATATTTAAAAGGATAAATTACTTTGCCTCCTCTCAACCTAGCCATATTTGTCAATGTTTACAATCTGTTAAGTTATCTTGGTTCAACATTTCACATTACTGCACTGAGCTCACCTTTTCTAGGAAAATACATGGAATGAAATGACATTTCTCCATTTTGTGGGGACATGCGGTCTAGTGGCACTGGACTGGGTATCAGGAGGCCTAACATCTATTCCAGTTTTTGCAACTTACTTATTCAGTGACCTTGGGCAAGTAATTTTATCTCTGTTTCTCCATCTGCAAAATGGGGTTTAAAGAACTTTAAGATTATGGATGAAAAGCCCTATCAAAGCTGACAATAAAAGTAGTGTTATATGTAGTAAATACCTTTTACTAAAATGACATATGTTGAATCAGGAGCTGGAAAAAGCTTAATGAGGCATAATTTACTATCTGGACAGAGGAGTATACAGTTTCAATTGGTATCTCAGTGCAATAAGTATTTTTCCAGATTGCTATATAGAAATTACAGTACTTTGGTAGTCACTTTGATTCCTAATATAGTCTTTGTTGGAAGACATGGGATCTCCTTGTTTGCCACTTCAAACCAGCTGTGTTGTTTGAATTGTTGAAAGTAACATTTTTAGATTTGTAGGGTCTTTGAGTACTCAGTAAATGGGACTGTGTGATTTATTTATTTTTAACCTTGGAATTCTGTAATATCCCAGACATCTGTAAGTATGTACTCATAATGCTCCATGTTTCAAGATGTATCACATAGTAATATACTATGGAACACTTTCCTCATCACTGCACAATTAATTTAGGCAAGTAAAGAACATTACTTTCCTAGCATGCAACATTGCTTTCTTGCATAATTGACCATCTATGACTATATTTGGGAGCTGAACTTCAGCTGTCTATATTAACCGTTGACTTTATTGTTCATTTTGACTTCTGGATACGGGCTGATGGAAGTGTCATATGAACTGATCAGTAAGTTAGAAAAAAATTAAACAAATGTTAACAGTGAAACTGAGTTTCATACAGCAAGAGCACAATAGAGGTTAACAATTATAGCTGCTGTATTGTCAGACTACAAGTTTCATAATGCATTACATCATTTGTATGCATGGAAGAAGTTGTGTGTAACAATTGGTGTTGAAAAGCTGGAAATGGATATTCACAGATGTGGCTGACAACCGCACGCATAATACACATAGGCAGTAAAATACTGTTGCAATTAATATGCCTTATTGACATGTTATGCATTTAGCTTGTGAAACAAAGGACAAGGTGAAGTTGAATTTATAAGGGGATTTGTTCACATAACTCCCATGTACTGCTTACTAAATTAACCTAATATTCATAGGATTTATCAACAGAAAACCAGGTATTCTAAACGTAACCGTCTAGCTGCTCAGCTAGTGTATGTTTGCCTAGCCTCATTAAAAGCAATGGAGCTCTGCCAATTTACTCCATCTGAAGAGCTTTTTATCTTGGGAAATAATATTTTAAATTATTGTCATTAAATTATAGTAGAAAATAACATGGTATTAGCAAATAGTTGCTAATACCATTTTCAGTATGTTATATTTAGTTTACAGATCAGCATTATAATACAGACATTTGACACAGTATCTCAGCTTCTCACTTTTTCTTGTGGATATTTCTGTAAATTATGATTTTCTGTCTGTGTAAGCATAGCTTCCATTTCAACTGGCTATAATGGGAGCTGTAATTCAATGCTAGGACCCACTGGTGCAGTCCACCTGTGGTAGCAATAGCAGCAGCTGTAGTATAAACTGTGCTCATGCAGGCTAAATAGGGCTAGCCAAAAGACAGGTAAAATGATTGAGTTCTGTCTACACTACAGCTTCCCAGGTTGCTACCACTGGCAGTGAAATATGGCTTCCATTTTTACCAGTCTAGGCAAGCTTATAGAATTGGATTTAATTTGCTGTAACTGGCTTTTGCTTTGGGAATGGGAAGCGGGAAAGCATCTGGGTTTTCACTTGACATTCTAAGCTTATTTTAACATTTGTAAGCATAAGCAATTTTTAACTGGATTTAGTAGCTCTGCTATGATTTTCAGAGAATATGGGGATGGTTAAGTAGGCATAATCCTATACTGGGAATTTGACACTTAAGGCTGAAACAATAGGCTGGCATGACAACACGATCCAGACATTTGGTTTAACAAAAAACATGCTATATGATTTTTTTTTAAGCCGAATATCATCCAAAGGAAATCAGAGTCAGGGTGTTAATAAATCAATTTGTAACCATAAGTGTAAATAAGGATTGTGCCCACTTTCATAACCCTTGTAACCAAAATAATATCTGCTTCAGAGGCAGTAACGATCACCAACTATCCTACTCTGATCAGTTTAATCCAAACTCAGTACATTTTGGTAAACAGACCAGTTAAGTTTTTGGATCACAAAAAAATCCCCTGCATTGCTACAGGAGTTTTTAAATATTTTTTCATAGAAGAAATTTTAATAAATATGCCTCACTTTACTTCCATTTCTTCCACGTCTAGCTTGCTTTTAAATGTGTTAATAGACACAGGGAGGTGCTGTAGACTTTGAAAAGAAGCTGATCAAACTTCGTCTGTCTTTTTATTCTTGATACATTGAAACTGCATGCATGACACATTTCTAATTATAAGGCAGTGTTCTCAAAAACTACAACTAATGGGAATTGAGTTTGCACCAATAATCTAACAATTTTAGAACAGTGCATTGATTCCAATTTTTAAAATTTGACATTTAAATATTTAAGTGGCTGTGTACACTACTGTCTGTGTGTAAACCACTGATTACTGGGAATTTGTTAGAGGAGAATTATGCAATTTATTATCTAGGATTGAAATCCTAGGAACAAATTTTCAAATGTTACACCGGGCAAATTTACATATGCATCTCTAGTGCTTGTAAAGCCTACAGCTGCTCATGGAAAATAGGATCATTGAGCCCTAAATTGCCTCCTTGTGTTCACAGTTATAAATGATGAATGGGCCAATGTAGGACTTTATGTGCATATCAGTGGAAAAGTCAGCACTATCTTTGATCCCTAATGATTGTGTTACAACAATATTTAAAACTGGTATAATATCAAAGATCGTGTGTCTTTCCTTCGCATGGTCGACAAACTCAGAGGTAATATCTGACATATTAGGTTAAGTGTTTCTCTGTTTTACATTGGCATCCAACAGAATAAGCCACTACACAGGCTTATTAGCTGATCCACAGGGTGATAAGATGGCAAAAGAGGGTGATACTGGCTTAAGAGAAGAGGAGGGCAGGATAGCCAAAGGAGGCATCCCTACTGCCACAAAGTCCTGGTGAAAACAAAAGCCGCATTCTCTGACAGGAGCTCTGAAGGAGGGTGAGCGTGAAAACTGAACCCCACAGAGTGAACATGATGCTGACAGTATTGACTTGTAACTTGGCTAGCAGAAGTGACTCCAACCCCATGCTTGCTTCCTCCCCTCACACTTGCTTGCACTATTCACAGAACCACCCAGCAATTGACACACAGCACACTAGACAATATATAGAGAAAACTCACTCCAGGCCATTTTTGAGTGGTTGAATCTCTATGGTTTATTGGTGGGGCTTAGGTTGATATAGAGGCAGCAGCTGTGTGTACTTTGGCAAATAATGTTTGTTACTATGTATTATCCATTGGCTATGTTTTCTAGCAGAGTGGTTTGCTTCTAAGGGCCACCTGATGAGCAAAGGCACAATTCAGTCTGGTGAGAAAGTCAAATGCAAAACTCTCCACAACATTTAGGCTTCACATGCAAGGGCTGCCACCAGTGCTGGAAAGTAGCATGTCAGAAATGCAGCTTCAGTCAGCAGGTGGGGTCTTCATAGTGGCCTAATAGTTTGGTGAGGAATAGGATAATGAGGAAGGACCATGCATCTGTGATTGTTGGACTTCATAGCTGAAATGAATTTAACCTCTTTGGAGCCCTCCTGATACTTACTTCACTGACCGCTGAAATAACCTTTAGCAACAGATTGAGTATATCTATGATAAAGTAAATGGGTCCCATGCATACAAGTATTTTATGATTAGCTACAAAAAAACAACAACAAAAAAACAAAAAAACCCCCACAAACGAACAACCACACTTGGTGCAACTTCATAGAGCCGTTCCCAAACTAACTGGTTACAAAAAGATTTCCCCCACTGAGACAAAGTACAGGTCTGTCTCATCTTACGTGGGGGGTTCCGTTCCGCGGTTACCGTGTAAAGTGAAAACCACGTATAGTCAAAATTACATTGAGTTCAATGGCGGGCAAAATCGCCCGCACTACAGGTACAGTATTAAAATTGTTATTTTTCTCTTTTTTTGGGTTTTTTTTTTTTGCCTACCGCATAAAGCTGAAATCGCGCATGTTAAATGCGCGTAAGATGCGACAGACCTGTATTACAAGACTCCCCTCTTGGAGTGTCCCTTTGCAGCAAGACGCAGCATGACAATGCTCGTCAGTTTCCTCACAACAATCTTCAGCCAAGCTACTTTAAAAGATTCAACTCCTTCTGGGGTCAAAAAGGACAAAAATCAACAAAATAAAGGAGCCTACAGCCCCCTCCCCCAGCTCAAATTCAGTCCCCTTCTTTATAAGCAGACTCCCAATAGGCTGTCTCACTAGCAACACCGGTGCTACAATCAACCCAAGCATCCAGATCAGGTCTGTTCTCTTACCAAGGCCATCGAGCAGGTCTTGGTGCTTAGCCAGTTCCTAGCTCAAGCCTGGTTTCTTACCTCATCTTCTCTCCTGCCCAGCCAGGGGACTCTGCCCCACTCAGGCTCACTCTACATTTTCAAGTAGCCCTTTTCAGGCAGTTCACTGCTACTCAGGCTCTACAGAGCCCTTTGCCCACTCTTCTTACAGACAGTTCCCTGCCACAACTTGCTCCTCTGGAGGCTAAGTTCCCCCTAAATTGTTAATCCTTAGGGCTTTTTCTCCTCTTTGGCTTATCTGCTACCTCTATGCTAGCTACAGAACACACACATGCCAGCTCTTTCCTTAAGACTCTAGTAGCATGTCCCTAGAATTTCCTACCTGCTGCCTCTTCCTCCTTTTAAGTCCCACACCCTGCGAAGGTGTAGCAGGGTACAGCTAACTGAACAGTTCAACTGGGCTGACTGGCCCAAGGCCTTCTGGCCCTTAAAGGGGCAGGCCACTTTTAAATGAAGCCCCCCCTTTTTTTTTTAATAGCAGTCCTAATAGAAATTAAGGATCCTGAAAAGAGTAATGCTGGCCAAAATTTCCTCCCTCACTTACCTCCCCCCCACCCCCAAAAATAACACACACAAAAATAGGTTGTAATGTCTAATATATCCAAGCTATTGCCAAGCATGCCATATAATGGCTGCTGCATTTACAGCATTAGTGTATTCCTAAAATTGCACTAAGCAATTTAAATAATCTAGAAGACACCTTGAGAATTAAAAGCAAAAAGCTGTGGATAAAATTTAATAAATTGGACTCTGTTCTCAATGATTTGGCTCTCTGCATTGTTTTTCCTAGTAAATAATTACTTTCCAACTTTTATTCCACAAAGTATCTCCATCTGTCTTCACATAATTTGGCTTGGAGACATTTTGTTTACTTTAGTAAATTGTGATCAGTCAGTACAGGTTTATATTGTATTTGATACATCTTGCTGACATTTACTAACTAATAATAATATTTTTACATTCAATATTAAATTTCTTGGGAAAGCCACAAATATAATGACAAAAATCCTGTGTATAAACCTGCCTACTCTGTTTTAGGCAATGAGCCAGTCATTCCCCTCTTTTCCATAAATGGCATTAGATCCAAAGAGAGAACAGAAAAACAAGCAAGAAGAGTTTCTTAACCAGTATGTCAGAAAGGCATAAAAAGACTCACAAAATCTGAAATTGTTAGCAGGTTTGTTCTTATTCCTGTCACACAATATACTCACACTTTTCTCATCATATGAAAAAATTTGAAGTACTATATCTAGACATTTGAGAAAGGGAAAAATTGAATTTATTTCTGAAGACTTATGTCAAAATATATGATTACAAGAACACTGTTCCAAAGTGGTCAATTCATCCATCTAGTAAATATATCAACATAGCAATTACATTCTGGAATTAAAGTGTAGACACCTGAATATCCAAATTAATACACTGATGCACAAACTACTTGATTGCACATATTTGACTCAAGCTGACATACCTTCATTTTTTTGGCTGTTTCTCTATGTGACTTGAGAAATATATTGGTTGTAGCCATCAGTTTAGAGAGAGTATAATGGCTAATGCAAAAAGAGTTGATAATTACCACACCTTTCTAGGAATTAAGGAAACTATGTAAATTAACACATTTTGCACTCAATTATTGTTTTGTCTTTAATTTGAATAAATCTATTGTATTGTTCTGTTTTATTTTGGGGGTATAGTATGAACTACTTAATGTGACAGTTTCTAAAATTACACTTCCATCCAGATTCTAAAGGAACAGGGGGAAAACAGGAAATGTACGTAACGGCTAGGTTGCTGGTTTAAACAAAAAGGTAACATTGGCACTACATGCACCAATCCTAGAATTATCCAGGTGTTTTATGATATGGGGGGTAGGGGGGAAGGCTTGAGCTAGTAATCACCTGTGAACAGTGTGGACCTGATCCAGCGAAAGTACTTAAGCATGTGTTTTAAATTCAAGCACATGAGTAGACCCATTGGCTAGAAAATTAAAGTAGAAAAGAACCTTGTGAACTGGAAGGAAGGCATATCTTCTCCTGACACATTGGAGAAATTGTTCAAAAACACTTTATCATTGGGACAATATTACCCCCTAACGTTGGCAAAATTTTAATAAACACGAATAGAACATTTCAGGATTAGATTTCCAAGCATTTTACAAATATGAATAAGTATCATTCCCACCTCTCATTTCCCCAACCCCTTTTTAATTTTTTTTTAATTTTTAGAATTTTGAGGTATGGAGGTATTAAGAGGTGCATTTTCAAAAGCACCTAAGGTATTAAGGGGTGCATTTTCATAAGCACCCTTATGCTCCTCAGGACTTAGGAGGATAAATCCATATTCAAAAGTGATTTACTATCTAAGCCTAACTGCAAGTCAATGAGACTTATGCTCCTAAATCACTTAGGCACTTAAAAAAATATTATCCTAAGTGAGTTGCCCAAGGTTACACAGTCTGCAACACGATAAGCAATAGAACTCAAGTCTCTGGCCAGTGATCATATTGTCTCCATAAATTACACAAAACAGATTTTCCTAGGGGCTAGATTAAACTGCATGCCTGATATTTCAACAACAAAAACAATTTTTTATTCATGAATTTATATTATTGGCTCACTTTTGCTAACTATATCCCCTTTCAGTTTAGGGGTAACCCTGTCCACATATCAGAGGAATTAACAATTACCCTTTCTGCACAGATTACACAGGAAAAGCATAATTTTCCCAAACAACTACATGAACTTTGAGCCTTGGAGGAGTGTCCTCCCCAATACAAAAGATATAGGACAACATACAATAATGTTACCTTCACATAATTGGACATTGTAATTACTGAAGAGTTTGAGGTCATGAATTGTGAAATGATGTATTAGTGATCTCATTCTGAAGATCAATACAACATTCATATGGTTATCCAAATATTTAATATTTTAAGTCTGTTATTTTCACAATGCAGTTACAGGCCCATATTCTCAGTTGAGCCCAGTTTCTCCTCAGCTAGGCAAAGTGGGGATGCAAGCTACAGCTCCCGATCATGCGGCTGATTCTATGCTGGCTCCAGACCCAGCATAGATTTATTTATCCTGCCTTGCTTTCATCCTCAAAAGGCCATCTGCCCGCTGCGGACAGCAGACAACACCTCGATATGCCCTTTGTGCTAGTGGCTTCAGAGAGGGTAATGTAGGAGTCAGCAATGCCAGCTGCATGCCTGCTGCAGTTGCCTCACACTGCTGGGGACACCTGGACAGATTCTAGCCCCTTTGTGCTGTTGGAGTGGCACAAAGGAGCCAGAGAATCTAAATCACTTCTCAAAAGCATCTCAAACTATCACTGATATTGTTTCATGCTTCTAACAGAGCAAGTTTGTTTGACTTAAGCAGGCCAAAAGTTGTCATTCTGCATTTAAAAATATGAATCTGATACTACAGCAAGTGCATTTAATACACAATGGGTGACTTTGTCTAACATGCATCTGACGAAGTGGGAATTCACCCACGAAAGCTTATGCTCCAATACATCTGTTAGTCTTAAAGGTGCCACAGGACTCTCTGTTGCTTTTTACAGATCCAGACTAACACGGCTACCCCTCTGATATTTGTTTAACATGAACATTCTTAATAAATGATACACTGAATGCTTGGTATCTGTGAATTATAATGAACATTGAGTGGCAATAAGGGTCGTTTGCACAGTTTTCTTATTATGTATCCTTCTAATCCATGTGTTAGATAACAATCTAATTCCAATAGGATTTATAGTGGATCCAAAGTAATTTGTAACTTCTTTAGTCTCAGAATTTCAGTCATGTAAATTTACTTATGCAATATTACACCCATTTAGAGTAAGTGACTAGATAAATACTTTTATGTTCAGTCATCAGACAAATGTTTGTATAACATAACAAAGAGTGTGGGTGCATTTAAAAATTTTAATATGCTAATTTAAGAGATAACAGACTAGCTAAATAAAAGTAATAGTTTTATTAGAAATGACAGGGTTTTCTTCCAAGATTTTAAGATAGGATTTGAGGATAATCAACACATGGTTTCAACATTTACCTGAAAGATGAGAGAAATTCAGAAAAGAATTAAATACATCTTAAATTAATTTCAGTTTGACTTTAGATTAAGTTAAAAATATGTAGGGGGGGGAAGGGAGGCAAAGCTACCAAAGATTATGATGATTAGTGGTAATAATTTAAAATATGGTCCTAAACCCTTTAAGGATAGCCTGCAGGGCTCTACCTGCCCACAGTGCCTGATTCAACTCTCAAAAGAAGGCTTGATCCTCTGCCCTCAAATGCTAATACCAAACTCCAATCAGTACAAATGGAAACAGAGTCTGGCCAAGATGTGCAAATAAGTAATGTCTTTAAAAAATGTTAATTTTGTGAAATAACGTCAAACAGAATATGAAAAGAATGAAAGAAAGCAAACAGTACAGTCATGTCAACATTCCAGAGGACACTACATGAACCAAATCCAAGAAATAAACAATGAACATAAATAGCTTTTTATTTTAAATGGCTCCAATGCTGTGGGGTTTTTTCTTGAGTTGAGGGTGACATGATACATCACAGCACTACAATACTTACAATTGTTACTTGTTAAAGTACTTCTTTTTAAGTACAAATCTCCATATCAGCTAAACAAAATATCAGATGCTGATATATTATTTAATTTCTGTAGTTATTATGACTTACTGACTCCCTCATTGTTCCTTTAGCTCTTATCAAATATGAGTCATCAATAGTTTATGGGAATATATAATTTACTATATTCACAGTTAGCCCAATAAATATAACCTCTCGTGTTAACATATACCTATGTATGTTGACTGTATCTATCTGATCTTCTGCACCAAGTATTTTTAATACACCCATCACATTCTTATCTGAGTGCAATGTTGAGGAATACTCTGTTTAGGATGGAGTATTTGATATGTACTGTATGCAATATGCAGTCAGGTTTACTTTGACCTGTTTCCCAGCAGAAAATATTTTTACCTCATGACTATTCTTGATGTTAAACAAAATAAAACTGAATTGTACACCCACAGAGAGAGAGACCATAACTGTATTTATTTCTCCGACGTATGGAGAAGCAGCAGCAGATTCCATATATAAAAATGTTTAACTCTTAGCATTCATCATATTTGGACAACTATAAAGAATTGTTATTAGTTGTACAAAGATGTAATTGTTCCAGAAGTACAGCATCCTCTCTTATTTCAGTATAATATTCAAAATTTTGATACTAAATCCTCATATTAAAAATGGCCTCCTGATACAACTATAATGAGCCTGTAATACTCTAAGTGGTTTTATTTTTTAAAGTAATGATATATTACACAGCTGTGGAGGAGTTAAGTTACTGACTAGTGGAAACGTTCTTTAATCCTGAGAACTCATCTTCATCAAGGAAAAGATGGGTGAAATCCTGGCCTCACTAAAGTGAAAGGGAGTTTGCCATTTATTTCAGTGGGACCAGGATTTCACCCAAGCATGTGCGTGAAAACTCTAGGGTACTGCAAGTCCATTCCTCCCCAGTTTAAATGTCATTCCCTAACATGATTAAATGTACATTGGATCTAGGGAAAAGGGAGTTTCCCTTGCCAATCTCCTTTTGATTCTCTTTCAAATGAGAATTATTTCTCTGCAACTTATCCATGTCTCCAACAACAATGTTGCTATCGCTGTTATACTCTCTGTAAAAAGCGACAAAGAGTCCTGTGGCACCTTATAGACTAACAGACGTATTGGAGCATAAGCTTTCGTGGGTGAATACTCATTTCGTCAGATGCATGTCTACTCTCTGTATAGTCTTTAATGAAAAAGTTTTTACCCTCTAACATTTTAAAACTAGAGTAAGCTTCATACATGTGCATCACTAATATGGCTATTATTATTATTACTACAGACATTTGTATAGTGCTCATAGTAGCATTTGGGTGCACTGAGACACAATAGTTCCCATGTATAATGGCTGTAAACTTTTTTTGTGGTGTAAAGATTAATCTTTTTCTCAGGATTCTTGTCACATGAATGAGTGACTTGTTTTGTATGACCAGTTTATTTTTGGTCTTGTGGAAGAAAACTATGGGCCAGATCTTCGGGCTTTAATGGAACTCTCTAACTTACATCAGCTGATTATGCTTAAAACATAGATCCAGATAAACATACAGTGCATCACAGACCTCCTCTACGGATGTGAGAGCCCTCTGTGAGAAACAGAAATGGGACTCAGGGTCTGGTGTGGAGGGGCTGAGTATCCAGTGTGCAGTGAGTGAGTGGGGGCAGGACAAGAGAGGAACATGGATTGGGTTGGAGGGTTTACAATATGAATATTCTCCAGGCCTTATTACCACTCCATTCACTCTAAAAAAGGGCATATTAATGCCTCTACAGAGTATCTCCAGTATTAGCTTATGCTCTTGGGAAAATAATTTCTTAACCCATTACCTTCTCACTTCCCAGATCTGAGCACTTGGAAGAGGATTTTCTCTTTATGGGCCAAATCCTAATCCCATTTAAACTGAAGTGATTTCAGTAGGACGAGGATTTGGTCCTTAAGGTCCAACACCCTAAAATATAACCAATATACAGTAGAACCTCAGAGTTACAAACACCAGAGTTATGAACTGACCAGTCAACCACACATCTCACTTGGAACCAGAAGTATTCAATCAGGTAACAGCAGAGACTTAAAAAAAAAGAAAAAAAAGAAAATACAAATACAGTACAGTACTGTCTTAAATGTAAACTACTAAAACAATAAAGGGAAAGCAGCATATTTCTTCTGCATGGTAAAGTTTCAAAGCTGTATTAAGTCAATGTTCAGTTGTAAATACACATTTCAGAGTTACAAACAACTTCCATACCTGAGGTGTTTGTAACTCTAAGGTTGTACTGTATGTGTACATTTTGTAGGCTTAATTCCAACAATCTTTAATTGAAACTTTTGAGTTCTACTGTAATAACAATAATAATAACAATAATAAAACATTTACTTTGGATGAAAATGCAGTTTGTGTGTACAAGTCTGAATTTCTGTATATAAAAAATACAGCCACGCAAAATTACACACAAATGTTAGAGGTTACATATAAAATATGGCCCCCAAAATTTTGATGTTATAAAATATAATTTCAGCAGGCAGAAATCCAACTATATTTACGTGAAGGTGTTTCTGCAATGAAACATTTGCAACTCATGTGAATACCAGAATATATCCAAAACCATTAAGGCTGTACAACCCCTCACCTCTCTTCCCTGTCACACCACACACTTGTTTGCTTATACATTACGTGTGTAGAGATCATTAAAACCTATGACATCAATAGATGCTAAAGGCATGACAAGAATTGTGCCAGTTGTGATAGAGAGGAAATGAGAGGAGAGGGGCATTCCCAAAGCTCCCCAATTTGAAGCTGTACAATACTTAGTACACTATTCAGTGTTAGCTGTTGTCAGAGGAATGTTTTTACCATTTTAAAGAATATAAGCAGAATGCAGTCTTCTGTCTCAATGGCTGATGTGACAGAGTTGATGCCTTTGTGACTATATCAATGCACTATACTGTAAACTACCAAAAAAGTGGCTCATTTATTGTCAGGGATGGGCACATGGGATTCTGCCTACCTGATGATATGGCTGCCGGTGTGGCCATGGATTAAGTTTAAGTCCTTAACAGATTAGTGGCTGATACTTTATAGTACACAGTCATAGTATTCAGATATATTACATGTGAGCTATGAGGTCCAAGATAATGAACTGTTAGAGCTAATAGTTGATAGGACTAACACAGGTATTTTCCACATCTTTGTTTCTGCAGCCTCAAGGCTATGGAATGCCCTCCTTAGTCTGTACTATGTGTAGTACTAGGGCCCTCCTTAGTCTGTGGAGAGATGGAAATAGTCTCTTTTAAAGTAAATTTCAAACCACTTTATTTAAGAGGGCTGTGTTATGGCATATTGATTTTATTAATGGTTTTGATTTATTTTAATTGTCATAATGGTAAGTTTTCTTGAAAAATGTGTGATACACCTTTGAATTGTGCTCCTAGGACCAGATTTTAAAGGTATTTAGGTGCCTAACGATGCAAATAAACACTCATTGCAAGCTAGGTACCCAGTGGGATTTTCAAAATCTGCATTTTTAGGTTTCTAAATACCTTTACAAATCTGGTCCTAATGGACTTTTGAAAATTCCACTCAATATCAATTAAGGATGACATTTTCAAAGAGATGTAAAGGTGCTGTTATTTTGCTTCAAGTTGAGAAAATGGCAAATTCAAGTCTGATCTTGTGAACTACATCTAATTTCATAGTCTTTTTTGAGTGATGGTCTTTCCCAAGCATTCTCTCTCAAAGAATGCAAAGAATGTGTTTGTGAGTGACTGAACATGTACGTTAGAGCAAATGAGCTAATGTTAACCTTGATGTAAGCAGGTGGAGATTTATTCATTACAATGGAGGTAGGCATACTTACACCAAGGTTGAATTTGGCCCAGTGAATTTGCGAGTAAGGAAATGTCTGTGTGAGAAAGACTGGTTGTGTGCAAATGAAGGAATCTATGAGCATGCAATGTGTATGATAGGGATCAGGGTAAATCAAAAAGGGTTCTGAGATTGAGTCTGGTTACATAAACAATCTGCATTCTTAACTGAAGTTTATTCATATTTACTCTACTTCTCTTATCTGGAAATTGGTCTGGAAATATTGTGGGATTTTCTTGCAAGATTTCTAGCATGTCCTGGTTTCTCATGATGGTTCTCATGGTATTTCTGTGTTTCCAATTCCAGCCAAAACAAGGAAAGCATTTTAATAGAGAGATTTACATTTTTTTAAAAATATGATGCTTTAGGATTTAGTTTAGAATTTTAGGAGAAGGTTTAGGCTGGTTATGATTTTATGCAAACTGGTTCACTAATCCTCAAGGTATATAGGTCAAAAGTTGAACAAATTGCTATTGCTATAGCACTCCTCTGGGGACACAGCACTAGACTAGTGCATTGGTCAGCAACAGCACCGAAACTTTACTCTCACTCCTAGATATTGCTGCTGAACAACCAAGGGAACTGAAAAGGGGAAGTGGTAGGGAAACAGAGGACATAAGATATTACTATTTTGTTTTAAACTCAACCTCTAAAGCCATAATCTGCAATCCTTACTCACACAAAAACTCCCATCCATTGATTTTATAGATTTTCCTTCAGTGTTCATCATCATCTTGATTACAGTGAATAAGTACCTTCCCGGGGATAAAATAGCTGCTCATATGAAAGGGCTCTTTAACCTAGTGGAGAAAAGTACAAAACCATGGTCTGGAAGTTAAAACCAGACAAATTCAAATTAGGAATAAGAGATACATTTTTAACAGTGAGGGTGACACACTGGAGCAAACTACCATGGGGAGTGGTGGATTTTCCATCTCTTGATGTCTCCAGAACAAGACAGGATGCCTTTTTGGAAGCTAGGCTTTAGTGAAACATAAGTTTTTGGGTTCAGTACAAAGATAACTGAGTAAATGTCTCTGGCCTGTGTTATACACAAGGTCAGTCTAGATGATATAATTCTAGCCTTAAAATCTGTGAGTAGTATCTGAGCACCTCACATACAATGCGATTTTCTTTACAACACCGCTGTGAGCAAAGGAATATCAGAAGCTAGTATCTTATGTGAAGAGCTCAAAGTGTTAAACAGATACTACTTCTTAGTCCCATTTAATCTGCCCCCTCACCAGTAGACACAAGAAAGAATGCAACCCCCATTGTGAGGACTGGTAGATGGGCTAAAGAAACAGTTATATTAAATATGTTTCTAAGGGAAATATATTTGCAAGATATACTCTGCTCCAACAACACTGCTTGAAGGATAGGGTAAATGTGCAGAGTACTGGCAAGGAAGCTGCAGAGACAGAGTGCAGCTCTGGCAATCTGCTTCACACTTGGTAGTCAGGAGGGCAGATGCATCTGTTTGTGATGGCACCATGCGATGGCAGCTTCACTCTGTTCCAGCTCTATGGCAGTGAAATCAAAGGTGGCAAGAAACTCTGAGGCACCAGGAGAAGCCAGGAAAGCTCCAGACAGCTGGGAACATGTGTCGTCAGATCTGCCGAAGTTGATGCTTATGTGCTCCGAAATTAATTCATGAGTAATTTAATAAAAAATGTTATGCTACTTTTCAATGGGAGCATTCTACAAAGAGCAGCTGCTCCCTAACTTCTCCCTCCTTTTGGCTTGCCATACATTATTTTAGCTAGGAGCAGTTGTTGCAATATGAGTGGATGAGCATGTGTCAGAGCTGCCTTTCCCCTTGTCTCCCCCTTACACATTCTGGGCCAGATCCCCAGCTGGGGTGAATCACAATAGTGTCATTGAAATAAATACACCTTTGCTGATTTATACCAGGTGAGTGCATCGTGATCTTCACTCTTTGCTAATGAAACAGTCAGGAAGTTTGTGGGTTTTTGAGGGGATTAGATTAAAAAGAAAGAAAGAAGGAGAAATGTGACTGAGTACTCAAGCAAACAAACACTTTATAGCTGAACTTAATGTAACTTTAAAGGTCCTGAGTTCATATAGGTAATTTGATTAATATAAAACATAAGCATAACTTTTCAATAACTTTACAATTATTCCATGACTTTTGACATTTTTACTATGACTAATTGCTGTTGTTTTCTCAAAATTCACCATAACAGATTTTCAACATTTACTTCACTATCAGGGTAAGTCAACCTATGTTACGCTACTCCAGCTACGTGAATAACGTAGCTGGAGTCGACGTAGCTTAGGTCGACTTACCCTGGTGTCTTCACTGCACTGCGTCGACGTGAGACGCTCTCCAGTCGACTTACCTTACTCTTCTCAGGGAGCTGGAGTACCGGAGTCGACTGGAGGGCGCTCTGCCCACTGATTGCAGCATCGATTGCAGCAGCGGTGATCTTCCCGGTAGTGAAGACAAGCCCAAGTTGTGATCACATCAGTAAAATGTGCAGCCTATAATTCTGGCGCCCTTCTCTCTATCTGTAGGATACGAGTAATTCTGGTTTCAAATGGAGTTAGTAGCATCCTATTAACTCCCTTTGTGAGAGAGAAGGGGAGGAACTGGATCCAAGGTGTTTACTGTGAGATTTAAGTAATCTCTTAAAGGGACTGAGACCTATCCCAAAAGGTGGTCATCTATTAAACATGACTAGAAGCAAAAGATCACCTGTTCAGCCCAGGTAAAAATAGCTCCACAAAATTCTGTCCTGTGTGTCCAAATACCTGTACATAAATATGTAAAACAAATAATAAACTAGAAATAACTTTTTTGGTGATTATGGAAGAAATGAAAACAGCAGGAGGAAAGTGTAGGTGCCCCCAAACCAGCTCTTTAATGTCTTGTTTTCAATCTGAAGGCCAGGAGCCTGAGGGTAATAAAAAAACACAAGAAGAGCCCAATCCTATATTTCTTGCGCACCCAAAGCTCCCACTGATGTATCTCTTCTCCCTGAGCCCTCCAAAAAAATCCCTGCAGTTGACTGACTGAAAGTTTTCATGGTTTCAGAAATGTCAGAGAATAAGGGAATATTTTATTATATCTTTCATCAAAAAGTGAAAGACTACTGACTTTTAAAGTACAAATATAGCAGTACTTGAAAATGCTCTTTGGGGAATGCATTTATATTATTACTTTTAAAAGTCAAGATCCTGCAAGATGTTAAGTGCTTCCTGTGAGGTGATGGGCAGCCTTACTTCCTATTGGAATCAGTGCTTGAGGCCCAACATCTATATTACTGTGATAATACACTTTTGGAAAAAAATCATTGTCAACAAGAATAAGAAGTCATAGAACTATAGTAAAAATTTTAAGCTGCATGCCTGAGTTTAGTGCTCTTTACAAACACATCTAAATTACAGAATTTGATGGTTTATGGAATTTCTGAGCTCCTAATCCTGAAAACACATGTGTGTAATTTTACTAAGAAGTGTATTCTCAGTGACTTCAATGGGACTATTCAGATGAGTAAAGTTATGCTAGTGTATAAGTGTTTGTAGCATCCGACTCATAAGGGTAACAGTTGATTTAATTTCCCTGATAACATTTGAAACCATCAGTGAAGAAGCAGATTTGATTTTGAATCTGGAAAATACAATTAGACAAAGACATAAGTATAAAAATCAAACAAACAGAGCAAAATAAAATAAAATAGAAGAAAGTTGGCTACAGGTACTATGATAACTGAGGTCTGATAGCCTCTTTCTCTAACTGAGGACTGACTGAAATTCTCTCATTTGTTGCTGATGCTGTTTTGTCCAGTTCTGCTGTGAAACTGTACTGCCAAAGCACAGCTAGAGCCTATGATACCTCTAGAAATACTACTTGCTCCTAGATGGTGCACAGTGAATAAAGCTGAAAAGCTATATTTCTTTTTATCTTTTATGTTCAATTAATGTATATGTCTCATTTACCACACACCATCCAAACTTCACAATAAATGAGGCAGAAATAATATTATGGAATGAATTTATCTGAATTACCATCAAGTCAATAGCATTGTATAGTGTGTGTCCTGGTTAGATATGTTCCTTATTTGGTCTGTATCATATATCATATATTAAAATAATCAACAGTAGAAATGTAAGTACTATTATTTATGGACTTACATGCTGCTAGAAAAAATTACTTACATTTATGGACTTACATGCTGCTAGTAAAATGCTGCTAGAAAAAATTGCATATGAAGAGAGATTGTGCTTTGGAGCACGGAGGAGAATTTGTTCTATAAATAAAAACTACTAAATATGATTTGCAGACTGCAAAACTCCCATTGACTTCATTGGGGCCAGGATTTAATCCTAGAAAAGGGATTTTTAGGCTGGTAAAATGTGTAACTAGAAGTAACGAGATGAAGTTAAGACAAGGAAATATTAGACTGAATATCAGGAAAAACTTGTGGACAGTTTTGATAGTTGATCAAGGGGACTAGGGTTGCCAGATAGCAAATGTGAAAAAATGGGACAGGAGGTGGGGGGTACTAGGTGCTTATATAAGAAAAAGCCCCAAATATTGGGACTGCCCCTATAAAATCAGAACGTCTGGTCACCCTAAAGGGGACTAAGGACATTTTGAACAGTAGACTGGACAATATAAGTAAATTAGTGTAGACAACAGCCTCATTTGTTTAATGGGAAATGGACTAGATGATCTGCTAGGTCTTTTTCAACTTTTATTTCTGTTAGTGAGTGATTCAATATTCTGTTTTAATTCAGGTTATGCCAAAATCTGAATTATTTGTCATCAGTAGAACCAGAGCAATCTGAGTGACTGAATCAGATTATATAAATGTATGTCCAAATAGTGTCTCAAAGGCAAAAGAATGAGCCAGATGTTTTCTATCACCACCCACTCGTGGGGGTAGCATTACTTTTTAAGAAGCCACTTGGATTTTGTACATTGCAAGGAATTATGTACTGCCTGTTGGTGTTTTCATAGACTACAATTAATGTGTTGAGATGTCTTGCTTCAGCTGTTCTCATGGCAAATCACAGATTTCAGTTTGGAAATTTAGCTAAAATGTGTTATAAACTAAGTAGTGCTTGCTTTACATTTTACACTGAGTACTGAGACTCAAGAAATATTACAGCATGTAATGTCGTGTTTATGAATGAAATTGTATCTTCTGAGACATCCTAACCTGTTCAGATGAGGATTTTACTATCCCAACCTTGAAATGATCTGAAATCTTCCTTTTGTTCCTGTGCCAAATGCTCTAGAGAGTAAGTTTAAATTCCTAACTAATACTGTAGCCAGCTATGCTCTTATGTCTCCAGTTTATTGGCTTTTTATTCTTTTTGTTTTATTTTTTAAAAGAACTCACTTGCTAGCTGTATCTGGGAAAACAACTTCACTGATAAGAAAGCGCTCTACTTTGTATTTAACATGGGGTTTACAATATTCAGCTATGGGAATGTCACTTTGTTCCTTTTTGGACTCATTTTATGAACACTTTAATTAACAGTTAGAGGGAACAATTATTCTTTGTAATGTTTGCCAACAATTTATAATAATACTAGGATAAAAATCTACTAAAAACATACTAGAGGAGATTCTGGCTATGGCCCCTGTACACTGTAGCACTGGTGCAAAGGGGCCAAAAAGCCATGCAGGCAGCCTAGGGAGAATTCCCCCTCTGCAGGCCTCACCAGCCATAGCGCACATTGTGCCAGGAGCCTGAGGTGGTGTGTCGGGGTGGGACGACAGTCTCCATAGTGTATGCTATGGTGATTCGCAGCTACTGCAAGCTGCAGAGCAACCCATAGGCAGCCCTTGTGAGGGGAGGGGGGACACAGTATAAATGAGAACAGCTTATGGTTTAGAGCCATCTTTGTCCCCATCTCCCTTGGGCTGTGTCTTCTGCTCTGCAATATAGCATTTTTACATTACTCACGACTTTTGGTCTCTGCAGCCAGCCAGAAGAGCCTATAAATGTATAGGCAATTACATACTGTATAAAATATGCCTGAACTTGAAATTCTTAAGAACAGAATGCAGATAATCAGACACTAACCTTTCTAATTTATAAATATAAACACACACACACACAATATTACATACACACTATATTTTTAAAAATAAAAACAACCATTTGAGAGAACTGTGTGAAACTTGGCAATTATGCCAGCAGAAAATTTAGCTGGAAGTGTTTGTTTGTCTGGTTTCCACACTGCAGAATGGATAAGCTAGGCAGGCTGCCTGCTTCTTTGAAAATTATCTCCATTGTTGTTTGCAGTGTTGTTGTAGCTGTGTTTGTCCCAGGATATTAGCGAGAGAAGGGGGATGAGGTAATATTACTTCACCCACCTGCTTTCCGAAAATTAGTCAAAACCGTGAAGCAGGCCTGCTTTGCCAGTTCCATGAAAAAAAGCTCTGGAGACAATGTGGGCCAGCTGTTGTTCCCCAGGACCAGGGAGGGGCAGATTATTTTGGGCCTACAAATACTTCCCAAATACTAGGGTCCCTGAATACAAAATCATCCAAATAGTGGGGATATTCACCCATCCCTATGTGACACATGGCTAGAAAGGGTTAAACATCCTGCAAAATAAACAACCCTCAAAAGATATGTGGGGAGATAATGTTTGTGTTTTTGTGTATTTACATATGTATGAGTAGGGTTGACAATGTAATCAACAGTCCCTGTCTACGCTGTATTCTGATAGTTCAGAGATAAAAAAAACATCCTAGCCTTTAAATGAATTGTAAACACGGGATATCTCGGTATTCATCTCTCTTTGAAATATACTGTGAATGGTGGAGGAACAAGCAAATTGCCTTATGTTAATTCTATAGCTAAGTACCAGTGATGGACCTCCTTCAAAGTCATCCTAATTACCTTTTGCTCCCGGAGGAACTCCCAACTTGTCAAAGAGGACATGAAATTGTATAAAAGATCCTTGGGTCCTGATTCTGTCATCTCATATCTGCTTAGGCTTCATCAGGGGAAGTTGGAGTCTCAAGACTGAGGTCCCAGTTATGCTGGTATGCCCTGAATATGATATTTGGACATTGGACTATAACCTCTGAACTATTTCTAAAAGAACTCTTTGCAACTACAAAGCTCACCATCTCTGCTATGAATCTGAATCTTAAGAATTAAACTCATGTCTGTATGTATATTGATCTTTTAACCATACTCTCTCTCTTTTGTTTTTACAAAATGTTAGTTTAGTTCATAAGAATTGGCTGTAGTGTGTATTTGGGTAAGATCTGGAATATTCAATAACCTGGGACGTAATGTGTCCGATCCTTTTGGATTGGTAGAACCTTTTCTTTTATATGATGAAATAAGATTTACAGAAATTTTCATCATATTTGACATGAGTACCTCGATGGAGGCCTGAGGCTGGGTCACTTTAAGGGAACTATGTTGTTTGGACTTCTGAGTAACCAGTAAGGTAATAAAGAAGCTGTTTTATGCTGGCTTGGTAAATCTAAGTATTGGAATAGCCACCAGTTTTATGGGGATTGTCTGCCCTATTCTTTACAGTTCACCCTAATTGAGCGACCACAGCTGGCTCCCCACTAGTACCCAGGTCACATCCTAAAACTCTCATTTAACTACTTCTCATTGTATACATAATTTGTTGCCAATTCTTGGGCTATTTGGTATTTTTCTTAAAACCCTGATTCCATATGTCAGGTGATTACATGACTCAGCTTCATTAAAAAAGTAAGTTTTCTGAAATCACGATGGCTAGAAAAAATATGAAAACACAATGCTAACAGCTCAAAAAACAGAAGGCAAATAAGCCCCTAAAATTAATTATTTTAAAAGAATCATGATTTTGCAGCCAATCACATGATTTCTTAGGGTCTGATTCATGATTTTTCAACATCTGGTGTTGACAATAATGCTATACAAATCATAATGAAAGACTAGACCTAGGAGAAATTTTGGATCAGAATATATTTTGTCAAAAACTACCTTTTTCTTCAAGTTTACAAAAAAAGTTGTGATATTGGATCAGCTTTATGAAATATCCTGTCTAAATTTCACAATTTTCTTGCCATGAGACTTACAGAAGATGTTGAGGAAAATGTTCATGTTACTTACTTTTAATTTTAAGCTGAATTGTTTTATTGTTATCAGTAATAGTTGCAGTACTGGGTCTGGTTTCCTGAAACCCATGTGGCCAGGAGAGCTAGCAGAAGGCATTGTGACTCATTTTATCAGAAAGGATGGTTATAGTTTGTGTGCTGTCTTTGAGCCAGTCAGGAAAAAACTTCATATAGCAGCAGGAGTTTGTGGTTCTGTGCTATAATATGAGTGATACTATTACTTATTCCCCTCCCCGTTAGGATTTGAGGGGTATAGTACACCCCCATGGTGACCCACAATCAGACTCTGGAGAAGAAGGGAGTTTATCCACCAAAGATGCTGGAGGAAGATACCAGGTCACCAGGCCTTGGCTAGAAGAAAACACCAACTAAAGTGATGGTGATTGTCAGGGAAGGAGATAGTGTATTTAAAGCTCTTTGTGTTAAAGGAGATTTTAGGGGGAGAGCTGGCTCTGTCACCCAGTGGAGTTCTCTGTAAATGTTAGATAGTTCATATAACTAAGTAACAAAACTCTATCACAGTTGAGGCTCCCCATCATTAAACTGATGTACCTAGTTTTACTATGGTGAAATCAGTTTGCAGTGTGCTTTTATATGCAGTTTTTCTATAGTCAGACTGGATTTTGCTGCTTTTTTTTTTTTTTTTTAACTTCTCTTGCAGTCAAATTGCACACAATGGAATGTGGGTAGGAATGGACATGGCTTGATCTGCAAACATGTGAGGCAGCATCAACAAATTAAAAAACATTACACCATCCTCAGCTGTCCAGAGTTCCAGTTTATAGTTATACATCCTCTCAACCAGCTGCAGGACCTCAGCCTTTGGCTGCATAGAAATGGAATGCGCATGTATCCCTCTGAATGGTCAGAGCATTCAGTTGCCTATTCCCAACCTTCTAGTGCTTAGTCATACTGAGAGAAAGCTACCCCGAAGTGATAGGAGAGCGCTCTCATCTGGGCCACCATAATGGCCAGCAGAAATAGCTGGCCATTATGCAGGGTGCCCACTGGAAGAAAAAGCTGTGCACCCTCCTTAAAGGCAAGGCAGACTTATAGGTTTGCATTCTTTGAAACTGAAGAGATGTAGCCATGCATCAAGATGAGGCATATGTATATTTGTAAGGTGTGAAGGACAGATTTATCTAAATATGTATCCCAGGAAGAAATCTGAATTAAAAAGAATGGACTGACCACCAAGTAGCACCTGACTATGTTTGCCTTTAGAATCTTGTGAAAACAGGCCCCAAAGGCATTCAGACTGAAAGCTCTCAGGACAGGAGCTGTCTTTCTATGCTGATGCACAAAAGCCTAGTACAAGGGGCCCTGAATGGGACTTCTAGTGACAATACTAATAATAAAACTAAAAATATTTAATTTTTCTACTCAAGCAAGCATTCAGACCTCCAGAAATGAGTATCGTTAGTGGAATTCTAAGAAATCATTATTCCTTTCACGTTCTACTTTGGCAGGCACTGATAGAACTGCAAAAGTTTCTTGGTCTCTCCATAAAACTTTAAAAGATTTGTTGAAATCTAATTAATGGCCTACATGAGGGAAGAGTGAGTAAGGAGATATAAGCATTGGTAAAGAAATGAAAAACGGGGATTTTAGTAAAAATCAAATTTCCATGATAAAGTCATCATTTAGCATATTTTAAATTATGGCTTGAATCTCATTAGTGCCTTTCAGTGGTGTTACATAAGAGGAACACCATTTTAAAAGACTATGTACATTCATGAATAAACTTGAATGAAAGATTAAGCGATTTTCTTAAGATTAGGCTCTGATGCTAAGAAACTTTAGATCCTTAGAAACCTTTAACTGGGAATAGATATGAAGAAGAAATTTGACAAAACTATTCAACTCTAGGGTTTATAAAAAGAGTGACCATCCAAATGTATATATTAGATTTAACTGCAAGGCAAATCTTACTAGTGAAAACTCTGAATACTTACTTAGAAAACTAGGTAAATAAAATATCAAGTAAAGGCCTATTCACGGGATCAAAAATTTCTCTGTGCATTAAAGAACAACATACTCTTATAGTAAGGAAGTTTGACGTTCTGTACAAAGTTTTGAAAAACTTCAGGAGTTAGTGAGGAGGGGAACTAGGTTTTGAGTAAAATGTCTTGATCTTCTCTAGATAAGCGAATTGTTTCAGACTGGCTGAGGAAATAGAGGCTCTGATGTTAGAATCAGAAATCAGCTTACCTATGCCAGAATTGACAAGATAATACTGGAACAATATAAATGTATCCCTTACTCATCAGCTTGGGACTTGAGAAAAATTACTCTGACAGGCAGTCTGGATTCCTTCCCCCGTCTCTTCAATGCACACAGATTCCTGCCACTCATGGCATCAAAAGATGCTGTTCACCTGAAAAAAATCACTGTGGAGAATTCTTCCTTTTCAGTTATCAAGACTATCAAGTAGAAGAGACTATTTATAAAGGTTTCTTTAAATTAAACATGGAATCTATGGAATTAACAGCCTCAGTCCAAGGGGAAAATGAGTGTGATACTGCAAGGAAATCCAAAATTTCTGAGCCTGGGTGATGAAGCATCTGAAGGTCTGGAACATGAACACATCACAAGTTTGCACAATCAATGACCTGTCAGGTACCAACAGATAGAAGACCGTTTGTGCTCTCTTATCCCTGTTTAGAAGATGGACCAGGGTGCATCGGAAAAAGAGCAAGGTACCTACCATCAGAAGTTATTGATTGACAGGACTTGTCGCATGGAACTTTCTGAAAAGAATGATTTATGGAAGAAGTTCACCAAAAATGTAACATATGGTATGAGTTGTGTACATAGTAGTAATTGTGAATCTGTAACTATCAGTTTATCCATGTTACTACACAACAGAGTGCATTTTCAAGGCTTTTTATTGTATTTGGTATTCAGAAAAATGTATAAATATATTAAAAGAGCAAGGAAAATTGGAAAGAGCAGCCAAAGTCCAGCAGGTCTCTGCTAGAGAAAAAGGGGTGTGTAATTTTATGGAAGGACCTTTGATGCACAAGACCAAAGAGGAGTAAAGCAAAAAGACTCCCCTACAAGTAATAGAAAAAAAATCAACTCCAAAGAATTTTTTTCTCAAATCTAAACCTTAAGACATCCAATGGGAGACTTGTTCTTCTAAAGTAAACCTTCATGGATGAAAGTGTTCAGGCAGTCATTTTGTTTCCAATAAATCAAAAGCTAGAATTTAGGGATATAGCCTTTTCTTTCTTTGGGTCTGTGAGCTTACTTTTGGAATAAATCAAAAATAAATGATTCCTTGTGACTATGAATATTAATGAAGAGGATGAAGATTAGGGATATCCTTTATTTGAAACTCAGAGATGATATTTGTTGTACAAGGTTTGGCTATAAACTGTTAAAATTTGCTTATTGTTTGGTAACAATTACTTTCGTAAACATGATTCTGAATTTTGTCTGTCTTTCTCTTTTTCTATTTTAATGCTAGTTAGGTTATTAACACCATAATTAATGCAAAAGAGTACCAGCACACCCAATCCTATGTCATAATCAGTATAAGACATGGGATTTATGGAAGAACATTAATCCCAAATAACAATATCATTCCTTATTATTACCATATGTTTAGCTTTAGGGGCATTGTTTTATTGGAGTGAAATGTGGTTTCTAGCAAAAAGAAAAATGACTAAGTACTGTAAAAGAGTCTGACCAAGAAAATATTTGTATGAAGTGTACAATGGAGACCAGTGAAAGTAAAGGATTCCTAATGAGTTGAATTAGAAATTCACTAATTTACTGTAATGCTCAGGAGAGGCACATTTTTCTTAAAGTGGCTGATACCATATACTGTTATTCACAAAACAGTTCTCTAAACTGGAATAGTACCATGGTTTTTCAGTGTAGTTAAATGAGAAGTGTCACACATGTGGTGTTTAGGTATCAAATTAAGTACCGAAAAGACTGAGGCTGGAAGTGTCAGTGCTCCAAACAGACCTACATCTTCGAGGAATGTTGCCTAGTGGCTAGAGCAGGGGAATGGGAGTCAGAACTTCCTGGATCAATTGCTAATTATACCGATGATTCACTCTGTGACTTCGGGGAAATTGCTTAGCCACTGTGTGCCTCAGTTTTCCTAAGTAGAAAGTGGGTAGAATACATACGTTAGGAAATTTGAGAAAGCACTCTATAGTATCTGTGGCTATGCCCTAAACTTAATATTAACTCAAAGTCAAGCAATATGCCAGAAAGCAAAACTACAAATTAGATATAGTCATCACAACTAACAAAATATAAGTTCATGTTAATACACAATGGGTCCGTGTCCAAAATACTTCCTTAAATTATCTTTTATTTTACAAGACTGCCTCACAAACCATATTTAACAAATCTGCCAAAATGGTTATATAGGAAGATGGGGTATTTTCCCTAAAGCATTCCTCCTTCACCAAGAATGGGACAGATTCTGCAAAGCTTTACTAATGAGAGCAGTCTCACTGAAATCCCCACTCTTCAATACTGAAGGGAGGGAGGATTAAGCTTTATGTGAGTATTGGCCTACTGGTAGACACTTCCTAAAATTACTCTGAATAGTAACAGTCAAAAAGTCTTGTAGGATTTTGTTTGTCTCTTACTGATTTCCAGATGAATGTACTAAGCTTCTGATACCTGTGCAATTTAGCTTTGACATGGTTCTGTAGAGGTGTAACAGACTCATTTAAAGTTCTATTTTATTGATAATGCAGAATAAAACAATGAAATCCATCTTACTTTTTCATAGCTGTGTAGGAACTACAGGGCTAACCGGAGTAAAAAATATTAAAACTTTAGTTTTGTCACAAAGGTAAGCATATGTGACTCTGAAAGCACGTGCAGATTATTATGACATCAGGAACAGGAGAAACTGGATGCAAAGTTCTTCTTTCTCAGTCTTTGAAAAAATGTTCTGCACAGACCTGGCCAGCAAAAACTATCCTTAGCCAACTGGAAAAAGGAGTACATATTTGAGTTCAAGTCAACATTTAATTTCTCCATCAAACTATCATCATCTTTTGGCTAATATAGATGTGTTGTTCATAATAAGCTCAAAAACTGGCACTCTGAAAGAGGTCTTGTCATTTTAAGTTTGACACAGAGTAGCAAGAATTGAAGTCATGGAATCCGAAAATGGGAAGATATATGTTAGCAAATGAATAAAGCAGTTCTGCATGAAAAGCCTCTTGGCATGATGCATTACATGATACTTATGGGGGCAAGTCATCAGGGAAATAACAGTTTAATGCTGGAGTCATTAAATTCTTGCGTCTGATGAAGTGGGCATTCACCCACGAAAGCTTATGCTCCAATACTTCTGTTAGTCTTAAAGGTGCCACAGGACCCTCTGTTGCTTTTTACAGATTCAGACTAACACGGCTACCCCTCTGATACTTAAATTCTTGGCAGCCTTTATAATCTTATTTTGATCACAAACAACTGTTTTCAAGGACCTGATCCTGCAAGAGTCTGCATGCCTCCTGAAAAGTACCAAGGGTCTTTCACTCCAATTGACTGGAGTGGAGCAGTTTTCAGCAACTCTCAGAGAGGCTCAGCAGCTTGCTGGATCAGTTTCAAATCATTCCTAGAGACATTCCTAGGGAGCTTCACTCTTGGTGGGACAGCTAAAACAAACTGCAGCCTTGAAACTGTCTGTCTTAGGTATTTATAGGGCAGCAATAACCATAATTAAGTTCCAAAAGGTCAGTATCTCAGATAGGCATGTTCCAGAACTTTCCAGATCAATGGATCTAACTAATTTTGTCCCTGGATTCTCATTAATATACTCATTTGCACATTATCTTATTTTCAGCCAACTCAGCTCTCAATTTTAGTCTTGATTTCCTTCGTAAATTCAGTTTTAATCTCATCCTTATCCTCTTTGTATCATCTCCAAAGCAGCTAGCTAGTAAGTAGTTTCTTTCTGATTAGTCTTGAGTGGCTCAAATTTCACAACCATCTTATCCATCAATTGTTGCACACCAACACAACACTTGGTCATTAACTTGTTCCATCTAGAAATTGTAATTAAACTGTTTAAGTATTACAAACAAGCAGAAGTGGAGAAATCCATAGATAAAATGTCAAATAAGGAAATTTTAAACGGAATAACTTCCACTTTGGTGCACTTTTGTTTATTAACTGGTATTTTTATACACCACTGCCATTGTTTGTGCCCAATGCATTTCTTAGATTAAATGGAGCATCTCATACATTTAAATTGACCATAAAAGATACCATAGTTCCCCTCCCCATACTGCCTCAGTGAATCATAACTAAACCTATGATCTTCCATAGTCTATCATATGCTTAACCAAAGAGATGTCTTGCATTATACTCTGAATAGTAGTAAATATGGGCTCTGGTAAAGCATCAGAGAAAGCGAGTTCCACAATTTGAGGACATTTGACTGAAAACATATTGCCTCCAATCCCCAAAAGAGAATATCTAGAGAATGCCATCAAAAGCACCTCCGTTGATTTTTGGAGACCACCAGTTCCCAAACCATGTAGAAATTTAACTTGGAATTAATTAGGTAAGCAAACATTATTCAAATGCATGTAATTGGTTTACTTTAACCAAGAAGGCCTTGCATAAACTTGTTCTAATTTTTTACTTTTGTGGAGCAGCACTATGGAGTGAATAATCCTCACCACAACACAATGCCTCTTTCTTATTCTTAACAAAGCTATTTCTCAATTTACCACAAGAACAGCAAATGTGCCAAATGCTCTCAACTGAATTTCCATACTAAAGTAACATCTGCACATAGAACTCCTTGACAAAACACTCATGATAACGAAACTATCAATATAGGTCAATTAGCCTCTTAGGTTGCTTAACCAATTGATCCTGATAAAACCACAGAAAGGCTGACATGGGATGCAATCAGTAAAGAATTTAAGGACAGTAGCATAATTAATGCTAATAAATAGGGTTTTATGGAAAATAGATCTTGTCAAACAAATTTGATTTTTTTCTGAGAGTACAAGTTTGGCTGATAAAGGTAGATAACTATGTTGACATTTATTTAGACTTTTATAAACCATTTGACTTGGTACTGCATAATCTGATTTAAAATAGTACTGTACAAAAGCACATACTAAATAAATTAAGAATTGGATAATGGATAGATCTCAAGAAGTAACAGTAAACCATCATAATCATCATCCATTGAGGGTGCTTCTAATGGTGTTCTGTAGAAAAGAGTTCTTAGCCCAGTGCTATTCACTATCTTTATCAACGATCTGGAAAAAAATAGGAAATCATTGCTAGGAAAGTTTGCAAGTGACACAAAATTTGATGGAGTGGTAAATAATGATTAAGGAAGTGTTGTTGTAGCCATGTCGGTCCCAGGATATTAGAGAGATAAGGTGGGTGAGGTACACCTGAAAAAGAGTTCTGTGTAAGCTCAAAAACTTCTCTCTCATCTGCACAAGTTGGTCCAATAAAAGATTACCCCACCCACCTTATCTCTCTAATGATTAGGGAAGTCATTTTTACAGAGCAATTTGGATTGCTTGTGGCTGGGCTCCCTTGAATAACATGTGTTTTACTACTGACAAATTCAAGGTCCCACATCTAGTCAAAAAGAATGTAGGGCACACTTAATGGATGGAAGACTGAGAGCAGTACTCCATAGAAGACTTGGAGTTGTGGTGGATAAGTAACTGAACATCAGGTCTCAGAACAATACTGTGATCAAGATTGAGAATATGATGGTTGGGAAATATTGAATAGAGGCAGGAAGGTGGTATTACTTCTTAGTGAGACCATTACTGGAATACTTTGTCCAGTTCTGGTGTCCACACTTTTAAAAGGATGTTGAAAAATTGGAAGGGTTCAGAAAATAGCAATACCAATGATTCAAAGTGTGAAAATTCATCCTTATAGGGAAAGATTTAAGTAACTCATTCTATTCAGTTTATCAAAGAGCAGATTAAGAGGTAACTTGATCATGGTAGATATGTACCTAAACTGGAAGAGAAATTCTGATAGCAAAAACTCTTTAATCTAAAAAGGCAAGGCATAACAACATCTAATGCTGAGAAACTGAAGCTAGACAAATTCAGACTCAAATCTTTTTTGTCCCTTTGCGCTGGATCCTACAATAAATGATTTTTTCATTTGTATGTCATGTCATGAAATCCAGACTCCAATGCCATTGAATCAAAGGAAGAAGCAAAAGTGAAGGGTTATATTTAGAGAAGAAAAGAAATAGTGGATATGAGGATCAGCTGGAATACGTCTGATGTGTCAGTTGTTTTCTGTTGCCATTTGAATACTGCTTAGGAAGTGTAAATAGAAGCAACTAGAAATTTATTAAAAATGCATATATAGTATATTCCAGGTAAGTACAAGTAATTTATTTTTCTTTGTGTAAAATATGTTGATTTTTTAAATCTCTGTGTGAAATTACAGAGTTCACTAAAGTCAGTTCTCTTTGGTACTTGCTGGTACAAACCTTCAATTGTTTTGCTGAAGCCAGTTCAGAATATAAACTAAAATTCTTAACTCTGTGAACAGTAATATGATAAAAGAGAATTTAATTCAATAACAAGAAAGGAAAAGAGTTCAATCTGATACATCTTTTAGATGAATACTTTTTATGTTAATTTGTATTCCACTCCATTCCGTTTGAAAAAGACAATCTCACAAAATGCTCTACTTAAAAATAGAGACTTTAAAGATGCATACAATTAATAAAAAATAATCACAACTAAAATGATACACTCAAAATAATACTGTATCTATATACAGTTGTGTCAAAGAAGGTGATGCTTCTTAAAACTGATCTACAAATCAGTTCCATTAAAGTATGCAACTACTTTCAGCATATAAATACTGATATAGTCTTCTAGAAATACTCTTCACATTTAATTAGCCAGTTAATGAATGTATTTACTGTGCTGTCTCACATAATGCAAGCATGCACAAGTTAACATCAATAAAGTCTATGTGAAACATTTCCAAAAGTATACACAATTGAACCTCTTTTAATTTGTACTTCTTGATTGCTATTAATGCTTTAAAAAACACAAACATTAACTTATTAAATCTTCAGAATAAGAGAGCAAATAGCATAAACTACATTTAAACTCTGTCGTAAGCAAAAAATAGAGGGTTTTTTTTTCTTGGCCTTGAATCATCTTAAAGGTCATTTGAACTCATAAACATGCATTCCCAAATTAATTAATTAGAAACACAAGTTAGCCGCAGTTAAAAACAGTTTAATTTTTATTTCACTTATTCGCCACCCAAGTCTTTCCTGTCCCATCTTTACCAATTTGAGATCCAACACAATTTACTTAAGGGCAGTGCTCACTAGATGTTTTATGTACAAGTTCCCTACAAATGCTTTTTTTTTGTCAATACCAGTTCCTGTCTTCATAAAAATCAGCAAACTTTCTGCTTTCATAATTGGTGATTTTGATATACGGATCAAATGTGATATATCATGTGCAGAAGGTTAAAAAAAACAAAGATGTTTTCATATGTAGAGATGGAAGAAAATTCTGCCATTATGAAACATTTAGAATTTTTTTAAAATACACTTTAGAGGTGTTAAAAATGAACAAACATCAACTTTAAAGGGAAAGTGCTTACAAGGCATAAGAAATAGATTCTATGGTGAATTTTGTCTTTGTCTGCCTTTCCCGAGGAACTATACCTCCTCTATTTCTTTCCCTTTCTTTCCAGCATTTAAAGGCAGTTTTAAAAGGGGAGCAAAGCAGGCTCACAGCCACTGTGATACAGGTTTCATTCTTTATCTGTAAACGTCTTCTCATAACATACACATATGCCAATCTAGAGGAACAACTGAGGGAAAAATCCATGGTAGCTGCTCTGCTGGAAAATGTTTCTGATGCCAAAACCCTCCTGCGGCAAAGGCTATAGAAACAATGGTACTTGTGAGTGGGGCTTTCATTCTGGGAGAGCAGGGCCGGCTCTGGCTTTTTGGCCGCCCCAAGCAAAAAACAAACAAAAAAAAACGGGGCGGCCAGAGTGGCAAAGCAAAAACAAAAAACAAACAAAAAAAACCCTGCGGCGCAGCCAGGGCGCGGGGGCGGGGGGACCGGCGGGGGGGGGGGGAGAGAGGGAGGGAGCGGGCGGGAGAGAGAGAGAAGGGGGCGGCCAGGGCTACAGCAGGGGCGCTGCCACGCGGCCCCTCCTGCTGCACCGCCTCCTGCCGCGAGGACTCCGCTCTGGTCGGCGGGGAGGGAAGGAAGAGGACTGCCTTGCAGGGTGCTTTGGTTCTCCGCGCCGCTGCCACCTACAGGGCAGCCGGAGCAGAACAAAAAAAAAAGCGGCCGTGCCGCCCTAGGATTGGGCAGAATGCCGCCTCGAACAATCTGCCGCCCCAAGCACCAGCTTGCTCAACTGGTGCCTGGAACCGTCCCTGTGGGAGAGCAGTATCCACAGAGACATTAGGAGGAGAGAGCTATTTGCAAAAACACCAGATGATGTTGGAGTGTTTGGAAATGGAGCCATATGCATAGGGCTTCCACAGTACAAAACCTACTTAAGAATCTTTTCCCATTGCTCCCTGGGCATTCTTGTCAGAGGGCACCCACTTTGCATACACTGATGGCCAATAAAAGACTATTGGTCATATAGGCTTCTTGGAGCTAAGGAGAAGTCAGAAGGAAAGCTAGTGGGAAAGGTGTTTTGAAGTAGGTTAGGTCTGGTTGGATGCCAAAAATTAGGCTGTTCTGACGGTTGAGCTGACAGTTCTTAGAAACAGCAAGGAACAGTTGGCGTCACATTCTCATCCTCCAAAGTAGAAAAGTGTCAGGAAAGAGTCATGTTCTCAGCGTCTTGGCTGGTAAGCTGATCACAGAGAAATAAAATAATTGATCCTGCACAGTGCAGGAAAATGTGCCAGAATGTGTAAGTCCAAGATAAAAAATGATGAGCAGAATATGGAGCACAGAAAAACTAATAAGAGCACTTTTTACTGCCAAGAAGTAATCCCTGCCTTCTAGCAGGAATAAGGAGGAAACATGTTCCAACCCCTAATTCCTTTGGACTCAAACTTCATTGGGATTTTAGGGGTTCTACCAGAGGCATTAGGTCTCATGCAAGCCCCTCTTCCCCAACCACATGAGCTTTGGGGAGGGAAAACAGGGGCAGAGCCAGTCCTAGAAATTGGAGACTACCCCAACAGGAGCAGGTAACCAAGCACCTCTTCATAGCTCCCAGGACACAGGAGACGTCCTCACACTCTGCTGCCTTCAATTAAGGTTTTGGACATTTTCTGTTTGCTGACTGACTGCTTGTTTTGACTGCCTCCACCCCATCCTTCACAGACCCTCAGCTGCCGTCTTCCTTCCCTATTCTGCTCTTTCCCTATCCTCATCTCTGCTTCTGTCCCTTCAATTTCACTCTTCCTATTCCTTTGTCTTTCCTGCTTCCTTGAGCCTATTAAATCATCCCTTCATACCTCTCCCTTTATCCCCAATCTGTAAAATATACAAAAATCAACAAAACTCCCATCCACACCCTCAGAAGCACACAACAAAAAGGAACCAAGCTAACCTTTACCATCCACAACTCTAATCATTCTGCTTATTTTTTGCATGCCCTTCTTTCATCCTGTGTCTGTGCAATTCTCAGCACAATGGAGCACTTATCTCTGCTGGTGCTATTGTAAAACAGGTAATAGTAATAATACTGGTTGTTAAACACCTCATCATCATGTTGGAGATTACAGTTTGGTACAGGTTTCCTCATACATTTATATATTCCACCTGGGGACTGCTCCTTTTTTATCCTGGTCATTTGTGAGTAAGGATGCAAGCATAGAGACTAACAACTGCTCAGTATGAGGCAGAGTTAAGTACATGTAATTATTTTTACACATGCGCAAACCTAACTGGTGGTGGCGTGGAAAAATGTTTCCTACATGGTAGGCCAAAGAAACACTTCTCTGAAGTAGAGGAAGTATATTGAGCTGCTGTCTAGTGAAGGTGAGACATAAGGAATTCCTATCGACTTTTCTGGTTGTTTATAACAGAGATAGTAACGCCAGAAGCTTCTTTCGCAGAGTTGCTTCAATGGAATGTTATGGGTAGGTGCACTTGTGCCTCCATATTTGTGGTGGGAAGTTGTATATGGGAATCCAAGCTGCAAAAAACACATTCACTACACAAACCTATGCTCTGCTCATGGAACAGCTGCACTTTACAGTAATGCCAGCATCTGTTTTGTGGTTTGTAGGTGTTTTAGTCTTGTGGAGTTGTTTTAACCTTGTTGACTTCTTAAGGTTTTCTTGCTGTGTGTTTTCACTAATTCATGGTGAATATTTTTTTCCACGTCTTGAATGCAGTTCATTGTTTTCTACTTTCTACATTGGCTCTGACTGTTGGCCTCATACACATGGCAACACATATGACTTTGGTTGCCTTTTGCTCACCACCCATGTAGATTAAGAGTGAACATTGATCAAGGATAGCCATAACAGATTAGATTATTTTTAATTTATTTAATATAGATTCTATGCTAAGAACTACTGGATCTCAATGTTTGGATTATTCTGAAATGGATCAATATTGTTCTAAGAACATTTATAGCAAAACCATGCTCTGACCTAGGTTTTCAGATTGCTCCCTTCTTCAGCAGTTTCAGTATGATTATATAACAAATTGAAGACACTAAGATAATGACACTAAAATAACGAATTAAATACTGCAGTACTCAGACTGAACAACTAATTGCTGTTTCCAGACAAAAACAAGTGTAAAAGTTTCCTCTTTCTCTTCCTCTCTTGTTGGATTCTCATACTTTCATATGAAAAGAAATCGAAAGGATTGGGATTATTTACTTTTGAAAAGAGACAAGTAAGAGCAGACAAGGTAAAAGTATGGTATGGAAAAGCGTTGTTTCATAATACAAGGAGTCTTCTAATTTAAATCGAAAGGCAGCACATTCAAAACTGATAAGAAATACATTTTCACACAGTGCATAATTAGACTGTAGAACTCATTGCCACAGGATGTTGTTGAAGCCAAGAATTTAACAAGAGTATTCAAAGTGGTACTAGACATTTATCTGGATAACAAGAAGATTCACAGTACTAACAGTTAACGCTTAGAAATTTTTTTTGGAAGGGATATAAAACCCTATACTTCAAGCCTTAGGGACTGGTTTGACTATTAGGTGTGAAAACGAGGCTTTTATGTGGGTGGATTTTTCCACATCTGCCTACTGTGTAGTTTCTTGCACCTTCCTCTGAAATGTCCGGTACTGGCTACTGTAAAAGTCAAGATACCACACAAAACTGATCCCAGGTCTGAGTCAGACTGGTAATTTCAAAGTTTCCTATGATTTTAAAGCAGAGAATTCAGTGCATTTTATTATTGTCCCGCATTTCCTACTGAGCAAGCATTCCTTGCTTCCACAACTCAAAGTTAAATTATGGTCCTATTGAAGTCAATGGTAGTTTTGCCATTTAATTCAGTGGGGCCAGAATTTCACCCTTAATGTTTAAAACAGTGGTTCTCAAACTGGGGCCGCTGCTTGTGTAGGGAAAGCCCCTGGCGGGCCGGGACTGTTTGTTTACCTGCCCCGTCCGCAGGTCCGGCCGATCGCGGCTCCCACTGGCCGTGGTTCACTGCTGCAGGCCAATGGGAGTTGCTGGAAGCGGCGGCCTAGTATGTGCCTCGGCCCACGCCGCTTCCAGCAGCTCCCATTGGCCTGGATCAGCGAACTGCGGCCAGTGGGAGCCGCAATCGGCCAGACCTGCAGACAGGACAGGTAAACAAATCGGCCCAGCCCGCCAGGGGCTTTTCCTACACAAGCGGCGGCCCCAGTTTGAGAACCACTGGTTTAAAACAATCTACAACTTTTGTATGTTGAATTGCCACTACTGCCCCTTTTTTCCCTATCGTCTGCTTGTATTGATCCTCTTCCTTCAGGCAAACCAGCCAATGGGAGTTCACATGTGAGATTAAAAACCCAGATAGAAAGAAGTTCACCTTTGCTGCTTTTTTGTGCAGAGGGACCCTGAAATGAACAGAGACTCTTCTCAGCTTCCTAAGGTAAACTAGTCATCAAACATACACTAGAATGGATACAGTGAATTTTCTTCAGCATCAGTGAGGGAGTTTGAGTAACCAAGGTTGTTTGATGGTTCTTCATACTGTCTCCCTTCATGACATAATATTGCTGTTTTGTTATCGACCTTAATCATACAAACCCCTAAGGAGCCAAAAGTCCTGTGCCTTCCCAACTTCCTATAATTCAGAAAATTGAGGCTTTTATGGCACTTGGAAGGAAAGCAATCAATGGCCTTGCTCAATCCAGTCAAAACATGAATGTAGCTTTTTGAATTTCAGAAAGAGTTCGAAGTCAAAGGGTCTATCTGATCATGTCCTGTATATCACCACCAGAACCACCTTCCACCCACACACTACACCTAACAACCAACTTTAGACCAAAGTATCACAGCCCACAGGAGATCAGACTATTATGTACCACAGACAGAGAACAGGAGAGACCAAGACACACTGGTGCCCAAGGCCCCCACAATGGCAGGGAAATGATTAAGTGAGATATACCCACATAATCCTGGCAAGTATCCCATACCCACATGCTGCAGAAAAAGGCAGAAACTCAACAAAGTTACTGCCAATCTGAACTGGGGGGAAATTCCTTCCCGTCTCCACATACAGTTGAGGTAATAAATTTGTCCAGTTTACTCTTAACACTAATTAAGTTGTTTGCTCCCAGAACTCCTATTGGGGAGGCAGTTCCAGAACTTCACCCCTCTGATGGTTAGAAACTGTCTTCTAATTTCCATCCTGAATTTGTTCATGGCCAATTTATATCCATTTGTTCTTTCAACATTGTCCTTTAGCTTAAATAGCACTTCACCCCCCTGGTATTTACCTCCCCTCCTATTGTATTTATAGACAGCAATCATATCCCCTCAGCCTTCTTTTTGCTAGACTATACAAGCCAAGCTCATCCAGTCTCCCCTCATAAGATAGACCTTTCATCCCTTGATCATTCTACTTGCTCTTTTCTGCATCTGTTCCAGTTTAAAATCATCTTTCTTGAATATAGGTGACCAGAGTTGTACAATGGCATTAATACTTCACTACCTTTGCTGGAAATTCCTTGCCTGATACACCCTAGGATCACATTTGCCTTTTTCACGGCTGCATAACATTGGTGGCTCATAGTCATCCTGTGAGCGACCCACACACACAAGTCTCTCTCCTCCTCTGTCACTTCCAACTGGTAAGCCCCTAGCTTGTAGCAGAAATTCTTATTATTAGACCCTAAGTGCTTAACCTTGCACTTTGTATTACTGAATTTCATCTAATTTCTTTCACTCCCATCTGCAAGGTCATCCAGCTCTTCCTGTATAATATTCTGTACCTTCTCTGTACTGACGATGCTTCCCAACTTTGTATTATCAGCAAACTTCATCAGCACACTCCTACTTTATGAGTCACAGTCATTAATACAAATATTTAATAAGATTGGTCCCAAGACTGATCTTTGAGGAACTCCACTAGTAGCCTCTCTCCAGTCCAGCACAACCCATTGCCTTGTCCCCTTTAGCCAGTTCCTTATCCATCTTACAGCTCTTGTACCGATCCCCAGCTTTCCTAATTTAACAAATAATTTCCCATGTGGCACCATATCAAATACTATTCTGATGTCCAAGTAAATTAGATCTACTGCACTTCACTTATATAAAAAAGCCAGTTATTTTCTCAAAGAAGGAAACTGGGTTCTACCTTTAGTAAACCCATGTTGTGTTACATCTCCTTTACCAGTCACCTCTATGAATTTAATTTAGTCTTTCCTTCACAATTTGTTCTAAAGCCATGCCTACTTCTGAAGTCAGACTAACAGGTCTGTAATTGTTCAGGTCACTTTTTCTGCCTTTGTTAAATATAGGTACATTAGTTATTCTCCAGTCACATTGTAGTACCCCCAAACAGATAGATTTATTAAAAATACTTGCTACCAGACTAGCAATATCTTGTGCCAGTCTTTCAGTATCTGGGACAGAAGTTATCCGGTCCCCACGATTTGAGCGCATTAAGCTCTTTAAAGGTTTTTTCCCCACTTCAGATGTGGTAATTTCCATTTCTAGATACTCATTTCCATCAGCCATACTGCCTTCATGCATATGTTCCATATTATCATCCTTATTGAAGAAAGAAAAAGGAAAAAGAAAGGGGGAGGGGAAAATGAAAAAAGAAAAACAGGATAAGAAATATTCCACTCAGAAACCTGGTTGACTGATGTCTCCTAGTTTCCTTAGGAAAGCATGTAGTAGCATAACACCAGTCATAACTAAATTACTAATAACTAGAGTTGGTCAGGAATATTTCACCAAAACATTTTTTTAAAATAGAAAATGACAATTTGTTGAAACCTACACTTTTTGGTCTGAACAACACTTTTATCAGGAAAGGCTTCTCAGGTCAAGGGTGCAAAAATGAGAGAGAGAGAGAGAGAGAGAGAGAGAGAGACATACTGCTGCACTGCAGAATAGCCACCAGCCCAGTGGATAGGGCCCTCACGTTAGACACAGGAAACCCAGATCCAAGTCCCTGCTCTGTTTGGTTTGGAGCAATGATTTTAATCTGGGTCTCCACATTCCAGGTGAGTGCACTCACCACTTGGCTATTCTGGGGCTCTCTTTCTCATTTTTTCATTAAACATTTAGAATTCTTGGTTTTGGTTTGTATCAGACTGAAACCAAATTTAGTATTTTTCTGCTAAACAGATTTCTTGTTTTCTGCCCAGCCCCACTAACAACATACAACTGAAGCATGGACATCTTTCAAAGAATTCAGAAAGGGCCACTGTATCTCTATAACTGCAGATTCTTAGATTTATGACAAAAGGCAAGAGGAAAGACCTGCTGGGTACAAGCCATTGTCCAGTTGGTCCACCTACTACATAATTCCACTGCCATATACACATATATATCAGGGAAGAGCTGTGGCCACATTACTACTCCAGCCCAAATCCTGCTTTATTGGCCACGCTGAAGTTGTAGTCCAGATACCCAGAGACAGTCAAAGAGTCTGCTCCTCCGGGGACACTCGCATATGGTTGACACTCAGGCTATGTGCTCATTATCAGAATTTCACCTTGATTGAAAATCTGTTCTTCAAAAGCTGAATATGTCATTTTCAAACATTCACAATTTTGTTCATTTTTCAACCAGTCTTGTTTTAACTTAGTGATGGATATAAGCTACTCCTCAATGAGGAATGTTTCCATGTCAAGTTTCAAATTCAGCCATTTTTGATCTATCCACATTGAAAAGAAATATGGCAACATTTTAGAGAGAGAAAGGTGTTTGTTTTCTTGAACATGGACATAACACAAAAACTGTGGAAGGGATTTTACTTAAAATTAGCAAAAATGTTCACTTTTGGATGGAGACTAAGCATGGAAGGTGAAATGAAGATGTTCTCAGCATGTGAAAATATGTAATACACACCCTGCATCCATGCAGCTAATATACTTACTGCATATACTGCAGATTTCAGATTCATATTAAAACTCCACTACACCAAGGCTGGAATAATTTGACAGATGCTAAATGTATGATCCTAATAGTTACTTGCATGTGAAAACGTTTTGCTATGCTTGTGATTTTTGTCAAGGTATTAAAATCATTGCCATATGCAGGGAGACATATTTTAACCTCATTGTTAAATTAAAAACATTCATATTGAATCAGTGACAAAATTGACCAAGTATATATGTTTTATATAAGTTTTGGGGGATTAATTACATTTTGAAAACTTTGTTAAAATTTGTAACCTAATATACTGAATTATTTTTAAATATTTTCAATTTTTAAGTCCATCATATATTATATTATTTTTAAGTCCACATTTATATATAGTGGCATATCAATGTTCTATTAACATACAAGAATACAGTGTGTGCATATTTGTTTATGGTTATGTGGATGTGGCGTATATAAACATAACATATGGGTATATTATGCAAAGTATGTGCATATTGTATTTATATCATTATCAATACATTATATATAAAGGTGTCAATATTTTGTTTATAATTTATTCTCTAATAGTTGAAACAATGTCATAGAAATATATACCTATTAAGAGTATCTAATGACATAATGATAGACGTCAGACTCTTTTCTATTTCTTGCCAGAATATAACTGGTGAAACATTTATAAATGCCTGAAAAGCAAAACATTTTTATCAAAGCTACATACAAAATCATTACCCAGAACCTTGCTCAGAAATTTTAAATTGAATTAAAAAAATGAATTTAAATAATACAAAAGTGTTAGATGGTAAAATCAACCATTGGAATGAAATCTACTTCCACTATTGTGGAATCAATATCACTTGAAATTCAAGTAATGGCCTGTAGGGGGATAGACTAAAGTTGTAAGTTCTTTCCTAATGTAAGAATTCTGGATTCAAACCTGCAAACTGTTACTATTGCACATATACTTTGTTCTAAGTAGAGTACTACAAAGTGACTCTGCTTATAAGAAAATAATATGATTTTTAAAAATGTTCCGCACGGGCCTAACTCTGCTCCAACTAAAGTCAATGGTAAACTCGCATTCATTTCAATGGGAGCAGAGTTAGGCCAATGCTGAGCACTTTTGTAAGTTTCATCCAGTAGTTACTGTATGCAGAACTAATCCTTACATTTTTGGGCTCCTAATCAGGAAAGCACTTAAGAACATGCTTAAATCCCTCCCTCTGTAAGAAAACACTGACAAGGCTTATTGACTTCAATGGGACTAAGCACGTTATTAAGCACTTTTCTGAACAGGGATGATTTACTGACTGGAGGCTTTAAGGTTCTATTTGTTGAAAAAGAGAAAAACATCTTAGATTATTTTTAAATTGTTTGATTTCAAGAAAATAATGAGCAGTTTATTTTATGTGGTATAGCACTGCTACCCTTCTTGATTTTCAGAGGATAGTTTTTACAGAGCTATCCTGTGTCTTTTGAGCTACTGTCCAAGACCTTAAAGCATCCAAAAACATTTGAGGCCATCACAGTTTCACACCCTGTCAGGGTTCCTTCCCCACTCTGAACTCTGGGGTACAGATGTGGGGACCCGCATGAAAGACCCCCTAAGCTTATTTTTTACCAACTTAGGTTAAAACTTTCCCAAGGCACAAGTTCCACCTTGTTCTTGAACAGTATGCTGCCACCACCAAGTGATTTAGACAAAGAATCAGGGAAAGGACCACTTGGAGTCCTATTTCCCCAAAATATTCCCCCAAGCCCTGCACCCCCTTTCCTGGGGAAGGCTTGAGAATAATATCCTCACCAATTGGTACAGGTGAACACAGACCCAAACCCTTGGATCTTAAGAACAATGAACAATCAATCGGGTTCTTAAAAGAAGAATTTTAATTAAAGAAAAGGTAAAAGAATCACCTCTGTAAAATCAGGATGGTAAGTACTTTACAGAATAACAAAAGATTCAAAAACACAGAGGATTTCCCCTCTAGGCAAAACTTTAAAGTTACAAAAGCAGGGATGAACCTCCCTCTTAGCACAGGGAAAATTCACAAGGTAAAACAAAAGATAATCTAACACATTTCTTTGCTATTACTTACTATTTCTGCAATACTAGATGCTTAGTCCAGATATGCTTAAGGAGATGTATTTTTCCTGCCCTGGTTCCTTGCTGACTCGAAGAGAACAAAACAAAAACACAAACAAAAACCTTCCCCCACAGATTTGAAAGTATCTTCTCCCCTTATTGGTCCTTTTGGTCAGGTGCCAACCAGGTTATCTGAGCTTCTTAACCCTTTACAGGGTAAAGAGGGATTTAATGCTACCGTTAGCTGTATGTTTAGGACACACCCTAATGGGCCATGTCAAACCATCCAGGCATTGTCCGGCTATGCCAGGAGGACAGGAGACACTGCATGTGCTTTAATTAGACCACAACTCTACTCTTAAATATCTGGGACTAACCATCAGATAAAATTTTACAGTGCAGGTAATTCCATAATTCTTTCCAAATACTTGTGGGGCTGCCATCAGCCTTCCCCCTTACCCATATCCTGGTCCCAGCCAACCCACTGCTCTGTATGAGAGTTAAGGGGGGCTATAAAGGAGTGGTGGGGGTTGACTCCTCACCATACCAGTTGTAGGAGCCCCAAACCCCCCCTTCTCTGATCCTTTAAAGAATACCTCCTTTAAATCCTTTACCAGTCCATTTCATCTGATCACCATGTCCATTCCCTGCAGAATATCTGCACAGGACATTTGCCACAAGCTTACATGATGAATTGTGACAGTATAGCCTAATGCCCATTTCATTTCATAACTTAATAGACCCCTAACCTGCAGTAGGGAAGGCCACCCTTCCCCCACACAAAAAAAACAAAAACAAAAAACCAAACCCACATCTTGCCTAGCCCAATCTGGTGGTGAGGGAAAAATTCCTTCCCAGCCCCCTTGAGAAAGAAGCATCTAGGATAATGACAGCAACAGAACATGAGTATTTTAACTACTTACATGAGTGCGAGGTTGGGTGCTGCTCACCTGCTTCAGGTAAAAGAGGTCTGGACCCCATCCGATCACCTGTGGGAGAGAGGGCAAGATGTTTGCTGACCTGGTCTGGCTGACTGCTCCCTACTTTTTATGTGGAACAGGTAATCTTGGGGGCAGGGGCAGGCTTTAAAAGGGCAATGACCCCTTTCCTTTGAGCAGGTGGAAAAGTCACCCTTGCAATTAAAGGGGGACAACTCACCTTCTTTGTCAAACCAAACAAAGGTTAGTTATTTAATATGTGGTGAGGGCAACTGAAATCCTAATGGTAAAATATCTGTAAAGTTTTTTCTGGGTTATCCTTAATTATTCTTGAAATGGCACACCCATAGACTATTCTCCCCTGATAGAGAGAGATCTGATGATATAGCAATGCAATGTGGTTTTCTTTTTCCTAGCTGGCAGTAGATTTTTTGTGACATCTGATTTTTGCTCACTGCAAGAGTGTGTTTGTTTTAGGGGAAAGTAGAAGGATTGGGGGAGTTTAAAGTAAGGTATCTACAATTAGCCAGTTTTTCTGCTGACTAGTTCAGTTTTCTGTGGATATATTATGCTGGATTAAGCACTCAATCTACTGCAACTCACAGTTGAGTATTTGCTCATTATGTAATTCCTGTAACACCAATGACACACACACTGCCATCCATCCAGTGCTTAATTTGTAATGAACGAGGTGCCGTGGCTCAAGCAATTGTTTTACATTCATAACTGATGCAGCAAGCCCAGAGCTATGAACTGCCAAGCCTAGATGTGTCAGGGCTGAGCCCTGGCACAAATTAAGCACTGCATCCATCAGATGATTGGTATGTAGTATCACACATTGTTTGACTAAGGGTACCTCTACACTGCAGCTGGGAGAGAGCTTCCCAGCTCAAGTAGACAGACAAATGCTAGCTCTGCTAAATCTAGTGGGCTAAAAGTAGCAGCATAACCAGGGGTAGCACAGGCAGCAGCTTGGGCTAACCAGCCGAATACAAACCTGCCTGGCCACCCTGGCTATGTACTTGGGCAGCTAGCGCAAGCCCCTGCCTGTGCTACTCTGCTGCTTTTAGCATGCTAGGTTGAGCAGAGCTAACATATGTCTGTCTACTCAAGCTGGGAAGCACACTCCCAGTTGCAGTGTAGACATACTCTTAGAACAGGCAATATCTAGCAAAAGGAAACATGAAACAACAACAAAAGCTATAGTCCTCTTCTCAACTGAGATTGTGAGGGCCCTCTAGCCTCCTGTAGCCATAGATAGGGCCTGCTTGTCCTCTTACAGCATTCTGTTCTAGCCACAGGAGAGCGTACTCTCAGCTCTCTTTTGGTTGCAGGCTCCTTCATGCACCGTGGGCCTTCATTTATATCATGTAGCCTGGAATCAGACCCAATCACTAGATGCTGTCCAGTTGGGTCAGCTGATTCCCAACACCCACCTGCTGGACTTCCATCCAGAACAGGGCTGACAACTCCTTGCCCTCCTAGCTCTTAAAGGGAGAGCACTCTGTTACATTATATGTGAGTTAATCTTGAGAGGGAGGCATGTTCTGAGCATAGGACTGAGAATCAGGAACTCCTGAGATCCAGTCCTACTCTGACACTAACTCCCTCTGTGGCTTTGGGAAAATCACTTATCACAGTCTTCTACTGGCAATAAAGATACTTCATTCTTCCCAGCACCTTGTGATGTAATATTAGATAGTGCATGTAAAGTCTACCGTCTAGGGCACCATCACACAGGAGCAGAACGTCTTCAAAAAAGTGACATTCAAAGACTTAATAATGTCCCTGGCATTCCACAGTCTCTGTGGATCAGAGGGTCAAAGATTTCTGAGATAGGATCCTAATTATTTATTATATAAGCTACGAGAACCATGTAATAATAAGCCAAAGAGTGCTTAATATATTTTTAAAATAAGAACCCTCATTTATCTCTTTTTCCTCAAGCATAGTAAAAGTATTGATTTTTATTTACAAAAAGAGGATTTTCAGGAAATAAGAAGCAAAAACCACATTTATTAATTTATTAATATAACCTGCAACTGATACTATCTTTTTACACATTTATAGAGTATAATTATAATAGCTAGGGTTTTATTCCACAAAGTCCTTCAATTCTGGCAAGGTAGGCTGTATAAAATGGCTCAGCATCCCCAATAACTATACATAATTCAGGAACCAAACAAGTAATGCCAAATTCTGCCCTTGGATACCTGAATGCAACTCCCAGTGACTTCAATGGGAGTCATGCACACACATTCCAGGGTAGGATTTAGAGATGTTATGATTATTTGTTTGGTCATATAATTCCGATTCCTGATTCTTTGACTATTCTCTCGGTATTCCAGGCAAGACTGTGGCATACCCCAATTTACTTGAAGGCTGACAGACAACATACAAGTATGAGTTTGGCATGTGTCAAAAAAACAACAACCCCAAAACAAATCAATATAATGGTGGATTTCATCACTAAATTAAGAAATAATGGGCTAAAAATTACAAATTCAGAAATTCCAAGTTTAATACAGTATCATTTTCTTAGAATACAGATTTTAGCATCTTCCCTTTTAAAAGTAATATTGTTTCTCACTATATGCTGCTCTTTGACACAGCCTGTGGATCCCTGGTTTTGTACCTATGACCCTCACTCCTGACCCTGTTATTCATCAGTTGTCCCCAGTAATTATTTGAATCCTGGGTTCAGTAGCTCCTCCCCTTAGGCTGGGGGAGGGGCCTTCAGACATGGGCGGGCTTGTGCCCGCCCGCCTCCCTGCTTTTCAACAGGTACACTATCTTAGCCATCAATAGCAGTCTACTCAGGCATGTCTACTCTGTTCTGTGAAGTCATTATAAATCCTTAACTCATTTTCTTTCCACACAGATGAGAAATGTCAAACATATATTTAATTGGTTAGTTGCAGGCCAATCATCTGGTTTGAATGCTCCACTCGGGTTTCACAACCATGAAATTTAAAGTGAAAGTTAATACAATTTTTGGTGAGCTTCACTTTGAAGTTATTTGGCTCAAATCCTTTTTGCAATGCTTGCACGCAGAGTGAGACTTGTTAAAAACTTGAAAATTTTATTTGAAGTTTGGTAGATTCTACAGTGGAGTAGAGAAGTATCAGAGAACAGATAAAAGAACAGAGAAGCACAGAGTAAGGGAAGAGGCATTAGATCTGGTGGTAGGAAAAACAAAAGGAAGAAAGTATATAGGCTGGGGATGGCATGGAAGCAAAGTGAGTAGGAGGCAACAGACTAAAGAAGCAAAAGGGAAGGGTAAAGAGTAGAAGGGCAAGAGAATGTAGAAAAGGGCATATAACAGGGAGATACAGTAGCACAGATGACACCAGATTATAAAAAATTAACAAACCAAAAACCACAGCCCACACACTCCCCCCTCCCACTTCACAAAAAATGAGCATAAATTTGTAAACAAAGATAAAATTAAATGGAAGTCTTGCTTGGGAGGGAGGTCTGCATCCTTCAGGTGAAAAACTCACACTATGGTGAGGACAATGTGACATTAACACTCCTGAATTACTGTAGTGATGATGGATAATACTGCCACTGCACATTCCTGATACATAAGTGGAGAGGAATGGGGATGCTGTACCATCAATCAAGAATGATCTTTGGGAAAGAGGTGGTTAACTTGGGTAAAATGCTGCCTGTCAAAGATGTAAGGTTACACCCTTAATCCCCTCTCTCTCTTGCCTAGCACACTTTGGTTAGGTACTGGGTTCTGAATGGAATTGGCTGAGCTAGAAAGACCCCTCTGTAGAAAGAAAGTCAGAAGAGGAAGCTAGGTAGCAACTGTTCTGAGGATGGCCTCATATCAGAAAAGGTGTGGCCCAAACTCAAAATTACTGTATTCTTTAAACTATTAAAATACTTAAATCTGAAAACTACACAGTGTACTCTTAATTCCATATTTTTGATCAACAAAGAATATTTTGTGTTATACTAGTAACTGTGGATATTTGTTAATAGCATCTACCAGTCAACACAAAATTAAGGCAACTCCAAATTTTCTAGGTTAAAGATATTTGAATAAGAAAGTTTTGATAGTACTGTAGCTTTTGATTATTTCTCTTCAAATGCAGATATCTTTTCAGTTCCTGACAGTTTTCAAAGCCTGTAAAGGTCAAGCAGGTACTTTATCTTCCTTAAGACACTGTGGTCTGTTTTCCATCATTTGCAAGTTCTAAGGTTTATGCTTCTTCAAGGAGGTGACACCGGTAAAATTCTCACAAATCTTTTAAACGTGATCTTTAAAAATTCTGTGAATCTTGGCTAAAACATGTATATTTCTTTCAACTGGAAACCTGAACCAGAGAAATTTTAAGAAAACAGTCTGATTCTTAAAAAATGCAAGTACAGTTTAAAATAATATGGTGAGTGGGAAACATAGCACTAGAAATTGACATGCAGAATTAGTTGTGAGTGGGTGTGAGTATACATATATAGGAGATTTTTTTAAAGAGAAAACCATGATTGATTCTTGTCTGCACTACATATGTGTAACTACATTAACTTTTTATTTTAATAACCACTCTCACCAGTTTAGGATTTTAAATAAAACCAGAAGTATTGTAGAATCATTAAGACAAACTGAAGAAGCAAATGAAAAGTTTACAGACCTCAATGTGTTTCTTTGCAGGTATTCTGGAAATAAGAACAGTGGCAGTTGGAGTAGTGGCAATCAAAGGTGTGGAAAGTGAATACTTTCTAGCAATGAACAAGTCTGGAAAACTCTATGGAAAGGTACTGATAATACTGCAAAGAACTTATACTATGGAAATATATACTTGTGTACATTTTCTGCTGATTTTTACATAACATCTGTGCAGTTTGTGTACATCACTGCTAGTAAGTGGAAATGTATTGCATCTTTATCCTATGGCAATGGTGGATTTTTATGCCTGGTTATAGAAACTAAAGATTAGATCCCTAATCTTGTTTTAGTAAAAATCCTCCTCTTGTTAAATATTTCAGCTGCTAAGGGAGGATATTCAAAGCTAAAACATAAAATATGTTAGTTAAGACTGAAGAGACTCAGTAATTTATTGAGTATTTTAATAACAAACAGTATTTATTATTTGGTATATGTTCTTCCCCCAACTTCCTCACTCCCATTGTGTATTTAAAGAACAAAAGTGCTAATTTTATGCTATGCTATCATTCACTCTTAACAGAAAGTATGCAATGAGGACTGCAACTTCAGAGAACTGATTGAAGAAAACCATTACAATACTTATGCTTCAGCAAACTGGACAAACAAAGGGAAAGAGATGTTTGTGACATTAAACCACAAAGGTGTCCCTATGAAAGGTAAAAAAACAAAGAAAGAACACAAAGCATCCCACTTTCTTCCTTTGGGAATATCCTAATCATATATGATCTATAGAGAACTAGTTCCAGCAGGAAGATTATTTTTAAGAAGACTGAACAAGTAATCAAGAGAGGCTGGAATACTACTGAAAAACTGAACAAGCTGGACTTGCGCATTTATGTTTATTTTAAAGAGACTTCATTAAAAAGATTTGAAAATATACACAAAATCAGATTTAGTAACTAAAAGTTGTAAAAAATTGTAAAGAGTTGTACAATCATTATGTTAGTAATAGTAACTGGGTAGTTTCTTAAATTAATTTACCCTTAAGAGTAAGTCATGACTTGATTATCTGATGATATTTTATTTAAAAAACCTATCTGCTTATTAAACTTGGCTGCTATAATAATAATAAAGCAGATGATAATGTTATGTAAAATATGTCGGACTTTAAGGCTGCTGGAATGATTTGTCAGATTATCAAGTCAATACTAAACATGGAGATTGAGCAGTATTTTAAATAGTTCCCAGAGAAACTTATAAACTATACATAAACTAGGATCAGAAAAAAACCTTAAATCTTGTAAATTTGTTACTGTCATATTCCGATTAAAAAAGCTTGTTTGGAAAATTAAGGTTGCACCACTACAAAATGTCAAATGTATTAACAAGAACAAATACCTAATGCTGCTCTAAAAGATGTTTCAAAATAGTGTATGTAAAATAATAGGAATAGGGAATAAATAAAAATGTACTTCATCTCACTTTCCACAAAATAACATTTTATATAACGACGAAGTAAAAATTCAGACATCTTAAGGTTTTTTATGTAACATAACCTATCTTTTGTATAATTCTTGTTAGGGCATATGGCTTTTAATATTGTTTTTCCACCGTTATTCATGCTTTTTCTCTTGTTACAGCATTAAACTTTATTTTAAGTTATATTTGAACTTTATTGTTCTAAGTTATTTAAGTTGATGTTATTTATAAAAAAAACTTATTAAGCTGCATCTGTTTCATATGCTTTTAATTCTAAAGGAATAACAAAATGGTCTGGCTGAGCTGCATTGGTTTTTTTCTATGACCAGACACAAAGTCTAGTACACAACACTCTTGCCAACATGCCCTGGATGGCAGACAAAAATGACAGCCTGCAGCAATTCTTACAAATGAAGTCTCATAGGGAACAACCCAAAAATGTAAAAAATCTTTTGCCACATACTCCCGCCAATTAAGTTTGATAGTATTCCCAGAGTTACAGCAGATATAGTAAGGATGTAGATATTGGGCTACATCCTCAGTTGGTATAAATCAGCACTGAGTTCTATGGAGCTACACCAATTTACACCACCTGGGGAAATGGTCCAGAAAGTCTAGCCAATAACAATGAAACCTCATGACACTAGAGATTTAAATCCTCTATCCACAGATGTAAAGCAATAGTTCAATAAACTATTGCCACATGAATAGTTCAGTGTCTCTATTTTAATTCTTGCCCTCGCTCTTCAGTCTGGCAACAAATTTGCCAGTTAATATTATATGAGTACTTGTCTGCTATAGGAAATGGACAGAGATCACCAAATAATTACACTAAAAAGCAGCTGTTAGATGATCATCATTAACCTCAGATAGATTCAAAGCAGTTTCCAATGGAGTTAAAAGCTCAATTTTCCGCTACAGACACTTGAGCTGCATTTACAGTAGGGCGTTTGCCAGTATAGAAATGTTTTTTTTAAAAAAAAAATCACACCCTTAACCAACATTACTATACTGGCAAAAGTTTCTAGAGCAGACCTGGCCTAGGTTAGTTCAAGTTTTGAAAGCAAAAAATGAAACCCCACTAACATTGTTTGTGTTTAGCTACTCTATTGAAGCTGGATTTAAAACGCAACCATATGCCAACATGCTTAAAATTAAATCCAGAATCAGAGTTGGCTTTTCTAAAGATCTTATGATTAGGTAATTCAAACAAAGAGCAGTAAGATCAAATGTTTCTTAAACTTTGTTGATAATTTTTATTTGCACTTTTTGATATTTGCCTTGCCTATTCAGCTGACATTGTGACACCTTGAACTATCTGTATAAGATCAAGGATCAGAAGAGGCTGAATATCTATGTTCATGTTGCAAAGAAGACTGCCAGCTTATAAGGAAAGATGATCAAGATCAAATGAAAACATTTAAAATCATTGCAATGTAATTAACAGGCCAGATCGTACTCCCTTTGATCCATGCACAGAGGATCATTCACACACGGATCATCACCTTTATCTGTGGAGGGAAACTACCTAGCCCAATGTTTGTTAAATGTTTGAATACAAAAAGTATTATAAAATGATAAATATTATTGGCATGGAGAGGTGAAACGTCATTTTTCTATATGGACTAGCCTACCTGTTTGATTTTAAGGGAATTCTGCATGTGAGGTTGCTGTAGAATGAAGCAGTGTGTGGGCTCCATACTCACAGCCACTGTTCTCAATCAGAACCACTGGATACGTGCACTTTTGAAAATCTGGCCATGCCATTTAGGTGCCTAAATAGGAGATGAGCTCTTTTAAACATTTGGACCCATAAGTAATTTCATACTCATACTTTTGGAAGAGACGTATTGTAAATTCTCAGTTATTAGATTTGTTTCTCTAATCAAATAAAATTAGATTTTAAAATTAATACTATAATTGCAGTTACATTTAAAAAAGATTTTAAATCACTGACTAATAATTAACTATTCTGGATCAGATTGTGCCCCCAAGATCTTCATGGATATCTTTTCCCCCCTTGTGATTGGACTAGTGTTAGGTATAGGTGGAGCCGGGTAGATGCACAGTGTCCCCTCACCAGTTCTACAAGTGCACACAAACCTCACCCTCCCAGATGGCATGATTAAAGACAAAGTGGCCAAGGTGATCCTTGCAGAGTTTATTTTCCCTTAGCTTTGTCCCACAAGGTTTACTGTCTGGAGAGATCCAGTCCTCTGTTATTTGAAATCAACTTACTTAAAACGATTTTCTGTAATATTAGTGCTCATGTAATTTAAAATCTTTCCTGTCTTTTCCACTAAAAGAATAGAATTAGATATGTTCCAAGGACTATGATATATATTTATGTACTCTTTCTAACATTTTCCTGACATTAATGTGTAGAGAGCATCCCATGAAGTTCTCAATTCTATCCAAGTTCAAGTGCTTTATAAAACACATCGTTATTTCAAATTCATTTGTACTTTAGCAATAAGAGCCAAAACTATCAAACCATCTACTAAAGAACAAATCTGACTGCTCAAAACTAATTTACCAGAATAAGTAATCTAAGTTAGTATTTTTATTCTACAGTACAAAATAGACTTTTGGAACCAACCTTTTTTCAAGGGTCAGTGATAACACATACTAAGAACTTTGTTCTCTATAGTGGTGCACATACATGATATATGGAAACTTGGTGAGGTTAAAAAAAAGTCTGTGCTGGGTAACCAGGATCGTTACCAGGATGCCAACATTTATGAGATGCCATTTGTACCTATCATCCAAATTACTCTGCCAGACCCTCTAATGCATCCCCATATGCTGCTGAATTGGTTCTGCAGTAGACAGAAGTGCTATGTTGCCTCCCTAGGTGGAGCTATGGTAATTGAAGATGTTTTAGTGCTTCAAAAGAGCTCAGCAGAATATAAGCTGTCTGAAAGGAGTCATATATGGGAGTGACAACAGGGAATCACAGATAGGATATAAGTCAGAGACAATGGGTAAAAAAAAGTGATAGTTTGTGCAAAGAAAAGGGAAGGGAAATACAGCATTGTTATGGGGGAGGAAGGGAGAGAGATAGCTCAGGTACAAAGGGAAGGAAAGCGTCTACACAGGTGGAAGAAGAAAACAACAATAAAGAGGGGGGGAAAGGGCCGAGATTATGGGAGAGTAGAGAAGAAATAAATAAAATAAAGAAACAAGGGTTAACAGATATAACCAGAAAAAATAGAAGATGGATAAAATGGAAGAGGAAAAGAACAATAAAACAGAAATAGAGGAGTAAGAGGGATAATAAAGGATCAGATCCTCAGGTGGGCTGTGGTCACTTTGTGCTGTCCTGCTGTCATACTTTGGATGCAAAAGCTGAGTAAGTGGTTCAGGGAGGATCACCCCAATTGCAAGGGTGATCCTGTAGCAGCATAGAGTCAGCACAGGGCCTTATATTCCGCACTGATCTCCTTGCTGTAAACTTAGCAGAGAAGAGCAGTGTGATTACTGAAAAGGGGCCATGACTGGGAAATCACTGTTATGCCTTTCTCCTGGGTTTGGCCTTCAGTTCCTTATGGCCTTTACAGGCCAGCGTAACTTAGAGCAGTCCTTAGGTGGGTCTAACCCAGTGCATAGTGGAAAGCATGCACAGTGAAGCACAAAGATCAGGGCAGCACAAGTGGGAACTTTACACTGTCTCCTAACTTCCATTCGATATTATGCAAGTATCTAAGGATCTGATGCTGAAAATCCATCCCACAAGAAAATATACATCTTGTCAGTCTCAAACCTGAAAAATGAGTTTGGATGTTAGAAAGTGGCAGAGGTAATTAGCCAAAACTGACCAAACCAAAGGTAAGAAGATCCTAAAAATGTAAAGATAGAAAGACAAAGGAAAAGAAGAAGGAATAGCTGTCAGATTTCTTTTGGTATTAAAATATTTCCAATTTACCCTTTTTCAAATATTTTTGAAGACAATCCTCACATCAATCCCAGTATACAATTGTATTGTACACAAGTGGGGTGCAAACCCTTCTGTCAGCCCAGCTGCTTCCCTTGCCATCTATTTTTTCACTCCCACTTCTGGCACCTTTTCAATATAAATTAAGTGCAGTTCTAGTAAATGTATCTATCTGTAGTTCAATGCTTTGCTGTTGAACTGCACTAAGAACCCAAGTTGACTATCAACACGCAACTAAATATGGCTACCTACTTGTTATTACACAAACACCTTCCAGAACTACTACCTGGTGCACAACTAATTCCAAGACAATTGTTCCAGACTGCACTGAACTTCTATTGGCAGCAGGAACTCTATATGTAAGGGAGGGGAAGGGATGGCAAAGTTTGACCAAAGACTGGTCTTAAATAGAGAAAAATAGAGCAAAAAATGGGAACTAACTGGTGTCAATAGTGTCATCTCACCAGACACTGAAAGTATGAGTATGCTGTTAATATATCCCAGAGATATATTTGCCTTTTTCGCAATTGCATCACATTGTTGACCCATATTCAATCTGTGATCCACTGTAACCCCCAGTACTACTGCCTTGACGGTTATTCCCCATTTTGTAATTGTGCATTTGATTTTTCCTTCCCAAGTGTAGTACTTTGCAATTGTCTATATTGAATTTAATCTTATTGATTTCAGACCAGTCTTCAGTTTGTCAAGGTCATTGTGAATTCCAATCCTGTCCTTCAAAATGCTTTCAACCCCTTCCAGTGTGATGTCATCCACAAATTTTATAAGCATATTCTCCACTCCATTAACCAAGTCAATAATGAAAATGTTGAATAGTATCAAACCCAGGACCGACCTCTGTAGGTCCCCAATAGATACATCCCCCCAGTTTGACAGCGAACCATTGAAATTACTCTTTGACTATGGTTTTTCAACCAATAGTGCACCCACCTCATAGTAATTTCATCTAGATTATATTTCCCTAGTTTGCTTTCTAAAATCAAGACAACTCACATCTACTGTTTCCCCAGTATCCACTAGGTCAGTAATAAAAAAAGGAAATTAGCTTGTTTTGGCATGATTTGTTTTTGACAAATCCATGTTGGCTGTTATTTATCATCCTATGATCCTCTAGGTGCATCCTGTAGCCCAGTGAGCTAGCTTGCCTTTATTATATTCACTGCTTTGCATTATATTCTGCTTTGATGTGATGGTAATGGGGAAGACGATGGATAATATTCCAGGTTGTTCTACAAGGGAAGGTATGAGTATATGGATGTGCAGATGGACGTTCTGTAGTAGCTCTATCTACCTTACTAAGCTGGGGTGTTTGTGACTGTGCTAAATGTATTAATAAACTATATTTGTAAATATAAAAGAGTTCCTATAGTGTGAGTGTTGTAACTGTGCACATCAGGGTTCCTAACTATATAATAATTTAAATAATACTGGGCCTGATCTAGGGACAAGAACCTGTGAACCCTCAAAGTGATAACTGGGGATTCTTAAGTAATCAATATAATTACACCGCTACCTCGATATAACACGAATTCGGATATAATGTGGTAAAGTAGTGCTCCGGGGGGGCGAGGCTGCACACTCCGGTGAATCAAAGCAAGTTCAATATAACGTGGTTTCACCTATAACGCAGTAAGATTTTTTGGCTCCCGAGGACAGCGTTATATCGAGTGTGACAGACCCAGACCAGTGGGGTACAGGAGTCTGGTAGAGGGCAA
>NW_020664418.1:32918742-32946184 GCF_002925995.2 Terrapene triunguis
GCTCACTTCAGTTTGTGGTGCGAGTGTGAGGAGCTGGGAGCAAGAGGCGCAAGAAGCTGAGAGTGAGAGGGTGAGGGTGTGGGTGTGCTGCTGGAGGACTGAGGAGCACAAGCGTTATCAGATACCAGGAGGAAGGTCCTGTGGAGAGAATAAGGAAGGTGTTTGGAGGAGGCCATGGGGAAGTAGCCCAGGGAGTTGTAGCTGTCATGCAGCTGTTACAGGAGGCACTATAGACAGCTGCAGTCCACAGGGCCCTGGGCTGGAACCCGGAGTAGAGGGCGGGCCCGGGGTTCCCCCCAAACCTCCCAATTGACCTGGACTGTGGGATTCTTCCAGAGGGGAAGGTCTCTGGGCTGTTCCCCAACCCACATGATGAATCTCTGAGGCAGGAAAATCCACCCATAAGCGCAGGACCCACCAAGATAGAGGAGGAACTTTGTCACACGAGGTAGAGGTGTAATACATAATCTAAAGATCGGGCAATAATATAAATTGATTATTTGTTAATTTGTTCCAATATCTTTCCAGGTATCAAAGTTAGGCTGATTGGTCTTTTATTCCCTTGGATCTTCTTTGTTCCCCCTTTTAAAGACAGGCACTGTGTTAGCCCTTCTCCAGTATTCTGAGGCCTCACATGTCCTCCATGGGTTCTTGAAGATAATCACTAATTGTTCAGAGATTGCTATATCTAGATCCTTAAGTACCGCAGGGCGAATTTTGTCAGGACCTGCCCATTTGAAGACATCTAACTTATTTAAATATTTTTAACCTGTTCTTTCCCTATTCTGGCTTGTGTTCCTTCCACTTCGTTGTTAATATTAATTGTGTTACACATCTGGTTATAATTAACCTTTTTAGTGAAAACTGAACTAAAATAGGCATTAAACCCCTCAGCTTTCTTGGTGTCATCCATTGTTAGCTCTCCTTCTCCACTAAGTAGTGGATCTACACTTTTCTTTATCTTTCTCTTGCTCCTACTGTGTTTATAAAATCTATTTTTATTGCCTTTTATGTCTCTTGCTTAGGTGTAACTCATTTTGTGCCTTATCCTTTCTGATTTTATCCCTACAATGCTTACACTATTTTTTTATACTTATCCTTAGCAGTTTGTCCATGTTTTCACTTTTTGTAGGATTTCTTTTTGATTTTTTAGGTCATTAAAGAGCTCCCAATGCAACCATATTGGCGTTTTACTGTTCTTTCTCTATGTTCTTCACCCTAAGATAGTTTCCTGCTGTGCCTTTAATACTGCCTCTTTCAGAAACTGCCAACTCTCCTGGACTCCTTTTTCCTTAGATTTTCTTCCCATGGGACCCTACATACCAGTTCTCTGAGTTTGTTTAAGTCTGATTTTTTGAAAATATGTCTTCCTTGCATGAGATAAATACAAATTTATCTTTTGCTGTATTTGTAATATGTTTTACACTATTAAATGTCTACTACTGTAAAATACATGTATAATATAGCATAAAGTTAACAGTGGCAAAACTGTCCAATTTCCATGGCCTTTAAAATATAAAATATATAATTTGTTTTCACTTTTAGTTCTACATTGCAGCCTTTTAAAATATTATCACAGAAATTATACCAGCCACTCAGATTGCCACATGGTTAATCATTATCCAACAAGTAAGAAACCATATTTATAAAAGTATATTGTTCTTTTTAACCAGTGCGCTTTTATGGATAATCTGGTCTCTGGGTGAACACATAATCGTGTTCTCAAAAGTCCCAATCTAGCAAGCTACTTCAAGCATGCGATTAGTGCCATTTAAGTCGATGGAACTTTGAAGTCAACAGAACACTCATGTGCTTAAAGGTAAATGCTTTGTTGATTCAGGTCCTAAGCTAGTATAAATGCAGCAAGCTAATACTGACACAGAAAGCAATTGTCACTACACTACACTTACATAAGAATAGCACTTACATAGTACTTTTAATTGTCAAAACACTTTACAAATAATAAGTGGATTTATTTTCACAACACCAAATGAAGTATTTAGGAAAGTATTATTATTCCCATAATTATCTCCATTTTACAGCTGGAGGAACTGAGACAGAGAAGATAGGTGATTCGCCTAAAGAAAGAGATGCAGTCACAGTCAAAGCTGAGGTCAGAACTCAGGAATTCCATAATTATTTCTTAATTTACTTACAATATTTCATGAAAAGGAAAGAATTCAGCGTGTTTTTTCCATTCCAGATTGAGTTTTCAGAGGTGACAGTTAGCAAAACTTTTCACTTGAAAATGGAGCAAATTTGATATGGAGTATTTAATGGCAATAAACATGGAACTCTACTCTGCTAATTTTACACAGTCATTTTTAGAGTAGACCTGCACTTTAAAACAGAAACTTCAAAGAGTATTTTTTTTAAGGAATTACATGAGGTTTTAAACATGAGACTTCTGTTAACTTTAATGATTCATACAGCTAAAACTTCTAACAACACTTTGAAAAAGCAGAGTGTAAATCCAAATTATTTTATATTATATCTCTATACTTTCTAGTATTTTTAAAAATTACACAAAACTTCAAGTAGTATAAAGAAAATCAAGCATTAAAAACCTTAGTCTTGTAAATAATCTAATAATGCACTCGCTTAAGCAAGCTTCCTTGTAAATCCTAAGGCATTCCAGATACTGAAATTGTATAACTGCTTACATTCCAGACCTAAAAAGGGAGATTTTCTTCAATTTTGTTTGTAAGACAGATTTTAACTCACTACTAACCATTTGTTTCATTAAAAAAAAAACCTTTTATTTAAATTTTTAAGAAGCTCTACACTTGTAAAGGCTGGGTTTTAACGTCATCAGCTGAACAGAGAACTGAAGTAAGAAGAAATCATTTCACAATGAGAAAAGGAAATAAAATATTTTCCTTTAGTGGGGATCCAACAAGAACAGGACTTTAAAACAGATGAACATACTTCATAGTTGAAAATTACAGTGTTTTTTGACCTGTTCCTGAGGAAGGATATTTTGCTATCTGAATCTTTCTTTACCTATGAAGTCTTATTATTTTTACTGTCATTCTTAGAACAGTTCTTCCAGTAATGATGGTCCAGGGTCTGATCCTGCAAAAGTACTGAGTGCCTATTGAGCAGCATTGAGCACTCGTAACTCCCACTGAAATCGATTGAGGGCCAGATCTTCAAAGGTTTTAAGGTGCCTAAAGATGCAAATAGGTGCCTAGGGGGATTTTAGTAGCCCCTAAGCAGGTTATATGCATAACTCGCAATAATTTCAATGGATGTTAGATGCCTAACCTGCTTAGGCACTTTTTAAAATCCCCCTAGACACCTTTATGTATTAAGCTCTACTCTAAACAACAGTACAAGCCCGCCTGACAAAGGAACCCCAAACAAACATGTTTCAATATACCAATCTTGTTTAAAAAAATCTCCATTATTAGTCTGTTTTCATAACCATTTTAGTATTATACGTTATTTTTCAGGCTAGCAATATTTTCGGTAATAAAAGTTAAGTGCTCCCAGTATTCCTTTTTATGGGAACAATGTGTAGGGACTCAAAATATGTACCTCATAGACAGCCAGCGTAACATTGATTTAATTTTACATTGGACAACACCAGTTATATGGGAATAAAATGGCTATGTGGCTATTGGCTGCTGAGTCAGCATGGTCTAGTAGATAGGATGCCAGATTGGGATTCAGGAGACCAGGGTTTTATTCCTGGCTCTGCAGTTGACCCGCTGTGCTTCGGTAAATCACTTCACATCTCAGAACCTCAGTTCCTCATCTGCAAAATGGAAATAACGATACTAACCTTTTCTAAAGCACTATGAGACCTACAGAGGAAAAGCACCACATAAGAGCTAAGGATTATTATCATTATGGCCTCTGTGTACCATTGAAATTAGGAAATACTTTCTTCTGGGGAGTGACAGACCACACTAACATGATTCTTCTTTAGGCATAATGTGGTTGTCTGTATAACCAGCCTCTCAATTGCCATAAATGAGAACAGTTCACTGGACTTCATGTTTCCTGCAACCCTTAAAAGACCATGGTAAATGGTGGGATGGGAGGTTTAAAAGTATGAGGTATAACAATAATACCCTCCCACATTTAGTGAATGAGGATAAGAGAGAACCATGTACATTACACACCACACAAATCAAATCATTGCCTTCCTCTTTTGGGGCCAAACACAGGGTTACTCTAGCCCCTATGACTTTAGGAACTACTGTGGATAGATAGCACAGCTCCAGTAAGGGGAAGAGGGTCATGTCCAGAACAGGGAGTGTTTTACTTAACTTGCTGCACATATATTTACTTTCTACTTAGTTTAATATTCTTGTTCTCTTGTACCAGCACAATGATGGGGTTCCAGAATTGCAAGAGAAATCTGATTCATTAAAAACAAAAACATGATAACTTGGAAAATTCATGCAAATGTTTTTGTTAGTTTCAGGTTTTGTAAAAGCTTATCATTTTTCAAAATGATTCTCCTGACAATGTCCCTTCAGTATTTTAGATAAACTTCTATTTTTAAACTGTTATTGCAGACTAAGCGACATATAAATAAAGAATACTGAAAGCAAGAACCTCCTTTTGAGACAGGAACCTGAGTGGTAAGAAGGGAATTATACAGTAAGCCTGATGACAGTGCTAATTTCAGCATTCCTTAATGCAATTGTGGTTCATTCTTTACTTATTGTACTTGAAAAGAAATATAGGAATTAGAACAAGGAAGAAGAGCAAGGAAGGCTACAAGTCAACAACTGAAGACTGAGAGATGCCCAGCCTTATTATGCAGTAGATATACATGGTCAGCTCATACAAGCAAAAATAATTCTGTAAATAAAAGAAAGCCCTATAAAAAGTAAAATGCCTTTTGTGTAGGGCCCCAATCCTGCAGCTCCTATTCAGAATCAGTTAGACAGCACACTCAATAAATGTAGTCAGACTAGAGTGGCTCTCCTGTGCTTTCGCTATGGGCAAGCTATGTGAGAATTGTTGCACGTTAGTCCAAAGCCAGGTGCCCTGGTCATAAAACACACCTTGTGATCATTCTACTCCTCTATCTTCTAGAGCTGATCGTGAGTCATACTGAACAAGCTGACACAGCAGAGTTAATGCAGAATGAAGTGCTCATTCAACACTATAGGCAGGTGATGATATAGAGCTGTGGTGTCCAACCTTTTCAGTCTGAGATCCAAACATATTATTTCAAAAAGATCAGAGGCGCCCAATCCATATTTAGGGACAGCTTATCTGCCCTGCTCTGCTCCCTTGGCCCATCCTTTCTGGTCCATAACTAACAAGTACAAGTTAGAGCAGCCTCCCTAATGCCATAACTTTCACTGGGGCTAGGGCTGGAGCAGAGAATCAAGGACATGGAACAGGTTGTTGGTTTGCAACTTTCCCCACCCTCCTGCTCTTGGTGTTTGGCTAGGAGAAGGTCTCCCTTAGACTGAAACAGAGCCAATCAAGTTCCTGTACTGGGGCTCTGACAGCCCAACAGTGAAGCAGATATGGAACAGTCACAGTCATTCTATCATTTCTCCCCTGCAGTGTAGCAGGTGCCCACTGGGGATGCTGCTGAGCAGCTCAAATACAGAGGAGATTACTGCTGTTTGGAGCACTTTCAGTTCACAGGAGAGCTGCTGCTGAGACTGCAGAGGAGTTGATGGGAGGCAGCTGGGAAAGCAGCTCTCCCTACTTTCACCGCATAGAGATGGGGTTGATTCAAACTCTTCAGTTTAAAGATCATAGGATGCAGCTCAGAAAATACATTTTCAATTTATAATCAAATATAAATTGTCAAGACTGGGGGCCACCACTTAGACTTTCTGGCATCATAGGTTGGACCTCTCCCCAGTAGAGGAACTTGAACCAGGAAATGATATGGAACAAGGGTATATGGTGGCATCAAGAGAATGGGCTTGAAGTAGGATGCTAAGCAGTGGGAAGGATCAAGAAAGCAGGGCCAGCTCCAGGTTTTCTGCCGCCCAAAGCGAAAAAAAAAAAAAAAAAAAGCCGATTGGTGGCACTTCAGCGGCAGCTCAATTGCGCCACTCCATTCTTCGGTGGCAGTTCGGCAGCGGGTACTTCACTCCCTCTCTTCCCCTTCGGCGGCACTTCGGCAGCAGCTCAGAGAGGAAGAGAGGGACTGAGGGACCCACCGCCGAATTCCTGCCAAAGACCCGGACGTGCCACCCCAACAGCAGGCCGAGTGCCAGGGCCGGCTCCAGGCACCAGCTTCTCAAGCAGGTGCTTGGGGCGGCCGCTCCGGAGAGGGGCGGCACGTCCAGGTATTCGGCGGCAATTCGGCGGACGGTCCCTCACTCCGCCTTGGAGCGAAGGACCTCCCGCCGAATTGCCGCCGCAGATCGTGATCGTGGCTTTTTTTGTTTGTTTTTTTTTTGGTTTTTTTGTTTTTTGTTTTGGCTGCTTGGGGCGGCCAAAACCCTGGAGCCGGCCCTGCCGAGTGCCGCCCCTTTGTATTGGCCGCCCCAAGCACCTGCTTCCTTAGCTGGTGCCTGGAGCCGGCCCTGCAAGAAAGACATGGAGTGGTGAAAGAGCTGGTCCACCAGGAGCAAGGAGGAGGAATGGTAACAGTAGGGGGAATGGTGGAAATAGGAGCCAGGCAGCAGGAAGGAGTAAGAGGAAGACTCATGACCCACTGGATGAAGTGGAGAAAGGGATCTCTGCACAATAGATGAATGGCCATATGGTGCCCTCATATCAGCAGCTATTTTAAGTATTTGACATTCACATTCATTTTTTTTTTACTCATTTCTCTAAATGCAAATATCAGCAAAACAGCAAGATATATGTATGAGTCAATCCAAAAGTTCCAAATTATTATAATTTTTTCATTTGGATACCCTTTACAAAATAAAATGGAAGGGTGAATAATGATTTCTGTTGACAATTATATTAGACTTTGCAAAGTACTGTATGTTCCATTCAGCTATTCATGCTGCAATGCATTCTGTGCATTTAAAAAATACTCACAAGCTTCAATGACTGCTTTGGATTTGCCAGATCCCTTAACTGGTGCCTTGGTAATAGTATCTTTCTTGCTACTCTTTACTGTGGGCTTCCTCAGGCCATCTAGATTCCATTTCTTCCAAGCAAATTTCTGTGGCTTTAGACCTGAAAAGCATAAGTTAACTTTAGAAAAAGAAAGAAGTAATTGGTGTTACTTTTGAAAGCTATCCTATACCAAACATGTTATCCTTTCAAATGAAGTTAAGACTTTTGATTCCTTTTCAGGTCCCTAATCTGCAAACAATTATGCACGTGCTTAACTTTAAAATAGTAAGCAATCGCACCAACTTCCCTAGGAATTCTCACATTCTTAAAGTTAAACACAGGCATGAGTGCTTGCAAGATCAGGCTCACGGTTTGATTTTGTGCAGATTATTATTTATTTTTATGCAATTAACAGAGATTCTTAACTTATGTCAGCCTTTGGAATAACAATATTATTTTCTTAATTACCGTTTTATGAAAGATGTTTAGAGGGTTTTACCAAGTATTCTGGTCTTTAGCAGTTGTTGCTCTAACTGCACAACCAATGCTCATGCATTTTACCGTCTGCAGTGGAATTAGGAATAGTGGTGTCAGTTTTTCTTCAAGAGTCTTGAAATGCACATCTTCTTTAAAATTCATGTATTTGGTGACACATGGCTAATTTAAACAAAGTTTGTTGGGGCTCATGCTAGGCTTTCACTTGCTTGAGTAGTGTTATTTTTTTAAAAACAGTCTTTCTTTCCAGGTTTGGGCCTTGAATGCCCATTTTACTATTCAATATTTTGTTTTCATTTCATTATCTTAATTTACTATTTTTGTTAACTTCCTTTTCCACTTGATTTTGTGTATGGATATCTTAAATTATATTTCATGAGAGGAGAAATATCTTTATTTTGTAGTTGTTCCCATTCTGGTAATTTGACATCACAAAACATTTACAATGAAAGATTTTGTTAAGGCTGCAAGTTATCCTGGCAGGGGTGTATAATTTGCTTTATTCGGTGGCTTTCTATTTCCTTGCCAGTAGTGTTTTACTGCCTCTAACCCAAACGTTTCAGTATTTCCAGAAATATATGGAATCCAAGCCACAGCAGTGGTCTTCTAGTTATCTTTTGGCATTTGGTCCGACTGAATTCTTGATAACTCTGCCCACTGTCTATTTACAGTAGACACATATTACAGGCTAGATTCTTGGGTTTAACTAGCTCGTGCCAGTGTAAGACCCATTTGGGAGTTATGGTGCACATTTATCCCTCAGCAGGTTAACATGTATGCTGCTGTGAGCAGTAAGGTCTCACTGGGAATTAACTTTGTTCTTGCCCAGAGAAGCAATAAAAATATAATCCACAGCACATTATTCTGACTGCTGAGGAGTCCTGCCATGGTAAAACAGCATATGCAGAGAAGAGTGGTAGACTGTGACCTTGGTGTGCAGAGACGTCCTAAAATGAGATTTTTAATGCATTTTTTTTCTCTGAGTAATTTTCTCTTTGTCTCCTGGTAAGATCAAAGTAATTTTTGCCTGAAAAACAATGCTTTTCATAGAGGGGGGGAAATACAGAGACAAACATTTTTGGCATTTTACAGGTATATAAAATATATTTCTACTGTTTATCAGCAGCGCAATGTTTATCACACAGTGCCAATGCACATGTCAGTGAAGCCCACATTGGCTAAAATGTAAACAAATAAGCGCTAAAGTAGTCTGCATCTGATATATAGTCAATAGTCCAGATGAAAGTTCAGTCTAAAAACATAAGAATTGCCATAGTGGGTCAGACCCATGGTCTGTCAGTATCTAGTAGTCTCCCAGTATCCTGTCTTCCCACAGTGGCCAATGCCAGATGCTTCAGAAGGAATGCTCCAGTGGTGCAATTGGTTAGCGTGCAGTACTTATAGGGCAGTGCTGAGAGGAGATATGCTGAGGTTGTGGCTTTATCCACTTATTTGGCCCTGTGGAATGTAGCATTCCAGCCCAGGGGACACTGAGGAGGGGAGGAGTCAAAAATGCCCCTTTCACTTGTTACCTTGGGGAGAGGGATAGCATTGGCCTGCTAAACCCAGGGTTGTGAGTTCATTCCTTGAGGGGGCCATTTAGGGATCTGGGGCAAAAATCTGTAGGGGATTGGTCCTGCTCTGAGCAGGGGGTTGGACTAGATGACCTCCTGAGGTCCCTTCCAACTCTGATATTCTATGAATGAACAGTACATGGCAATTATGGATGATCCAGTCCCTATGTGACAGTGTATATAAACCCCAACTAGCATGGAAGGGATAAGGAGCTGGATTGGCCCTTTCATGCTGCTGCTGCAAATCATGCCAGGACTGGAGGAGGAGCTAAAAGAGAGGGAACTCCACTCAGATAGGGGCAACCCTGGGAAAGGAACAAACTGTTCAGCTTCTCCAGACCTGGAGAGAGGACTGACAGCCTACTGAGCCCCTGCCCTTGCAGAAGGAGGGTGCAGAACCCCTGAGTAGAAGGGGAAAAGAACAGAGGCTTGCACTGGCCCAGTGAGCTCTGAAGTGGACCTTGATACTCCCAGAGTCCCATATCCTGGAGGGACCTGCTTACAAGTTTTTCTTTAGTTTAACCTGTTTTGCTGACTATGGGATGTTTGGTGGCATCACAAGGGACATAGAGAAGGGACTTGACAGTGAAGAGTCCCCATCTGGAAGGTTGCCAGCCTGCTAAAAAGATGCCCCACAGCACCCACTGGGGTGGGGATGGAGTAATTGGATTCAAGCATGTGCACTCCCCATATAACCCAAAGGGGGTGCCCTACCCTACCACTGACAGATTTGTGACTGTCATCCAGTCCCAGCTTCTGGGAGTCAGAGTTAGGGACACCTGAAGCATGTGATTGTGTCCCTGCCCATCCTGACTAATAGCCATTGGTGGACCTATCCTCCATGAACTTATCTAATTCTTTTATGGACCCAGTTTTACTTTTGGCCTTCACAACATCCTAGGACCATGAGTTCCACAGGTTGACTGTGTGGTGTGAGCAGTACTTTTTAGTATTTGTTTTAAACCTGTTGCCTAGTGATTTCACTGGGTGACCCCAGGTTCTTGTGTTAGGTAAAGGAGTAAATAACACTTCACTATTTGTTTTCTCCACACCCTGGATAAATGGTTTTATAGATCTCTATCATATCCCCCCTTAGTCAACTCTTTTCCAAACTGAACAGTCCCAGTCTTTTTAAATCTCTCCTCTATATCCTGCTCTATATCCCTAATAATATTTGTTGCTCCTCTCTGTACCTATTCCAATTCTAATATATCTTTTTTTGAGATGCGGTGACTAGAACCACACGCAGTACTCAAGGTGTGGGCATACCATGGCTTTATATATAGAGGGATTATGATATTTTCTGTTTTATTATTTATCTTTTTCCTAAGGGTTCCTAACATTCTGCTAGATTTTTTGACTGCCACAGCATATTAACCAGATATTTTCTGAGAACTATCCACAATGACTCCAAGATTTTTCTTAAGTGGTAACAGCTAATTTAGCTAACATCATTTTGTATGTATAGTTGGGATTACATTGCATTACTTTGCACTTATCAACATTGAATTTCATCTCTATTTTGTTGCCAAGTCACCCAGTTTTATGAGATCCCTTTGTAACTCTTCACAGTCAGCTTTGGACTTAATTACCTTCTCCTGCAAACTCTGTCACTGTCCCCGCACTGTTTACCCGCTTTTCCCAATCATTTATGAATATGTTGAACAGCACAGGTCTCAGAACGATCCTCGGGGGACCCCACTATTTCCCTTCTCCAATGTGAAAGCTGACCATTCATTCTTACCCTTCATTTCCTATATTTTAATCAGTTACTAATCCATGAGAGGACCTTCCCTCTTATCCCATGACTGCTTACTTTGCTTAAGAGCCTTTGGTGAGGGAGCTTGTCAAAGACTTTCTGAAAGTCCAACAACACTATATCAACTGGCTCACCCTTGTCTACATGCTTGTTGACCCCCTCAAAGAATTCTAATAGATTGGTAAAGCATGATTTCCTTAAAAAAAAATCTCTCTTCCTCAATGTATTGTGTTCATCTATGTCTGGATGTTGATTAAAAGCAAAAAAAATCTATTATTATTATACCTTGGTAATAGACCATGCAGACATTAATAATAAAAATTTCAAAATCAAATTCTGCTGCCAAAGAACATCAGACCAGACAAGCTTGGTTCCTGTAATAATCTTTATAGAAATTGAAAAAAATTGCTCCTGGAAAAGGGAATAAACTGCATTCACCACAGGCTTTCCAGTTCCAAGTATTTTCACAGGACATTTTAAGATTAATTCATGGGGAAGATGTTCTAGTGCTCCCTCCAACAGAGATAATTCACGTTGTCTGTCTCTGCCTACTTTCTTTTCCAATATTCACACAACAGTTTCTCTTTCAATCATGGCCTGAAGATTTTGCATTCTTGCTGCATTGCTGTGCTCACCACAGATTCTTCCTGAATATTCCCTTCACACAGGATCACAGAGAAAGAGTCAGCATGCTGCATAGGGTGACCAGATGTCCGGTTTTTGACTGGAACACCTGGTCAAAAAGGGATCCTGGCGGCTCCACTCAGCACTGCTAACCAGGCTGTTGACTGTCTGGTTGGCAGCACAGCGTGGCGTGGCTGGCAGGCGCCCTGCTAGCCTCTGCTCCGCACGGCTCTCCAGAAGCAGCCGGCATGTCCCCCGTCCAGCTCCTACGTGTAGGGCAGGGCTAGAGAACCTAGGGCACGGATCCAACCCCGTGGTTAATTTCATCTGGCCTACGGTGCCCCCCCCCGTGCTCCCCTCCTGCCCTCTGAACCCCTTGGTCCCAGCCTGGAGCACCCTCCTGCACCCCAAATCCCTCATCCCGGCCCCACATCAGAGCCTGCAGCTCCAGCCAGAGCCCTCACTCCCCCGCACCCCAACCCCCTGCCCCAGCCTGGAGTCCCCTCCACACCCTGAACCCCTCATTTCTGGCCCCACCCCGGAACCCGCACCCCCATGCCCAGTGCCCGTACCTCCTCCCACACCCCAAACCCCTGCTTCAGCCTGGAGTCTCCTCCCATACTCCAAACCCCTCGGCTCCACCCCCCAGCCCGGAACCACCTCCTGCACCCCAAACCCATCATCCCTGGCCCCACCCCAGAGCCCGCACCCCCAGCCTCTCACATCCTAACCCACTGCCTCAGCTTGGAGCCCCCTCCTGCATTTTGAACTCATTTCTGGCCCCATCCTGGAGCCCGGACCCCAGCCAGAGCCCTCACCCCCTCCCGCAACCCAGCCCCCTGAGCCAGCCCGGTGAAAATGAGCGAGTGAGTGAGGGTGGGGAGAGCAAGCGACAAAGTGGGGGATGGAGTGAGCGGGGGTAGGGCCTCAGAGAAGGGGCGGGACATGGACGGGGCCTCGGAGGAGGGCGGGGCAGGGGCAGGGGCAAGGGTGTTCAGTTTTGTGTGACTAGAAAGTTGGCAACCCTAATGGTGCATTGCACAGACTGCAGCTCACCCATAAGGAGACATTGATACATATGCCTGGAGATCATTATACAATTGCTGGCTAATTCTGCAAAAGTTAAATATTTTTACAGGTATACAATATATATATATATATATATATATATATAACAGTTCCCAGACCTCTGCAATGAGGCAGAGATTACAGATTTGATGATAGCTCGTAAAATATGTTAAGTGCTGGCATTATGCAAGAAAATTTAATTTCTAAGGTTAATACCCACTCACAAAACCTCAAATTCTATAATGCTGAGGCATCTTAAAGTACCATTAAACATTAAGTAACCTTAACTTTTAAAATTAATAATAAATGAATTTATAATTTCATTAATGAATAAAGCTAAAGGTTCTAGACAAGTTTTCACAAATCCAATTAGCTAAGGTGCAAGTGGAAACGTACTGAGTTACATGCAGATACAAAATAATTGACTTAAATTTATCCTCAGTCAGGTCAAGGTTAATTGTTTCCTTAAATAATTAAGAACATTTGTTCCACAGAGATGATGATGAACAATCAGCTCAAATTATCTCCATTTGTTTTCCAGTCTACCACCAATTGCTTTCCATTCTCTAACCAAGAGTTGGAATTTGAGATATTAATGCTCCAGACTCAGAAGAGCATCTTTGACAATAGTATTTCTTGTAATAGATTATTATTATTATTATTATTAAATACCACTAGTGGGGTAAAAGTAATAATTTCTAAATGAGGGAAAGAAATCTGGAAATCCTAATATAATACATTTCAAAAATGTATTTAAATTAACTAACAGTACCTGATACCCACTGAAAAATTAAATCCACTAATCCATCTTTAAATGCATCATCAAAAGATTTACTGGATTCTGGAAATGCTTCACAGAAAGCAACATAGATGACTTGTGACAAACAATCAGGATACACCTGCCAAAATAAGAATTAAACTGAATATAATAATTATAAGGTTAAAAAAGAGCTTTAGTACTAATTTTACTATAGTTATAATTTTGCTTACATAAAAAAATTAAAGCGGAATGCAGTAATCATTGAACTAATGCATTCAAAAATAGTTTGTCTTTATTATTTGTATGAAATATTAAATATCTGTCAAATATAATAGCAGGTGTAATGGTCAATACCTTGCTGAAAAAGGGTACAAGTCAAGGTTGGCAGCTAGAACAAGAATTGTAAAATGCTGATTCCAAAAGACTACATTTATAATCTCTGAATGAGTCATTATGGGCTCAAATGAAGCAGGACGAGTGAATTGGGAATTAAAAAAATTGCTTAAGGTTTAAGTAATCACTATATGTAATGAAAAATAAGCATTTTGGAAAATTTTGCCATGTTTATTTTAGGATCACATTTCATTGGTCACATATTGTTTGAGCCAGGTATTAATTTCAGATTGCCAGCATGTTGTTCTAACATTAGAAGTTGTCACTCTCCTCTCTCTTTCTTTCTCACCCATACCCACATTGCTCTGTTTTCTCTACCTAGAATATATAGGTTCAGATATGTGCATACTAACTTTAGCACCGTATCAGCATTTTTATAATGCTAAAAAAGTCTATTCACATAATATTTTCATAAGAAAATACTATGCAAACATTTCATTTTAATAATTTAAACCTAGGAGTTTATTTTAAATTTCATATCAGTCATGCAGGCTGAATAAAAACACAGCTGCTGCAACATATCAATCTGAATTTTAAATGCTAGCACATATCTGGATTCTGGTCCAAGCAATGTCATAATATATGTTGCATACTAAACACTTACACCATACAAATATACATGTAACTATCTCTACTTCTAATTTCTCCTTGTGAGTGGGAGGCAAGACCCCACCCAGAACAACACCTCATGGACTTGCACATGGCATTTTTAGACCTAATGACTATTTTCTCCTGGTTGATTGTACCACTTTGTGGCTACTGGGCTCCCAAATAGACACACCAACAGGAAAAGTCTAGCCAGAGTAAATTGTTTGTCAAATATACAGAGTGAATGGTGACGACATAGCCTAGTAATAGCTTAAATGCAGCCCCACACTGGAGGAGTTCCAAATGCCACAGCCTCTCAGAGTCAGAATTACTGGCAGGAAAATCAAGAGTAAGTCCTAGTTTATTGGATGTTCTTTCGTGCTCATCACCACAGTATCTGAGAACCTCACGTAAATTAATGAAATAATCCACATAACTCCTATATGAGGAGGAGAATATGAGTATATAGTGTGTCATCTGAGGATCTCAAAATGCTTAACTAATATTAGATAATTGACAGTTTAGTTTTAATTGCCCTATTAATCCTAAGGAAGGGTGCAACCCCTCTTGTAAGGTCCAGTAGATGACCTTTAGCTCAAGAAGTTGATAATTATGTCCTCAGCATTAACTTACATGTGATTTAGTAGAAATTTGTATTGTGCTTTTCAGTAGGAGTATGCTACATAAGGTAACATTTTCAAAAGTGCTTCAAGGCTAGATTCACAAAGGGGACTTAGGTGTTGCAACACTGAGCCTAACTCCTAGGAGCTCTGCCACCCAGTGGTATTCACAGCACTGAGTTTGGCACCCAGACTCCTCATACAACACATACGGAGAGTTAGGCACCTAAGAAAGGGATTTTCAGAAGCCAGTAGTGAAATGCAGAGGAAAGGGCAGGAAGAAGGCAGAGTTTAGGCATCTAAGCAGCTGATCTCTGCTCAAAATCTCAGACTTGAAAACCCTCTCCTGTAGTTAGCCATCTATGCCAGGTCAGCTGCTTAGGTAACCCAGGCCCTACCTGCCAAAATGCTCTCTATCTCTCTCCTGCTCATTTAGATACCTTTCTCATGCTGGCTTTATATGTCCCTGTGCCCTGAATGTTTTTTGTGCAGGTGCTGTGTTGTGTCGCCCCCCCCCCCCCGCCCAAAAAATATGCTGCCATCTATCAGTATCCTGCATCTAGACTACCTGCTGCAGAGTCTGGCAGGTAACAGGTGTGCTTAAAGCACACCTACAGGATAGGGCCCTGGAGGTGAGGTAAGCATTCTCTCTCTCCTACTTCAAAAATCCCACTTCAGGGCTTCTGCTTCAGCTACTGCTCTGAGCAGCTTGTTAGCTGTTGGGTGGCAGCAGAACTTAGATTGCTTTGTAAATGCTTACCAGCAGAAACTTAGGTGCTCAAGGTACCTAGGCAGCTAAAGGGATTAGGTGGCACATGAGCTATAGCTTTGAAAATGTCAGCGGTGCCTACATGGTGGACTTAGGCACCTATTTACCTGTTTTGGTGCCTAAATCCCTTTAAAAGTCTGATCTTTTGGCCTCTGGTACTTCTGAAAATTTTCCCTGGGCAGCTGCTGCTCCCTAACTTCTATTTCCTTTTGTTCAGCCAGGAACCCCCTATACATCTCTCCCAAAACATGTATTGTTTAAGCAAGGGAATGTTTGTGTCTATGTGAGTGGGGGAGCTTGTCTCTGTATGGCTTTTACCTCTGCCATACCAATTTCCATGAAATTAATGCATTTTTCCACACCATGTACAAGAAGGAAGAAAAAGAGCCTTAAAAACTTGCCAAACTTATATAACTAATCATTGCAACTCATATGTTACTGTACCATTACCTGAAAAAAAGCATCTTTAGTATCACTGGGGACACATAGGAAAAGTGATACAAAGCTGTCTGCAATTCTGTCAAACAAGTAATCTTGATCTTCTTGATTAGGCTTAAAAGGAAAAATCAACATAAAATCAGAAATAGTTATGAATTAACATGATGATGGTCAGAATTTAGGCCCCGACTCAGCAGGGTACTTATGCATGCGAGCAATTCCACTACAGATAATATAATGACTTACATGTTTAAAGTTAGACATGTGCTTAAATACCCTGTTGAACTGTGGCATTAGCAATTTCTTGTGGCATTTAATCTGACGATATGAGGAACAACACTGTTATTCATATTCCCAAAGTAATTTTACATTTTGCTGTATTCTTTCCCCCTTTAAATTAACAGTTTTCTTAATTTGTTGCAAAAGCTCTTATTTGGCACAGCATTTAAGCACATGCTTAATTTGAAGCACGGGTTTAATCCATCCCTATTAAGCACCACCTTAAATGTTGGGCTGAAGCACTGTACTGAGTCAAGGGTAGCTCACAAGCACAGTCATGTACTGTATGAATATTTTCCCTTGGCTCCTCAGTTATGTACATATTGATAGTGTCAGGTAACAAAAGTAGTGATATTTTTGCTTTATGTTCTTATATTTAATTATTTCAAAACAAAATCTTGCATAAATCTTAGCATCATTAAACAAAGTAAGCAAAGCTAAAGTAAACAGTCAATACTGGCTTAAAGTTTTATTTTATTATTCAGTGATATAAACCTTCTGTCTTAAATGGCTCTTCACAAGTAAAACGTTTGTCCTCTGAGATCAGATTAAAGTTAGATGTTTCATTCTGGGCCTACTTCTGCTCCTGTTGAATCTATGGATCATGACTTTGTAAAACAAGAAATCGTTATTTTATACATTTGATTAGAAGAGATGTAAGAATAATTTTGTTATATGTTTATACCTTAAACTTTTGAAGAAACCACCACCAAAAACAATCCTGTAAAACAGCAATAGATGCTTCTGAGAGAAACAACTTTCTCCAAACTTTAAAAACTTCTCCCTGTTGAAACAAACTTTTTGTTTAATTTATTTATTCAGACTGTAGAAATGCGAAAAGTTAAAGAGCGCAAGTGGTGCACTTCATAACAAAATCCAGCAGATAGTAGAAAAATGTCTTAGCTTCAGCAAACACTTGGAAAAAACCTCAAGAGGAAAATGCTTAGCTTTAAGTTGAAGAGAAGCAGTTTCTTTCAAAATTATCCACTATGTTGGGTACAACATGGGGTACTCAAGTGGATACAATGAAAGCCTGATATTCTTAAGTGCCAAGCATTTGCAGCTTGCATTGGCTTTGCTTTGACTGGAATTACAGATATTTAGCATATCTGAAACTCAGGTCCTAAGTGTCTCTAATTTGGCACTCAAAAACTGAGATACACAAAATTAGTGAGGCCTTAGGTAGTGTTCTTTGCATTTGAATCCTAAAAATGAGTTCAACACAATGGCAATTTAAAAACAATACCTCAGAGAATAAGAGTAGCTAGCCAAATCAATAAAGTAGATTCATATATAGGTTACATTTATTCCCCTCTGCATCAGGTAACCGGCAGAAATTATGAACTGTGCATGGCCCCTGTGCAGAAGTATTGGTGAGGTTTTAGGATTGTCCTGGTGGGTAGCTCTACAGGGCAAGGTACACATTAGCCAATGGTGCTGGAACTAGGGTGCTGGGGGTGTGGCAGCACCCTCTGGATTGAAGTGATTTCTATCATACACAAGGCATACAGTTTTGTTCAATGTCTTTCAGCTGCCCCACTATAAAAACTGTTCCAACGCCACTGAAACTGGCCCCAAAATATTACAATTAATGCCATAAAAAGACTTTAAAACTCACATAATGGTATTTTTTCAATATGCTTATGTAGAATGCAATTGCAGTCTTCTACATTTTTTTTTCAAAATGAGGCTGTTATTATAAAGTATTACATTACACAAATTGTATTTCTAAAGTTAAATTTTTGAAGCAGTTATTAAATCTGTTACTATCTGATAATAACTGAGAAATTGTAAATATTATGTAATTTATGTACTGAATTGTTCTGGAATTCATGCATTTTGACTGTGTCAGGTTTATTTATTATGGCAGCTATTAATTTCCTGTCATTTGCTGAAGGTAACGTAGTGTCAGTACGACAAAAAACAGACTTTTTGGAGTTGGGGGTGGTACTAAAATTATGGTTTTTGAGCTGTCCAACTCATTTTTGGGTCTATATAGCAGGCTTTCTGACAGCATTGTGTGCCAAACATATGCATACATAAGTAATTTTTTAAAAAGTAAAAAATTTGTATATTTTGAATCTAAACATCTTGTTGAAGGCTGGTAGTGAAACATTAATGTTAGAAGTAATGTTCAGTCCCTCAAAATATACAGCACTATAATTTTTTTTTGTAAAAGTTATTACCAGCTATTCAAAGAATGACAGTTGACCTAAACACTTATTTGGGATAAGTCTTCAAAGGGTTATAAAAGGTTAGAGCTCTGCCCCTCCCATTACAGTCTATGGATGATTTAGATTAGATAATAGGAAAAAAAACTAACTATAAGGATAGTTAAGTACTGGAAAAGATTATCAAGGGAGGTTGTATAGTTCTTGTCATTGGAAGCTTTTAAGAACACGCTAGACAAACATCTGTCAGAGATGGTGTAGGTATTTGTAAACACTTGCACCCTCCTCTTTGTGTCATCTGTTAGTACCCCTCCTTCCCTGTTAAGTAATGGACTTACACTTTCCTTCATCTTACTTCTAATGCATTTACAGAACCTTTTTATTGCCTTTTATGTCCCTTGCTAGTTGTAACTCATTTTATGCCTGATTTTGTCCCTTCATGCTTGTGCTCTTCTTTTGTACTTATCCTTAGCAATTTGTCCTTGTTTTCACTCTTTGTATGATTCCTTTTTGATTTTCAGGTATTTAAAGAGCTCCTGATACAGCTATATTTGTTTCTTCCTATCTTTACTCTGCTTTGGGATAGTTTGCTGTTATGCCTTTAATGCTGTCCCTTTGAGAAACTGCCAGCTGTCCTGAACTTCTTTTTCTTTCCCTTGGGACCTTGTCTACCAATTCTCTATGTTTGTTTATCCTCTTCTAAACAAAAGAGGCAGCTGGCAAGTCTGCTGGAAAGTGGCATTGAAGCTTCACATGAAGGGCAGATTTTGAACCCTGGGAATTTTGTTTCTTCCATATTGTTAGAGCTCCTCTAATGGATGGAGGGGAGAAGTCTAGCCAATAAATTAAATATCTCACACAAAAAACCCCTGGTTTTGGTGCCAACAGGCAAAAAGACTAAAACTATTTCACTGAGAATTAACTAATTAACAATAATAACTAGCACCGAGAAGCAAGTGGACACTGGAGGGGTTCCTTCTTGCTGCCACAGGAAGTAAGAAGGAACTGAGGGATAGCAGGGACCACTCTGCCTTTTATGTTCTTGAGTGGGAGGTGCAAGGACATCTAGCAGGCACAGTCCTATTGGGCACTACTGCCCAAAAGAATCCCATTTTGTACAAAATGGGTGCGCACCAAGAGTAGAATCCATGTGCATAATCTTTTGAAGAAACAGAGGGCTTGTCTTCACTGACCTATTAGCTTGGGGTGTAACTCAAGTTTTTCCCTAACCTGATTCCTGTACACAAACACAAACCTCCAGCTCAAATTAAGTGGTGCTTTAAATTTGAGCTAGATAGCGTATAAGGGAACTTTAACACGTACACACCAAAGCTTGTGTGCTGCTGCGCTAGTAATGCAATGGGATGCAGGAACTTGAATTACAACTCATCAGCTTCTAACAAAATCACTTAATCCAATCACTCTGTGTAGCTTAAGTGGTGTTTCCCAGTGTGGTCATTCTCACTTCCCTCTCACTTGAGCTAGGCAGGTATCAGGATCAGCTAGGCAGGTATCAGGTGGGGGAAGAGGCCAGGGCCATGGTTATAAGGGACATGGTCTGAGTTCAGTCTAGAGGGTTCAACGCCAGAAGCAGCAGTCAAGGTTGGAATCGAGGTCAATGAGTTGCACCATGTCAGAGCCAAGTGAGTCAGCCAAAGTACGGTTAGTAAAACGGAGGCAGGGCAAGATGCAGTAATGGAGCAGGGAACCAGGAACGAAGGCAGCCTGAGGAGTTAGGAGCAGAGCAGGGGACCAGGAACCGGAAGCAAGGCTTGGCATCAGGAGCAGGACTGGGGCCAGAAACCAGCAGTGAGGCAATGTATCAAGGGTCTGTTTGCAGCAGCAAGCTGGAAATCCACCTAGTTGCACAAACAGCCTCCAGATGTTCTCCCTAGGGCAATTAGAGAACGCAGTAGGCTCTGCCAGTCAGGACCTCCATGGGTGAGACATCCAGTGGAGCTTGAACTCATAGGGCTCATTGGCTGCTGTTCCCTGCTTCACCAGACCTGTAGTTTGGCTGTGTGAACAAGGGAGCCACACAGGAGCCTGCAGACCTGGGTTCCAGGTCCATGGATCCTCACAGCAGGAGTCCTGTAGACAACAGCCTCATGCACTACACAGGCCTGATTCATTCCTTGAGCACTGTCCATCCTGTGGATTGAATGAGAGATGGATCCTGTGCAAAAATACCACGTGATCATGTAATTCAAGACTATACTATAATGCATATACAGAAGGAGGCTGAATTAAGGTTATATAGGCAACCCTAATTTGGCCCACATCCCTAAAGGTATTAAGATGCCTAACTCCTATTAATTTTAATGGGAGTTAGGTGCCTAAATACCTTTGAAGATCTGGAGCTTACTAACTTCTGAGTGCTTAACTTTGCAACTCTAATGTTAATTTAATGTATTTTTCCCCAATATAATAATAGATCAGGTTTGAGACACAAGAAAATACTTTGAGGGGAAACGTTCATTGCTGCTGCCTGAGGTGAGCCAGTTGTGTGTATAAATGATGGACTTCACTGTCTAGATTTCTCAGTCTGGCATCTTTCATGAATTAAAAAAACGTAAAGAAAAAATGGAATATGAACATTTTAAAATATATGCTTACTTAAGATATAAACCATAAAGATTTGGCACTATTTTATGTTAGCAGTTTCTATTTAGCAAACTGGAGTAAAGTGTACATACTTTGAAATTGTGAGCTTTTATAACCAAGTCCCAAAGTTTTGCTGCTTCCAAATGTCTTGGTAGTTCTGTAAGCTGTTTTAACTTGAAACCTGGGTATCTATAATTCTTAAAGGAAAAAAACGTTTAATTACTAATTATTACATTCCTTGTAGTTTCTTTTTTTTTGCTGAGAATATATCACTTCAAATGTATCCACCATATATTTTTTCTAAACTGAAATTGAAGACACTTACCCACAATGGAAATGTTCCATTGTTGGGAGTCCCATTTTTTCAGTAGTATTTTCTTTACCAATTACTTTCTATGATTGTCCAGACTCAATGAGAGGTCCAATTATCAATCAGTCAAGGTACAGCAAGAAATTGCTGCCTGATCATTAATAAATGTTTTGCATCCCTATGATTCTGTCTCAAAAATTACTCCCTCCCCCCCCATAAGCTATAGAGTAAAACCCCAGTCAAGGTGTTTTGCTTTGTTTTATATTTAAGTCAGCAGTTCAATTTGCGATCATATTTTGCTATTTCCCAGGCCCTGCCTTCATCTCCTTGTTGAAGCTAGTCACTGCAGAGTCATTCTGTTAACTGTATGGCAAGTGCATAACAGATAGTGTTCCAGCAGAGGCCATGGACATAGCTAAGAAAACAATTCTCCTTCTGCCTGACATCACCCTCATATAATTTGAACATGCTGTATGTTTTTTATTTCACGCCAGGAAGTGGGTCAGTTTGTATTTCAGAGTACAGAAAGCAAAATAAAAATAAGAAGAATGCTTAGCATTTACATAGCACTCAAAGTATTATGCAAATATTACCACTCTATGCAGATAATACCACTCTTGTGAGCTAAGTGGGTTCTGATCTAGTGATGTCAATAAAATTACTCATGCAATTCACGTGAGCAGGTTTTGGTCCTTAACTTTAGAGAAGTCTCAGAAGAACACAGAACCTATTTGCTATTTTTACATGTATCAGTAATATTTTTCTTAACTTAATTAGCTCAGTTATAAATACATTATTGTGTTGTGATAGAAGTTTACATCTGTTCTCATTTCATATTATCTCTATGAAATTTGGTCAGTTAATATTTTAGTGCTCAGTTCCACAACACTGACACCTATCACTAACTTTACTTATGTAAGTAATCACACTGATGCCTCAAATGGAGCAGTCAGAATCCCTGGCTGTCCCAGTGGCGCCTTGTGTGCTCTTACCAGTCAGATTTGGTTACATGCTCCTTTAACTTATGGCAGGAGCAGAAGCAGACTCATAGGTGGCTGAAGAAAATGTTTTTTGGGGCAGGGAGGCTCAGCGGGGGCATATCCATGAGTGGGCCTAGGTGGGCTACGGCTCACGCAGTTAGCACCCAATTAAGCCCTCCATCATAGCAGTAGTGAAGAGGCTTTTTCTGGCAGAGATCAATTTTGGGGAGACTGAGTCCTCTCTAGCCTTAGCTACCCACTGCCTACGAGCAGCCCCAAACAGCCCCAGGAATCAGGAGAATATAAAACTGACACACAGCTACTGTTGCTTCCCCCATAGGTTCTTCATTAAGCACAGCTTAGAGAAAACCAAAAATTAGGCCCCAAGTATTCATTCATGACATGTCAATTAAATCAACACACTCACACCATATTTGGATTTTCCATTATGCGGTATATCTAAATGTATATAATTAATAAAAATAATATTGAATCTTTAATATATATATTTGGGACCTAATTCTGTATTCCTTTCTTTCCCTAAATTGACACTATTGACACAATATATTGGTTTGATATTATACTGTAATCTACTTTATTATATGTTTAGCAAACTTACCTTTACATTTTTTCTGCTTGATTCCTCAGTGATATATTTATCAATCTGAAAAATGTTTTAAACAAACCATTCAAAACTAATGTTAAATGCACTTCTTACCATGAATTAAACATCTTGTATTCTCAGATAAAGGAAAACGCTTTCAGCTGATGACATATTACAAGACAGAACTTATAATAGCCCAAGTATGACTTCAAATTGAAAAACATGGCCTGTGACACTCAAAGGCTTTAGGTCTTATCTACACTACAGAATATAGTGTGACAATATAAAGAACGATCATATTTTTGAGTAGTTTTATCTGTGTGATCATATAGGGCGGACCACAAACTCAGTCTAAGATGCAAGATAGAGGCCCCTTTGAAAATTTGGTCTTCACTGTCTAAGCCTGTAAAAGAATGAAAAAAAAATTAAATAAATAGTATACCTTTGTTTTCCTCATCTTGCCTGTTTGAATTGAAATTTCTTCTGAATCAGTAAGTTGAGTATCATTGGCTTAAAAAAAAGAGTAAGAATTAGCAACAAAATAGTCAGCTCTGTTTTTTCAGCTTCAGGACAAATTCAAGATCTTGAGCAAACTAAGGCTCCAAAAGTGCAAATACTTATGTGCTTAATTTTATGCAGTGTGTAGTCCTACTGACTCATCTTTGAGATGAATGGTAGGCTCAGTAAGACTCCCATTTCCTTTATGTATATCTCATCTTCTGTTTAAGAGCTACATTTGTGGAGGATGTGACAGGCTGAAGTCTCATTCTTGCAAAGACGTTTGTATGTACAGTACTTTACTCATACAAAGTTAAGCTCATGCATAAGTTTTTGCAGGATCAGGGCCTAAGCTTGCTCCTTTTTATGATAAATTTGACACTGCACACATCCAGTTGCAAATGCAAGTTAAGGGTTATACTTTAACTAAACAAAATGTAATGGCTTAATACACTGTGAGCAAACTGCTGTTAAGAATCATTGCCCATGTCTAACACCTCCAGGCATATTCACTTTATAAATTTAAAAAACACATTATCCAATTGCATCTATTGTGCACCTATTTGTTCTTTATGAGATGGAATGAAGAGGAGAGTGCACCCCTAGGACTTAAGAGTGGTACCTTTCTTTTAAGTTTCTGACATTGGGGGGAGTTTGCACAGCTGTGGAATTTTGTGTATTTATGAGTTCTTTACAATTAATGATTTTTGACTTACAATACCAACACGAGGAATTAATCCAATTTTACAAATAGAGGACTGAGACACAGAGTGATTAAAGGCTTGTCTACATGGTGGGGTAATGCACTCTATGGGGCTTTGATTTCTAAAGCATGCTAACATGCTGTGCATCAACTGGTCCATGTAGACCCTGCGGGTGCACACCAAAGGTTTCTAGTGCTCTTTTAAAGCATACTAACAGGGTCTACGTCAACCACTTAATGCGCAAAACTTTAGTGAGCTTTAGAAATAACAACCTGATAAAACACATTACCCCACCGTGTAGACAAACCCTAAGTGCCCAGCCTCATGCTTAACCAGAAGATTATCCTTGTGGGGTGGGGTGGGGTGGGGTGAGAAGCATGAGCTTGTCATCAATTATCATACATGAACTTTTTCTGAATTTTCACCATGTAAAACTTTACTTCATACTTTGTACCCATATAATTTTTCTTGATTATTTTGCAGGGCACAAACCTCAACTACCACATACTATTCAGAAAAAATACCACTTCCAAAAGTATCATTAGCTGCAGCAAAGGAAGTGTTAACTATCTGCTTTGATATAATTTGTAACTACTCGTGTATTACTTTTGGGTCAAACAATGCTTTTCAGAACAATGTCTCTGACTTAACAGAACACAGCAGTTAAGCACATGCTCAAGTACTCTGCCGATTTGGGACTAATTTTAGGGATTCAGTGGCTGGCTCCACTCAGTCACTTTTAAGTAAGTGGCAAGCTTTCTTTCAACAGTTTTTCCATAGTTTTATTGTTGTTAGCACCTAATAATGTCATTGCAGTGCCTAATTCAAAATACATTTTAGCAAACAAACCAATTCAAGATCTATTAAGCAAGAAGACATGAATGAAACAATTGTACATGGGAAAACAAAACAAAACTTTTTCAAAAGTTAGAGTGCTTGAAGTCCTGAAATTCACAAATCAACATATTTGAAGAAAATTATAATATATTGTATATCAGGTAGCCCAATAGAATATGATGAGAATGCCCAGACTTTGAAAAATCAGGATGAATTTATATATAATTGTGTGGATATATCTTAGGAAATATTATAACTAATATTCAGAGAGTGTTCATCAGAAAAATAATAAAATAACATTTTTCTATGTACATGGAATTGAGTATTTTGTCATTGCAGTGAAGAAATCAAGCAGAAATAATTAGATTTCAGCTCACAGATAAATTAATAAATCAATTGACAATCCTACTGTATCTACAATATCAGGACCACATCTCCCAGGAGATCCCAATATATACATAATGCAGAAAACAATACTGAAATGAGTTTACTAATATTTTCAAGATACAAAATTTCATGAAATAGTAAATATAAAAGATAAATACTGGACAAGATTCTCAGCTGATGTGTACTGGCATATCTCTACTGAAGTCAGTATCAATTTATCTAGTTAAATATCCAAACACAATTATTTAGTTGCAATAATGATATCCCTGCAGCCATAGCAATTCAAGATACAATCTGCTAAGCTACTTCTAAGGAAAACCAATGTGCTACAGGACATGGTGCTGATCATTCAAGAAGTGGCTCTCCCTTTTCTAACTCACTATTGAACCAATGGCCCAGCATGGACTGACAACGCATTGCTGGAAGTGTCTTTCAGATGAGATGTAAAGTTGAGGTTCTAGTCAACTGTGGTGACGAAGGACAACATTTTCATCCACTCTCAGCCAGAGGGTATTTTTTGTGTTCACTTATCTGAGCCTCACTGATTGCACCAAAGGAATGCATATATTTTGTGTATGTGAATTGTATGTATTCATTTCCTCCGTTCCCCCTGAAGCAGGTGGACTGGGAAAACAGGTAATTGGCAGAGCCTTGGCTCCACATTCCCAGTGCATCAGACAGTGTAGCTGAACTGGTGTAGGTTAGTGTAATTTGTTGTAAGTATAGGAAACAAGAAAGGAATTATGCCTCTTTGAGGCACAGTGACTCCCTGGGCTACTCCTACAGTGATATATATGCATATATGTTTCCCAGGACTACTCCTGAGGCTACACCTTATGCACCATTCCTTACACAAGGCTATACATGAAGATACACTCTATCCCTATTGAACACTGCATGATCATTTTCTACTGTGCAAGTTTCATTCTACTTTATTTCACTGGATCTTTATCCAATTCTCTGTCTATATATACACACTGCTTTCCTCCCCCGCTTCCCCCATACTAGACAGCATACTCTCACAGCTATTTCCAAAAACTGGAACATAATCACTAGGGCTAAGCCAGAATTTAAACGTTGGGAAATGGATTAAATTACTTCATTCACCTTTCAACCATTATTCCCAGTAGTAATAACTAAAATAATTGCCCATTACTTTGCTCTAGTGAAACACGATGGTCATCTTCCTCTGTTGGTCTTTGTTGAAAAGAAAATATTTTTTCAGCATGTTTCTTCAGTTCAGTTGTGCACTCATCTATTCTCTTCTCCAAATCTGAGACACGGCTGATTTGTAGTGGAGCATTTTCATACAGAAACTTAGAAATTGTATCAAATGAATAGTCATTTCTTAATTTGTCCACCAAAGGACGATCTTCATCTAGAAACGGAAATCTTGGCCAATCATCCTGCAATAATTACGTTAAAAATAATTACTCATAAGCATCATCAAAAATGTTAAGATAAAATTAAGAATCAATCATATGTGACATTTACATTTTTACAATGCACTGCAGTTCCAGTACAAACACACTTTTCCTATTCATTTTAATGACCTCTAATTTTGACATCATTGTTTAAAGGACTCTAATTTCTTCTTATGTTGAATAGCACACTCACATTTGGTTACAACAGTCAGCAAAAAATAGGAATGGGCCAGAGAAGAGCAGAACAAATTCATGTTGGGTGAAGGGCTTTATACACCTCTACTCAGATATAACGCAACCCGATATAACACCAATTTGGATATAAAGCGGTAAAGCAGCGCTCCGGGGGGCGGGGCTGTGCACTCTGGTGGATCAAAGCAAGTTCGATATAACGTGGTTTCACCTATAACGCGGTAAGATTTTTTGGCTCCCAAGGACAGCGTTATATCGGGGTAGAGGTGTACAAGGACTAATTAACAAGACTAGGACTTTTTAGTTTGAAAAGGAGACATCATGCATAGAAGAGTTATGGGATTAAGTACTTTGCTGGA
>NW_020664418.1:32956184-32961238 GCF_002925995.2 Terrapene triunguis
TACATGCTTGCCTAAAGTTAAGCACCAGTTTTAAGTGCTTTGCTGGAGCAGGGACTAAATGCTACAGTGTACAATCATAATAAATTGATGACGACTATACCAGGGTTGGACGCTGTTCAACCCCACAGTAAACAGTGGACATGTTCTAATCTGTTAATAGTGTTGCCCCTTTTGACCTGAGCGGTTAGCCAAAAATTTGGGGTCAAGTATGTTGTCGCAGTTAGGAGGAGAAGGTGGTGATAGTCAGGTATTTCTTTCATGCAGTTTTGTATATTTACGAAGAATGTATGAAGTTTTGTGTCTCTGAATGCAGAAGCAATCAAATGGCAGGAAACAGCTTTCTTTGCTAACAGCACTAAGAGCACTCTTTTCACTGTGCACCCCAACCCAAAAACCTTGCCCCAGATTTCTTCCAAGGTCAACCAATGTGCTTTCATCAGCTCTTTCAGGCTGCCTCTCCCTCAGTCTTTCCCTGGTTTATGTCTGTTCTGCCTCCCACCACCCAACCCCAAAATAATACTCAACAAAAGCTCCTGGGTGGGTTCACATACTTATTTTCTCTTCACTGGGAGCCTATCCTTACAGTTATGTTAATTGAAGGGTGAATTCACACCTGTCAATCTCAAATGAGGTTTTAACTCAACCCAAAGAAGGTTTCACCCATATACCAACTAATCATCCCCTGTAACGAATAGATATAGGTCCGCAGCAGTGGTCTCTCTCTCCAAACAAGAATGGATCATTGGCTGAAGCATCACTAGTAATCAGTCTTAATATGGAATGTTTTGGTGGTATACAGTTTGTAGAATTTACAGGGAGATCAGGAAAATCTCCCCTATAAGTTTATCAACGCAAGACAAGGTAGAATGGCTAAATAAGCAAAACTGATCATTCCCCCTTTCACAGTTGGCAGAACTTTTTGTCTTTGGCCTTGCTGTTACGGTAATAAAGTTGTGGCCTGGTCATCTATTTTAAACAAGCTATGAGTCAGTGTGCTCTCCCAAGCATGCCCTCCACAATACAACAGGAATTACTGCTACAGCAGACACAAAACTTCCTCCGTGGCCTATCTATGAAAAAAATGCAGGTTAACAACAGAAGCGCTGTTCTCTGGAAGGTTTGCCATTTCTACAAAGCTCTTAGTTTCCACTGCCCAAGGGCCTAGGAAATACAATCCATGTTCAAAACTTGTTTTTCAATATTTATATTCATATGTCTTTTGCTCAAGGCCTTGTTCTTGCATGTTTACTCCACTACACACACACACAGGTAGTTAAAATAATAAGCATTTTTACTTACCAATTTCTGAGACTGTAAGAATTCTTCAAAAGTACCAGGCGGCCCTTGCATCTTCTATCAAAGTACAAATATGAATTTCTCTTATAAAAATACCTTATAAAATTGAGATGGAGTTTAAGGTATTGCTCTTAGTAAACAAAGCAAACACCATGATGTATACAGTATAAGCTCATTAGTTAGCACTAATAAATGAGAGACCCATTGAGTGTTATCTAATTTTGAGAATTAATAAACATGAGAACAAATGTGAAGACAAGAAAGGAAACAGCATCACAAAAATGTAGTTTTTCATGTATTTTGACTAGTGTGAAATATTTATAAACAACACTTTTTAGTATATTAATAGATATACTGCAATATACTTTGTAAAAGTAGTAAAGTCTTATTAGTATGATAATCTGAATTGTTCTTAATTCAATTTTTTGCTTAGAAGTGGGGAGAAGTATCAGGTTTGCAGATTAGCAAGTAGTCCCATTGAAATCACCCCATTGACATTTCCTGAGTTTAGGGCAATTAAAAACTCAGCCATCATTTTAAAAAAGTCTGTGCAGAAAACTAGCCTGAGAAATCTTTTAGAAAAGTTATGTCACAGAAAATAGGGGCCTAGTATGGGTCATCACTGAGAATGCCAGATTGAGGACAAACTGCAAGAAATAGGGCAAACACCCCCCAAAACTGGTGGTTTATTCTATAACTATATTTCACAAAGCTAGTATCACCATACTGGTTAGCAAGAAGCCGAAACAAGAAGCCCTTAGGCCAGGGGCAGGCAAACTTTTTAGCCTGACGGCCACATCGGGTTTCGGAAATTGTATGGAGGGCTGGCTATGGGAGGCTGTGCTTCCCGAAACAGCCAGGCGTGGCCTGGCCTTGCTCCTATCCAACCCCCCCCCCCGCTCCCTGCCCCCTTACCGCGCTGCCTGGAGCACCGGTGGCTGGCGGCGCTACAGGCGCACTACCCGGCTGGAGCCAGCCACACCACCGTGCAGCACAGAGCACCGGGTCAGGCCGGGCTCTGCAGCTGGCTGCCCCAGAAGCTCACAGCCCCGCCACCGAGAGCATTGCGCCGGCGGCGCAGTGAGCTGAGGCTGTGGGGGAACAGCAGGGGAGGGGCTGGGGGCTAGCCTCCCGGGCCAGGAGCTCAGGGCCCGGGCAGGAGGGTCCCGCAGGCCGCCGTAGTTTGCCCACCTCTGCCTTAGGCATTCCAGTCCCTGGCTTCTTTCTGGACTTTTATGATGTATGATTATTAAAATCAAAATACCACACATAGGGTTCTTCCAATCCCAAAGGACCAGCCACTATCCCCAGGTCAATATACACACTTCAGGATCTCACCAAAATACCATGCTACAATTTAGTAAACTAACTAAAGTTTTATTAATAAAAAATGAAAAGAACAGAGTTATTAATGGTTAAAGTGAATCATATATTTTACAATTGATTTCAGAGACTGTAGATCAGGATATATTGAGTCCAATTGTTCATCATAGGTATAAAGTCTGCTAAGTCTATTTAAGTCTCTTAGGCCTGGTCTACACTAGGCTTTTATGTCGACTTTAGCGCCGTTATATCGAATTAACCCTGCACCCGTCCACACCAGGAAGCCATTTAGTTCGACATAAAGCTCTCTTTAAATCGATTTCTGTAATCCTCCCCAACGAGAGGATTAGCGCTAAATTCGACATGGCCATATCGAATTAGGCTAGGTGTGGATGGAAATCGACGGTAATAGCTCCGGGAGCTATCCCACAGTGCACCACTCTGTTGACGCTCTGGACTGCAGTCAGAGCTCGGATGCTCTGACCAGCCACACCCCCGGGAAAATTTGAATTCATTTTCATTTTCCTGTCTGGGCAGTTTGAATCTCAGTTCCTCTTTGGACATCGAGGGGAGCTCAGCAGCAGTGGCAACTATGCAGAGCTCTCCAGCAGAGATGGCCGTGCAATCTAATAGAAAGAGGGCCCCAGCATGGACTGATCGGGAAGTCTTGGATCTCATCGCAGTGTGGGGCGATGAGTCCGTGCTTTCAGAGCTGCGCTCCAAAAGAAGGAATGCTAAGATCTACGAGAAGATCTCCAAAGCCATGGCAGAGAGAGGCTACAGCCGGGATGCAACGCAGTGCCGCGTGAAAATCAAGGAGCTGAGACAAGGCTACCAAAAAACCAAAGAGGCTAACGGACGCTCCGGATCCCAGCCCCACACATCCCGTTTCTACGAGGCACTGCATTCCATCCTGGGAGCGGCCGCCACCACTACCCCACCCCTGACCGTGGACTCCGAGGATGGGATCATGTCCGCGGCCGGTTCCTCGTCGGACATGACAGCGGACGGGGAAGATGAAGAAGGAGATGAGGAGGACGAGGCAGTCGACAGCGCTGGCACCGCTGATTTCCCCGACAGCCAGGAGCTCTTCATCACCCTTACCGAGATCCCGTACCAACCGTCCCCATCCCTTACCCCGGACACAGAATCAGGGGAAGGATCAAGCAGTAAGTGCTGTAAACATGTAAACATTTATTTAAAACAGAACGGTAATATTTATACTATTAACAATGTACATTTATAAAAGTTCTGTAAACTAGTAAAAAAATAATCAGGTACAAAACAGGAATATTTACAAAGGTAACAAATGGGTTTTCATGATTTCTCTGTCTTAGGCTCTTCTCAATTTAGTCCCAAGTGTTTTAAAAAATTTTCACAATGTCCGTTACTCCATGATTCCCAGGCCCAAGACGCTCCACTCCATAGTCCCAGTGCACCTACGCGAAAATCCGGTCAATGTGGCCGGGGATCGACGAGAAATCCTCGTAGGAGAACTCCTCGTAGGTCTCGTGGAGGTAGAGCTCAAGCCTGTTGATCAGGTTCCGGGGTAGGGCGATCTTAGTGGGCCCTCCGTGGTAGCAGACATGCCCCCTCCACGCCACAATCAAGTACTCCGGGATCATGGCCCGACATAGCATGGCGGCATACGGCCCCGGTTTCTGCATGCTTTCCCGCAGCATGCGTTCTCTCTGGGTGTCCGGGATCCTCAGAAGGGTGATGTCGCTCATGACGCCCTGCTTTGAATTAGGGAGGGGAATGTTAGTATTGGGACTGCTTTACAGCCACGCGGTGGAGGGAGAGGGGCAGCATACAGGGATCTTTCCCTGGGACAGCCGCGAGGGGGTGGGACAGGGGCAGAGTTGATGCTGTCCTGATTGCTGGCAGCAGAGACTGGCATTGCTTTCAATGTGAAAGGAGGCCAGTGCTACTGCTGGAGTTTTAAGCAGCCACAAGTCTGCGGCTTACCATTATTGCCCGCTCCAGAAGTTCAGGTCTCCAGCCACGCTTCTCAGATCACTCCAAGACCTCCGCAAGTCCACAGGCACTGAAGGCGACGGCCGAAAATTCGACCTTGTCCTGAGTGCGCATGTGAGAGGTGCAGTGCATGGTCTTGTTCACAGAGAAAGACTAGGTTCTTTGTATACAATTTCATTTATCTGTCTCAGGAATTCACTCCCTTTTCACAATTCACACAGACACATCTGCGACTGTCTCCCAACCCAGCCTGTCAGCACACTCCCAGAGGCTAGCGCAGATTAGGCGGAGGAAGAAGAAGACGCGTGAAGACATGTTCTCAGAACTAATGGGATGCTCCCGAGCCCAGGCAGCCCAGCAGACACAGTGGAGGGAGAACTTGTCACAAATGCACCGAGCAGTCATGGAACGGGAGGAGAGGTGGCGTCAGGAGGACCAACAGGCTACTGAAAAGCTGC
>NW_020664418.1:32961248-33009688 GCF_002925995.2 Terrapene triunguis
GGGAGCAAACGGACACGCTCCGGCGCCTTGTGGATGTTCTGCAAGACCGGAGGCAGGAGGACAGAGCCCCGCTGCAGTCTATCTGTAACCGCCCTCACCCGCCACCAAGTCCCACACCACCCTCACCCAAACTCCAAAGAAGGAGGGGCGGCAAGGGCCGTTAAAACTTTCAGTCAACCCCTGCAGACTGCTCTAGCACTAGAAGGCTGACATTCCCCAAAATTTCATAAGTCCTTTCCTACCCACCTCACACAAGCCCCCGTCCAAGTTTCACCCCCCACGTTTCATGTCTGGTTCGCAATAAAATGTTTGTTTCTCTCCATTACTGTTTCAGTCAGGTTCTTTTGAGGGAGAGTCTGTCTGGAGGGGGGGAAGGGGCTTGGTAATTGGGCAGGACAGTGACCTTTAGCAGGGTACAGAGGCGGTGTCAGGTCCAGCATCAGGACACATACACAGTGCAGTCACTGGTTACCCTGGTCAGTCTGGGAGGTGTTTTTCATGTTCTCCATTGAAATAACCAGTCCACCAGTGCGGAGCCTGGCATTCCGGGAGTTTAGAAGCATCATTTGCATCAGAACACTGAACCCGCCCCCCGCCACAGTCTGCGTCCCCGGTTTAAAATATTCCCGCGAAAACAGCAACACAGACAACGGTGTTCATTAACAAAATCGAAATGATTTTATTTTTTGGGAAGGGGAAGGGGGTGAAGGGGGTATGTAACTGGAGAGGATAGTCAAAATGAACTGGGTAAAGAAACGGGGGCAGGTTCAGCTTTTCTGTCCACAAACTGAAAAGTCACTGGTTGCCCTGCTCACTCAGGAACCTAGCTTTCAAAGCCTCCCGGATGCACAGGGCGTGCCGCTGGGATCTTCTAATGGCCCGGCTGTCTGGCTGGACGTAATCAGCAGCCAGGCTATTTGCCTCAACCTCCCACCCCGCCATAAAGGTCTCCCCCTTGCTCTCACACAGATTGTGGAGCACACAGCAAGCTGCAATAACGATGGGGATATTGGTTTCACTGAGATCACAGCGAGTCAGTAAGCTTCTCCATCTCCCTTTGAGACGGCCAAAAGCACACTCCACTACCATTCTGCACTTGCTCAGCCGGTAGTTGAACAGTTCTTTTTCTGTGTCCAGGGCGCCAGTATAGGGCTTCATGAGCCAGGGCATTAGCGGGTAGGCTGGGTCCCCGAGGATGACTGTAGGCATCTCCACATCCCCAAGAGTTATTTTGTGGTCTGGGAAGTAAATACCTTCCTGCAGCCGTCTAAACAGACCAGAGTTCCTGAACACGCGAGCGTCATGAACCTTGCCCGGCCATCCGACGTAGATGTTTGTAAACCGTCCCCGATGGTCCACCAGTGCTTGCAGCACCATTGAAAAGTAGCCCTTTCTATTGATGTACTGGCTGGCCTGGTGGTCCGGTCCCAGGATAGGGATGTGAGTCCCATCGATAGCCCCACCGCAGTTTGGGAATCCCATCGCGGCAAAGCCATCTATGATGACCTGCGCGTTTCCCAGGGTCACTACCTTTGGGAGCAGTACCTTCACGATTGCCTTGGCTACTTGCATGACAACAACCCCCACGGTAGATTTGCCCACACCAAAGTGGTTCGCGACTGACCGGTAGCTGTCCGGCGTTGCAAGCTTCCAGAGGGCTATGGCCACTCGCTTCTGGACAGTGAGGGCTGCTCGCATGCGGGTGTCCTTGCGCTTCAGGGCAGGGGACAGCAACTCACAAAGTTCGAGGAAAGTCCCCTTCCGCATGCGAAAGTTTCGCAGCCACTGGGATTCATCCCAGACCTGAAGCACTATACGGTCCCACCAGTCCGTGCTTGTTTCCCGGGCCCAGAATCGCCGTTCAACAAAATCCACATGCCCCATTGCCACCGTGATGTCCTGGGCGCTGGGGCTCGTGGTTTCTGACAGCTCTGTGCCACTCTCCGACTTCAGGCTCTCACGGCGGTGCCGTAGCCTCCTCGCCCGATTTCTCTGCATCTGCCTCAGGGAAAGGTGTATGATAAGCTGCGAGGTGTTGAGAACGGCCACAAGTGCAGCGATGGTCGCAGCGTGATCCATGATCGCAGTGCTGTGGCGTCCGCGCTGTCACTGACCAGAAAAGTGCGCGAACTGATTTCCCGCCGGCGCTTTCATGGAGGGAGGGAGGGCGTTAGTGACAGACGGATGACGACAAATTTTTTTTACCCAGAAGGCATTGGCGGCTCGACCCAGAATTCCGATGGGCAGCGGGGACTGCGGGAACTGTGGGATAGCTGCCCACAGTGCACCGCTTCCAATATCGACGCTCGCCCCGTTAGTGTGGACTCACAAAGTCGAATTACTGTCCTTAGTGTGTCCTTAGTGTGGACACACACGTTCGACTTTGCAATATCGATTCCACATATTCGATTTAAGTAAAATCGAATTACCCTCGTAGTGTAGACATACCCTTAGAGTTCTTTCATAAGTTTGTCAGGGTTTACCCAAAATGGATTTGGGTGGGGTGGTCCCTTGCATCTGGAATAGCCCCCTGAATATTATCCAGAAAGATCAGAGCTACCGGATCTTGCCCAATGCTTCTCTTGTTATAGCTGAAACAGGCTGGCAAGCTGACCATCGTCATCTCCATGTGGGATCCTCCTTTGATGAAGAATGCAGCAATACAAAAAGCCTGTGGTCCCCACTGTGACCCATGCTTCCGTTGATGGGCCACTCAGTTGTTGCAGCCATTCAAAACTACTAAGGTGGTTTACAGGTGTTTTTTCAATGTGAGTCAACAAGATTCAGATAGTAATGTTATTGACATAGGCTATTTTAGTAAGCTTCATCTCAATGCTAAATACAGGTTTTTAATCTACTAACAATTGAGTATAGTTGCATATATAATGCAAAGACAATATAGAATTACAGGATATGAAAAGGATTTAGCATCTACAAGCTAATTTGGTTACATTGGTAAACTTTCAACAGAATATAGATAAACACTGACAAACACATTTAGCATATACTCTTGATTTTTATCCATACAAGCAAATGGGCTTATGTTTATCAGCCTAATTAACTTCTGTTTGATACCCACACACAATCGCAATGCCTCTTGACATGCCTTTAAGAGTCATAGCCAGGTGAACTGCCTGTTGCTTTCACTCCAAGCTGGCGAGCTTACCACCTACTCCCCACAGTGCTCCCTGGCTGTGGCTCGGCATGGCCTCTTGGTGGCACTGTGGGAGCATCAGCTGTCGACGGGCTCTGCAGACCTAGGTTCTGATGATCCTTGAATCCTTACATCATCCCCCACTTCAGGGCCCCCTTCCTCTCGATGGGTGCTGGACCTGGTTAATTCAGCTAGGGTGACCAGACAGCAAGTGTGAAAAATCGGGACAAAAAATATAAGACAAAGCCCCAAATATCGGGACTGTCCCTATAAAATCGGGACATCTGGTCACCCTAAATCCAGCTGGTTTTGATTAAGCCTTTTTACCAGGCCAGGGGCATGGACATAGGGAGCGGGCTCCCAGGAGCATTCCTTGGGACCATCGCCCTCCCAATCAATTAGGTAGCACAGTCTCCCCCTTTGCAGTTTAGACTTGAGGATAGAGTGGCCTATATATTCCTCGCGCCCGTGGACCTTGACTGGCAGGGGCAGCTGTTGGGACCAATCGGGAAAGTGGTACCCTATGTAAGGCTTCGGGAGGGATACATGGGAAATGGTATGTACCTTAAGAGATCAATGGAGCTGTAATTTGAAGGTGAGAGGATTGATTTGCTGACAAATCTGGAAGGGTCCAAGAAACTGGTGGTATAGAAGGAATTTGTAGTCCCTTTTTGCATCTTTGAGATAGTCTTTAAGCTCCTCCTGGATACGGTGAATTTGCTGGATCCAGTCACCAGCTGCTGGGTCCAGGGAGGCCGCTGGCAAGGCCAGTTGGAAGCAAGGGTGGAACCCCTAATTGGCAAAGAAGGAACTCTGCCCCGTGGAGGTGAGGTTGGTGATTTTGTATGAGAACTCAGCATAAGGAAGGAGGGAGAATCAGTTGTCTTGATGGTAGTTGACAAAGCACTTTAGGTATTGCTCTGATACTTGGTTCATGCTCTCCATCTGCCCATCTGTCCGGGAGTGGTATGTGGAGGAGGTAAAAGCACAAACATCCATTAGCTGGAGCACTTCACGCCACAAAAGTGAGACAAACTGCAGGCCTCAGTCTGAGGTGATACAGGTGATACAGCCAGGAAGCCCATGAAGACAGATCACATGAACTACTAGGAGCTGAGATGGTGTTTCAGTAGAGGACAGGCTGTTACAGGGGATGAAGTGCACCATTTTGGTCAGTTGGTCTACAACGATCAAAACCATGGTGCAGCCATCAGAGACAGGGAGTTCCGCTATCAAGGGTGATTGAGGCCCAGGCTCTAGGCAGGATCTCCAGGGGTACTAGGACACCAAGGGGCTTTGTACAGGGCATCTTGGTGCACACCCTCTGGTCACAAGAGTCAATGTCATCCCGGACTTCGGATCGCATAAGAAGGCCACCAGACAGGGCCGCCAGAGGGGGGAGGGGGCAAGTGGGGCAATTTACCCCAGGCCCCGGGCCCCGCAGGGGCCCGCACAAGAATATAGTATTCTATAGTATTGCAACTTTTTTTTATGGAAGGGGCCCCCAAAATTGCTTTGCCCCAGGCCCCCTGAATTCTCTGGGTGGCCCTGCCACCAGAACAAAGGAGAAGCTGTGCGGAAAGTCTTATGATGGCCAAAGTGGTGTCATGACAGAGATGGAGCACTTATAGACGGTGGCACCTTGGTGGAACATATATGCGCCCATGAAGGTAGGTGATGCCATCCTGTGTGGCACATAGCATTTTGGTTCTGGCCCTCATTTGATCAGGATGTCCTTTTATCTCCTGGGATAACGGATTGTTCCACGAAGCAGAATGGATTAGATCAAGGAGGTCTCGGCATATTGTGGCACTAAGGAAGTTGTGAGGTTTTAAGAGACAGGGTGGTTCTTGGTTAGGCTCCTTGCCCTCCTCCCCCTTTCGGGATAAGGCGTCAGCTTTCCCATTCCTGGTTCCCAGGAGATAGGTGATGATGAAATCAAACAGAGAGAAGAATAATGTCCACCTGAGCCATCTTTGGTTCAAGGCTCAAGGCAAAGGCATGTCCTGGTTAATGCTTAATTTGTAATGAAAGAGGTGCTGGGGCTCAACAATTAGGTGCTGGGGCTGAAGCAATTTTTTACATTCATAACTGATGTAGCAAGCCCAGAGGTGCTGGGGCTAATGAACTGCCAAGTCTAGAAGTGCCAGGACTCAGCCCTGGCAAGCCCTGGCACAAATTAAGTGCTGGTCCTGGTGCTCTGCAATAAAAACATAGGTTATTGTGCCATCGCCATTCATTTTCTTCCAGGGTCAAGTGTCAGTGGCCCACATGAAACTGCATCAGTTTCTAGTTGGGCCCTGGGGTTTCAGTGTGCCCCCCCCCCTTTTGCTCATGCAGCTGGTTGTCAATGTGGAGAGAGAGGTCAATGAATGCATCAAAGTGGGTCAGGATCTCAATGTGGGCTCGCTCATCCTTTACTTCCTCACTAAGTCCACACTGAAAATGGTGTAGTTGGACTGCCTTGTTCCACTCAGTACCAGTAGTGAGTCACTGGAACTAGGCAGCATCTGAGGCAGCTGGACCTTGGTGGAGCCTTTGTAGTGCTGCTTCTGCTGAGCAAGTATGGTGAATCAGAGGGCTGCAGGGTACTGTCACTTTGGGTCTATTGGGCGGTACTTCCTGTGGCACCTATATTCCACAGTGCTCCCTGGCTGTGGTTCTGCATGGCTTCTTAATCGCTCTGTGGGACTATCAGCTGTCCCAGGCTCTACAGATCTGGTCCCCAGATCCTTACAATGCCAATATTTTAATGTTTCAAATCATTGCACAAAGCAGAATGCAAAGGAGTTATTCAGTTTCAAATACTGTGGAACTCCTTGCCAAAGGATGTTGTGAAGGCCAAGACCATAACAGGGTTCAAAAAAGAACTAGATAAATTCATGGAGGCTAGGTCCATCAATGGCTATTAGCCATGATGGACAGGAATGGTGTCCCTAGCCTCTGTTTGCCAGAAGCTGGGAATGAGCGACAGGGAATGGATCACTTGATGATTACCTGTTCTATTCATTCCCTCTGAGGCACCTGGCACTGGCCACTGTCGGAAGACAGGATACTGGGCTAGATGGACCTTTGGTCTGACCCAGTAGGGCCATTCTTATGTACTTTTGGTCTGACACTTAAGAAGTGCTGAACTCTGGCAACTCCCAATAAAGTGCTTCTTAGTATCAAACACATGAAGATATTATCTGAATAAAATAGTAGATGGTATCATTTAGTAAACTCTGTTGAGACGTTTTAGCAATAAGAGTCGGGGGGACTATTATAGAATAATGTGCTGTCCTGGACATATAACCAAAAGCTTTTTCCACTTACAGTGTCACAAAATGTGAAAAGTTAGTTCTTGAAAAAAGAAGCTTTGATACTGTAGTGTATCACTTTACAAACCTATTGTGACTGCCATAGAGTGACAGTGAAATAATCTAACTCCTGTGAAATGCAGCCACTTATTTTTTTACTGCAGTATATTACACATTGCCAACAAGAAAACATGTCAAGCCAAAAGCAACAATAAGATCTGCTTAAATACTGCTCTCAGTTATATCCATGCAATCTCATTGAAGTCAATGGGATTTCATCAGTGTAACTGAGATCAAAATTTGGCATAATATCTGACTATAATGTCAGCATTTTGCCCAAGAATACTGTCTGCAATACCACTATGAATAATATACCACAGACTGCTCCTTTATTGTGTTTCACTGACTCAGGAAAATCACAAAATCATTTTTAGGCCTAGTCATTTTGATCTAAAGACACAACTGCTGAACACTGAATAGTAATTGTTTGAGTACAAAGACTCTAACCAATAAGTGACTAAATATTCATTAAATCATTTGGAATTCATTTTATAATATGGCATTATTTATGTTACTAAATCTTAAAGCATAATCTCTCAGTCATGCAAAACTGCAGAGAACAATTTGTTTCCAAATCTAAAAGAAGTATTTTTTTCTTGAGGGAATCCAAATTTGGTAGAAATTTGTGAAAAAATGTAAATGTCATGACAAATCAGGTACACACTGTACCATATTTCATTTGAAATACTGAAAACTTCTGAATATAAGTCTGTATGTTCAAATTTCAGCTATGAGTGACCAATGTACAACAAGAATGGCAAAAGCCTAAGCATTATTAAACGTACTAAAGTACATTAACTAATAATAAATCTTCTATAGTACCTTTTATTCAAAGTTATCATAGCATTTTAATTCATTAAGCATCACAACACCTTAGTGACATAGGCAAGGTTATCTCCTAATCATTTTGTTTAGCAGTGAAAAATGCAGCTATACACATTTAAGCAGAACTCAGGTTCTATTTATCAGCACACTTCAATACAATACAATAGTAAAAGGTAATAGTAACAATAATCTTGTATCTACAGTGCACTCCTTGTCAATGGAATGAAACATAAACATAATAAAATACTATCCTCTTAAAATAAAAAAAAATTAAATAGAATAGGCTAAGTAAAGGATAGGAAGAAAACATGAAAATATAGGGTCAACAGTTATCATTCTAAAACCTTTTTTTAAAAGTTTTAAGATGCTTTGAAAAGTAAAGAGTGACAAAATGAGATGGATTTCGGGCGGCTGAATGTTCACCACTTTACAGCCAACTGCTGCAAAATTCAACAGAATTACTGTGGATTTACACTGCTATCACTAGAGCAGAATTTGGTCCATGGTCCTTTTTAATATCTTTATAAACTCTATATTGAAAGGTGTGTGAGTGATCAGAATGTCTATTTCCTATAAGTTTAATCAAAATATTGTCTAGTGTGTCAAAATTAATGTGAGGCACTATATTTGAGCAGGTCTCAGAAGTATGGCCTTTCTCTATTCTAAATACTATGCAATATAAAATATTATGCTTTCCATTTATGCAGATAAGTATAACCTCTCCACCATAACCCTGCTAATCCTTTCTGTCAGCAGTATTTGTTCAGTGTTGTTATAATGAATGAGAAACATGGTGGTTTAGGAATCTTGTTTTACTGCAGTTAATGAGGGACTGAAGCAAGATCTTAATTTCCCTTTCTTTTACTGCTGATGATCAAGATATAAGCTACACAGAGCTTTCTTTTTCTTATAAACAGCCAGCTCCTGATTTTCAGTGAATGCAGCAAATTGTAATGTTACCACCACTGAATCTTGCACCACCCCCAAAAAGACTGCTGAAAATAGTGAAAAAAGGTGGTAAACAACAATGATGGAGAAAATGTTTACTGGTATTTAAAATGTACAGAGCACTTTCATGTGGCTTTGGTCAAATCTTATATTGTAGGAATGTAAAATGTATCTGAGGGATTTTATTTATTTTTTCAAATGTCTTTTTATATGTTATTTACCCTCGACCCCCATCTGTGTGACACCAAACAAGTACATACGATAAATATTTATTGTACCAGTTTAATATGCTCTTTTGGGGCTATCGGAGAAACATACTAAGCTTTCAGCAGCACTACACTATTTTTTGTAATAAAACCTAAAATATGTTGATTATTTTCCTATTTTCATGCTTCGCATCAGTACTCTTGAGTGCCTGTTTCAACGACTTTTCCTTCCTCGTTAACCATGACACACAATGGGGGAAATATCCCCCTGGAGACAAGCCATGCTGTGAACAACCAAGACCAGGGCTGGTGCAAGGAAGTTTCGAGCCCTAGGCCAAACTTCCACCTTGCGCCCCCCAAGCCCTGCGGCAGCTCCCTGCCCCCCCTCCGCCCTGAGGCACCCCCGCGGCAGCTTCCCACCCTCCCGGCCTGGGGAGCCGTGCAGCAGCTCCCCACCCCAGCTCACCTCTGCTCTGCCTCCTCCCCGAGCACGCCGCCCCCGCTCTAATTCTCCTCCCCTTCCAGGCTTGCGGCGCCAAACAGCTGATTGGCGCTGCAAGCCTGGGAGGCGAGAGAAGTGGAGCGGCAACTGCGCACGCAATGAGGGGGCGCAGGAATGCTGTAAAAAAAATTGGGGGCACCGCTTTTTGGCGCCCCCAAATCTTGGCACCCTAGGCAACCGCCTAGTTTGCCTTAATGGTAGCACCGGCCCTGACCAAGACCCCCTTGCACCCTCTGCGTGGACCCAGGGCCACTTCTGAGACGGGGTGCAGGACTGTCCTACTAGGGATCCCCAGAAATGGGGACGGGACGAACCCGACTCCTCCCGCCTCTTCCTTCAGTTCAAACCCAGGCTTGTATGAAACCCCAAATCCCGGTCTGTGTGGGGCCGAGAGACAGAAGATTAAGGGAGAAGGGCCCCTCCTTTCCCCTGCCCTTACCCCCAGGAATCCCGCACGGTGCCGCGCATCCTCAGTACCTGCCCCAGCTGTGAGCAGCAGCAGCTCTCGCTGCTGTGTACCGTTACTAAGGCCCCCTAGCAACTAAGCGTCTCCTAAAAAGCGCTCCCCCGGGTGCGTTCTTCCGGTGTCCCGCACCCCGGCAGGCCGAGGCCGGGTCCTTTGGTTCCGGTTCCGGAATCCGGACCCAGGCCCAGAGCTGGGAGCGCTGCCGTGCGCCAGGTAGGAGTCGGAGCAGCAGGCGTTTCTTTAGGGCTGGAACTGAGCGAGTGGCTGAGGAGGGGTCTCTTGTGATTATCCAGACACGCAGGGGGGAGGGTGGGGCTGGGTTCCTCCAGGTAAACGTCTGCCCTCCGTGGGGGCCGGGCCTGGGCACCTGCAGCGCCTCCTCGCCCGCCACTCGAGCAGGGATTAAAGGGGCGGGCTGGTGCTTGTACAGGGCATGCGGAGGGCGTTGCCTGCCCTCACTCTGATGTTTGCAGGGAGGGTCCTGTGGGCAGATGATGCCCCATTTTGATGTTTTCCGGATCCCTGTCTGGGCAGTTACTCCATTTTGAGGGGGGGGAGGGGGGAGTGTCACTCTGTTTTGATGTCCACGGGGAGGACTGTAAGGGAGTAGCGAGGAGAGGGAGTTTGCTCCATTTAGATGTGTGTAGAGGAGGCTTTTATGGGGATGAGAGAGCTGCCCGATTTTGTTCACAAGGAGCCCTTCCTCAGAGTAGGGTGGGCAAGGAGGAGATGCTAGTTTCAATGACTGGATGGGCCCCTTGTACAGAGCAGCCCATACAGGTGTGCGGTGCATTGCCCCGTCATTTCAGTGTTGGCAGTGGAGCCTTTAGGACCATCATGTCTAGGCTTGGGAGCAATCGAATCTCGTCTGATGTTCATGAAGGCACGCTCCTAAGATTCTCAGGGCAATCATGCTTCTGCGAAGGACCATGCTTTCCTCCCAAAATAGTGTTTGCAATAGCTCTCTTATCTTGTTAAAAATGGTAGTAGGAGAAGATAGTGAATAGAAAGTGTGTGTTTTTATGGTGTCTAATAATGTTTGGCAAGAGAATTTTTATTATTTTCCAGTACCCCTGACTTACAGACCCTTCTGTTTAAATCGAAACCACAAAGGCATCAATACTTTTTAACATTTCATTTGTATTTCCTATTGCCTTTTTTATGGTGCTCTAATCCTTGTTGTTGCTTCTAAAGGGCCTGTTCATGTACATTTGGTTTCAATAGACGTTGAGGGAATTCACAGCATTTTTGAGGAGGGACTCACCACTTTGCAGGATTGAGTCCTAGCAGTGCACTATTCCCAGGACCCAGGGCAGAATTTAGTGAGTAGGGCTGTCACTTTGGAACAGCTTGATTGAGGGTGACTTTGAAAATGACCAATATGGTTTTCAGTGTTTCACTGAAACCTACAGAGCAATTCTCCTTTGTGAGTGAGAGATATTAAAATGCCTTAAAATTCATCCAGATGAGGTAGTCTCTCTCCACATAAGCAAGACTTCTCTGCTGTGGTAGGAGGTTACTCTGCAGATGGAATCATTATGACTGATTTGCTGTCTGAATCAAGCTCTCAATCTTACAGGATGTGAAAACTGTATTGCTGTTGTGCTTGCAAAAATATATTACATGTATGTTTTTCAGTTAAGTTTTTGTGTAGCTATTATTCTGAGACCACAGAGGTTTTCCTTTTCCACTAACAGCAGCATTTCTCCTGTCAGCGTCAATGATGAAAATGCTTTGGGGCTTCATAATTGAACACCACACTGCCATAAGGCATTATATTGAAGAGAATCAGTTTGCAGGCTGGGAAGGCATATCAAATCAAAGGGCCTCGTGGTCTCTTTTCTCCTTGAAGACTCTGTATGGTTAGCGGCCTTAGTCTAGGCTTGACAACTGTCACAAGGGCAATTTCATTCTCCCTCCACCCTCTTCCCCCTGATTCTTTTCAAGATTCAGTTCAGCGCAAACTTGGACTGTAAAAAGGGTGTGTGTGGCAGGGAGCGGTGTTAATTTCCTTTAAAGCCTCAGAATTTGGCTTTTTTTTCGTGACCTGTATGGGTGTTTCATTTTAGCAGAAAATGGTGACTCTTTCCCTGGGGTGTATTCTAAATTTACATTGGAGAGAAGTATCACACAGTTTTGTTTATTTTGCATCATGTTGTCTTGCATTTTTTTTTAATCTATTGTGTTGCATCACATCGTAAGTGGATCATAAGAAACTAGGAGGTGCAGCACAGAAAGCACAGTGGGGGTTGGGAGAAGAGACTAGGTGACTATAAGCGAACTCTGCAGCCTCTTGTTCTTGGATTGTTCCAGAGAGCTGGAGAAGCCCTGGCGTAACTTAAATAGTTCTGGAAGTCTGTCTAGGCCAGTGATTCTCAAAGCCAGTCCACCACTTGTTCAGGGAAAGTCCCTGGCGGGCTGGGCCAATTTGTTTACCTGCTGCATCCGCAGGTTCGGCTGATCGCGGCTTCCACTGGCCGCGGTTCGCCGCTCCAGGCCAATGGGGGCTGCGGGAAGGGCGGCCAGCACATCCCTCGGCCCGCACCGCTTCCAGCAGCCCCCATTGGCCTGGAGCAGCAAACCGTGGCCAGTGGGGGCCGCGATCGGCCGAACCTGCGGACGCAGCAGGTAAACAAACTGGCCCGGCCCGCCAGGGGCTTTCCCTGAACAAGCGGCGGACCGGCTTTGAGAACAACTGGTCTAGGCTACCCTAAATATCACAGTGTTGTGTGGTGCAACTCCTGGCATGTCACTTAAGAACCCAGTGTATTAGGCTGTGCCTGCCCTGGGGGAATTCTCTCCCAGTTGAATACCGGGCTTTTAGGGCCCTTTTGTGCCAGCCCTTTCATGTGGTGTAAGGGGCTCCAGTATTCTATGTTGTTTTGACATCTCGGATGAATGGTCTACAGTTCTTGCATTAATATTTTGTTCCTCTACTTAAAACAGAACTGTTAAGTTTAACCAAAAAATGCTTTAATTAATATCTTTATCACTGCTTGGAAACAAATATATCTTTTTTTTTCTTTTTTTTTTCAAGCTACCAACAAAAAAAAAACCCCAACACATTTACAGAAGCTAATGTGAAAATGTTGAGACTTTGGATAACTAAAGTTATTTTAAAGTAAACAAGTGGCTGATTTTTAATTTAGGAGCTCAACTTTAGGCATTCAAGTTTGAAAATTTTGGCCTAACATTTTTGTTGATGACTCCAAACCTGCACCTTATTGCATGCTGGAAAACCACTGTGCCCTTTCAGAATCCTATGCATATCAGTGGGGCTTTGTGTAGGCACAGGGATCTGTTCCAACAATTGCGGGGTTGGGACCTAAACCTGTATACTTATCTTTGCACTCAGGGCCGGCTCCAGCCTGGCAAGCAGGTGCTTGGGGCAGGTGCTTGGGGCAGCCGCTCCGGAGAGGGGCGGCTCGTCCAGCTATTCGGTGGCAATTCGGCAGACGGTCCCTCACTCCAGCTCGGAGCGAAGGACCTCCCGCCGAATTGCCTCCGCAGATCGCGATCGTGGCTTTTTTTTTGTTTTTGTTTTGGCTGCTTGGGGTGGCCAGAACCCTGGAGCCGGCCCTGCAAACACTTACTCCTACTGCAAATTAATGGGACTACTCATGTAAGTAAAGTTAAGCACATACTGAAGTCAGTTAGCAGGTTTGGGGCCAAAGTGTTTGCAAAATTGGAAAGTTTACAGCTTGAATTTACAAATCTGCATGTTTGTAACTTTACTCACATGAGTAAAGTGAGTGAGACAACTCATCTGAGTAAAACTGTGCATGTTTGCATGGTCAAGGCCCGAGTCTTCGAGCTCTTTAAGTCAAGGACCACCTTTTAATCTGTTTGTATAGCACCTAGCACAGAGGAGTCTGGCTCCTGATAGGAGCCTCAGGGTGTTTTAAAAAACAAACAAACGAAAAAAATCTCTTTGGGATTAATTTGATCTGATCTAGTTGATTTCTGCTGTAATAACAAGTATGTGTTAGTTCAATAGGATGACCATATGATGATTACTTTTTTAGAAATTAGTCTATTTATAGTACATCAGATACAATGTATTTTTCTTTAGCAGATACAGCATATGGTCTGTTTAAAGTAAAGATGTCTTTAAATTCATCTACATTTTTGAACCAAGAAAGCCATCAGAAATTAAAAAGGAATTTTGAATGTTTGAAAAATTCACAACAACAGACTACTTCATCACTTCAAGATAACCCACTTCAGAATTTACAGTTAGCATCCTGGGAAGTTCTTGAAAAGGCCCAAAAGAGTGGGAGATCAAAGTGCCCAAGATGTGGTAGTTCAAGGATGTTTTATTGTTATTCATGTTATGTTCCAGTTGAAACTGTGCCTACCAAAGAAATTCCAGTTGTGAAGGTTAGTGAAACATTACTGTGCCTATTATCTGTTAGTGGGTGGGGTGTGTGTGAATACATTGCCAGTGTTTGCTTTTTCTAGGTCAGCTTTAACACAGTGGTCATGATAGATGAATAAATTATGATAAAGGAGGTTTAGCAGTCTGGTTTAAGGAACCAGATGTAAGAAAATTGATAGTTAAGGTTTCAGTTCTGCAAACATTTATGTATATGCTCAACTTTACATATACAAGGAGTCCCATTGAAGTCAATGGGACTCCTCATGTGTAAAGTTATGAAATTGAGCAATTCAGGTTAGGGCTAATTCTTTAAACTCTTTCTGAAACCATTCTCACCAGGGTTCTCCAAATTGTAAGTGCCAGTGGCATAAGCATTTTGAAATCAAGATGAGATTGTTTGCTAAAAGATACACTCTAGCAATTATTTTGGGGAAGTTCTGTGGCTTGTGTTATACAGGAGGTCAGACTAGACAATCACAATGGCCACTTCTGGCCTAGGAAGCTGAGACTATAGTGGGGAGGTTATATAAACAAATGCTATGGAGCTGCATCCATTTAAACCAGGGCTGAATATGACCCAAAATGTGAACTAAAAAAAAAAAATAAAGAACTGCTCATAGTTGTATAACTAAGTTAACTATTTTCTTAAAATATATTGTTTTCCAGCTGAGATAGTGAATAAAGCTTTCAGAAGTGCCAAGGTCCCATTTACAAAAGTCACTTTGGCTCTTAAGTGCCAAAGGCCTACTGAAAATTGGACTTTGTCTCATAAGTCAGTTAGGTGCTTCTGTGCTTCTGTAAATTTTACCCATTGTGCTTGACCCTGTTCTCCTTGAAATCAAAGAGTTTTGTATTAATTTCAATGGGTTGAATACCTAATACAAATAGGTGTTCAGGATTGGGAGCATAAGGCTTCTAAATTTAAATGCATAACTTCTTTCGTCTGTTATATTAATGACTGAAAATTAAAATTGATAACAAAAGTATCAATAGAGCCTTCACTTTAGCAACATTAGAGTGTCAAGTGTGTACACATAATAGCTAAATTGCTTATTATTAAAAGCAGTGCGTGCTATTTCCTGTGTATTTTACTCTGTTTTCTTTCCCTATTTTGCATTAAACAGTTTAGTTGAAATTAGGAACTTTCATATTCTTAATATTTAAATCAAAACATTTTTAGGAAACTTTATATGAATTTACTATATATTTTAAAAAGTTTCTGTCTGGGGATTTCCTAGACATATGGCCAAATTTGTTTATATGTCTGCCATTTTTTGTTGTAGCTTCCTTTGAAGATTGACATAATTAAACACCCAAATGAAACTGATGGCAAAAGCACTGCTGTACATGCTAAACTCCTAGCACCTGAAGATGTTACTATTTATACATATCCTTGCATTCCAGACTATGAAGAAAAAAGACATGAAGTAAGAGTTTCTATAACAGGGCTGTGTGCTGGGGAAATGTTCATGTGCCTTCATCTCCCAACTCCTGCTGATATTGCACTTCCCCTACAGAGAAGAGAGAGGATTTGGTTTATTGTGCTTTGTAGCAGTATTTTATTTACTGCATAGAGCAGAAGTGTCAAACACCAACCCCACTGGCTGTATTGCCCTGCTTGATGGAGTTATGTGGCCTGCTTGGCATATTCAACTTCTGCAGAATCTAAGCTTTTATTTTGTAAAAAGTAAGCTTCTAGTATTTCCTGGTGCAGGGAAAACCTACCAAATGTAATTGATGCATGTTGTCTTCTTGAGTCAGCCCAGAGCCTGAAATAATGACTGTGAGGAATGAGCTCCCAGTCCTCAATTAATTTCACTGCAGTGAGAATTCTGAAACCTAACATTTGTAATGTCAGCATTAACAAATGGGGAAGGGAGTGAATGAAGTTCATGGGTGTGGGAATTGGTATTTGCTGCAGGGAAGGAAATGTCAAGGAAAGAAGAGGGAGAGAAACAGAGGAAGGAGGATGGGAAAGACTTGGGGGTGGGAGGGGAGAAAAAATACTGCTGATCCTAAAAATGGTCATAATTTCCCATTAGGATGCTGAATGTAATAAGGAGGTTTAATTATTGCATATAGGCCATATTGTTTTGTGTGCTATACCATTGACATCTGTGGGAGTTCTGCTGTAGATTAGACGTCAGACTAGATGATCTAATCATCACTCTGGCCTTAAAATTTATGAATTAATTGAGGGTAACAAGTAGTTCTACATTTATACTCTGGCCCATAGACCATAATTAAAAATGGAATTTGGCCATCTTCACAATATAAGATTGCACGCTGGCATAGAGAAATAGATTAGTGTAAACATCTGCATAGTACCTTCTTGCACATAAAATATTGGCTTGGTAGGATACGTTGTTTAACATGTATAGAAGTAGTATACATGTAGGCTTGGCAGATTTCAATTTTTTTTAAATAATTTTGATGGATATCGTTAAACATTTTATTTTTAGTGATTTACCTTTTCACAGTTGCATGAAATTTTGGTTTTTAAGCAATTTGTCGATTTTTTTAATCGATTTTACGTTTTCAGTTGCAGGAAACTATGGGTACATCAGACAATAATTATTTAATGACAGCCTGTAATAACTTCTCAAGCAGCATTTTTCTATCTTTTCCTATCTGTATATTTAAGTTATTGTTGGTGGAAACATTTTTTTAGTCTGTTTGTATATGTATTGTGAAATTGATGTTTACTGACATTTACTGTTAAAAAGCTAATCCTTCCAAGCCTGTACATATTTAATGAAACCCCTGCAAATAACTAATTTAAACAAATCCCTTGCCTTAATTTAGTTTTTCTTTTCCCCTGTCTCTCTGCTTACCCTTTGGGGCATTTGAAATACATTTTCAAAGAGAAGTTCATTTTCATCTTGTATGGATTTAAATGGTTTGATTTTTTTTTTTTTTATTATATTTGTGTGTGTGGATTGCTTTAAGGAATAGGTAGTTTCTTTTTTAATAGAAAAGTTCTTGAAACTTTACCAGAAACGTTAACAAAATTTTCTGTCAGAATGGCACTCGGATCTCTGTATTTGTTTTCATTTTAGATTGCACTTATCTTTCCTGGTCCTAACTCAATTTCGGTAAAAGATATTATTCTCCATCTGGAAAAAAATGTTGAGAAAAATGTTAGTTGTGGCAATGATGATGATTCTTCAGCAGAGCCATTTCTCAAGAAAGCAAAAATAGAAACAAAAGAAGATCGAAACCTAAGTGAATATAAATCAAACAGCAGGAGTGAAGACACTGTACTGAAGAAAGTAATATTTATTGACAGTACTTGGAATCAAACCAACAAAATAATCACTGATGAGCGACTTCAAGGTAAATAAGTAAATAAATAAAAGAGGATGTTACAGCTACAGTAAAGTGGCTAAATGAAATATACGTATTTCTTTCTTAAATGCAAAAGACCTGATTGGATACCATAGTGATGAGCAGGGTCGAAATACATACATGAAAATAGATCTGAACATACATCGGGGTTCAATTATATGACTTAAAATTGTTTTTTTTTTTTTTTTTTCCATTTTGTCAAATATCTGAACATGTTGTGTTACACACAGAACCTGGTTCTTCCTGACAGTATTGATAATGTCATCAGTGGAAAACTTAATACAAGTATTGCTGCTTTTATTATGAATTAGCACAATGTACTTGTAGTTCTGCACAGCCTTCATTGTGTTATATTGATTAGAAGGATGACATATTTCAGCATTCCACAGAGAATTAAAATGTGTAACAACAATTTGGCAGTTTTATACTTGTACTATGTAGGGCTCAATCCTGCTCCCGTTGAAATCAATGGCAGTTTGAAAACTGACTTCACGAGAGCAAGAGCAAGCCCTTAGGTTGGAAGGCACATTTCCTTCATTTCTACTCTGTGTATTAGCTGGCAAGTGTATTAGCAAGTATGTATTTCTCAACTTAATTTCTACCAGCCTATGGAGTGGGCATACAGAATTCCTGCATGGAAGATGAATGCTGCTTCGCTGCCCAGTTAGCTCATTTAAAAAATACTGCATATGAGCATAATTTATTAGCCAATAAAAATCCTATTACAAAATATATTGAACATAAAAATTCCGTTTATCAAATAAATTGATATACACTACAGTGTTGTATTGCTTTATTGCATGATGTAAATATGAACTGATTTAAATTTAAGGTACTTAAAAATCTTGTTCACAAAGGATGAAATTCAGGAAACCAACATGCAGCTAAGGAATTTGGAATTTATATGGGTATCTTGCTCATGACTAAGGAAAGAAAATCTGCCCCCCCCCCATTCCTTCCGCAGGGCCAAGTCATCGGACTGCAGCATAGCCCTTCCTTGTACCTATTTCAGCCTATGGGACAGAATAGTAGCTTCTGCCTTCTAATCACTGTGGACACCACCAGTCCGTCTGTTACTCATGCCTATAACCAGCATGCACATATTTAACTTGCACCTTTCTCTGGGTCCTCAAATCAAGGCTAAACCTAAATCTCGCAGAATCTTTTGGCATAACATCTCTAAGATATGACCATTCTTATCCATCCACACAGCTAAAACTCTCCTTCAAGCTCTTATCTTGATTACTGTAACATTTTTTTCTCTGGCCTTGACAAATGCAATCTTACCACACTTACGTCCATTTAGAATACTGCTACAAAGATCACTTTCCTAGCCCATCACTTTGACCACATCACCCCTCTCTTTGGATCTCTCCACTGAGTCCCCATTCTCTATTGCATCAAACATAAGATGCTTGTATTTACTTTCCAGGCACTTCACAGTTCATCCCCACCTACCTATCACCTCTCATTTGCCAGTGAGCTGCGATGCTTGCCTCCAGTTGGCCCATGATGCCAGCCTCCATCACGCAATTGTTAAATTTTCAAATAAACACTTTTGTACTTTCTCTCATGCTGCCCCACATGCTTGGGGGAGGGAAGCTCCTTGTAAACGTCCACAGACTTACCTCGTTTCCATCTTCAAATTAATCTTCAAAACTCTCCTTTTCCATGATGCCGACAAACAGCTCAAACTGTTAGGCTGCTGGTGGGCAGAGATCACTGCTTAGCTTGCTGACCAATACTATCTTGTTGTTTACTTGAACTCCTGCATCTGTCTGTGTCCATTGTCTTATGTTATACTTATACTGTAAGCCCCTTAGGGCAGAGACGATCTTGTTCTGTTTGTACAGTGATCACCATCATGGGCTCCTGGTCCATGACTAGAGCTCCTAGGCACTATAGTAATACAAATAATAATAATGTAAGGATTTCATCTACTTAAGTGTTGACCCAGTGGACCCTTCCCCAGGTTATATAACCCCAAATTCTCTACTCCACACCACCATTCTAAGTCTAGGCAGGATCTTATACCGTCCTTGTCAGCAAAGTACCTGAGTGCCTTCCAGTAGTCCATTAAGTGATGTGACTAACGTGTGTTATGTGTGGTTCATTCTCTCTTCTCCTCTCTCTAGGAGCAGAGCTGTCTCTGCAGGTTAGTGTTTTGGTTTTTTAAATATGTACACACTATGTGTTTATATTAGAGAAAGTAAGTCGAAGAAGCGCGCCTGCACTTGAAGCAGAAGGTGGTGAGATTTGTTCTGGTCCTTAGTTCCTGTGGGAGTTCCTTCCATAGTCACGGGTGGTTCTTGACAAAGCTTTGTCTCCTACACAGATGAGCTTTGCTGTTGTGATAGAAAATTCCATGGTGTCTGATGAGTAGAGTGGTTGACCACAGTTTTCATTCTGGAACAGCACCTTGAAATTAAGGACTGAGACCATGAGTTTGAATTGACATTCTATGGGAAGCTAATGTAGAGAGTGGCAGACGGATTTGATAACCTCCATCTTGTTCAGGTTCAGTTTCAACTAACTCTTCTTTCATCTTGGTTGTGGTGGTGGTACAGTTGTACATGGTGAGGGATAAGTAGAGCTGTGTATGATCCCCATATTGTTGGCATTTGAGTCCATGTCATCTTACCAGTTCATCTAGTGGCTACATAGAGATGACTAAAAGGACTAAAGTGAACTGTACTTTATGCAGAGCCAGCATGGAACCAAATGCCTTTATTAGCAGAGACTCCTTTTGTGTCCACGCCACTGATGTCTCCCTCACTTCCCCCCACTATACCTCAAATAAGACTAGCTGAATAGGTGTACTGCCTTAAAGGCATGAATTTCACCCCCACTTCCTACAATATGGATTTGTTACAAGTTCTTTTGTGGGTTGGTTGTATAATTTTTCTCACAGGAAAATTGATGGCATTCACATCTGTCTGTATGCGCCTCAACAGCACACATCAGAGTTACACAATCACTGTCATTCTTCTGTTTCCAAAAAATAAGTTACTACAGTATTTGTTCACTTAAAAGAAAATACTGGAGAGAACCATTAATGAAGTGTGCCAAGAAAATGTAAAATAAAGTCTGTGTTTTGTAAGCCTGCGTTTATATATTTCAGTAAATCTAGTTAATTGCACTTACAAGTGAAAGCAATATGGGACATCAATTAGCCTCGGAAATAGACAACCTAGGAGACTTGGACAAAATTAAGTATTTCTAAATCTTATTAGGAAAGTGGTGTAATATATCTTTAGAAAACCAAACCAAACCCAATTGCATTACAGACAGGAAATATTTGAAAGTTGCTAATGTTTGGTTAGGATTGATAGATTACTTCATTAGAAATCAATGATCACTGGATCTGAAAAGTGAACTGTTACATTCAGTATTAATGATTACTTTCCTGGAGGTAATGCAGCATATTGGCAGCATTTGTATGGCTGTTAAAGTAGAAGATTGCTTAGGTACTTTTTCTGTGGCCTTAGTCAAATTTCTTTTATTAGTTTACATATTCTCTTGTGCAAATATATGCCATGCATCTGCTTCAGTTTTTAAAGCATCTATGCTCCCTTCTACTTTTGCAAGTAAATGATAGCCTGTAACTGGACATGGAGGCTAGTGGAAGGAACTGTCTCTGTGGCATATTGCCCCTTTATCCCATCCTCTGGAGCAGTGGTGGGCAACCTGCGGGCCACACGCAGGCATGGCCACCTGCAGCTCCCAGTGGCCACAGGCACGACCAATGGGAGCTGTGAGAAGCAGCAACCAGCACGTCCCCGTGGCTCGTGCTGCTTCCCGCAGCTCCCACTGGCCGGGAATGGCGAACTGCGGCCACTGGGAGCTGCAGGTGGCCACGCCTGCGGACGGTCACTGTAAACACTGTCTCGTGGCCTGCCAGCGGATTACTCTGATGGGCTGCAGGTTGCCCACCACTGCTCTGGAGGCATTTTGTGAGGAGGGTGCAGGTCTGCAAAGATTTCCTGCCCCTGTTTCTCCCCCCCCAAAAAAATAATCCCCAGGAGATGGGGGAACAACTTCATAAATTCCTGTAGACTCCGCCTACAGTAATGTACAAATCTTTTTCCTTTATGATTTGGACACCAAGGGTGATTCAAGAGACAACAGTTGGTAGGAGAGCCCTAGCAACACAGAGGCAAGGGACCAATATGTGGCTTCCCTTTGCTTTTGCTAAATTCCCCAAGATACACAGAGATATTGAGAATCTGCAGATTTAGAGAGGGGGCTGAACCCCTTGCCACTTCTACATGAGGGGCAACCAATTCAAGAACTGTAAGGAAATTCCAGTGAGCTGAAACTAGTGGAGCTCTGAATCCCCTGCACAATAATAATAATAATTAATAATAATTAATAATAACCGAGGCTCAGGTGATCTTCAGTGGGATTCTGTCTATTCCTAGAGAAGGGCAACAAAGGTGTGACAAGATTATGATGATCAATAGATGGCTCAGGCAGTGGTGCTATAAGGAGGGCTTTGGGATGTATGGCCACTGGGAGGCTTTCATGGACAGAGGACTGTTCTCTCGGGATGGACTTCACCTGAGTAGGGAGGGAAATAGACTTCTAAGATGGAGGCTGGCACAACTGATTAAGAGAGCTTTAAACTAGAAATTTGGGGGAGGTGTTTGGGAGATGTCCAGGTAATCTCCACGCCGGATTTTAACATTGAGAGGGAAGAAAACAAAGTAAGAAAGGATACAGCCGTGGGTAGGAGAATGGACATAAGGAGGAAGGGTAGTGTAGATACCAGTCTAATATGTGATACTGGCGGTAGAATGTCAGTGCCTAATCAGGTGAAGAATGTGAGCGAAGCCAAACAGCAGAAATTAAGATGTTTGTACACCAATGCAAGGAGCCTATGTAACAAAATGGAGGCACTAGAGTTACTGGTGCAGGAAGTGAAACCCGATATTATAAAGATAACAGAAACATGGTGGAATAGTAGTCATGACTGGAGTACAGGTATTGAAGGATATGTGCTGTTTAAGAAAGACAGAAATAAAGGCAAAGGTGGTGGAGTAGCATTGTATATCAATGATGAGGTAGACTGTAAAGAAATAAGAAGTGATGGAATGGATAAGACAGAGTCTGTCTGGGCAAAAATCACATTGGGGAAGAAAGCTACTAGAGCCTCCCCTGGGATAGTGCTTGGGGTGTGCTATAGCCCACTGGGATCTGATATGGATAGAGACCTTTTTAATGAAGTAAATACTAATGGGAATTGTGTGATCATGGGAGACTTTAACTTCTCAGATATAGACTGGAGGACAAGTGCTAGTAATAGGGCTCAGATTTTCCTGGATGCGATAGCTGATGGATTCCTTCACCGAGTGGTTGCTGAACCAACAAGAGGGGATGCCATTTTAGATTTGGTTTTGGTGAGTAGTGAAGACCTCATAGAAGAAATGGTGTAGGAGACAACCTTGGTTCGAGCGATCATGAGCTAATTCAGTTTAAACTAAATGGAAGGATAAACAAAAATAGATCTCTGACTAGGTTTTTTTGATTTAAAAAGGGCTAACTTTAAAAATTTAAGGAAATTAGTTAAGGAAGTGGATTGGACTGAAGAACTTGTGGATCTAAAGGCGGAGGAGGCCTGGAATTACTTCAAGTCAAAGTTGCAGAAACTATCAGGAGCCTACATCCCTAGAAAGGGGGAAAAATTCATAGGCAGGAGTTGTAGACCAAGCTGGATGAGCAAGCATCTCAGAGAGGTGATTAAGAAAAATCAGCCTACAATGGGTGAAAGATGGGAGGGATCAGCAAGGAAAGCTACCTTATGGAGGTCAGAACATGTAGGGATAAAGTGAGAAAGGCCAAAAGCCATGTAGAGTTGGACCTTGCATAGGGAATTAAAACCAATAGTAAAAGGTTCTATAGCCATATAAATAAGAAGAAAACAAAGAAAGAAGAGGTGGGACCACTAAACACTGAGGATGGAATGGAGGCTAAGGATAATCTAGGCATGACCCAATATCTAAACAAATACTTTGCCTCAGTCTTTAATAAGGCTAATGAGGAGCTTAGGGATAATGGCAGGATGACAAATGGGAATGAGGATATGGAGATAGATATTACCACATCTGAGGTACAAGCCAAACTTGAACAGCTTAATGGGACTAAATCGGTGGGCCCAGATAATCTTATCCAAGAATATTAAAGGAACTGGCACATGAAGTTGCAAGCCCATTAGCAAGAATTTTTAATGAATCTGTAAACTCAGGGGTTGTACTGATGACCGGAGAATTGCTAACATAGTTCCTATTTTTCCTATCCGGATAACTATAGGCCTGTTAGTTTGACATCTGTAGTATGCAAGGTCTTGGAAAACATTTTGAAGGAGAAAGTAGTTAAGGACATTGAGGTCAATGGTAATTGGGACAAAATACAACATGGTTTTACAAAAGGTAGATCGTGCCAAACCAACCTGATCTCCTTCTTTGAGAAGGTAACAGATCTTTTAGACAAAGGAAATGCAGTGGATCTAATTTACCTCAATTTCAGTAAGGCTTTTGATACGATTCCACATGGGGAATTATTAGTTAAATTGGCAAAGATGGGGATCAATATGAAAATTGAAAGGTGGATAAGGAACTGGTTAAAGAGGAGACTACAACGGGTCATACTGAAAGGTGAACTGTCAGGCTGGAGGGAGGTTACTAGTGGAGTTCCTCAGGGATCGGTTTTGGGACCAATCTTCTTTAATCTTTTTATTACTGACCTTGGCACAAAAAGTGGGAGTGTGCTAATAAAGTTTGCGGAAGACACAAAGCTGGGAGGTATTGCCAATACAGAGAAGGACCGGGATATCATACAGGAAGATCTGGATGACCTTGTAAACTGGAGTAATAGTAATAGGATGAAATTTAATAGTGAAAAGTGCAAGGTCATGCATTTAGGGATTAATAACAAGAATTTTTGTTATAAGCTGGAGACGCATCAATTGGAAGTAACAATGGAAGAGAAGGGCCTCAGAGTATTGGTTGATCACAGGATGACTGAGCCACCAATGTGATATGGCCGTGAAAAAAGCTAATGCGGTCTTGGGATGCATCAGGCGAAGTATTTCCAGTAGAGATAAGGAGGTGTTAGTACCGTTATACAAGGCACTGGTGAGACCTCATCTGGAATACTGTGTGCCGTTCTGGTCTCCCATGTTTAAGAAGGATGAATTCAAACTGGAACAGGTACAGAGAAGGGCTGCTAGGATGATCTGAGGAATGGAAAACCTGTCGTATGAAAGGAGACTCAAAGAGCTTGGCTTGTTTAGCCTAACCAAAAGAAGGCTGAGGGGGAGATATGATTGCTCCCTATAAATATATCGGAGGGATAAATACCAGGGAGGGAGAGGAATTATTTCAGCTCAGTACCACTGTGGACACAAGAACAAATATAAACTGGCCATCAGGAAGTTTAGACTTGAAATTAGACGAAAGTTTCTAACCAGCAGAGGAGTGAAGTTCTAGAACAGCCTTCCAAGGGGAGCAGTGGGGGTAAAAGACATATCTGGCTTCAAGACTAAGCTTGAAAAGTTTATGGAGGGGATGGTATGATGGGATAGCCTAATTTTGGCAATTAATTGATCTTTGATTATTAGCGGTAAATATGCCCAATGGCCTGTGATGGGATGTTAGATGGGGATGGGATCTGAGTTACTACAGAGAATTCTTTCCTGGGTGTCTGGTTGGTGAGTCTTGCTCACATGCTCTGGGTTTAGCTGATGGCCATATTTGGGGTTGGGAAGGAATTTTCCTCCAGGGCAGATTGGCAGAGGCCCTGGGAGTTTTTTGCCTTCCTCTGCAGCGTGGGGCACGGGTTACTTGCTGGAGGATTCTCTGCACCTTGAAGTTTTTAAACCTTGATTTGAGGACTTCAGTAGCTCAGACATAGGTTAGGGGTTTATTACAGGAGTGGGTGGGTGAGATTCTGTGGCCTGCGTTGTGTAGGAGGTCAGACTAGACTATCATGATGGTCCCTTCTGACCTTAAAGTCTATGACTCTATGACTCTATATCCGACATGGGGATTCAGCAGAACCCTTCAGCACGTGCTTAGAGTCAAGCATGTTCAAGTCACATACTCAGTGGACGGGTCTCACTAATCTTTATCAAGGCAAAACACGCAGCAAGTGGTGATCAGTTACTCATAAGTGGGAAGTTCATCAGCATGATTTCATCACAGTCACCTCCAGCACTTCCCTTTGTTGTACAAACTTATTTATAACTTCTCTCTTCTTACACATATATATTAGTCTCTCATTTTCATGTTAACTCTCCTCCCCAACACTACAATCGTAGTGTTACTTTAAAACTGTATTTTTCTAGTTTTTTAGGTTGTTTTTTTTGTCACAAACATAATTACTTTGCAATTTCTTACACATGTGCAGTTCTACTTTTGCTTATTCTGTTAAATGTGGTTAGAACAGACCGGGGTCGGCAACCTTCGGCACACGGCCCATCAGGGTAATCCGCTGGCGGGCCGCAAGACATTTTTGTTTACGTTGACCGTCTGCAGGCACGTCCCCCCGCAGCTCCCAATGGCCGGGAACGGCGAACCGAAGGTTGCCGACCCCTGGAACAGACTCATTCACAGCAGGCTTCTTTCAAGCCTAAATGTGCCTTCATTCCCAATACAGTCATTAAAGTAGATTAGAATGGGAGCTTGTGCAAGTTTTCGTATCTATCATCACAGGTCTTGATGTAATTGTGAAGAAGTATGGTTGCTTGTGGCGATGATAAAAGCACATAGAAAAAGAATGGGAGCATAAGAACGAAACTCTGAAAGGTGACCGTCAGCCAAATAAAGTGCGTGTGAGAGAAAATAGCTTTTGTATGGACAAAATTTGTTTATTCTCCATACTTGTGTTTTCTAAATGTCTACACTTCCATCCTGCCTAAATCCTAGATTGGCACAAACATTTATTTTATTATTTGAGCTCAAAATATGTGGATACTAAACATGAAAAAAGTCAAAATGTTGACTTCCTGGATAGTCTAAGTTACTCATAAGAACAACTAGTGTTTGTAATAAAATATTGCCTTTGGCTGTATAGATACAGTACAGAGATGATGGGAATATGCTCAGTAAACAGTAACACTTAACCTCTTCTAAATCTTTTGTTCTGAAACTCTTAAATACTCTGTGTTGAAGTTAATTGATCCTGTGCCTGTATTCTCACTGGGGTCAGTGATCTGACTGTTATTTAACATCTTACTTCCCTTTCCCTGCCCCCAAATGTTAAGCGGTGGGAACTTTGTATTGGAGGAATCTTCCCTAAATTTTAGTTCACCACTTGTAAGGTGAAACCCTGACTCTACTGAAGTCATTGGGATTTTTGCTATTGACTTCAATTGAGCCAGAATTTCACCTTCATTCTTTTGGTTTATTGGGTACTCCTCTGTTAAAAGAGGTCATTGAAACTTTATGTAGGAGATAAACCAGTGTTATGAAAACTGCCTTTAGTGTAAAAATTAAAGGGAATGATTAGCCTGTATCATTTTTATTATCCTCAGTTTAGACACCTTTTTCATTACCAGTTTACACACTGTTTAATGCCTGTTATGACATAGTGTACTTTGAAAAGGAAATTCTATTAATATTCAAGGAATCATGTTCTTAGTTGTGAAATAAATAGCAAGACTCACCTTGTGATTGCTCCAGAAACAGTTAAATGTAGTTTGAAGCTATATAAAAAGTACAAAATTGTAAGTGCTGGGCTACAGGCCAGTTTGGGCTCCTGAAATAGGGCCATATGGAGATGGACCAAACTTCTCTGTCTGTAATTTCCAAGCAATTCTCAGACCATGTTGTAATTACTGATGTTAAACTATCTCAAGATACAGATTTTGCATCTTAATGTTAACAACATTTAAGAAGATACTTATAGTTCAGAGCCTGATCTTGCAAACATTTATTACACACTGTAGTACTTGCTTACCTGATTGATCCCATTGACTTATTATGCATTTTTAAAGAAATTTCAGAGTAGTTGACGTGACTTCAATGGGTTTTTTTAGGCTAATATGGGATTGCACTTCAACAGGATTACTTAGGGTTCAGTAGTGAAGAGCTTGCAGCATCAGGGCCTTCAGTGGCTTTTGAATCCTTGCATGATCGAAATCAGCATCATTTATTTACTTTTATCCAATTTTGTAAATATAACTAACATTATAAGATATTCATGTATATTAAGATATCCACAGTATTCTTGCCGCCAAGTTAAAGAAGTATGGGCTGGATGAATGGACTGTAAGGTGGATAGAAAGCTGGCTAGATCGTCGGGCTCAACGGGCAGTGATCAATGGCTCCATGTGTAGTTGGCAGCCGGTTTCAAGCGGAGTGCCCCAAGGGTCAGTCCTGGGGCCGGTTTTGTTTAATATCTTTATTAATGATCTGGAGGATGGTGTGGACTGCAGTCTCAGCAAGTTTGCAAATGACACTAAACTAGGAGGCGTGGTAGATACACTAGAGGGTAGGGATCGGATACAGAGGGACCTAGACAAATTAGAGGATTGGGCCAAAAAAAACCTGATGAGGTTCAACAAGGATAAGTGCAGAGTCCTGCACTTAGGACGGAAGAATCCCATGCACTGCTACAGACTAGGGACCGAATGGCTAGGTAGCAGTTCTGCAGAAAAGGACCTAGGGGTCACAGTGGATGAGAAGCTGGATATGAGTCACCAGTGTGCTCTTGTTGCCAAGAAGGCTAACGGCATTTTGGGCTGTATAAGTAGGGGCATTGCCAGCAGATCGAGGAACGTGATCGTTCCCCTTTATTCGACATTGGTGAGGCCTCATCTGGAATACTGTGTCCAGTTTTGGGCCCCACACTACAAGAAGGATGTGGAAAAATTGGAAAGAGTCCAGCGGAGGGCAACAAAAATGATTAGGGGTCTGGAGCACATGACTTATGAGGAGAGGCTGAGGGAACTGGGATTGTTTAGTCTCCAGAAGAGAAGAATGAGGGGGGATTTGATAGCAGCCTTCAACTATCTGAAGGGGGGTTCCAAAGAGGATGGAGCTCGGCTGTTCTCAGTGGTGGCAGATGACAGAACAAGGAGCAATGGTCTCAAGTTGCAGTGGGGGAGGTCCAGGTTGGATATTAGGAAACACTATTTCACTAGGAGGGTGGTGAAGCACTGGAATGCGTTACCTAGGGAGGTGGTGGAGTCTCCTTCCTTGGAGGTTTTTAAGGCCCGGCTTGACAAAGCCCTGGCTGGGATGATTTACTTGGGAATTGGTCCTGCTTTGAGCAGGGGGTTGGACTAGATGACCTCTTGAGGTCCCTTCCAACCCTGATATTCTATGATTCTATGATATGGGCCATATCATGCCATTAGGTTTTAAGGAAAACTCCACTGATATCAGCTCCACTGAATGAGCTCTGCTTAAAAACAGATGATGTGAATATATATTAAGGCCTACTACTACTTCTCTAGACACATTAATTTCAATAAAATAAAAAAACAAAGGAAAATAGCAGATAGTAAACTTACATTTATTGTCACCAAATCGTTGCATATCCTGCCTTCAATAATTTTCTTTCCTAAGTGATCTGTTAGAGCCATTCCAGACATCTCAAAATCAAATCCCTGAGGAACTATACCTTCCACTCTAAGGCCCTTAGCCCCGTCATAAAGTTAGGCATGGCTTGAGTCTTTGCAGGATTGGTGCTTCAGGTCCGGTTGCTGCAACCTGATCTATGTGGGCAGGCCTTAAGCCTATATGGAGACTCATGGAGTCAATGGTATTGTGTAGATAAAAGATCTATCACGAAGATCAAATTGCAGGATCTGGGCCTCAAGTAGAAATGTTTATGAAACTGACCTTTTCTGAATTGGGTGAGGATGGGGGGAATTATTGCCAACATTAAAAAGCAAAAACAACAACAAACCCCTCAGTAGCTGACAACTGTGTGTACCTTTGTGATGTTATATATAAGATTGGCAGGATTCGATTTTTATTGATAAATGTTGATTTCACAGTACCCACACAAACCTAGGGAAAAATTTCCATCGATGATGATAATTAAGGTTAAGATTCTCTCATGGATATTTTCAATAAAGTCAGGGACCAGGTCCTGGGCAAGAAACAAAAATTCATCTGTCCCTGACTTTTACTAAAAATACTCTAGGGTGCGGGGACAAACAGAGCGCTGCTGGGGCTTGCAGCTGCTCTGGTCCTGCCGCTGCTCCTGTGGCATGGGCTGACCCAACCCCAGCCATTGCTCGAGCGGGCTCGGGTCTGGCCATCAGTCAGCTGTTCCAGCGGCCACTGCTCCGACAGCCCTAGGGTTGACAGCTGCGCCAGCCCTGCCCCAGAAGAAGTCACGGAGGTTCCAGAAAGTCACGGAATCCAGGACCTCCATGACTGAATCATATCCTTAAAAATAATTGAAACTTACAAATAAGCGGAGTAAGAAAAATGGTGCTTGAGAACCTAGAGTTTGATTTAAGGCTATTTACTTTGTATATTTTCATGTGTGATGTTGACAATTTGTGTTTAACTGTTATAAAGTTTTAACTTTTTGAATCTTAATGTCTGCTGTCAGTAAATAATTGTCTGACTCTGCACATGATTTCCTGTAATTGTGAAAATTTAAATAAATAAAAATGCTTAAAATTCTGGGTTTTAAATACTTTTTTAGAACTGTAAAAATTTAAATTGATAAAAATTGAAAGAATGCTTAAAAACAAACCAATATTATCCATAAAAATTATAAAAAAAAAATTGAATTCTGCCAAGCCTAAATATATAATAAATACCTAGCTCTTATCTAGCACTTTTCACCATTACCCTCACTTTATAAATGGGGAAACTGAGGCACAGATACTTACCCAAGGTCACCCAGCAGGCGAATGGCCGAGCCGGTAACAGAACCCAAGTCTCTCAAGTCCCAGTCTAGAGCTCTGTTTGTTAAGCCACAATGCCTAACATTTGTCCCCTTTTTCTTGGCAGGGTTACTACAAATTGAGTTGAAAACAAGAAAAACTTGCTTTTGGCGTCACCAGAAAGGAAAGCCAGATACGTATCTTTCTACAATTGAAGCCATTTATTATTTTCTTGTGGATTATCACCAGGAGGTTTTAAAAGAGGGCTACAAAGGACAATATGACAACCTGCTTTTTTTCTTTTCATTTATGTACACACTGATAAAAAATGCCAAGAATTCTGCAGGAAAAGAATAAGCCAAGACATCTATTTGTCTGTAAATAGCACCATGTTTGTTTTTCTTCATCATAATTAAAGTGTAGCAATACAATTTTTTGTCTAAATGACATTTGAGAGTTCAATAATAAAACAAAGTATTACAGTCTGGAGTTGTCTGTAATGCTGCGCCAAATGCAAGAGCAGGATCTGGTTCTGCACACACTTGATGCGTAATTTTAATCACTACTTGTTTCAATGACATGCATATCCCTAAGCGTTGCCAGTTAGGGCCTACTTTTGTGAGTCTGACCCTGCAGTCCTCACCTTGGGTAAATCACAATGTGCCTGAGGCAAGGAATGGAGAATTAAGACCTCATATTGGAAATAGTAAGATCTCAGGATTGTAAAGATGAGTTAATATGTCAACGTGGAATCTCTTTCTAAAACATAGTAAAATGTAGTTCAGCTGATTATACTGTGTAGGAATGTGCTCTAACCAATCAGGCTGACTTCATGCTGTTGATATCACAATTGCTTACTGAAATGATTAGGACAATATTTCATCAGGGGGAAAAAAAATAAAAGACCCAAGTTAGTTGACTGAATGGAAAACAAATTATAAACTTTGTTAGTTTTAAATAAAGCTGGAAAAATGATTTAGTAATACAAATAAAAATATAGGCCTAGATTCACAAAGCTACTTAGGTGGCGTGATGCTGAGCAGATGCTGGTAAAATTTTTAAGTGTAGACCAGGCCTAAGCTGGCTAGATATTTCTGTCTTTGTCCTATGTTGGTGAGGGAGTCACAAATCTTGTAAAAGAGACAAGAAAAATCATAATAGTTAAACTTTTTCAGAAATCTGTGAGTTTGTTTTAGTTGTATCTTTTTTTTTTCCTCAGTAAACCTGGCTAATTTTCCATCTGCATCAGTCCTCCTCTCCCCTCCCAAAGGGGAGCCTTAGTATCCAAGGGCAAGTAAACAGCACTGTGAAAAAGGCATTAAGAATTTCTGTTTTTAAACTTGTATAGAATTTTGTTTGGGGCCATCAAACCAATTAATTGTTGTTTTACTTTTGTTTTAAGTGTACCAAAGTATTGAATTAATCACAATAAATAGAGCGTTAAAATACAAACTTGAGAGCCACCTTTTCAGACAGCTTCTAGCTAGTCTCCAGTTTTACGTGTCCACCCAATTTCACTTCTTCAGGTAGGCATGAAACAGATTTATTTTTTTTGCACGTGGAAATCACTCTGTGTACATACACAAAAGTGAAGGCCAGGACTGACCATTTGGCCCTATGAGTAGAAAGATTTAGTTAGTATGCATGAATTAAAATAAGACTGTTCATAAGAGGCACAGAGTCAGCGTCAGAATGATAAACAGCATTTCAAATGTGATGGTGCAGCTGCTAAAGTGAAAAGCAAGTTTGTGTGTATTTCTCTTACAGCAAGTCATCTCTGTTATTGGAACAACAGATTTCTTAGTCATTTGTTTTTATTGTTATTGAGAGAGGTTATTTGGCTTTTCACAATGATTAATGCTATTTCCTCTGGTATGAATTTTGATGGTCTTTTTGACATTTTCATCCGTACTTGTGTTTCTAAAACAAAGATTGCTTTAACTTTATGAAAGTCAAACGCTTTTTAAACAGTGTATAATAGTTTGAGAAGAAAAAACTTTCACCCATTTTAAACACATACAAAAAGTGAACTCAGTGACCTAATGTTTTACAAGAATCAAACAGAGGAGAAAATCTGTTTTTTTCTTCCAAGACATTTCCCTGAAAACATGTTTTTTTATTTAAACAGTAGAGGTCAGATAAAAGCTTATATAAGCTGGTCTTCGTTACTTTTGGAAAATACTTTCATAAGGTTAAAAACATTTTCCAAATGTAACTTTGGGTACCTCACTTTATTTTAACAATGGGAGTTAAGAAGCTATTCCAAAAGTAAATTAATTTTTAGTTGTCAGATGAAATCAATGTACAGGCAATATTTAAAATCTGGAACATTGACTCTCCAGAAAATTGGGTTCAGATTTTTTTTTTTTCTTTTCAAAATTAACTTTGCTATAAGGCTACACTAATTCTTAAACCAATAGAAATCACTCTTACAAATATGGGACATATCTAGGGTCCACATTATTTAAGGGCTATTGGCATTGCTCTGATAACCTTGTGTGGGGCCATGCAGAAGGTTAGTGTAACCACTGTTTCAGACCTGTTCTGGCTGAAACTTGGCTTTCTCCAAAAAAGATTTAAATCCATTATTTAAGTTGGAGACGGGGGAAAAAAAAGAGGCTCCTCAACCCAATGAAAAAGTATCATGGTCTCCAATAGATTTTCCAGCTTCCAACCAAAAGAAGAGCTTTGCATTGTCAAATGAAAGATGATAAGTATTTAATCCTTTCAAGTGGAGTTAGCAGCACTGACCTCGTTGTTAACTAAAATAAGGGTCAGGGGCTAAGGGCTAAATAGTTAAGGGCTAATTCTGGACCTATTTCTTAAAACTGGAATGGCCTCTATCTCATCTGAACCCAAAGAACCTCTCATCCACCTATGACATCAGGGCAGGGAGGTACTAAGAGACAACATCTGGAGTGAGGGGAAAAGACAGGCTTAAACTTGGTCTAGCAGCAACCTAAAAGGTTTCAAGATACAGGAGTAAAAGGAGATACATCCCTGTTTTCTGAACACAAGGCCATCTGACCGCCTTAAGTTGAAGCACCTCTGGTACCTGAAGGGAATAGAGAGTTTGCCATGAGTAGCAAGTACAACTGTGGTGATAAAAGTGCAAAGAGCCATCTTACCTGTAGTCTAGTCCATTCATCTGCAGTGCTGGAATCCTGCTTTTGCCTGTGTCCTAAAAAAGATTTTTCATTTTTTTTTTTTTTTGCCAGAAGTGGAGAGGAAAGTGGGTTCTCTTCCATGTTTGGTTAATAGGGGCACTAGATCCACTCCTGAATGTGGCTGTAGAAAGTTGTGAAAAGCTATTCCTTTTCCTGGAGAGAAGTACAGGAGTCACCAGTCTCAGGTTGAAGATGTGCATTCATCCTTTTATTCTTAGATTTGAATGCTAGAAGGTTGAAGATGTGCGTTCATCCTTTTATTCTTAGATTTGAATGCTAGAAGGGACCATTTGATCAGCTAGTCTAACCACCTGGGTAACACAGTTCATAGAATTTCACCTAATTACCCCTGTGTTGAGCCCAATAACTTGAGTTTAACTAAAGTATCTCTTCCAGAAAGGTCTCCAGTCTTGATATCAAGGCATCAAGAGGTGGAGAATCCACCACTTCCCTTGGGAGTTTGTTCCAATGCCTAATCACACTCTCTGTTAAAAATGTGCTTATTTCTAATTCGAATTTGTCTGGCTTAAATATTTAAAATGTCACCAAAGCTATACCTGTAATCCTCTTTTTTCCACTTATTTATTAAGCCTTCTGTAAGGAAGCCTTTAGCTTTTCCTTGTATTGGTAGTTTAATTGAAGGCACTACTCGATCATTTGTACTGCCAAGTGTGCTTATTATTTGTGCTCTTGACTAATTCGTCATGGATTTCTTCTCCTAACAGGAACTCAAGTTCAATCAGAATCTCTTCCTCGGATTGGTGAATTTCCTCCCAGAGTCTCTTAGTTTCCCTAGCTGCCAATTCTCATTTAGTTGTGCCTCTTTCTGAATAAGCAATTCATTTTTCTGCTTCATAAGATCTTCCTTGGCTGTTGCAAGCACCTCCTTAATTTTATTTCTGTAACCATCTAAGATTGCACGGTAGTTCCTGTAGAGGATTTCTTCTTGCTTTTGTGTGTTCCAGTGAGCACAGGCCTTTGCCATCTCTGCTTTAACAGATGCAAGGACTCGTTTCTTTAGCTCCATTTCCCTTCTAAGGGAAGGTATATTCTCTTCAAGCTCTTTGGTTCTTGCTCCAGATTTCTGTTTTCTCAAGTTTTTTTCTTTCATTTCTCTTCAGCTGCTGAAAGAACTAGTGATAGCTAAAGAACACAACATATATATATTTTAAAAAGATATGGTCAGCAAATGGGAGATGACCTATGGGGTGGAAAAGAGAGGGATGTGGCAAACTCTTGCCCTCTCCCCCAAACATTTGTTTACTTATCTGATACAAACCTTTTGTCTACCACCTGTTTCAAATCCTATTTAGCTTTTTGAGTCCTTATTATAAAGTCTTATTAGTACTCTAACTGTTTCACATGCCCCTACAGTACCACATGCAATGTAGTGTGTGGTTCTGATCAAACTGTCTTCCCAAAATACACTTCATACTGTAGTTTTTGTTTGAGCACATTAAAAATATTTAGCAATCATAATTAAGGCTACAATTTTGTTATGGATATTTTTAGTAAAAGTCAGGGACAGGTCACGGTCAATGAATAAAAATTCACGGAAGCCGCGACCTGTCCCTGACTTTTACTAAAAACAGCCCCAATGAAACAGGGAGGGAGGAGGTCCAGCACCCTGCCCCCCTGCATGCAGCAGCAGGGAGGTGTGGCCTCCACCCCTGCCCATTGGCTGGGAGGGACCCCTGACCCAGGCTGGGATCTGTGAGGTCCTCTGCCACTGGCAGGTGGGGAGCTCTGGGGCATCACCTGCCACCTGTGGGAGATGGGGGTTCTCTGGGGGATCCCCCGCCGGCAGCAACTAGGGCATTCTGGGGGATTCCCCCATGGGAGCTGGGGAGCTGCCAGGGATCCCCTGCCACCCTGCGGGGAGGTCCCGTGCTGCCACCGGTGGCTGGGCTGCTGTGAGGCCCCAATGTCACTGAAGTCCCTGGAAATCATGGATTCCATTACTTCTGCAACCTCCAGGACATAATTAGTTCGTATCTAAATTAAGTATGATTAAGGCTGAGTATGTTAACACAAAAAATTGTTGTTTAATGAAAGGCAAGGTTACCTTAAGACACACCCCACCCAGATCTTTGAAAGCACAGAACTAAGGAGTAAAGAGCAAACCATTCCTTGCCAGCTTCACATCACCTACAATGCCATAAATATACGTCGAGGCACTGACTTCCATGTCAGCACATACCAAAAAGCAATACCAGCCCCAAATTTACACAATTTGTTTTGTGACAAAGAATCTTAATGGTGATCTTAGCAATATTAAAGCATAGCAACTTTCCCATTGAATAGCCTATGTGACCATGAGATGTGGTGTTCTGCTGTTACAAGAGAGTATGAGGTCACTATTAAGGCTGTGTGTGACAGTCTCTGACAATGTGTTGACATAACTCCTAAATTATTATTATTATTGTTTGTCTTCAGTGACATTGTTTAATGTAACTTCTATGCTCCTTTGTCATTAGTAACAATGTTGCCTTTGATTGATAACACTGTATCAACATTGACATTCAGAAAGTCATGTTTTAATCTTCAAAAACTGTTTATATAAAGTGGATTGCAATTTTTAACAACCATTCATCCAGTCTACTCATTGCAAAGAATGATATATTTACTTTCATATCTCAGACTGTTCTAGAGCATTTTAAAAAGGAATCTAAAGAAAAATTAGTCACATGGTACGTTCTTTAAAAAAAAAACACACACACATAACTAACATTTTTTTCACCATAAACTGCCATAGACAATTCAAGTAGTTCATAAAATACAATAAGCATTTGGATCTGATCCTCTCACTGAAAACACAGGCATTTTGTAGACTGTTTTTTAAAATGGAAATCCTGATTCAAACTTAACAATTATTAGCTTATCCCAACCATAATTTTATTACGAACACTTCAGCTTACGACTGCCGCTATGGAGTGCCCAGAGAGGCCCCATAGCATAGTGGACAGAACAGAAAGTGTCCCACCAATTTAGCTGGGTTCTAGTACCAGCTCTATCACTGATGCTATACGACTCTGTGCCTCAGTTTCCCCACTTATAAAATAGGTATCTACTACTTTATGGATCCCCTGAGCCTTCGTCCTCAGCCTGGTAGGAAGGAATTTCACAGTCAGAGGACTGTGACTGAGAATGCCCAGCCACCAAAAGTTTCATTCTGGGATCAGTCATAGCATCCCGCTGATCACACCAAGGTGGCTATTGAAGAGAGTGGTGCTCTCTAAGCTAGCCAGATTCAGCACACATAAGGCTTTAAACGTTAGCACTAAAACTTTGCATCAGTTCTAGAATAGGCTTTGTCACCAGTTTAGAGAAGCACATAAGGAAAAGCATTTTTGTGTTGGGATACGCACATAAATAGTTCTGTCAAGAGGCTTCTGATATAAATTTCCAGTTCATCTGCTTTTTTACTTTACAGAATAGCACCTGGCAGCATGTAGAGTTGATAGATATTTCCTAGGAAAATCAATATGCATCTTATGCACATTTTGGAGCCCATCTAAATCTGTCTGCCATACACACTGTTTGTCCAATGGTATAATCATGCATCCATGCTTGCCTTGATCTCAATGATCTTACCTGCATAGAGAGCTGTTAATTCACTTTTCCTAGAAATCTGTTGTTTGGTTGCCATGTTCATAGCATGAATGCTGCTTTGTGCTGCTGCTGCTATTAGCTTGAGTGTCTGGGCTTCCTTTATTCCAGTTAGTTCTGGAATCATTTTTAGAATAAATAAAGTATGGATGAAGCTCACCCGGATTCAGAAGAGGTAAGTCCCTCTGACTTATTTAGGCATCCATGTAAGTGGGGGAGTCTGCCAGCAGAAGAGTTGGGTAGGGTATCTCAACACCTCCTATACATCACTGAGGTGGTCTTTGTAATAGCCCGGCATGGAAGATGGCAGTGAGAGTGGGCAAAGTAAGAATCCTCAGGATCTGCACATACAGGAATGGAATGACCCAAGAAAGAGCTATGGATGAACTGTAGAGTGGAGTAGCCGGCATGGGAGGCTACACTGCTAACTCCAGGAACCCTTGCCCCACATACCCACAAGCAATGGCAGATTACTCTGGCTATGTATGTGTGAAGTGCAGCTCAGCCTGCAATGCTATATGCCAGTACTCATCCTGGTTCTTACCAGGATGTGTAAAGGAGCAGTAAATACTTCCTCTACACAATAATGACATTTAAAAAATAAAGCAAATATGTAAATCTTCCTGGTGCTATACTGAGGTTCACATTGATACTATTACAAAGCATTGTTTTGCACCAAGGATCTATTCATTAGTAGGAGTAGGAAAACCAAAGCTTTTCTGTGATAATTTCTGTCTCTTTGAACATAAAGAGAAGACAGAGAGAAAACCAAAGTGCTGTATCTGAGGCTGCAAGATTAGAGAAATAATTAATCTGCAACACCACGGGAGCAAAAGTGTTTTTATTATTATTATTATTAAATACAGGGACTTATATTTGTGTGTACTAAGGCACATAAATCACCAATCAGTCTAAGAGCTAATTTGTTATGTTTGGATGCTCTTTTATTTTTGAAATGGTTGCATATAAATAAGGTGCTGGATACGCCTCCAAACTATTTACTGAAATATATAAATTATATCTAGTACCCTTATACAATTCTGAATATCAGTGTTAATGAGTATAATACATTTCCCTAATCTTGCCTTGTAAAGCATCACATGTTTTCTTTGCATCCCCAAGCAGCATTGCAGTGTTAGGTTTGTAAAAAATGGGATTGTCAACTGCAGCATACCCAACTCCCAGTGTACGCTTCATGACGATGACCTGGGGAGGGAAATAGCAGCATGAAAGAATTAAATGAAATAAAAACTTTCAGTATGTTCTCATGGAGGATGTAGTTAAAGTAATAGTTTTTAAAATAACATGTTACATATATTATAAAATCTCAAATCTTGGCATGTATTAAATGCATTGGCTCAAACAAAATTGCATACCAGCAATATTGGCATACATTTTATATTGACTTTTGCATGCCCATATCTAACTAGTCTCAGACCTCACATTTATGTGCCACCTTCCATCCTGAAAGATTGTACTGTGGTTTAAACTGATAGAGAAACTGAACAAGAATCTCCTCCTCCAGATCTGCAGCCACCAGTGGGTGGAAGGCGGTGGCTGTTTAGCAGCACACGGAAAAACTAAAGGACAGTTAAGAAAAGCAAATTAAGAGCATTCTATACAATTGAAAGTGCAAGAGGAAATTAGGTAGGCAAAATGTAACTACCCAAATCAGCATTTGACCAAGACATGTTAATTTGCCTAATTTATGCTAACTGCCATTGGGTCTTTTAATGATTCCGTTTCATGTAACTGCCAAAGAACCCTGGTTGAGATTCACAAAGGTGACTAAAGGATTTAGCCATGAAATTCCCTAATCAGATGTGCAAAATCTCAAGCAGTACCTCCAGCATGACAGTGCTCCCTGACACTAGGCATTGGATTCAACAGATTGGGAAAAGTGCTAAACTGAATTACCTTTTCCACAGCAGCTGGGTTTTGCCCCCTTAAATTATCCAAGTTCTGACCAGACCAACTTTGCTTCTGAGATCTAATATGATCACAGCACAAGCCAGTTTGACTGCAATAGTATTTCATTAAACAATAATCCATGTTGGATATGATGTAATGTGATACCTGAAACACTGTTAATTTTCTGGGTAAGGGCCAAAATCTGTTGCCAGATACGTGGTGTGTACTACTCTGAATGTGAGACATGCAGAGTAAAGTCAAACATATATTTTCTATAATTTATCTCATTAAACCTATCAAAATGATGCTTTCATACCCAGAGATGTTACTAACATTTTGCTGCTTAGGTGCATATTTCAACAATTAAAAATTGCTTGTTTCATGCAATTATTTACTGTATCTTAATGTTACCTGCATACAAACAATATCAAGTATCTTGTAAATGTTCTAACATTCCAATCTGAGATCAGAACTAAACCTTTACTGTGTGAGAACACAACCTGCTGGAATATTGTCTAACTGAAACATAACAAAACAAGTTTAGCATGGGCTGACTAACATGGAGATCCCAATTTTCCCCATATACTTGTCCACATTTTGCTGTGTTTTAAGAGGTTGCTTTTAATTCTAACATCTGTATGCCTGTCATTTAGTGCCGTTGTCATCTTCACCATACACCCCATCACACAGTTTTTATATAATCTTAAATTGTGTTACATGCTAATATCTATACTTGTACAAGTTTTATGGCTTTAAATAGCCATAGAACTTTTGAGAACATGAGGTTTGAATTAAAATGAGTTAGTTAACCTGTCTTATACATAGAATGGGTTATATTTAAGGCAATGAATTAAAAGTAGAATTTCAAAACTGGTTCTTTTCCTTTGTGGATGTGTCCGTCAGATATGTGCTGCCATTTTTACCTGCCCTGAATTTTACCTTTAGATCTGAAATTCCCTCCCATACAGAATTTGCTGAAACCCCACACAGTTCACTGTGAATGGAGACACTGTGGATATAAAGTACATACCCAACACCATTGCCTGTGAATACAGCAGACCAGTGAGAGGAAAATTGAAAGTGAAAAGCTATGGGTTTGCAAATGTACACAAGCTTCTGATACACTAAGTCAAAGTTCTGCAGTCCCTTATGCCGAGATCTGGTCAAATAATATAAAAACCTTATTTGTGAGTAATTTATTCAACAATAGATTTTTAGCTTTTGGGGAATACACTGAAACACAGCTCTTTGGAAGAAGATTTGTAACACTAATGAAGTGTATTTTGGCTCATTCTAAATTTTAAAAGCAAAATCCATTAAAGAAGAAATGCCTTTTAAATGCTATATAATCCAGGAGCCAATCCTGCTCTTTTTAAAGTCAATGACAAAACTCCCATTGGCATCAATGAGAGCAGGACAGAGCATCTCTTGTCAAATCAAGCATTTCACTGTAAGCTTAACCCTGTAGGGCTCATCATGTGGACCCTCCTGTTGAAATGACTGGGAATTCCATATCCAAATTGTCTGCAGAGTTGGGCCCGTCTTGTGTATCTGCCGTATACTGTTAGACAGATGCACCTACGTGCATACTCCTTGCATGTGTATTCAGAAAAAAACCTCTTTCTTTGTCTTTAGTGCAAGTCAGCATTTCTCCTGAGAGACAGAGATACATTCCTTAAACATCAATTGTGCAGACTTCAGTCAACTTTGATTGTTTTTAAGTACCTGCTTAGCTTTCCAGACCTCCAGTACAGGCATGCCAGCAATAATAGAATTGGGATCTTCCTGTGCTGCAGAGTTTACTGTGTCATTTGCACCAATGACCAGAGCCAAGTCCGTTTCTGAGACAGAATAGAAATATGTTACAAATGTTTTAGAACTTGCAGCTGCCTTTCCTTTATCACAGCGACACCAAAACACACAAATCAAACATGCATTAAATGTTGATAGTTCACTGTTTACTCTAAATGAAAATAAGTTAGGCCCATCCATTTGTGTCAAACCCAGAGCTGAATCTTGGCAAATACATGGGCTAATGAAAACGATTATAACCATGCACTGCTACAGGCTGGGGACTGACTGGCTAAGCAGCAGTTCTGCAGAAAAGGGCCTGGGGATTACACTGGATGAGAAACTGGATATGAGTCAGCATTGTGCCCTTGTTGCCAAGAAGGCCAACAGCGGCAGTTGTCACATTTCAAGATCAATCAATTGTGGCATAGACTATCGGATATTACAATTATTTTTATGACACCTATTCTTTATGCATCTAGGGTTTTTTTATTGTTGTTATCAGGGGATGGAGAGGTTGAAATTAGGGGAGTATTCCTGTTGCAGGTCAAGTGATTTATGTGACCACCAGAATTCCAAGATGGAGTTGTAGCTCCATCTATTCATTTCTGTACAATGTAAGGATCTAATTTTGAAAATATTCTTTCCCTTCCTTTCATCTCTCCATGTATAACTCCACTATTGCCTCCTGTCACAGCTTTTTTCTAAACTGCCTGGAGTTGTTTTACCTTGAAGCATTGCTGGAGCAGCAGTTTGACAGGGATAAGCTGCTAATTCATGGAAGTGACGTCAGTTCGCTTTCTTTTAAACACACACACAGAGGTACCAGTGCGTCCAACCCTGTGATCCATTGCACAGCCATAAAACATTACCTGATGGTGATGTCAGAGCATCAAAAACTACTTTGAGTAGCTGGCAGTGGGATCTCCTCTTATCTTCTAATATTGATGAAGCAAGTAGAATGCGTGTGGGGGATGCTGAAGTTGTGTGCTCAGAGCTTTAAGGGGTGGGGCATGCCCTCTGCGCAGTGCAGTTCACTGAGCATAAGTGGATGCTAACTGTGCTCAGCCACACTTTCAAGCCACTTGCCATCAGAGAGAGTGGGCATTTGTACTCAGTCTGCCTGTCCCCTGTGTATGCAAGGGGAGGAGCTTCCTGCATCTTTCCTGGTTTACATATCCATGCTAGAGTTGCCAACTGTATACTCGCACAAAACCGAACACCCCTGCTCTGCCCCCTGCCCCTTTCTCCGAGGCCCCACCCCCGCTCACTACATCCCCCTTCCCTCTGTCACTCACTCTCCCCACCCTCACTCGCTCATTTTCACGAGGCTGGCTCAGGGGGTTGGGAGGTGGGAGGGGGCTCTGGGGTGGGGCTGGGGATGAGGGATTTGGGATGCAGGAGGGTGCTCCGGGCTGGGGAAGGGGGTAGGAGTGCAGAGGGGAGGTGTGATGGTTCCGGCTGGGGGTGAAGGATCTGGGGTGGGGCTGAGGGGTTTGGGGTGTAGGATGGTGCTCTGGGCTGGGACTGAGGGGTTCAGAGGGTGGGAGAGAGATCAGGCTGGGGAAGACAGTTGAGAGCTCCGGCTGGGGGTGTGGGCTCTGGGATGGGGCTGGGGAAGAGGGCTTTGGGGTACAGGAGGGTGCTCTGGGCTGGGACTGAGGGGTTCAGAGGGCGGAAGGGGGATCAGGGCTGGGGCAGGAGGTTGGAGTGTGGGGGTGGGGGGGGTGAGGGCTCCGGCTAGTGGTTCAGGCTCTGGAGTGGGGCTGGGGGTACAGGAGGGTTCTTCGGGCTGGGACCAAGGAGTTTGGAGGGTGGGAGGGGGATCAGGGCTGTGGAGGGGGTTGGGGCATGGGAGGGGGTCAGGGGTGCAAGTTCCGGGCAGCGCTTACTTCAAGCTGCTCCTGGAAGCAGCGGCATGTCCCCGCTCTGGCTCCTACACAGAAACGCGGCCAGGCAGTTCTGCGTGCTGTCCTGTCTGCAGGTGCCGCCCCTGCAACTCCCATGTGCCATGGTTCCCAGCCAATGGGAGCTGTGAAGCTGGCTCTTGGGGTGAGGGCAGCGCACGGAACCCTCTGGCTGCCCCTACGCATAGGAGCCAGAGGGGGAACATGGTGCTGCTTCCGGGAGTTGTGCTGAGGAAGAAGGGAAGTGGCACCAAAACTGGCAGCAGCCCTCCCTCCTGGTGAATCTTCCCTCCCCTGGGATTTAGGGGGCCTGGCATATGTAAGATACATGCAGTCTAAGCTAGAAACACTACATTGCCACGCAAAAGAGACCATAGCTCCCTTCCCTCTTACTTTCCTACCTTAAAGTTAAGGGACTTTTGCCTCCCTAACACTCTTGCTACTTCCTGATGCCTTAGTCTTCTTTTCAGAGGCATCACGTCTTGTCTGTGATAGGGAATAGGCACTTTATTTTACTGATTCCCCTCCTCCCCCCAAAATAGGGCAGAACAAAAAACAAAAGAAAAAGACAAAAAGAACATGGAAAGGGAGGGAAAGGAAGGAAGGAAGGCAGGGAGGAGAAAGGAGAGTGACATTTCAGTTTCCATCCACTAAGAATTAATCAAAGATCTCAGAAAAGTTGGACCAAATCTTTTCAAGTTTGTCTGAAGTCCCTCATCTCTGAAATGTTATCCACTCTTTAGCTGCCAGGTCATCACAGTACTTGTGCAAAGCTTCTGTCCCTGGAGGTGGTCTGCTCTTCCATCTGAGCAATGTGAGTCATTCGGCTACATCCCTGCTCTAGAAAATCAAGCGTTCCATGATTTATGGACTTTCTTTACCTTTCAGTGCCTCATTGCTTCATTTTCTGCTTTGTCTGTCCCCCCTCTTCCCGAAGAAGGGAAGTGGCACCAAAACTGGCAGCAGCCCTCCCTCCTGGTGAATCTTCCCTCCCCTGGGATTTAGGGGGCCTGGCATATGTAAGGGGCAGTAATTTCCACCTCCCCACCCCAAATGTCAGCGAACCCAAAGGAAGATTCTACCAGATATTAGAAAAGCACGAGTGTCTTACAACGAAATTGCATCTTGCAGACAGGGTGCTCTATGTATCTTGCCGCCCCAAGCACTGCAGTGAGGCAGCCTTCGGCGGCGTGCCTGCGGGAGGTCCACCAGTCCCGCGCCTTCGGCATACCCGCCGCCGAATTGCTGCCGAAACCATGGGACTGGCGGACCTCCCGCAAGCATGCCGCCGAAGGCAACCTGACTGCCGCCCTCAAAGTAACCGGCAGGCCGCCCCCCGCGGCTTGCCGCCCCAGGCACACGCTTGGTGTGCTGGTGCCTGGAGCTGCCCCTGCTTGCAGAGCAGCTGCCTGCTCACTCATACTCCACTCACAATAATGGTAGTAGTGATACAAATTAATACTATGCCACTATTAAATAATACAAATGATCCTATATATAAGCAGTCTCTTCCCAGGCACTCTGAGTGATGATCTTTCATAATCACTACGGTATCAAATAGTATCAAAACATAAAAATACCCTCATAAAACCACAAACAGCAAGGGCAAAAAGGGGGAGGGGACTTGATACAGAAATCTGACATGAGGGTGGATTTTCAAAAGGACTCATTTTTGCCATAACTCTTCTCCCATAAAGTCACTGCTACAACTCCCATTGACTGAACTGGGATCAGAGAAACTGACTTTAAACTCCCACCATACATCTGTTTGTCCAATATTCAGAATATCACATGGTTGCCTTTCCTGATACCCTTATCACTGACACAATACAGACACATATTTGATGAAAGAAGTCATATATTTTGCTCACTCTAAAGCAAAACCCTAGTGGCTATTATGATTATCTATTAAGTAATGTCAGACATAGCTTGGCTTTTATATGAGTCAGACAAACCTTTAGTCTTATCTAGTCTTGATTCTGGTCTTTAAAAATCATTACTGTCAACCCTTCTACCTACCAAAATACTGCCTGGGAATAAAATTATAGTCATTTGGTCTAACTAAAAGCAGAAAATAAAGTTAAAATATTTAGAATGGTTTGAATCTAAGCCATCATCTTTCATCCCTTACCTGGGAAATCTTCATTTATCTCATCCATTTCTAATACAACATCATAAGGTACACCGGCTTCTGCCAATAGTACATTCAGTTGTCCTGGCATACGGCCTGCTACAGGATGGATACCAAACCTGGAAACCAAGAAAGCAAAGAAACCAAGTCATGCTGAACTAATAAATGCCGACTGATAAATGTCAGCAATCCTACACATGTGGAAGCAGTCCAGTTCCAGTACTTCATATACCTGAACCAGATGCAGAGAGAGAGCTATAAAATACTGGTCATGAAACTGCTACTTGGGAAAGAGCAATTAATGTATCTGTCTGTAATCAGTACCAGAAAGGGAAAATTGAAACACTTACAGAACTCCTTTCACATCGGGCACCCTGTTGGTTAAAAATTAACTATGTAGTCATGGCATGTTATTTGGTGATTTCATTTAACACTTAAGCCATACCCCAGAATCTAAATCACTCATGAAGACTGTGTGTCATCTGCAGTGTGTGTATATACCACACAAGAATGGGATTAGAGCCTAGGACAAATGAAATAACACTTTAAACAGATATGTGGATAAGGATTCATTCCATTTTCTAATGCAGAGGTGGCTTATTGATACACATTCTTAATATGCACTTGCAAAAAAAAAAAGCAACCACTGCTGGGAAAAAAAAGACTTTTCCAAGAATTTGACACAAGAATTGAAACACTTAATATTCTTGTCGAATATTAAGAAAATGAATGTCTGAATTCCAGAGGCTACTCAAATATTCATAGGCCTGGACTTCCCAACTGAATGCTATGGCAGACCTGAGCTCTGTCAGTGCTGAGATCATATTCATGCTCTGTTTGCTGCTAGCAGACTTCCAGCACAGATGTTTTCCTGATTAATGTGGGCAGAGATTTTTCCCCCCACAGGGAATTTGTGTTTCTAATTTGCTTTGGTGTTTTTGAAAATCCCACCCATATTTGCTATGAGAGAGCAACTCATTTTTAGAAATATCTATTAGCTCATTTGCGGACTTAAGTGTTTATTGGCGCCCCTAACCAAGGCACTCAAGTTTGAAAATTGAGCCTGTAGTATTGAATGGCAAAGTGTATTACCACGTGTATTACCACGTCATACTAAACATACTAAAGATTTCCTATTGAGGTTCTATCATTGCTTTTAATGTTTGATGTACAGTATTTGTCCTGGCCTATTTCAATGACAACATTGTGAGCCAGATCCTTAGCTGGTATAAATCAGCATAGCGCCACTGAAATCAGAGCTGAGCTCCCTTGAAATCAATAGAGCCATACTAGTTTATACCAGCTGAGGCTCACTATATGCAACTTACCTGACTTTCTTTCCTTGTTCATTAAGCATTTTCACCATGTCAGCAATGGGATACTGGGCCTTGGCTGCACAAAGACCCCAACCTAAACCATGAAAAACATGTCAGTGTTTTACAAAGGAAGCTTAGCATCCCTCAAAAAGCACCATAAAGGGCTCAATTAACCAGCATGTCTTCTGCATTAATGAATATTAGAAACCACAGTTACCACACACGGGGCCAACAAAACTCATTTGCCTGGTGGAGATGACACAGAGTTAAAGGTCAAACTGAACTGCAAAGGGATACTTTAATATGGTCGTTTAATTCAATGGTAGCACTTAATGCAGGTTTCATTGTAAATTACATTGAAAAACTAAGAGTCCTGGCTACAGCTAACTCACTCTACAACCACCATATTCTGTTTCTGCGTACAATACATATTACTGGTGGGGATGTGTGGGAAAGACGGCTTTTTGGTTTTCCAAGCTGAATTTGCAGGATTGCCATTCAGGCAAAAACTATTTTCTAACTTGTAAACTGAGCATTTTTGATATGGAGCCTGAGAAACAATATGTATGAGACCTCTAGTGCCAATTTTACAAAATCACTGTCCAGATTGAACCACACATTTAGCCTACTAACATCTCTGGGAGGTAGGGATCCATCAGCCCCACTTTTGCACATGGAGAGATTAAATCACAGAGAAGTTAACTTTCTGGCTCAGGATCACACAGCAACTGAGCGGCAGAGAAAGGAACTAGGGTGACCAGATGTCCCGATTTTATAGGGATAGTCCTGATTTTGGGGTCCTTTTCTTATGGCTCCTATTACCCCCTCCCCCCCACACACACCTCCTGTCCCGATTTTTCACACTTGCTGTCTGGTCATCCTAACAGGAACTGAACTGAGATCTCCTGATTCCAGTCCTTTCTCTAAGCCAGTGTTTCCCAAACTTGGGACACTGCTTGTGTAGGGAAAGTCCCTGGTGGGCCGGGCTGGTTTGTTTACCTGCCACATCCGCACGTTCGGCCGATCGCGGCTCCCACTGGCCGCGGTTCGCTGCTGCAGGCCAATGAGAGCTGCTGGAAGTGGCACGGGCTGAGGGACGTACTGGCTGCCGCTTCCAGCAGCTCCCATTGGCCTGGAGCAGCGAACCGCGGCCACTGAGAGTCGCAATCGGCCGAACCTGCGGATGTGGCAGGTAAACAAACCGGTCCAGCCCACCAGGGGCTTTCCCTAAACAAGCGGTGTCCCAAGTTTGGGAAACACTGCTCTAAGCACTAAACGCCTTGTCCCAAATTTTCAATTGCTCTTGTCTACTGGTGCAAAGCAGCTGTAAACCAGAGATAAGGCCAGTGTAGGATTCCCATGTATAGCAAATGTGGCCAGGACAAAAGTAGTTAAAAGGCATAGACAGGGTGCTGTGGAAACCAGTTGATTCCCAGCTGTCAGAATAGCTCATGGGAGCTGTTGTCCAACAGCTGGTGGCCTCAGGAAGAGATTGGGAGGGCCTAGAGGTGGCTTAAAGCCTTACTTCCCCAACTTCTGGTCAGGTCAGACAAAGCCCAGGACCTGATCCACTGCCTCCCAGGGGTATCGGCCACAGCTGTAATGATCTTCTCGATGCACACACTGTATGAGTCATTAGAAAAACTTACCATTGTCATCATATAGCTTATGCAGCATTAAATCCAAAGCAGACAACTGAGAGACATTTTATTTAAATCACCCACATCCCAGACTCTGATTAGAAAGAACCAAGAGATCCTTATTTAATACTGCACACTGCTCTAATCAGAATTCATACTCGTGTTCCAAATAAAGTCTCCAAATCCCATAAGACAAATTTCTTTAAGCTCCTGGGGAGGAGAATATAATCATCGTGACCAACAACAAATATTTAGGGCTATGAGCATTAAGGGCCTCATTTTCAAATGTTGCTGCAAAAATAAACAATGGCCTTTACTGTTATTCTTTGAATAATATTTTTTTTTCTTAAAAACAACATATTTGGATGGGGGACACTCAGGCACTCCCCTTCCTTCCCCCCACTTTATCCTTTCTCATTACAGAGGCCCCTCGTCAGGATGAACCATCCATCTGGCTAAGAAGGGCTGCTTGCAGCTGCATCTAGAGCCAGCCAACTGTACTCCTGGGTCAGTTGGAGGGGTTTGCTTGAGTGCAATGCTAGGTGTGTGCAACATTTCTAACCTCTGCAACCCAGAGAGCGAGGGACTGAGCCCAACACCCAAACTCAGATTCCAGATGAGCTGCCAAGTAAAGGGTTGGCGCGCTAACAAACATTCAATCCCTGCAGGCAATCCGACGCACAATAGCCATTTTAGTTAAGGATTTTTTCCCCTACATATTTGGGACCAAGGCCTTTTGTTGTTAATACACATTCAGAAAACACACTAACTTTTTGTAGTTTACTGCAATGAAAGAAGAATTTGATATGGCATATTTAAATCCACAGGACAGGATGTCCTGCAGCTAGGAGATGAGTGAAGAATGCGTCCTGATCTCAAGACATGTTTTCATAGATTCATAGATTCATAGATTCTAGGACTGGAAGGGACCT
>NW_020664418.1:33010088-33057249 GCF_002925995.2 Terrapene triunguis
GATATTGAACAGAGCCGGTCCCAAAACAGACCCCTGCGGAACCCCACATATGAGTCTATGAGAATTCAGTGTCATGAAATGGTGTAAAACTGGTGAAATCAGGCCCTCTATCCATGCAGACCTGAGGATGAGATGGATCTTTTTTCCTAAATGGCCCTGTAATGTATTTGGTGCTTTTTAACAAATCAGCTTAGGGCTTTTTAATACCAATGAGATGTAGATTACACTATCTTCGTTTCATTCCCCCAGTTTAGCAAGCTTTTTCCATGCATAGAATATCAATTTTTAAATCCCCACAAGAATCTTTAACTTTCCTAGCTAGACGTCCTTATTTTTGCATAGATATTTTATCAGTCATAATTTCTGCTCATTCCTTTAACTAACTAAGCAGAATGTTGTGCAATAACTGAGTTATCCTGACAAGCGCATTACTGAATAAGCATACAAAAATATCTGAACTCTTACCAGGGGTAATGATGACAGAGTTAGCTTCCTTTATCATTTCAATGGCTTGGTCAATTCCGACTTCGGTATGTGTTCCAACAATTTCCATAGGTTTCCCTCCACCCGTAGAAGATGTACCAAATCCACCCAAAATCACATTTGGCAAAGACCTATTCATGGCCTAAGTGGGAAGACATGAAATGAGTGCATTGATCAAAAGCAATAGTCCTGATTACATTCAGAGAACCCCCAAATAAACAGTGCATTTGATGGGAATCCTCATGTCGTTTGTTTGGAAAGGCAAGCTGCATTATTGTTCAGCTCATTAAAGTGTACTTTAACAAGACTCCGAAGACGATGCAGCAATGGTTCAATAGTTCAATATTCTATTTGGAAAGCTACAGTATCCCACTTGGCATAGAACCCATACATTTTGAACAAAGGTTTTCAGATGTGCCTTTGAGAAATTCTTATGTTTTTCAGTCATGTTCTAACCATTTTTCTTTTCACAAAGCCACAAAGGCATTGATTTGTTTAAAGAACTTCTCCCCTCTTGCTCATTATAAAACAGCATGTTTCCTCAAAACCAGTCACTGGGTGAGATTTTTCATTGCAGATTCTTTGGTCCTTGTCAAAATGCTGACTGACAGTACTGGGCTTACAAAGCAAACCATACTACTTCTTATTTCATTTTTTAAAGTAAGGTTAGATGACGGATTGACAATGCTAGAGACTGTTTATTCAGAGACCATGTACAGGGCAGGCAGCAGCAGTGCAAGCTTCCCCATACTATAATCCCACCAATCTGACCTGGAAGGGTCACATCTAACAGTGAGAGTAATTTAGCATCCAGGCCAATACTAGTGCCAGTCAGTGCCAGTTGTGGTAGTGGTTTCTGAGATCTCTAGGAACTGGAGTGAGATCACCAATTGCTCTTTGCATCTAAACACTATGTGTACCACATCCTAATTCTAAAAGCCCACCAAATAGTCATCAGACCCGCAATAACTTTTGATTATTTATGACCAGTTTGAACTGGATTTAAACTAGCAATTGATCAGTTGGGCCATCCAGTCTCTTTTTAAGACGTTCCCACAGTAGAAGCTCCAGACTTGTTTCACCAAAGTCAGCATGTTAGCCCAAGTACATATGTTGCCATCTTACCACACACATGATGTAAGAGAGAATCGCTCCAGAGGACCCAATCAAGGCACCAACAATTGTCATCAGGTTGTTATCAAGAAGGAATCCTTCTGCACACAAAGCCCATCCAGAATAGCTGTTCAATACAGTGATGACCACAGGCATATCTGCACCACCAATAGCTGCCGTAAGTGTGACTCCCTGCAATTTAATAGACACCATGGAAAGAAAAACTAAAGGAAACTCACATTTAAAGAATGACATTATTACTAACCTGTTAATTAAAAAACAAAACAAACAAACCATCCAATACCCGAGTACAAGAACTTGGCTATTTCATGATTATCTGTTATACATAATGGGTCTGATTCTGTGAGGAGCTGAGCACTCTGAATTCTCATTTACACTATAGGAGCTGAACCCACTCAGCATCTCACAGGATTGGACACTTAGTCTCTTTCCAAAACATCTTTCCAAAACCAGATCATATTTATAGCAGTGGTTTGGAGTATAGGATTACATATACATCTGACTAGACAAACAATAGCTTGTTTTACTGAACTGCCCTTAGCTAAAATGTTTTGGATCCTTGCACTATGGTTTGTGGGATCCTGCAGTGATTTGTTATGGAATTTCTTTAGGGCACCATAAATATTTTGCATAGTGCTTTGAGGAGTGCTCGCAATTACACCAAATTTTTCAGCTGATGTGCAGAGCTTCTATTTTGCTGGCATTCAGCAGAAGCTGCAGATGAATGCAAGAACTTTATATTTCTTTTGTTTGCATTGAAAGGATTCAGAGAGTGCTTTCTTGTGTGCTTACCATGATTGAGGAAAGTCCTGAAACACCAAGAAGACAGGCCATGCCGGTAGTGTAGCTTGGGTCCAGCATAAACAGCCCCATACCACCCACTGACGCTGCCAGCAACCCGCCATTCAAGTAATGGCGACCAGGTAGAAGGAGCGGTGCTGAGTTCAATAAACCTGGAATCAAACACTAAGGTGTTAACAATTCAGTCATTTTATGATATAAACATTTTTAATGTTAAAGTACAGGAACCCCAAAGAAGCGATCAGCGCAGGTACAGAATCAGAAGCCCAAAGATGCTGGTTCCACAGTGGATCAATTTATCTAAAGGAAAGTTTGGCCCATTGGAGACACAAGGCAGAGGATCGGTTGTTTGGAGCTCCTTATTTCCCAGCAGCTCTTATTCAACTCTCAGCTCCCAGGAGCTGGTCTTTTTCCACATATGAGTGTACAGCCTTTGGGCAACCCTCCAGCCCTATTGGCTATCCTGTCTCTGTCATTGAGGGGTCTGCCCAGTCAACAGTCTTTGAGGATGGGGGTTCCTCTCAATTATCAGTTTTCTGGGAGAGCAGTTCACATGCACCAGTCCCTGGTTTTACCCAGCCAGGGTCATCCTGAAGCCTCTTCAGCTCCCTGGCTGGCAACACAGTTTCCCATTTCAGCTGTGAGCCAAGGAAGCATGTTTGGCCCTAAATGTCAGCCAAGAGAGATCCTGCCATCAGACTGCTTCCCCAAACAACCACATCAGGATTTTTCATACTCAGTGATTCCCTTGACATCATTCCTATCATTATATGAAATGGGATGTGGCAGACAGCGCCAGAGCAGCTTCCCATTTAGTAGGATCAATCTGCCACTGCTAATGGGGACCAAATACTTGCCTGGAATAAGAAGCCCCAGTGACTATTTATCCTTGAAAACTATTTTGGACTGAACAGGACCCACAGCATTTGGTCTTTAAGACATTATTTCAATAATTACTGGTCATGCTACTACTGCAGATGCACCTTGTTGGACTTGAATTGTACCACATCAACACTTTTATTCAAACTCATATTTTTACATGTATATCTTGTCTGTCTTTAGTATGCCATGCACCATGAAATGGTTTGTTTATTTTTCACAAGTGTTAAATTACTGAGCAATTTGATTCGTTTTTATGGCCGTAATCCTTGCACTTCACTCTGGAGTAGCTTTTCATTGCCATATTGGAACTAAGAAAATAATGGGTCCAGATATAGTCTACAGGAGCTCTTACCACATTTTCTATGACCCCTATTTGTCCTTCTCAGGACTTTAGTCCTTGCTACATCTGAGGGAGTGTAAACAAGCACTCATTCTCCCTCTGGAAATTTACAGGAGAGGATTCGTTGAAAGCTGTCACCAATAACAATCTAATATCATCTTTTGGCCACCTAATCCCACCAAACTTGTCAAAATAACTCTGTTGTAAAAGGATGTGATTTTGGAAAGGACCTGAAAGTTAGCTACCCAGTTCCCACTGGAAGTAGCACCTCACTCCCATAGAAACTTTTGGAAATCCCATGCTAAATTATTTAACGTGACATAGAGCAAAGAAGAAAGTACCTTGCAGTTTTCCATAAGCCACTAACGAACCGCTGAAAGTTACACCCCCAATGTAGGTGCCCAAATATGCCACAGTTTTGAGAACACTGGCAGAAGGGTGAACATCGAGGTGTGGATATTCGATCATATACTCAGCAATACATGTAAGAACTGCTGCCAACCCAACCAAACTGTGAAATGCAGCTACAAGCTGTGGAAGGTCAGAGATTTCAATCCGTTTCGCAACTGTGAGACCTGTAAAATGAAATGATTTAGATCCAAGATTAAAGAATTGTATTGTATTTCATCCTCTCTTGAAGTATAAACAGGCAGTTAAGCAACAGAGGACTGTTTTCTTTCTTATGTTGTTTTTCTTTTTGTGCAATACAATAGAAACATAATAGTTGTAGGAAATTATAACCTAATTTAAATCTCCTCCAAAAGTATATTGCAAGAACATTCTGAGACAACAGACTAAAAGAAACAGAGCCAGATTTGGGCTTTGAAGCCACAACCTCTTCCTTGGGGAGGGGATGCTGCGGGCGCATCAGTCATATCTCCCAGATGTATTCTGCCCACAGGGAGCAGGCAAGCAAAATGCCCCTGGAGGCTCTGGGAGAGCACATTGCGTTCTCATTCACAAGCTGGGAATGCTCTTTCCCACCATTCCTGCTGTCAGGCCTCCAACTCCCATGTTCCTTGGAGATTACAACTCCCAAAGTTCCATTCCTTCTAGGCTGAAATGTGGAACAGAGCAGGGCTGGATTTCTACCCTGCCACAAGGGTCAGCATACCCTGTTATAAGGATCCTATGTGGCTACACAGGTATGGCCACCACTGAAGATTAGTAAACCCTCTGCCAGACCCAAGATCTGGCATTACAGTTCTAGTAGTCCTGACTACAGACCAATCGTTCAAAGATATTGTGATCCAGGAACATACTTGCTAATCCTTCTCCCCTCACCCTATTAATTATATTATTATTATTATCAAAACTATTAGCAATAAGAACATTTGGGAGAGGCATAAGTAACGAATAGGAGGATTTTAAATTTTCCTGATTTTGCTCTCCACTGCTTTTTGGAATTACATGAAGGGAAATTTCAACTGAAAAACATTCACCGCAGGGTTGTCTGTAGTGAGACTTTCAGGATTCCAAACAAGGCCACGAAAGGTAATCTAGGAGGCTCTGGAAAATGGGGAAAGGAACCTCTGGGAAATACTGTCATCATAAACTCTATAACGACAGCCACCATTTTGAACTATGGTTACTATTTCCTTTGATTGTAACTTGCCAGCAAGTGCATATTCAGGTAAAATACTTCCTAGAAATAAAAAGTATGTTTTAAGCTTAAGCCATGTGACCAAATTTAAAAACAATTTATAAGCTTTGTACATATCTGCTTCACCATCTTAAGTTCTCCTCTTAGTCAAGATTGCCAGCTTTAGGCATTAATGCACTTTCCAAATGTATTTTCTCATCCTATTATAAATAAAGAATTATTCATTGGTTAATAAACCACTAATGAATGCGGTATGAAGTCAGGCTACATGAATTGTACAATGTGTTGTACATACCTATTGTACCACCCATTGCCATGGCAGCAGACATCTGAGCGAGTACTTCTGGTGATGGGTTCAGTGCTCCTAGTGTAGCTGCTACACCACCAGCCACCCCAATCATACCTAGGGCATTGCCAAGTCTAGAAGTGTTCTGACTAGACAATCCTGCCAGTGCACCAACACAGCAAAGACCTGAGCCCAAATATATCATCTGTAAAACAATGCAAAAGTTAATACATAGTGCACAGCATTACTGCACATCCGTCTTCTCTCCTGGTAGAGGATAAGGGTGTTGCAAAACCTCCAGGATCCCCAGCTAGAGTAGGGGGAGGGGAAGTTTCAATGCCAAGAGATTATGGTTTAAGATATGAAAGATTTCTTCTTTGCATATTAGTGGAGGAGTCCAGTTTATTCAACCCCAGGTGCTGAAACTTCCTTAAGTTGTCTCCTTTCGATTCTCCATTCCTGTATTTCTCTGTCACACCACTCTGCAAACATTGCAGCGGTGACACTGACTAAACTTCTCACATACATAGCCTTAATCCCCAGTGACATATATCTGAGTACATATTTTTGGTTATTTCCATAACCATTGCACTACTATTTTCTTGCATTAGTCGTCATTGCCCTGCCATTGTGACTCATCTTCAAGTGTGTATGTGTGTGGGTTCTTACTACTCTCTCCCTAGAGTAACAAACTAATAACACATTAGTTCAAGCTTAAAGTAATTTAGTATAATTATCTTTGCTAGATTTACCATCTTTTACATTGGATGTGTTTTTAAATGGTTTTAATCAGCAGTTTCTTTGTGTGGGGAAGAAACACATTTTATCAAATCAGTCATTTAAACTGCATTTTAGAGATTGTAATGCTCTGAGATCATTCCCATTGATTTTCTGTTACTTTGATTCTTAAGTGTTTTGATTCACAAAATGTTCTGAAATCCCTACATGATGATGCATTTATAAATAACATGTGGTGTTCTTTCTTGTGTTTGAAAAGCACATGGTGATTTTATTTCACAGCACAAAAGCTCAATGTTACTTTTTCCCCACCTGTATTACTGAATCTATTGATAATCATGAATCTAAAACAATGTGACAATGACAAAAAGAATATAGGCTGCATACCCACCATTCTCTAATCACCTAGTAACCAATGAAGCTAAGACATTCCATACCCCCCTCATAAAAGCCCAGAAAGGCCATCACAAGATCCTTTGCTTGCTGTAGTTTTCAAGAACTGTTCAAAGGGGCTTTTCAAAAATGGAAATCCAAAGAGCTAAATGTGGCAGAAGTAGAGCTGACATGTAACGGTGTTATGAATACTGAGGTGTAACAATTTTATGAACATTGTATGTGACTGGGTCAGGGAGGGCAAGTTACTGTGTATAGATTTTCCTCTATGAAAGTGTTGATCTAACTTATATTGTGCTGTGGGAAGGAACACAATGGCTTCCCAGAGAAGAAAACCCATGCACACACTTGAAAGACAATGGGCAAAATTATCAGCTTCAAGGACCAGGCATCATGTCTCCAAAGAAGATGCAAGCTTGTTGTGCCAGGCTTGGAACATGGAGATCAAACAGTCAAAAGCCTTCCGGGGTTAGGGGGGATGGCAAGGGGAGGAGGGAGGCTTGACAGAAGCTAAGTAGACAGTATGACAGAGAGAGAGACTTGTGGAGGGAATCTAAAGAAATTGGGCCTTCCTCAGATCTAGGGAATGGTAAGCCTTAGGAGGAAAACCTGATATGCGTTCAGTCTGTTTTATTATTATTATTATTTAGACATGTTTTCCCTGAAATGCTTTTGTTCTAAATAAATGATACTTTGCTTTAAGGAGGCTGCTTGATAACTGAATACCACTGTTAATGTCCTGGCAGGAACAGAATTGCAGGGTCTGGCATAAGTCAGACCTGCTCAGATAAATCATAGTTAATACCATGGGACTGAAACCCAGGGCCCAATCTGAGATGGGACAATCGTGTGATTCCTCTCCAAGAGACAGGCAATGGCATGAGGCCTAGAGAAGGTGTGCTTGCAGAGACCAGGAGGGGTCAGTTTGCCCAGTAATTATGACAATGAGATCCCCTACAAAAGACACATATCCAAAATGCTCTTTCATAGCTGGGAGAAACAAAAGAGCAGTCAAAAATGGGATTCTCATAAATGGAGGGTGGGATGCTCTGGAATACTGTGATTGGTTGCTTTCTGCACTAGCTACGGGTTGCTGCAAGCCATTCTGATTTGTCAGCATAGTGCCCACATATCTGTACAAGGGAGAAGGAGAGACAATACTGAGCGTAAATATTTCTAAAGGCCATTTACCCTAGTAAGCGTAGCCAACAGGGGCGCTTGCAAGCATGTCAAAGAAGGGTGCAGAAATATGTCGACTAAACAATGCTTTGTTTGTACAAAATGCTTTTCTGGGATTCAGGAATGATTAGCTTTAAAGAGACCTTTTCCACCAAACAACTGCCGAAGCATTGCAAATGGACCTGTTTGCTATTCATCTAAATCAATAGCCGAAGCTGACAACCACCTGTCATAGATTATTTTTTGCAGGTTGTTACTATAAATGTGACTACATAATATCATAATTAGGATCCAGGCAACAGGCTAGAAGGACTAGCACTAAAATAGTTTTAATGGTGTCAGTTTGGGCTGCACATTCAGGTTTGCAGCTCTATTAGAAAGTACCAGATAATTCTCCTTCTAGAATCCTATCCGTAACCCCAACATACATCTTACTTTTTCAAATATGTTACTATTTGGGAAACACCTAATGGCCACATTTTATATTGGAGTAAATGGGTGCAGTTCCTCTGACTTCAATAGAGTTTTGCCCATTTACACCAGCAGAGAATTTGGCCCAATGTCTTTCTAACTATTGGCCTGGTCCTTGTGGTGTTAGGTCCAAATCCAGGAAGCATCCACTGAGCTACTGATTTATTTGTATCTAGAAAATAAGCTATAAACATCCACTACTGTTTCCAGTTCTTCTTCTGCTCTGTAGCTCAGCAAGATATTTATTAGATATTACATTTTTACTATCAGCACTCTTTGGTGTATTATTTCCTGGAGCCAATTGTATTGTTTAATTCCTTTAACCGAAGTATCAGGTATCCTAGACTATTAGTTTAGTATAGCTTCAAAGAATGGGGTCCCAATGAAAAACTATCCCTGATACAGCTGTTTGGGAAATAAGCTCTATTACTTTGCCTAGTGACTGCTAAATGACCTTCTGATAAATTCCAGGATATTTATCAGCTTCCTTTCCTGAAATGGTTTTGTTTAAAGTACTTTAAAGAATTAATGAAAATTGACACCTCAGTTTTTCCAGATTTTTGGTGATGATCACCTTTGTGGGTGGAGGGAAGTCTTAAGGGTTAGTAAGAGAGGACCAGTTCAATTCTGTTAGGGGTTCTGATTACTATCAGGCCATTTGCTTCACAAAATACTTTCTTTCAGTGTCTTCAGCAACCATAGCTTGCTGCTTAGACTATCTCAGAAATGAAATGATGACTCAGCTTCTGGTGTCTGTATTTAGAATAACAGCTAAGAATTTGGAGGTGAATTAGAATCATAGGGTTAGAAGGGACCGCAAGGGTCATCTAGTCTAACCCCCTGTTAAGATGCAGGATTTGTTGTGTTTAATCCATTCAAGACAGCTGGTGATCTAGCCTCCTTTGAAAACCTCCAGTGAAGGAGCTTCAACAACCTCTCTAGGCAGTCTGTTCCATTCTCCTACTGTCATTACAGTTAGGAAGTTTTCCCCGAGGTTCAATCTAAATCTGCTATGCTGTAGTTTGAACCCATTGCCTCTTGTTCTGCCCTCTGTGGCAAAAGAGAACAACTTTTCTCCATCTTTTTTATGGCAGCCTTTTAAATATTTGAAGACCACTATCATATCCCCCTTAATCTCCTCTTTTCCAAACTGAACATACCCAGTTACTTCAGCCTTTGCTCATATGGTTTGCATTCCATCCCTTTGATCAACTTTGTCACTCACGGCTGGATCCTTTCCAGTTTCTCTACATCCTTTCTACACATTGCTGACCAAAATTGGACACAGTACACCAACTGATGCCAAGCCAGTGCCCAGTAGAGTGGTACCACCACCTCCCGTGACTTGCATGCTATGCCTCTGTTAATTCAACCTAAAATAGCATTTGCTTTTTTTGCAACAGCACCCAATTGCTGACTCATGTTGAGGTTGTGATCCACGACAACTCCCAGTACTTCTCAGCAGTGCTGGTGCCAAGCCAGTTATCTCCCATTCTGTATTTGTGCATTTGGTTTTTCTTCCCTAAGTGTAGCACCTTACATTTGTCTTTGTTGAGTTTCATTTTGTTGTCTATAGCCCAGTTCTCCAATTTATCAAGATCTCTTTGAATTTCCAAAGTATTGGCAACTCCCTCAGCTTTGTGTCATATGCAAACCTGATCAGTATGCTCTCTATACCTACAGCCAGGTCATTAATAAAGATGTTAGAAAAAAAATGTGTATGTGTGAGTTTTAAAAAAAAAGTTTGTTGAAATAGTAAATCTTTTAAGAAGCTTAATTCAACTGCACAAGCAGAACTGCATTGTCTATCCAGTTTAAATGTAAGCTCCTTAGGCTAGAGACCTTCTATACCTTTATGCCTGTAAACTGCCACGCATTCTCAAGGTGCTCAACAAATAATAAATAATAATCATTTTAAAAAAGAGAGCAGGAGGGTTTCTTACTAAAGCAGAAAGAACCTGTTCAAAGGGTTTACAGAAATTCTGTCTTCCAAATCTTGCCAGGACAGCACGATGAACCTCTCAACCAATGCAGAAACACTACTGTCATGCCAAGGCAAGTAACTGATTCTGTGAGGTCCCTGCAAGTACATATATTCTTTAGGTCACCAATTTTGCTCACTCCAGTTGATAAGTCGATTGAAGAATTTCTTCTTGCAAAGAGCTACGTCTAAAGATTCTGTTCTACACAACAAGAGCACATTCTGAGGTTTGTTATAGAGGAGGTAGTTATGTTTTGTGTTGCTAGGATGCTGGGAAATGATGTAAAGTGCAGTCTGTGATCTTTGTGACTATTTAAAAGCGATTCAGAAAAGCTAGTATTGAACAGTATTACGTCTACCACCGTCTAATTCAGAAATTCCATGCTGTATTTCAACAAACTTTTTTTTTAAACTCACACATGCACAATTTTTTCCCTGCAAGGTGACACAGTAACTTGACTGTATTTCACCTTCCTTAAGAAACTCATGAAAGGACAAATAGACCATCATGGAATGGAAATGCAGAGCCAAATTCTGCGGTCTTTTATTGAATGAAATGAGTTTTGCTCGAATAAGGACTGTGGGATACAGAAAGGCTATAAAACTGTTTTCTCCTCGCTCTTAGTGGTGGACAGCTTACTAGGAAACCAGAGAGTCCGTGATCCAGTGAAAAGGGATGGAGAATATTTGCCCATGTAAGTCAATAGTTTGGCCAATACTAAAAATTAGGGGCTCAATTCTGCAAATACTGAGCCAAGTACCTATTACAGTGAATAGTCCCTTACTATATATACTGGTAACTATTAAGGCCAGCTGTAAGCATTTGCAGAATCAGGCCCTTCATTTATTTAGCTTTGCTAGCACAACTGAGCCTAGCTGCTTAGATTGCTAACCTGATAACTGAGCAAAATAAATCTGAATGTTGCCTGACCTGTTCAATGTTATATCCACTGGCAAGAGAGGCACCATATCCTCCAACAAACACTGCTCCAGGGAGGAGATAGAGATAATTATATTCCGGTGGGTCTGTAGGTCGTTTGAACATATCCAGCATTCGTTGTGTAATTAAGAAACCACCTGTTGGGAAATATACGTTTGAACTGTAAGAATAAGAAGACAGGAGTCCTTGCATGTACATTCCTATAAATAAAAAACACTCCTTTACAGCAGGTGAGGGTTATCTCTGTATTATGTTTGCATTCTGCAAACTATTTTGGTTGCAAATTTATCTCAAATGTGGTTAGCAAACTGCCTTCTCTTCTGTCCCTTGCAGAACTAGAATATTCAGTTCTGTTACTAAACTGCTGTGTTTTTTTAATAAGATTTTTCAGCATCAAACTTACTGCTCTGAAGGCCAAATCATCCCACCTCCCTCTTTCCTCTGAGGTCACACTGGATGCAGCAGGACTACTGTAATCCTACAGTGCAGAGGGAAGTGGAGAGGATTCTGGGAGGCCATGCATGGGACCTACACACCCTGCACACTACAAAGCTGAACTCCACAATGTAGTAGAAGTTTGGAGACTTGGGTAGGGGCAGGCCATGGAAGGGACTGGAGGGCCTGGGAGTATGAGAATCCATTGGCTATTCCACAGACCTGCAGAGTTAGATAAAACGAGCAGCAGAGAGTACTGCGATCATGAGACTGCAATAGAAATCATGAACCAGCTCTTCTGCTGCCCCATGGCTTGGAGGGAAGGGAAATTCCTTCCTCTGCAGCGCTGGCATGAATGCCCAACCCTGTTACACAGGCTGTACAGCTGGTACAAGATTTGCCTGTTAGTGGTCAGATGGAGAACAGGGCATTTAAAGGCGACTGTTGGGCAGGGAAAGCTCTTTAAACAGAGGACAGACAGCATGGCAAGACAAGAATGAACCTTATTCACTGGAGGAAGAACTATCTGACATAGAGAAAGCAAGAGAGAGAGAAAGAGACAGACAACCATGGAATTTGATTCAATGTCCTAGAGAAAGTAATCCTCTGGTGTTATGAATTCACTCCTCGGGCACTTTATCCCCAAAACATTCCTCTCTCTAAAGTGCCATAATTAAAATGCCAGCAGAATTCTTCATTCATTCTTCAACTTTTCAGAAAAGGTAAAAAATAATTTTCAAATGAATCAGGACTGATTTGTGCACAGTGACATTGAGAGGCTGGAGAAGTTCCATACAGCTAATATAATATTAGGGGTCAGACTGTGGCCAGCCCTACTGTTGGTGTGTAAGTGAGCGAGGAAAGTGCAAGGAGCCTTCCCCCAACCATATGCCCCTGAACCTGGACTGGGTTGGCTCAGCATTGCAACTCCTAACAGATTTAGGATCCTAAATATCATATTCAATAGGATTTAGGCACTGAGGAGCCAAAATCCCACTAACAGTCTGTGAGGCTCTTACGTATCTAAATTACTTTTGAAAATGAGATTTAGGCTCCTTTAATCAGTTAGGCATTGCAACTTTGAGTGAAGCAATGCCTAAAAACCTTTACAAGTTTGGGCTTTAGCCTCTTTGTGCCTTAGTTCCCCAGCTGTAAAATGGGGACAATAGCACGTCTCAGCCTCATAGGGATTTTGGGATTTTGAGAGGATAAAAGCATTAAAACAAGATTATAAGGTGCTCGAATACTACCGACATGGGAGCCATATAAGCACCATATACTATGGCACATACTCTCCAATTTCAAGTGTTAGGTTAATACTTGATTAAGAGATTATTGAAAGCCTTCCTAGCTATTCCCTTGCTGATATTTTAGCTTCCCACTGGAACTGCAACATTCTCGAAGAAAAAATACAGCTTTTCATCTGGTAATAGAACTCTAATTCTTAACAACATGGAGTCTGATCCAAGTTAAATTGGCACACAGGTATTTCAGTGAAATTTGTAGGCTGAAGCTTTCCAAAGCTGAGTGCCTGAAAAGCTAGACATCCACGTTCATTATTAGGTACCTGTCTTTTCACCTGATTTTCAGAGATGCTGAGGTCCTTTTGACCTCAGTGGGAGCGCCAGATGCTCATCACCTCTGAAAATCAGGCCACTTATTTAGGTACAGGTTTCAGAGTGGTAGCCGTGTTAGTCTATATCAGCAAAAAGAACGAGAAGTACTTGTGGCACCTTAGAGACTAACAAATTTATTTGAGCATAAGCTTTCGTGGGCTATTATTCAACAAAAAAACCCCTTCAAAAACAGACTTCAACGAGAAACTGCAAAATGGACATCATTAAGTTAGGCTTGAATAAAGACTGGTAGTGGATGAGTCATTACACAAACTATAAACTATTTCCCCATGCTTAATTTCCCCCCTATTGTTACTCACACCTTCTTGTCAACTGTTTGAAATGGGCCATCCTGATTATCACTACAAAAGTTTTTTTTTCTCCTGCTGATAATATCCCACATTAATCGATTAGTCTCACTGGAGTTGGTATGGCAACCCCCATTTTTTCATGTTCTCTGTGAATATCTTCCTATTGTATTTTTCACTGCATGCATCTGATGAAGTGGGCTTTATCTCACAAAAGCTTATGCTCAAATAAATATGTTAGTCTCTAAGGTGCCACAAGTACTCCTCGTTCTTTTTATTTAGGTACCTTATTATTGTCTTAGGTGTATAACTTTAGTCACACTGAATACTAGAAATATCTACAGTGTTGCGGTTGAGGAGGGAAATGGGTAAATAAATAAATAAATAAATGGAGATATCCTATCTCCTAAAACTGGAAGGGACCTTGGTAGGTCATTGAGTCCAGCCCCCTGCCTTTACTAGCAGGACCAAGTACTGATTTTGCCCCAGATCCCAAAATGGCCCCCTCAAGGATTGAACTCACAACCCTGGATTTAGCAGGCCAGTGCTCAAACCACTGAGCTATCCCTCCCCCAAATGGGTAAAATGTGATAGTGTTTACCCTTTACTGTGTTCTCTTAGAGCAGAGGCTTTACAGTAGCTACTTATTTCTGCTACAGAAACTGTTACTCCTAACATAAGCTTCCACATAGGCATTTACTATTAGAAAATCAAGTTAATCTATTTAAGGTTGTGTGCAACAAATCCGTGGGAATTAAAATACCACTAGAGCCAAATTTTCAAAGGGACCTTCTCCTGGCCTCCAACTTTGCTTACAGTATAGTCCAGTTTATCAGTTTGTCTATTTCCTTGTCCATTAAAATTCAGACACAAAAATGCCAACAGACAAAATCTCTGGCCTGTAAAATGTTCAGCTTCAACAAATTATAATTTAATTCAACAAGGACTCAGTCCAGATTCTAAATCTGCACATGCAGTGTTGGGCATGCCCATTTTGGCAAATGTGAACAGCGTGTGTGTGCACATAGGGTAGTTAAATGTCTCACAATCCAGTGTCTGAGTGTAAATGAAGGTTTTTAGTGTGCGAAAACTTGCAAGTACAAATTTAGAAGCCATTTTAGCAGCTGGCATTTCACAGAGCACAGAAATGTCATGCACCAATGTACAGAAATGTATAATATTTCCTATAAAGTCAGCATACACAGGTATTCATCATAAGATATAGAGGAAAACATTGCTTACCTGCAATATTGACAGAAGAAACAAATGCAGCTAGTAAGGCTAATGTTTGAGGCAAGCTAGAAGGAAGGTAAGATCCACCCATTAAAACCAAACCTCCAACAGCAGTAAGACCTAAAGAAAACAGAATAAATCAATACTTGATGACAAAATACATACAAAGAATTAATAAATAATTGATCAGCGGCAGAAAGGAAGAAACCAGCGAGAAACTACAGCCGGTAGGGGCAGAAGCAGCCAAAGCAGGGACCTCCCGCAATCCACAGAACTTTCTATGGTCTTGACTGGACTTTCTGTGCCCGTTTGCTCCCATCCTCTCCCAATTCTCCCTCGCAGTCTCTTCACCTCAACTTCTCTCCACACCTGCCTCTTGCTCTCTTCTCCCCTGCCCTTTTCCCTTCACCCTCTCTCTCCTCACCTTTCTTTCCATTTAGCTTATCGCCTCCAGGGCCGGCTCCAGGCACCAGCTGAACAAGCAGGTGCTTGGGGCGGTCAAGGGAGAGGGGCGGCACCTGAGGCAATTCCGGGGCGGCAGGTCCCTCACTCCCTCTAGGAGCGAAGGACCTGCCGCTGAACTGCCGCCGCCGATCGCGGCTTTTTTTTTTTGGTTTTTTTTTTTTTTTTTTTTTTTTTTTTTTGCTTGGGGCGGCAGAAATGCTGGAGCCGGCCCTAATCGCCTCCTAACTACCCCCACCCCCAATGATTATGTCACTAACATGATGTTTGCTGCCATCACACTGTTCACTCTGCTTGTGTGTTCTAGCCCTTTCCCCACCCAGTGCCTGTCTGGTCTATTGAGACTATAAACTTTTTGGGGCAGGGACTGTCTGCTACTCTGTGTTTGAACAGTGCCAGCACAGTGGGGCCCAACCTAAAATAACCTAAAAACCATGATTAGTAAATAATATCAGCAGAGTATTGCTAAGGTTATTACCACATGAAATCCATCACATTTAGATAGTATTGCATCTCACTTCTTCAGGAAGCTGAGTGAAGACACATTTCGATAATCTTAGCTGTGGTCTAGGTTCCAAGAAATTCAGTTTTTGCCCAGCTATGAAGGTACAGCACACTACTTGTAAGATCACTATTATACTATTATTCATCATTCACACCATGCAGGGTGTGTGCTAGGTGCTTTGCAGGCATGTAGGAATACACACACTCTCTATAGTCAAGGGGCTAGACTGTGCCTTGAACCCACAGGGCCATTTGGGGGGGAAGTAGGGAGTGGCCGATGGAAACTAGGGGTTGTGCCTTCCTTCCCAGAGCTCCCAGGTGTGCAGGAGAAGGGTCCCGATTGGCTAAGGCAGCATGCTCCCCTCTCAGTCCCCTGTAGCAGGGAGAGGCTCCAGCAGTAGGTCACTACACTGCTAAAAACTCCGGTGTAGAAGAGGGAGTCATGGCTTGGGTGTATAGAGAGCCATGTAGGGTATATACCCTAGGGCTCGGGCATGTCTTTACTCACCTAAACAGTGCCTCACTATCTACATGGCTATTTGTACCTGTGCTGTGGGATGTGTGTGTGGCGTGCAATAGGTACTCTATACTTTGACGTAAGGAGGATGCAGTGTAGACCTACCCTATAAGAGAAGAGTCTCTATACTTCCTCCCCGCCAAGTGTAGAGATTATAGTAGTACCAGACTCCTTGCATTCTCCCCCACACACACAGCTATAAAAGGGCCAGGTACAAGCTGGCCCCTACACAGATCAAAGCGAGAAAAAGGATGCGGAAAGGAATAGAGCCTACAATGTGCCTTATACAGTGATGCTAGGCATACCCACTTCTTGTAATTGCCATGATTTGTGTGACATTCTTCCCCATCCTATCATCCCTCACACAGATATTTGTATCTGTTATACAATTGGAATAGCCAATAGATTGGCTTTATCTTTAAAAGGGATGGTTCTCACTCAGCCCTTGGGCTGTGTGATTCTAGTGAGTTCTCTGTGGGGAACTTCACTGGGGATATAAGTAAAAACTAAAGGTAGAACTGCCTAGAGCACCGAGCAAGGATTTGAGAGGCAGGAACTCCTGACTTCTAATCCCAGTTATAACAGTAACTCACTCTCTGGCCTTGGGTAAGTCACTTACCCCCTTTGTGTCTCAGTTTCCCCATCTGTATAAGTGTCCCAGCAGAGATTTTGACCCTAAATCTCTCATAATAAAACACACAAGAGAAGAAAGGAGCGCACTTACCAGAAATTGCATTTGTTACTGACATGAGGGGTGAATGCAGGGCTGGTGTGACACCCCAGACAGTATGATAGCCAACGAGTCCAGCGAGACCGAATGTGGTCACCATTTGAGTAAAAGCAGCATTAGGAGAAATAAGCCCCAATCCTAAAACACCTGTCAAGCCTAAAAAGAAAAGCACATGCTCAGAAGAATAAAAAAGGCACTTTTCTTTATTAGTTGTAAAATAAAAACAGAGCAAGATCCCAACCCTAGTCCAATGAAGCTTTGACATCAATGGGAGCAGGAGAAGGCTCCTAGACATGCGTTTACATGCATAACTTTTACTCCTTGTTTCTGCCAGAACTAAACCTTGCCTAGAGTAGAATTCAGTTCACCAATTTATCTGTTCCAGCCTTAGGATCCAGAGCTGGAGATGCCAACAATAAAAATCTCTGAAATGCAAAATACTTAGCTTGAGCAAAGCAAAGCAGAATAGTTGATCAAAAAAAGCAAAATGAAAAATGGCTTTGATTCTCCAATGACGTCTCACAACCTTCAATGCTCTAGTAGGAAAAAAGACCACAGTGTAGCAGCTGTATATTATTGAAACAAGCAGACCACACAAACATTTCAACAATATTCCACTGGTAGAAACTCTATTATCTCCTTCAGTACAATATTTGTCTTCTTGGCCATACAAACTCAAATTTCAAAAATTGTTTTTCCTCTAAGAAAAGAATGCACCATCGTGACAGATACATGGCTGAAATTATATATATATATATATATATATATATATATACTGAGGGTCAGTTTCTGCCCCATTCTGTAGCACTTTACTACTTACAAAGACCCAGTACAATCAATTGGACCACCCTCTGAGCAGAGTAGTACTCGTGAGGAAGGGTGACAGAAACTGGCTCTTAGTGGGGAAGTATCAATTTTTGAAGTGCTAACCAGCCTGAGAAGGCTTTATTGAAGTATTTAAACTTGCATTTGGCAGCATTAATCAAAGAAAACAGATCTCCAGAGTGGGATAATAAAGTGATTATACTCCAAGGACAGGATTCAGTAATGAAGTTATCTACAAGCTGATTACCCAGTGATGGCAAAACCACTGTGATGAGGCCATGTGGGAGGTTTTTTGGATCCCACACAAGGATGGAATTAGGGAAGATTTGCTAAATGAAAGCAAGTTCTTAGATCTTCCTCCACCCCCACCCCACACCCCGTCCCCACCCCTTTAAAATCCATTTTCTCCACTGCCAGAAAATCCTGTTCCTTGGACTAATGGCTACTCCTTTTGTTGCTCATTTATCTGGCACAAGATTTCAGAAGATGAACAGCCCTCACAAAGGTGTGTTAAAATGTCCTGTCATCACTTACATTAAAGATTATTTTTATATTAATTCTACCCTTGTTCTTTTTAAAGAAACTTAATAAAGACAGAATAATGCAATGCTGTTTATGAGTGAAAACATTACTAGCTAAAATCAAAACTTTGTTATCCGGTTTATTTTCCATTTTAACACAGTATTTTTCAAAGTATAATAACCAGAGCACTGGCAATGACATTTGGGAATATATAGTGTATTAAAAGCCTGATTCCAAACTCTTTGAAGTTAGAGTCATTCATATCAATGGGCTTTGGATCTGGCCCATACATGATATAATATTGTCTCTTTATTATATATGCAGTTACTAGCAGGGCAAGTTTCTTGGTTATGCAAAGTATGGAATGATTTAACATAGAACATCAGAAAACTAACCTATACCCTACCACCATTTTCTAGCCTCTCATTCACATGGAAAGGAATTTAAGTTAGCAGATCATTTAACCTGTTCTGCTACTTCTCAGTATTAAGACACTGTGCATAGCTCCAATTCAGGAGTTGGTTTTATTTGCAAGTAAATACAACTTATTCCTAGCAAGACATGTTTAAATGCCATGCAGATTGAAGGAAATGCAAACAAAATGGATTGTGCAGCCAAATATTTCTTGGTGAATCATTTTTACCTGCTGTGTAAACTCCAGCTGATGTCATGGTTTTTCTGAATGGTGAGATGGAGGCTTTTTTCTCAGATTCTAGTTCTTGCACAGTTTTTTGTTTAGCAGGGACAGAAGGTGGCATTGTTCTTGGTAAAGGTGCTGGAAATAAATTCTTACCTTCCTGTGACAGAACAAGACAATGACTATGATGGATTCCTGTGGCATTTTGCCCTCCATTATATTAGGGTCGGATCCTATGACATATACTCATAGGCGTTGGCTCAGTGAAGGCACAGGGCTTACTCAGATGAGTAAAGATACAGGATTTGGCCTTTATTTTTTATTACACCAATGAAAGAGCACAGATAACTTTATTGTAAAGATCATAGAATCATAGAATATCAGGGTTGGAAGGGACCTCAGGAGGTCATCTAGTCCAACCCCCTGCTCAAAGCAGGACCAATTCCCAAGTAAATCATCCCAGCCAGGGCTTTGTCAAGCCGGGCCTTAAAAACCTCCAAAGAAGGAGACTCCACCACCTCCCTAGGTAACGCATTCCAGTGCTTCACCACCCTCCTAGTGAAAAAGTTTTTCCTAATATCCAACCTAGACCTCCCCCACTGCAACTTGAGACCATTGCTCCTTGTTCTGTCATCTGCCACCACTGAGAACAGCCGAGCTGATTGTAAAGATCCTGGTTTTAATAAATTAGAATTTTTTAAATCTATCTTTTAATTAAATAACCTTAGGGCTGCAAATTAGCATTGATTGCTGCATTCAGTCGGTGGTGAAAAGCACCTTTGGCCTCTCCAGCCCCGTGAGTTGCAGCACAGCATCTGGCCTGATATCTTTTAGGTCTATTACATTTCTCTCTAACAACTCCTCTGACACACATTAGTTTCAGCCTGCCAATATTTAATTATTGTGCATGACTATGCTTTGGTCTAATGATACCTGAAGGCAGATATGGATCCTTGTGAATTCACCTTATCAACAGAAATACTCCTTACTCTACATTCCATCCAAAATAAACATCCTTGCAAAAAAAATCAGTCTAGCCAAAGAAATTTCTCTTGTTTGGAAAAAATCTCAGTCAACACACAAGTGATCTTAATTGTCATTTCATTGCCTGTTCAGTTTCCTTGCCCCTTCTCCCTCAGTGACAGGGGCAGCAGATTTATGAAAGGATGGTGATTTCTGCTACTAAGATAGACTCTGGAGGATGTTGAGGGGCAGTTGTATGGGGTTGCAGTCTATCCCATTTTCCTTTCCATACACTGAGGGTTGAACGCTACTGCTTCAGAAGAATATTACTGTCTTAAGCAACAGTGCCCTTGTTCCTCCCACACTGATGTGACTGCATCGCAGAAACATCCTCCAGTCAATAAAGAAGCCTTCCAATGTTAACACTAACCGACATTATTTCAAGAACCATGCATAGCTCACACTTCCACCCACCCATCTCACTCCTTGGCTGAATACATCCTCTCATGTTCCCAGCACATATTGATCCCAGAGCAAGAAACCTCATCTGACACTTGAATTCATATCTCCCAAATCACTGAGCTAATGGATCAATCCTCAGTCTTGAATTCTTATTTTTTGAATCCCAAATCGATGGCACAGCTTTCATTTGAGACTTTTATTAATCTATATTTTGCCCCTAAATATCTTAGTGCTTGGAACATTTAAAATATAAACTGCCTGCATTGCACCATTATGAATATTATAAGATCTAGCCATTGAGATGATTTCCTGGATTGGCTAATAGGAACATTTATGTCCTTCCTAATACATTTTTATACCCATTTATCAGCAATTTAAAAATGAGCTTAAAACTCACCTTCATTACCATGGTTCCTCTAATGACATGATCAATAGTCCCATAATCAAAATTATCTTTTGGCTCAAAATGAAAATATTCTTTGTCAGGAGAAATAGCTTTTAATAATTTCAAGATGTTGTTGGAATACAGGCTACTGGCCTGAGTTGCCATTCTACTTGGCAAATCTGTATAACCAATGTGAACCACACCCTGATGAGAAAGAAAAATAAATGTATGTCAAACCTTTTCATGTATTATCTTGAAAACTTTTCATGTGTTCTCCACAGACCTGATGCATATTTTACAAATGCTTATAAATCAAATTCACATATTACTGCAGACACTTCTTTCCAACGCTTTGTTTTACAAGTTAAGGGCTCTCTTTTAAAACTAATAGCTTACTCTGATGTCTGAACAAAAAAACCCCCAAAAAATCAGCAATTTTGTCAGCAAGCCAGAAACCGAACAAGCTGGGAGGCCAGTTGGGGAACCATATGGTGCTTATTTTGAGAATAAGAAGTCAAGCGCTTTTTAAAGTTTGAAAACACCTTTTGTTTGTCTGATAAAGATCACATTGCACAATATGTTTCCCAGGTTAACTGCACTCCAATTAGTTCCAAAAGGAAGATATGATTTTAGATACCTTCATTTTCTATTCTTTGCAAACACACAGAAGAGGATAAAATTTCCTTACCAACATCTCACAGTATTAAAGCTTAAGTATGTGGACTATTGAAAATAAAATAATTCGAAGCCTATACTCTCAAAACAACTGCATATGCTCTACCTTGGATGCTGTGCCCAAAATTCTTGGGGTTTTTTTCTTTTAATTTATCCTCATTATAACGCATTCCATTATTAGCCATCTGGATTGTGCAGCTGCCAACTTATCCCATATGTAGCCACAGGTGCTGGCTCCAACACATGTTCAGGAGTAAGGCAAAGGATATAATATTCAAGTATGGCAACCACAGACAATATCAGTGCAAGTTGATACTGAAACACCATAGCTGGGACTGCTCTTTGCAGCTGACTTTCCAGAACACAGCCCCATCCTACTAGCCCCTGTCTAGAATATTGTGGAGGCTCTAATGATGCTATTAAGGCTCTATGCCCCATTTCAATTGTTCATTTAGTATATCCCATCCTAACAGCTTGCACAGCCATTGGCTCCTACAGGGGGCTTTGTGTGCCTCCCCTGCAGTGAAGCCACAGTGACCCCTAGTGGCTTCAAACGTCAGTTCCTTTCAAAGACAAAGGTACAAAATTCTGAAGTTTGGGAAAAATTAGAAAGGATTACAGAGAGACCTCATCTCTGATGGGAGGTCGGCAGGGAATAGTGGTCTATCATTGCTCTCTGTTCAGAGAACAATTACACATCAGGAATGTTATCTTCTTCAAGAATATTTGTTGTCATAGTTCAGGACTCTAAAGCTACTGCTGGAGTTAATGGTTTTGGAACTAGTTAGGGTGGAAAATTAAATGAACAGCTGTAACACTGCATGTAACATTCATAGTGTTCATACAGTCCCCACTATCTGAAACCCTACAGTAAGCAGTTATGGGCTATTCTGCTCCCAGGGAAAGCTTCCTCTTAATCAACAGAAAGATATTGGCTAAAGCCCTAAGCTCTGTGTGTTTGCCTGCTGGATCTTCATTCCCTACTTCAGGTTCTCATTACCATGAGTAGAGAGCTGCCCCTCCTTTACATTTTTATCTTTTCAAACAGTTGTCCTTATATCTTTGTAAAGAGGCAGGCAGGCCTCACACTCCTGATGATACCTGAGGAAACAAAGCAAGACCAACTACAGCCTGAGCACTAGGGCTGTGCATGGTTGGACAGTAGTCCAGCCAGGGAGACTAGACCACAGGGGAGAATGGGGTCTTGGGGTACCCAAACTACAACTCCCATGAGGTCCACAGCCCTTCAGGCAGATACAGATTAATCTTCAGCTGATCCAAAACAAAACATTTCAATTCAGTTCAACAAAGTGAAATACTTTCATTTAGAACAACCTGACCCAAAAATGAAATATTTTGTTTCAATTTTCCTGATGGAAAATCAAAACATTTCAGCAAGATCTAAATTGTCAGAGGGGAAATATTGATTTTGCAGATACCACATTTTCCATCAAAAATTATTTTGATGGAAAATTCCCAACCAGTCCTATTAAGCACAGGACTGGGAGATAAACCCAAGTGAGTAACCCAAACCAGGCCCAACCAGCAGCTGGTTTGTACCGGTAGGTCTTATTATAAGCCTTAGATAAACTCAAAGGATGCACAGATGGAGGGGAAGTCAGCTAGGCCAGCCTGGAGAGTCCAGCGGCACAGGTAGGCAAAGTTGCCAACTCTCAGAATTTTATTATGCGTCTCATGATATTTAGCATATTTCGTAGAGCCCCAGCTGCTAGAAACATGTTGCAACTAGAGTCTCAGCTTTCACTGAAAAAAGTAAGTTTCTAACCCTCATGGCAGCAGAGAAACACTTGAAAACATGAACCCTAAATGTTCCAACACCAGGAGGCAAATAAAAAACCCTCAATATTTAATATTTTTACACATCATTATTTTTGGAGCCTGACTCCATGATTTTTGTAGTCTTGGGGCTGGCCATACTGGGAAGGGGAAGATAGTTATGGAAAAGTGCCTTAATCTGGTCCTTTGTAACAATTCAGATTAAATATATGTTTTAGCAACAGACAAATAATTACACCTTTATATCATTTTACAGTTCTACATTGTACAGATGAAATCAAACTTCATCTAAAAATGGCAATTTTCTATGTTAAAATTGACAGTTCAATATTGTTAAATAGTGAAATTGACCATTGTTAGTTTTATAAGTGATTAAATAAAATGAACCTCTAAGTCAAATTTCCTTTGCTTTTACTATACTTGGACTTTGGACAGCTCCACCGTTTTGTTAGTAAAGCTCTGGGGATGAATTTAAGGGCATTTATGAATACGGTTATTAAAAACACTGTAACCATGCTTATAAAAATCACAAAGCATAAAATCTTCAAAGATGGAATGGTGTCTGGACAGTATTCCAATTTGTGGTTTCATTACTTGTGAAGTGAAAGACTCTGCTTTATTATCCTGCCACACAATAGTAAGTATTCATGACAGACATGCAATGGCTTCAAGGAAACATGGCCAGTGCTTTGTTACTAGAATGTTTATTACTTTTTAGTTTCTTCAGACAATTGCAATATTGTTTCAATTTTATATGCACTTCAACCATTTCTAATAAGCGTTGACTTTTATTCTACAGACCTCGTGAATATAAAGCTCTCCAGGATGAGTCGTTTCCACATTGCCACCAGCCTCAGATGCAAGATCCACAATTACCGATCCATCCTTCATTGACTCTACCATATTCTTTGTGATTAGGATTGGGGCTTTTTTCCCTATTGCAAATTAAAAAATAAAAGTAAAAATCTACTAATTGTTATCATTGTATACAGCAAGATTCTACCACAGAAACTGAAGATGTGCAAGGAAAACATCTAGTATATTGTGGGTGCTACTGGAAATAAATAATAAAATACTAATCATACTAAACCTAGACAATTCAAAAGAAGCCATTCTAATCCATGAAATAAATATTAACTGGAGCCCAAACCTGAAGCCCTTATTCATCCATAATTACTATTGATTGTCTAACTGTATTCATATCACTAATCTGGAAATGTTCATAGGAACATATATTTAAGTCTGCAATAATCATAAAGCTGCACCTTACCTGGTATAAGGGCAGTACTAATAAGAATATCCACCTCTTTACACTGTTTGGCAAATAATGCCATTTCTGCTTCAATAAATTCTTTGGACATTTCTTTTGCATAGCCTCCAACACCTTCTCCAGTTTCAGCAATATTCACTTCGAGAGGTTCTGCTCCAAGGGATTTAAACTGCTCCAGTGCTGGCAGCCTGCATGCAAAGTACAGAGATGACAGATATTGGATTATTGCAGTTTGCTATTTTATCAAGGCAGACATTGCATGATTACATTACCAGTTGCAAGATGACAGCAGTTCGCAAACTCTGTTACATTAATTTACAGCAAAGAAAAACAACATAGGCCCTAATTTTGCATGAGCGAAGCTCTGCACCAAAGCAGAGCCACACTGAATTCAGGGTTTCTGGTTCTCCTCTCAGGATCCTGGACATAATTACTAAGCGGTATCTTAGCTTCTTCTAAACTTTCTCATTGAACCAAGACTTCAAGATCTTAATAAACTACCAGTGAATTGGAAAAAACCAGTTATATATCATATGCAGCTGTACTATTAGGCTTTTTCCATATCTAAATGATAATATTTTGCATTATCTTGCAAGTGGGATTTTGATCCAAACTAGACCTTGGACTTGAATGCAGCCAACTTGAATGTGCATAAGCCTGGGGCACATGTGCAAGCAGGGAATTTATGTACCAGTATACCCATACCGCATGTGTTCATTGGCTCTTCTGCGTGCTCACTTCACGGTCTTACACCAGAGATGAATTTGAGACATTAGTTTCAAAGGGAATTTCACGGATGTAACCAAGAGCAGGATTTTGCCCAGGATGTTTTATACAAACCTAAGTACAGTATTTTAGAATCTAAACGGATATTTTCTTACCCTACCTGGTGTCAAATCCCCTGACAATGGCTCCCATTGCTCGGGCAGCTCCCGCAGCAGCAAGCCCAGCCACGCCACCACCAATTATCAACATCTAGAGAGATCAAACACATGGAGAGTGAGCCAAGTGTATTCTGTGTCCTACCCCCACTCCATGCCCAGTGTATTATATCCCTTATCTTCAAAAGCACTTGAAGTTACAAGAGTATCTGATGCTACTAAATGTAAGTACTTCAAGGAAGTTTCAAACCTTATCACAACTATGTAAGTACTTAAATAACCACCTGCACAAGGTGTGATATATACAAAATAAGATCAGGTAGAAAATGGTTAGCTATTTAAACCCTTAAGTAAAACAAAACATGAATAGGGCTAATCTTCCTACACCAGCAGGACTCAAATGTTCACTCTGGAGCATTGGTAGTGGAGGAAATAGGCCTGATTTAATCAGCTATTTAAATGCTTTGCTCTGTTATAGTCTGGCTTTTCCCCAGATGGATGTTATAGACCAGGAGCAGGCAAACTTTTTGGCCTGAGGGTCACATTGGGGTAACGAAATTGTATGGAGGGCTGGTTAGGGGAGGCTGTGCCTCCCCAAACAGACAGGTGTGGCCCGGCCCCGGCCCCATATCTGACACCCCCCCGCACATCTTGCTCCCTAACGGCTCCTGCCCCATCCAACCCGCCATGTTCCCTGCTCCCTGACCAGGGCCGGCTCCAGGGTTTTGGCCGTCCCAAGCAGCCAAACAAACAAACAAACAAACAAACAAAAAAGCCATGATCGCGATCTGCGGCGGCAATTCGGCGGAAGGTCCTTCGCTCCGAGCAGGAGTGAGGGACCTTCCGCCGAATTGACGCCGAATAGCTGGACCTGCCGCCCCTCTCTGAAGTGGCCGCCCCAACCACCTGCTTGGTAAGCTGGTGCCTGGAGCTGGCCCTGTCCCTGATGCCCCCCGGGACATCCACCCCTCCCTGTCCCCTGACCACACCTGGACCCCCCGCCCCTGACTGCCCCCCCCACCCCATCCAACCCCTCCTCTCATTCTTGACTGCCCCCGACCCCTGCCCCCATTCAAGCCTCCTGTTCCCCGTCGTCTGACTGCCACAACCCCTATCCACACCCCTGCCCCTGGACCACCACCCCGAACTCTCCTGCTCCCTTACCGTGCTGCCTGGAGCACCAGTGGCTGGCGGCACTACAGCTGCACCGCCCAGAGCACCAGGACAGGCAGCTGTGCCGTCCAGCTGGAGCCAGCCACGCCACCGCGCAGCACAGAGCACCGGGTCAGGCTGGGCTCTGCAGCTGCGCTGCCCAGCAGGAACTCGTAGCCCTGCCGCCCAGAGCATTGCGCTGGCGGCGCAGTGAGCTGAGGCTGCGGGGGAGGGGGAACAGCAGGGGAGGAGCCCGTGGCTAACCTCCCGGGCTAGGAGCTCGGGGACGGGCAGGAGGGTCCCACGGGCTGGATGTGGCCCACGGGCCGTAGTTTGCCCACCTCTGTTATAGATAAAATTCTGCCCTCAGAGTGTAATGTAAACTTCAACTCCTACTGAAATGGTATCAGTCCCTTGTTGAATAACATATTTTGTTGGGGGATTATTTTCCTTAAACAAACAAACACACACACACACAAACCTCTCATGAATATCTGTCTCTAGGCGTGATGTGATTAAATGCATTTGTGGCACTTAAATGATTTCATAGGATCAAACATTTGCCAAAATGCTTCGAAAAGCCAAGTTAGAACAGAACTAGGGCCAAGTTCTCCTCTAAGGCCATATCTACTCTACGCACCCTACAGCGGCATAGTTGTGCCGCTACAGCAGTGCAGCTGTAAGGTACGCAGTGTAGTCACTCTTTGTCAGCAGAAGACAAAATAGAACCACCCCCAACGAGGAGCGGTAGCTTTGCTGGTGGGAGATCTTCCCCCAACAATAAAGTGCTGTCCACACTGGTGCTTTTTGTCGGTAAAACTTTTGTCAGTCGGGGGGTGTTTTTTTCACACCCGTAACCGACAAAAGTTTTGCCAACGGAAGTGCAATGTAGGCAACTCCCTTTCACCTCAGAGGCATTGCACTTGTGTAGAGGAGAGCAGAATTTGGCCTGCTATCAGCCATATTAGGCATAAACCTGTGCTTGGGGCAGTGTGGAGCTGCACCTCTCCAGAAGGAGCTCTGAGAGCTCCTACCCACACAGAAAAAGTGGACCCAGTGCACCACCCTCACATGGGATTGCTGTGAACAATCCGCACGGCAGCCATCCAGCTCTGGAAGTGCCCCTGTTTCTGTGACGTTGTGCAGTCTATATGGTTTTATAAAAATATGGTAATAAGTGAATATAATGTAACTGGGATATGCTTCATGCAGAAGGTCTCTTGTAAGGTATCATTACAAAGCTTATAATCTACTGAGTGTGATCATCCTATTTGTATAGGTGTACCATTCTTGTATCTGGAACTAGAAATATAAAATAGAACTCTGAGGGCCTATTGTAATTATGCAAAGTGTGGGCCATTAATGGTGGTTTGGAATCTTGATGACTCCCATTAAACAGGACCATTGTCTGTAGATGGCTGTGTTTTACCTGTGAGTCTTCCTGTATATGTGTGTGCTGGCAAGTGGCTAATGAAGTCTTGCAGTGACATGTGATCATGTCACCTGAACTGGAATCCATCTTTAACCTGGTGCTTTTTCAGTGAGGGGGGGGTGGAAACCCAGAGGGACAAAGGATTCCCACCTTATGCAAAAGATATATAAAGGGGTGGAACAGAACAAAGGGAGGGAGAGGAGAGGAGCCATCATGAAGAATCCCCTAGCTACCACCTGAGCTGGAACAAGAGCTGTACCAGGGGAAAGAATTGTGCCCAGGCCTGGAAGGTGTCCAGTCTGAGGAAAAAACTTACTGAAGCAGTTCTAAGGGTGAGATTATCTGTATTCAGGTTGATTAGACATAGATTTGCGCATTTTATTTTATTTTGCTTGGTGACTTACTTTGTTTTGTCTGTTACTACTTGGAACCACTTAAATCCTACTTTCTGAATTTAATAAAATCACTTTTTACTTATTAATTAACTCAGAGTATGTATTAATACCTGGGGGAGCAAACAACTGTGCGTATCTCTCTATCAGTGTTATAGAGGGTGAATAATTTATGAGTTTACCATGCATAAGCTTTATAAAGGGTAAAACAGATTTATTTGGGTTTAGACCCCATTGAGAGTTGGGCATCTGAGTGCTAAAGACAAGCACACTTCTGTGAGCTGTTTTCAGGTAAACCTGCAGCTTTGGGGCAAGTAATTCAGCCCCTGGGTCTTTGTTTGAGCAGACGGGTGTGTCTGGCTCAGCAAGACAGGGTGCTGGAGTCCTGAGCTGGCAGGGAAAGCAGGGAGCAGAAGTAGTCTTGGCATATTGGGTGGCAGCTCCCAGGGGGGTTTCTGTGATTCAACTCGTCACAGTTTCCACTCAGCCCCCTTTGAGAAGGCTAGTACCTTAGGAAGTTCTAGTGGAGAGCAGTCTCTGCAATCTGGAGAGCTCAGGTACTGCAATTATATCTGGTCTCTGGGGCAGCGGGGGAGGGGACACATGGGGGGGAAGGCTCCTTATGCCCCACCCACCCGTGTAAGGAACAGGTACAATCCGGCCCTAGTACAAATAAAGTTGCAACAAAGGGAACTGTAACGGCTATACCCTAGATTTCCTAGAAAGGTCATATGATGGAGTTGCACTCCCTGACTACACTGTCAGTCAGGACACTCAGTACAGAATTTTACTCCACACATCTCATCTGTACAATCCATACCTTTGCAGGAGGCACCTTTCCAGCTGCTGTTATCTGACCAGTAAAAAATCGACCAAAATGATTAGCTGCCAGGATTACAGCCTTGTACCTAGAAAATGCAGATAAAAAAACATTGCAGCAATGCAGTAAAGCCTCTGCAGACAGAGCATAAGGATAATTATGCCAAAGGTATCATTAGGTACTGTCCCTTCCTGGGTACCACACACAGCTGGGCCAAAACCCTTCAGACAAATATGCAGACCAAATCAATGACATAATTAATAGAAACCCCACAAAACAAACAACAGTTATTGAACATCTTAAACCAATACATCTGCTAAATGAAAAAATACATTCAGATGTCATAACAATTTATACCAGTGGTTTGTAACACTCTTTTAAAGTGAATGCCTGATGGAGGACTATTGGTGGGAAAGGAATGCGTACCAAGGGCGTGGACTCATGGCATAAATAAAATGCTTATTATGGTTACAGTATTTTTACTTTTTTTGAAAAAACAGAACAAAACAAAAACCACCTCTGGGTGAAGCGGTAGTGTCTATGCTTTAATGGGCCTGGGCATATTGCATGTTGCCTTGCAGGCAGAATGCAGGCCAAGCTATTGTTACTTCTAGAATACTGATCACAGGGGTTTCCTCATTAAACAAATTAATCGGCGATCATTTAAACACTGCATGAAATGGAAAATAAGGCAAACAGCACACTTCCTTTCCAAAGGAAGTGTGTGTGCTGCACCCATAGTTATGGGTTTCCTTAACATTCTTTCATAACTTATCCTTCCTCATTAACCGCTGTTCAGAAAACCTCTCAACTTATTGTTCCTTGTTCAGAGAACAGGAGGCGGCCCAGCAAACATTCATTAAAATGCTGTCCGTGGCTTCAAATTTTAGTTGCCTAGCAGTACTAACCAGCATGAAAGTGCCTAGTGTATCCTTGCTACATCAGCCATTACTTTCAGCAAAGATGGCCCCAAAGCAACTCCCCAGATCTGGATACCCATTATTAGCTTCAGGAAAGTTGTGATTAGGATCAGGATTCAAACGTGGAGACTCATCCCACCACTAGCAGGGCTTGCATGATGCTGAATGCTTCCTAAGAGGTGCCGACTCCCTCAGCTCTCACAGAAGGAGCTCAGTACTTCTCAGAAAACCCTCAGCATCTTACAGGGTCGGGCCTGTAGGGTGTGACCTCAATCCTAGGAGCCAGCTATGCCCAGACTTAAGGAAGTTTGGCTCCAGTTTCAGATACAAAAAACTTTGTGGCTCAGACCCATCTTTAATCTTTAGATGACTAAACTGGGAGAATGCACCTCAGAATGAAACCAACAAATAGCAGTCTATGATGGAATTTTTGCTTTAATTTTGAAACTGTTTCTCTTAATAACTATTGGAGGACAAAAGGAAGAGCAGTTGGCAGTTTTGGAATGTTGCAGCTTTCCAGTAACTCAAAAACGGCTTTTTGTAAACTAAAGATTTTCGGTCCACTATGGACTAGTTAGTGCTCTTTGGTATTTGGGGGTGAATGTGAAAAAGGCCAAACTACACAAAGGTTCATATGGTTTCACTGAGGCTCTTGGAGTGGCTGATCATGTGACAGCACCAACAAAACCTAACGCAAACCTCCATGATTAGGCACAAATAAATTATATTCAAAAACTAAGCATGGAACGGGAGAAACATCCAATTAGCCTAAAAGATTACTGAATACATGTGACCATCTCAAAGTCAGCAATCCAAATGTGCATTAAGTGCACACTGTGTAATCCTCTTGACTCCACTGGTGTGTAAAATGGCACAGAAGATGGCCCATTGTCAGTACCATGTGATACTGCAAAGGAGTTATTCTGGGGGAGAGCATCTCTAGAACTGAGTAAAAGAGTGGATGAAAGCTTGGCCCCTGGTGGCTTGAATGGAGTCAGGCTTTCACCCAGTAAATAGACATGAAAGATCGGGGAGACTGAGACATGCTAATGCCCAAGGTAAGGAAGGGCAGGAAAATTGATCATATGAGATATGCCCACTGGATTCTAACAGATGGTCCCTGCTAAATGCTGCATGCATGATGCCCATGAGCCAAATTCTGCTTCGACTTACACCCATTGAGAGCTGTGTTCGGCCCCCTTAAACTGTTCAATGTTTAAACTCAAAGCTGTCCTAAAAGAACCATCATGTACAATCCAGGCTTTTGTAGAAATTTCCTGAAGAATAACTTTTTATGTGCATACTTTCTATATTAGAGCAAAAATTGATCCTCCAGTGTGGAATGCTCTCTGTTCCCTTTTTGTGGTTGTGTGCTTCTTGTGAGTCTAAATATATTTTGGGCTTAGGGTAAATAAAGGGGTGGATGAACGTTAAATACAAATATTTTAAGAGCAGACTGTATAAAAATGAAGACATGTTTTGAGCCCTGTGTTAGTCTATTGGAGGGAAATCAGAGGATTTGACACTAGGTTAATTAAACAGTTTTACAGGCTAAAAGACAGAGATAGAGTGTGTGTAACAGGAAAATACTATTCATCTCTGTACCCTGATTGCTTAAATTTACCAGAGCTGTCAGCAAGACCTTTTAAAAAATATCCTCATGATGTTGTTTATGGCTCTGCAAAGACAAACAATATTGACTGTGCTGACATTATCATTGCTTGTAATTTTTTCCTCCTTAGCAGCATTGGAGCTGAATACATGAGACGTGATTCATATAACCGCACTTCCCTCTGACGGCATAAGGAGAAAAATGGTGCACGTGGGATGAACCAGTGATGGAAATGAATAATTACAAAGTATTTCCTGTTACAATAAATGATGGAAAGTCCAAGGAGTCAGTAAAAGTGTCCAACTCATACCATGCTGGACATGACAAAAAACTCATGTGGCTGCATGACTCAGGTATGAATTGTGGCTGATTAACTTGACAGCTTGTTCTGTTTTCATTCAAACTGACACTTTTATCAGTTTGTCTCAGTGTTCACAAACATCAAATCAGTTCTGGTGCAATGCAGGATGATTCAAGAGGGCCCAGAACTCATTCCTATGCCATTTTAAAGGGATTAGTATACATTTCCCCACAGAGGGGTTGGCAAATCATGTTCCATTGAAGCCACTGTTCCTGGCAAATGCATCAGCTAGGCATCCTCTACTAGTTCTCTGGAGTGTATATTTTCCTATTCCATTACTGGTGCACAGAGGGTTGGAGTGGGGGTAAACCAACCTTTTTTGTAACCAGCACCATAGATGGGGTGCACTTGGAAAGTGGTCAGATCTGGGGTCTGATAACGGGATATGGGCTCTCTCTCTTTTTAATCATTGCTTTTAATCTGACCCAGACTGGCAAAAATTATCAGCACCCGATGGCTAGTCTGTGGTCTACATGAAGGAACCTGGATGATCATCTCCATCCATTTACAAATAAACAAGTGTCACAGAGAACAACAATCACTGCTGGGCATCATTGCTGGCCCTGACAGGAAAAGAGTAAAGGGTTGGAATGGCACAAAGATGTCACTCTTTTCTTGTCCCTAGAAGAATAATGATGTCAGTTTGGCACATCATTAGCTCTAAATGTTCTTTAAAATTCTTTAGGATTTAAAAAGAACAATTCTACCCTGTGTCAGGTACAGGTTTGGCACAATTTCCCATTGAAGTTTAGCTCATTGTTTACTCATCGACAAGGTATTTGAACAGCTGAGTCCTGGGAAGCGTTTTGAAGGAATATTCACTCAAGGGAAGAGAAAGAAAGAGTTATTTTGTTGTGTCTCTTTTTGGTATGGGATGACCCATTCAGACATGTTGATAGCTAAGTGTGAATTTAAGTGGGCCGAAATGTCTGACATAGTGATGACAACTCTTTAGAGTTTGCTCTATATTCCCAACAGAAGAGCATTTTCAAAGCTCCTGGGGACACAAAGAGGGAAGAACAAATGCATAATATTTCCCTACTCAACGTTGTGGAAGACACTAAAATTAAAGGACTATATTCACTCAATACTTTTACAGGGGAATGCAATGATGTCATGGCTAATAGGCAGTGAGAAAGCTTTATCAAATATCTTCTGAATTAAATTTCAGCGGTGAGGAAGCCAGCAAATGGTGAGGAAAATTCCTCATCCAATGAAGCACTTAAATGTGTTTGGTATCTTTACCAAATTGATTCTGTTTGAGATTAATTGGTTCAGATTTTAAACCATTTCAATATGTAGCTTATGTGTGTAAATAACTGGTTCAATGTTTAAACTAGTTTGTTGTGCTTTTTTTTTTAACGAGTTCCTTACCTAAATCTAAATGACTTTTAAATCAGTTCCAAATCTGAATTGATTCCAAATGTGTCTATTGCTGAATGGCAATTGGTCTTGATGGCTTGGCTAGTAGCACAGTGTGATGCCATATAAGAGTGGGGTTCAAGACCAGCAGGGAGATGCTTGTGACTCAGGTTGTCAGAGGTTAAAAGCCTCTGTAAAGGTGATATTTTCATATGGAATGCCCAGCTCATGCAGCCCCTAGTGTCAGTCCTCAGAGTAGCATAGCAACTTCAAAGATAATTTGAAGTGGTAGATATAAAACTAAGGAAAGTGAAGTTTGCATATTCCTATCGATACACTTTCCATGCAAAGGATCTTGTGTTTCAGCTTTATTTGCGTGAAAGAGAATCATGGAAAAACAATAAAAACTGGTATGTTAAAGCTATGCCAAATATAAGAGCACATTTATCACAGAGTCAATGGTATTTAGAACCACATGTGTTACAGTGGATTGACTGAAATAAGTTTTCTTGCCCACCTGCAATAAGCACAGTTCTAAGACAATTTATGTATTGTCGATCTGAGATAGAAAGCAGCACCAGTTTTAAGGCACTGGCATTTGCATAACAAAGGAAACACACCATTCTAAAAGCTGTCGGTGTCCAAGCTGAAGTCCTCAAGGCCCTAAATCAGTAGTGTCCAACCTTCTTGGCCTGAGTGCCAGAATGTAAAGGGGCCGTAATCAATACTTTGGGGCAGATTCTATACCCTTTGTACCTTGCTCCCTACAGTCCCTGGTAAAGAGGGCAGGCAAGTGATGGGAAGGGAGTATCTGGAGCACATTGTGCTCCAGTTCCTCCTAGCTGGTGCATGGTCCCTTGAGGACCATATTCAGCTGGCACCGGTTACAGCAGACTAGGGGTTTGCTGCTCTAACCTCCGCTAGGTCTGGGACAGAGAATCAGAGAACTGTAACTGGTTGCCAGCTGCTCCTCCTTTTCTCCTCTTCTGGACTGCCCTGGGTGTCTGTGGAGGAGAGCGGAGCCATAAGAGAGCTAGCCAAGCCCCTATCCTGTTCTTCTGGAGTTCCCATAGCCCAGCAGAGAAGCAGGCAATGGAGTAGCCAGCACTACTCTATCTTCCCTCTGCATGCAATAGAGAACATGGTTATGTAAAATCACATGTGTAGAATGGTGCTCACAGGAATAAATAGACACATGCTACACCGGATGCCTTCAATTACAAAAATGACATTCATGCAATAAAATTCGTATTCCATATCCTCACCCTGCAATGTTGGCCATCGAGCTTAAAGCATCATATCCTTGAGCAATAGTGACTCGAGGAACTTGGTCCATTGCCAAGACCGTGGTTTTGCGCTGAGCAAGTTTGCCTAGGAGATCTGGGTTCTGAGCAGGGTAGATAAAGCTGACAAGTGTTGCTTTCTCCTTGAGCAAAGAAGCCTCGTGCACTCCCAGAACTTCATTAAAACCTGGGGCTCTGACCTTAGACAGACACAAAACATACCACACATTTTACCTTTTAATTAAAAGAAGTTCAGTCTGATGATTTAAATTAAGCTTTTGGAAACTGAATTTAGTATTAATAAAACACATTGAATCTTTTGTCTTAGGCCCCCATGTCCCTAATGCAGATCCCTGTGCCCTTGTGGAGTCCTATTTTCTAGAGCAGTGTTTCTCAACAACCAGTCCATGGACCGATGCTGGTCCCTGAGATCTCCCTGACACAGTTTAGGAAGGCAGCAAGGTGGTCCCTGGTATAAAAAAGGCTGAGAAACACTGGTCTAGAGGTAGCAGATCCTGATGAAGAACCAGGGCTTTAGATCAATGGTAGTAGACAAAAATGGGTTAAATGCATTTATGTCAAATACCCTTCATCCCATTGAGCAAGTAAGTGATTTACATTATCTGGGATGGAACAGAACGCCAACAATCATACCACAACTGATGTGAACTGGGGTATATATCGAGCAATATCAGAAACTTAACTCTCCCATCAAAAAACAGAAATACAATACATGCCTAATAGGTGTGAAGCAGTTATTGCTGCAAAAGCTGATACAAATATCGTACCAACTATATTACTGGACACATATAAGGTTATGTTTATCAGACGATTTAATGCCATAGATAAGTTGTTCTATTGATTTGATTTCATGATGAAATTCTGATTTTCTTAAAATCAAGAGTCTCTCTCTTCTGACTTTTGCATACTGTCATTGGAATAAATATATATGATTCATGTCAGATGCTAAACTTGCCTTTAAAACAATATCTGAGCCAAATACAGTTTTCAAGTCATTGATTTCTGCTCCAGACGCTTTGTATTGCTCATCAGAAAACTTTGCTTCTTCACCAGCTCCATGTTCCACTTGCACATTAAAGCCTTGTTTAACTAAGGCCTGGACACCAGCAGGAGAGAGTGCCACTCGCTTCTCATTTTTGTATGTTTCTTTGGGGATACCCACAACTAGATCCTTGTAGCGAATTCCTAAGTAAAAATAAAGGAAAATTGTTATTTTTCCCAATTCATATTTGTTGGATTGTTGTTTGTGGAATAAGGGGGAGAGTTTCAAAGGCACAAGGGTATTTCAGCAGCTAACTCCCAATGGAAGTCAATAGGACTGGAGTGCCCAACTCTCTTAGGCACCTTAGAAATCCCAGCCTAAGGACCCAATCCTGTAACCCTTTACTCCCGTGAGTAGACTTTATTCACACAAATAGGCCCAGGGAGAGACCTCAGGGGGAGTACTTGCATGAGGAAGGGTGACAAGGCTGGGTCTGTGTTTTTTGTAACTGACACAGAATGCTACCAGATGAAACATTCTGCTGTTAACTTTTTTATAGTGCATCTTTCCACAGCCAGCCCACAGGGTCACACAAACACATTCATGGATGCCAAAAGGATAACAAATTAAAGTTTGGTTTATAAAAGCCTTGGCTGGGATACTGCTTACACAAGTTTTCGTGCTGTTTACTCTGAAAAAGGTGTGGAATTGACCACAACCAATGAAGTGACAACCTCAAATCCACTCACACATGAGGTGGAAAAACCAAAAACAAGACAGCCGCATTGGGAGAGGAAGCTTTGTTTTTCCTGGCTTCGTATGTGAGAGAACTGTGCTTGTTGACGAAGAGGCAAGGACATATTGTGAAACAGTCTAAGGGCTATCACTGCAGATTGTTAAGGGTCTGATCCAGCCAGCATTCACAGTAGTAGGTACAGTGCTCAATAAATACCTGTTTTCAGAATCAGGCACTAAACTATCATCTATATAGTGCCCAATCCTGTTGCCACTAAGTCAATGGGAGTTTTTCCATTGACTTCAATGGAGCTAGATTGGGCCTTTTCACGTTAAATTCCCACCATGTGGCAGTGGGGTGGGGGAGCAACACAAGGAATATGTATCACTTAAGTCCCACTTAAAGCCTCAAGACAGGATTTCAGTGGTGCAGGGAGCTGGTGCTGGTCCTATGCACAAGGGTGAATTTAATTCTTATGGCTCAATCCTGTAAGGTCCTGAACACCAAGCTCCAGTGGGAGCTGAGTGCACGGATCACTTCACAGGAAGCCCAGCACCTTGCAGGCCTGAGCACTATGAGCCAAACCTTGGTCCCACTGAACACAATGACAAAATTCCCAGTGACATCAGTGGGACCAAGCTCCGGCCCTAAGCTAGTTGACTAGAGTAAAATCCTTTCCCCATTGCTCCCTCATCTTACATCCGTTGTGTTTCTGCAGCCTAGAACTCTTCCTTACGCATCATTCACATCAAAGCAGATCATACACGCCCGTTGGGTCACATGGGGTTAATAGGGTGCAAGTCACTGAAACTTTGTGACCCCACAATTTAACGGGTAATATGCAAGCTGTACATTAACAACTAATGTAGATGCACAAACTTAAACATGTGTTTGCCTAAATGTACACTGTCGGTTCAGTGGCAGACTGCACTCTGTGAGGTTACCCAGACAGAGCTGACACATGCGGCAGGATATTTCTAGTAAGAACATTCTAAACAAATCTATTCAGTGCTGAGCCAATATTTTGCTTAAAAGGTGTGATATTAATGCAAAGCTGTACACAAGCAGGGAATGACTATAAAAAAATCCCAAACAAAAGAAAACAGCAGTGAATAGCTTCTATATTTGAATCACACAAAAAAGTCATTACGGTATGATATAAATAAAGAACACAATGAAAGTGTTTGTAAGTGTACAGAGAGGAGAGAATCACTACAGCTAAACCAAAAATCCAACACAGGCATGGTTTAAATTAGTATGACATAGGAAATCAATATGGCACAGAAGATAATCATCTGGGACTCCATCCTGCTCGCCTGACTCAAGGGAGTTCGCCCAGTGAGGTTAGATGGTGCCCTTAGGCACAAATTTGAGCGTAAGTTGCCCCATTCCAGGAGGCACTGTGCCTCAGAGAGCCCTCTATGAAAGATGAAATATATGTAGAGACAGTGAGTCAGAGAATGAGCTTATGGAAATGTGGTATTATACTAAAATGGTGGCATACTATATTTCTCAAAGGAACAATCATTTAGCATTAGAATAAAGTGCTTTCTATCAAACTCTGAAATCAGATTACTTGATTTTAGATTTTGGGGTTATTTTTCAGTTTCATCTCAAACTGGTGTTCACTAGTACACACACAAAATGGCTCACGTGCATCTGCAAGAATACTTTTCCAGCACTCCCCCTGCCACACATAGGTGGTGGAGTCCACTATTGAGAAAGAATATTTATATATGAAATACATTTGAACAAAGATTCTTGGTATATGAAAATTTCATTGCGTGCATGTGCAGCTCTTAGTACTGGAAAAGTGTGTAGGCAGAAATTGGAAGAATTTATGCAGACATCCCAGGCTTTAGTGAGGAGAGATTGAATGTGTCAGGAATCAGGGCCTGCAGCAAAGCCAGTCTCTGGGCAACCTAACGAATACAGCTTGCCTGTAGTAGGCTACCTGATTAGCTACACCACCTGATTGACTGAAAAAGTCAGCAGACTGGTTCTTAAGCCCAGCAGCTGCTCAAAGCACTTGCTCATGGATATAGGAACTTCCTATTTGCAGAAAACTGAACACCGCCCCTTCCATGAGACCACGCCCCTGCCCCACCCCTTCTCTGAGGCCCCACCCCCGCTCACTCCATCCCCCTTCCATTGCTTGCTTTCCCCCACCCTCGCTCACTCACTCATTTTCACTGGGCTGGGGCAAGGGTGCAGGAGGGTGAGGGTGAGGGCGGGGGGTGCGGGCTCTGGGGTGGGGCTGGGGATGAGGGGTTTGGGGTGCAGGAGGGGGCTCTGGGCTGGGGCAGGGGGTTGGGGGGTGGAGGAGGGGTGGGCTCCGGGAGGGAGTTTGGGTGCGGGAGGGGGCTGGGGCAGAGGGTTGGGGTGCAGGGTCCGGGCGGCGCTCATCTCAGGTGGTTCCCGGAAGCAGTAACATGCCTGCATCGCAACTGGACTTTTAACGGCCTGGTCAGCAGGGTCTCTTTTCGATGGGCGTTCCGGTTGAAAACGGATGCCTGGCAACCCTACATGGATGGGATAGCTCCTGTGCCTGCTTGTTCCTAGGACTTGTTCTAGTTCTGTTTCTTCCCTGTTCCACCCCACTCCTGCCTTGTCCCACTCCAGGTAACCTGGTTCTGACCCTGGGTTCTGATTCCTGACCTCTGACTTAAGCTGTGACTCTTGGCTCTGACATCTGGTCTCTGACTCTGGTTCTGACATCTGGTCTCTGACTCTGGTTCTGACCCTGGGCTTCAATTCCTGGCTACCAACTCCTGCCCTAACCGCTAGGCCTGCTTCCTACTCTGACCATTAGCCATGACTGGTCATGTAACAGAATGGGGTAATAGAATTTATATAAGAGCTTTATGCACTGAGACAAACAACCATATCACAGACTAAAGAATTAGGGAAGAAACATAGGTCCACCTATAATCTATTTAACAGGACATAACAATTGCTTCAGTAGGGAAATCATAGGTTAGGGTGGGCAAACTCCCTCCTAAAAATACCATGGAAATATTCTTCCAAGGTGCTGAACCTACAACTAATAGCCCATACCAAGGCCCTAAAGCCACTGGGTAACATAATATATACCAATGTATCCAACTGTAATATGAAATACAGTAATCTAAAAATGACCATTTTGTGATAAAATGTATATTCTAATGTGTTATGCCACATCATGCGTGCTCTTGCATTGACATGTTATACTGTGCTGCACATATCATCATATATGGAAACTCAGATCAGCGCAGCAACATACATAGAGCGTTGACTATAACAGATGACAAAATAATTTTGGGGAGATAAAAAACAGAAATCCTATAAGGAGTGCTTTTGGTTCAGTAAATCAGCCATCTTTCACAGCATCAGAAGAAGACAGCCTGTACCAGACATCCTCCAAGTCTTCCTGGAAGTGGTAGTTTCTTTTGGAGATTTATGAATGCAAATGCAACTGCCACAATCTAATCTGCTCTGCTCTGCAGAACTACAGACATACCCAGCTCATGTAGCTATTTAATAGTATCCCTAAAATCCCTCGTTAGTTTTAACTTTCTTTGGATTGTTAAAATATATCCAGTACCAAGAATGGGGCAGAAGAAGATAACTTGTTCATAATACACTATACAGCCCTTGCTCAGATACATACTGTGGCTGCTACATAATACTCCCCAGTAGTTTCATAAAATACACACAGTATTAAGTTAGGACTTGTGGTGTAACCAGGTTCATTTTTCACTTGCTACTTGTCCTGCACAAAGGTTCTCTATAGGAACCTAACTTTCTAAGTACAGCTCCACTTGTAGGCAGAAAATCACCTGGCTAAGAATCTCCTTTACAGTAATTAAACAGGATGCACACTGTGGACATTAGTTACACACGTAATAGTTACATATTTCTTAGGTGCTATTAAGAAAGCTGTAATCTTTCCTTTCAAGTCTATGGTGATGAGGAGTAGAATATGTCTTCACAATAGAAATGTCTTTGTATACCCGTACATCTTGGCCCAAAGCATGTTTACAAACTCACAAGACCATGGACGAGAATATCTCTGTGTGATTAGCTATCACACTACATTCCCTTCTGCAGGGTAGGGATAGGGGTGAAGGGAGTATTTAGCTTATTATTGTGGTGTATTTGGTGTACAGAAAATTCTTCCATCAGGATGGAGAGGACAGATAACTGTAAATCACTGAAAAATCACCCTTGCCAATCCTTCGTTGTTAAAACCTCCTCTAAGCTCTCTCCCCCATCTGTATTTGATCTGCAATGCACTTACTGTTAAGCTTGGACATTTGCTTTTTAGAAGATATTTTCTTCTATTCTTCCATTCATTCTCTGCTAAAGACATCACTATTAGGCTCTATTATTTTATTCCATACAGAACCTGTTATTTAGATCATGGCTTCATTCTAAACACATATAAAAGTCTTTCCTTTCCAATGTAAACTCTTCTCTCAGCTGCTTAAAGGGGTTACAGTCCTTTGCAACTAGCATTTGGGCCATCCAAATCAAACCCTTCTCCAGAAAATTGAAATTTTCCACAGCCCCACTCAGTCTGGATGTAATTAGCAGCATTTTAAACCATATCCTTATGTCATCACATATTTTAAAGTGACCCTGTCAACTTAGTTTAGGACCAACATTTGGGTTTTGTAAAAGCACACACATACTTTTTTTTCAGAGCTGACTGGAAATAAGGAGTATTTTTCATAATTTCCTTTAAAATCCATTGAAAAAAAACAGACTGGTTATTTAAAGATTCTTTTCTAAGGTTTGTGAACCCAAACTCAAGACCCGTGAGCTAGTGCATGGCAATCAGAAAGTGAAAATGACTTCAAACAAAAGTACACAGAGCAATTTCATTACCTATACTGAACTGCAACAAGCAAACAAATAGCATGGGGGGAGGGGGGGAGGGAAGCTTGTTAACATTCTTTCAGTTGCAGTAAAGATGTAGTAGTAATAGACAGGTGGATGTTTAAAAACATTGGGTAAAATCCTAACCCTATTGCAGTCAATGGATTGGCATGTTATTTATTACTTTTCTTGGAAAGAAATTGTTGCCATAGCTTCTTGTGCCCTGGAAAGAGTTGTCAAGAATCACACATGTGTAGCAGAATAGCTAAAGAGGTAAATATGGGGACTCCGTCAGTTTTTCCTCATGTGTAAAATGCCGAAATGTCATTTTTGGTTTAGCTCCATTAGTATTTATTCTTTGCTATTTGTTTGTGGCAGCACCCTCATGGTGCTACCTGCTTTTCAGACATCCAAGAAAGGATAACCCCTGTCCTGAGAAGTTCAGTGTCAGAGGACAGAAAGACAAACAGAGGTTAGGGGAAGGGCAACAACAAATGCAGGGGTGGTTTATACATGGCTTCATTCTAGCTGAACCTGGATATCCAACTATCCACCAGTTAGTTAAATACCAGAGTGTCTACTGAAATCCTTTGGGAGTTTTGCCATTGCCTTCAGTGGGAGCAGGAGCAGACTTGAGATGTATATGTTCAAGGGGAAAAATTAAACAAAGTCTACAGTAGTTTATATATATTACCCATTCCTATACACGCAGAGTAAGCAAGGGAAAGCGCTGTCTATCTAATTCAGATCTAACCTCTTAGGCGGCTGGACACAGAAGTATCAAGGCAAATATAATCGGCAGCACGTTTCACCTATTTTAGAAGGCTTTCCTCTCTCACTCTTATTCATAGTTTTATTACAGTAGCTCCTAGGAGGTCCCATTCAGGATCAGGATCCCAATGTCGTGAGCACTGCACAAATTGAGGCCAAGATCCTGCTAATTCCTACAGATATGCTTATCTTTATGAATAGTCCTGTTGACCTGTGTGAGACTCTTCACATGAGTAAAGTTACACACTTGGCTAAGATGCTTCCTTCAATATGAGGTCTTTCAGTATTTATGTTTTATTTAGTTTTCTGCATACTCAGAGCATTCTGAATACAAGATACTGTCACAACACTCACTCAGGACAACATGCTTTCCATGGTTCTTTTGATCTGGGTGCATTCGTGTTCTCTCAGTTTACTTATTGAAATTACATAAGTATGACCATAAGGCAACAATGGCATGTTAAATATTGTTTAGTTTTCCCTTACAAGAACAGTAGTTTAGATTTATTTTATTATGTTCCAAAGAATGATTGCCCAACAAGATAATATAAGCAAAGTAAAGTAAACTTGAAGAAGAGCTTAATTACAAAAAGCATTGTTTGGAACTACATACTGGTGGATTTGCAGTTGAGAAATACTTGACAATTCAGTGTATTACCCAACTGTCGAAGAAAAGATTACTGGAATATCACAGTACCATCCAAATGATTCAGAAAGAAAACATATTGGGAGATTTAGACAGTTATGGCCGCGGTCCTTAGCTACAACCAAGGAGCATAAAGTGCAATGCATGAAAATGAGGCATAAAGATTCCTTTATGCTACCTGTGTGGACTCCCAATCCTGGGCTGACTATGCATTAGGCTGGTTCCGAGACATAACAACTAGAAGGCTGCTCTAACTTGCACCAGCTAGCAGCTACCCTAAAACATCAGACAGGCATAGGGAGGGACACTTCAAACATGGCTCCTTCTCCAGCCCAACTCCCATACTGGCAGAATGGAAGAACGGTTTAGGAACCATTATGCCAGCTCTACCTGCCCTGAGATGATCCTTCTGTGAACATATTTAGGGCCACTCTGCACTAGTGTTGGGGCACAAAGCAGCCTCAGGAGAGCTCAGGATGCCTGGATCTCTGCCTGCCCATAAAATCAGAACAAGTTACAGATAAGTCAGACTGAGATCACGGTACAAAAAATACAATACAATGGTTAAAAACTACAGCATCATGAAGATAAATCCTTGTTACCACAGCTAGTTTTTAAAAATCCTGGCTCAGCATATCTATGGGTACTGGTCATGCAATTGGAAAACTTCATGTAGAACAGAAGTGAATAAAGGAGTTAACTGTCAAAGAAAGAAAGACGAGGAAAAGAAAGACCGAGGAGGGTCTACAAGAAGGATTCTCCAAAATTTTCATTCTCTGGATAACTTGGTGGATCACCTCCTATCCCAGTTTGTTCATTGCATAATTCTCAATCAATCACAAGCAAGAGTTCTGCAGGCCACCAATGCTCCAAAGATGAGTGTGAGAATTATTGCTTTAATGGAAACCCTTCTTCTACAGCCTCCTGTTTACAGCAGTCTCCCTCAGTGGAGGGCTACAAGCTACTTAAATAACACCTGAGACAGAGAACCAAGAGACTAAAAAATTAATCAAATACGTTAAACTGGGGATGTGTTTGGATCTGGTATTTTGATGCAGTTCACAATAAAGATAGGAGTCATTTGTAGAATTCAAATATGAACCCAAACCTGGGATCAGATTTTGATCACCTGGAAGTTCAGGGCTCTTTTTTGAAACTTTTTATTACGTCATTAACATTATCATACTACATCATACTTTATTACTTCCTCAGGATCAGGTTAATATTCAAAGAACCTGACTAAAGATTCTGGCTTGCTGGCTTGAGAGCCCTTCTTCTCTGAGTACGCTAAAAGGGTGACCAAATTTCAAAATACCTATCCTCTTTTTGGTGCTTCTCTTGTGTACATCATACTTAGTGTGAAAGCTTTTCCTTTAAAAGGACAGTCCATACTTTACTATACTGCAGTTCCATAGGAATCGTCATCACATTTTCCCAATAATATGCAATACAAAGACTAGCTGGTTACTAGAAAAAAGAAATACGTGTGTTGATCTGTTTAAAAGGTAGATCCTTTACTGGAGCACTAAATAAGTAGGTCTGGGGATCTCTACAAAGGTGGCATTCTGTCATAAAATGAATCTCTTTCATAATTTCCAGCCCAAACCCTCTAATTCCTGGGCAGAACCACCACATGTAAAAGTACATTCTCCTTTCCCTGCAACCCCTCTAACAGAATGCCTCCCTAGTAGAAAAATATATGATCAATCTTAACCGGAGTCAAATGCCATCTAAACAGTAATTTATCAACATTTTCTTTGAGCTATACAAATTGAAAAAAATATATCTCCCCTTTCCCATATAGAGACCCACTCATCCAGCTCAATTTCTTTGTCCAAATTCCCTCTCCCATCTTTTCATTTGGGTTGTTTTCTTAACATCTTTTTCAAACAAAATTGTATATATCTCAGAACTTTATATATATATATAATCTCCATTTCAAAAGATCTAAATAGAACCACCTTGGATCAAGATTTCAAAATAAAATATTGGACTTGCAAAAATTGAAAATACAGGATCTTTACATTATTTACATTACTACATATCTCTTTGGTATGATTTCAAAGTCAGGACGAAGGAACAAATATCCAAATTGAATAATCCCAGCTCTTACCCAAAATGAATAATCATTTTGATATTTCCTAGGGATAAATTCCTGATTATTAATTAAAGTAGCTAAGGATTGGGGCCTGGGTGACAAGAATTTTAAAAAATTGTCCAAAGCTGCTAAGGCGGTCTGGGTGAATGGGTGATTCTTTTTTTATTTTTAGTGATCTACATTTCTTTTTAACCCAACAATTACTATAAATAGCTATATTTGGGCTCCAGTCTTTATCAGATGGTCTATTTTTTACCTAATTGATGACGATGATAAATGAAATTAGGGTAAATTAGTCCACCTCCTCCAAGACTTTTATTCTACACTGGAGGGTAATTTGCTTTAAAAAGGTTTTTATGCTTCTCCACAATATCTATTCCTAAATATTTTAAAGATTCCTTTAGCCATTTAAATTTATGTAGCTGACAACAGTTTGTTTTGACCCCTTTGGTAATAGTAATTCCTAAGATTTCAGATTTACAGTAGTTTATTTTGAAGCCTGATACCTGCCCAAATTCCAAAATTAAGTGGTCTATAGTTTTTTATGAGGCTTCTGGATCCTACAAACATAACAAAATACATCAATCAGCATGCAGAGCTATTTTGTGTTCTAATCTGGATAGCATTTTGATGCCTTTTACCAAAGGGCTGTTTCTCCATTTGCATTTATTGCAAAGGGCTCCATTGTCAAAGCAAACAACAGGAGGGATAATGGTCAACCTTGTCTTGTACCCCTAGACAAATTAAAAGGAGGAGATTTATGACCATTAACTAAAGCAGACACTCGGGGAAGAGTATATAGGCCTATGTTACTATAAAACTGATTTCCAAAACCAAAGCTTACTAAATCTATCTGAGGTACTACCAGTGCAGTCTGTGAAAGGCTCTCTCACAGTGTTCAAAGAAACCAGCGCACAGTAAGACTTGCAACAATTAACAACATAGATCATATTTGGAGTTCTGATATTATCTGATAGATGCCTGCCAGCAATGAACCCAGATTGTTCAGGATGAACAAATTTGGGCAAGATGACATTCAGTCTGTTTGCTAGCACCTTGGCATAAATTTTAGCATCCACATTAATTAAAGAAATTGTGTATGATGCACAATTGGTAAGATCTTTTCCTTCTTTAGGAACGACCACAATTTTTGCCTCTTTCCATGAATCTGAAATCTTGTTCCTCTGCAATATAGTATTAAACAATTCCGTTAAAACAGGGACCAACCTTTGCTTTGGAGCTCTGTAATACTCCTCAGAAAACCCATTGGAACCTGGAGTTTTACTGGATTTTGAATTCTTAATTACAACTTCAACTTCCTTTGTAGCAATTTGCCTATCAAGAGCTCCCACATTGTCCTCTGAGAGCTAAAGTAGATTCACATTTCTCAAATATCTACTTATAAGTTCAGGATTGGGGTTCTGAAATGCACAAAGTATGAAAAAAGTTAGCAAATGTTTCAGAAATCTATTTGATGCTAGTTATTAAATCTTCCTTTGTATTTCTAATCAGAAGAATGGCTGATTTATCCTGTTCCTTTTTTAAACTTTCTGGCTAAAAGCCTTTTGGCTTTACTGCCCTTTTCATAATATTTGTGTCTAAAATAGCTAAGTGTTTGCCCTTGATTGGGAACATATACATTATCTAAGGTGAGAAGTTTACCTTTCAAAGACCCCTTAACTAAAATATATTCTGCCCTCTGTATCATGCTAAAAGAGTAAAAGGGAAATGTTTAGCAAATAGTATTGCCACCTCTCTTCTATTAGAGAGATATATGGTAGCTGTGTCCAAGAAGTATTCAGATGTTTATCATTTTTCTTCAAGTGTGTTTTTTGTAAATAGATTATACTAGGAAAATCCTTTTTCAGTGAGCAGAATACCCCTTTCCATTTTGTTGAATTGTTCATCCCCTTAACATTAACATTATGACATTAATAACCTCACCCATAAGTACCAAGTCTATTCTCACTCAGTATATTACCCTTTGTTAAAAGCAGTGAGACCCCCCCTAGCCAAATGCCAGGTCTCCATTATAATTGCATCTCTTCTTTAAATAACATTTTAGACAGAGTTCCCATCACACAGACAGTAATTTTAAAACTTCCACATACACCTCTACCCCGATATAACACTGTCCTCAAGAGCCAAAAAATCTTACCGTGTTATAGGTGAAACTGCGTTATATCAAACTTGCTTTGATCCACCGGAGTGCGCAGCCCCCCCCCCCCCCCCCCCCCCCCCCCCCCCCCCCCCCCCCCCC
>NW_020664418.1:33057349-33093692 GCF_002925995.2 Terrapene triunguis
CCCCCCCCCCCCCCCCCCCCCGGAGCGCTGCTTTACCGCGTTATATCTGAATTTGTGTTATATCGGGTCGTGTTATATCGGGGTAGAGGTGTATAGCTTTTCCTTTTTTAAACACCTATATTGTTGTACCCTGATCCTGAGTCTGATTTACCATTTTATTTAATTCTGAGCCCTAACTCTTTTTTTATTTATATAATCTTTTCTATTCAAACATAACAATATTTAACATCTTTTCCTGTTCTCTTATTCCGTTTCCCTCACTCCTCCCTCTGCATTCCCGTACTGTCGCCTCTAGTTGTCCCCTCTAGTTGTGGGAGCCCAGGCTCTCCTTACTTCTTCCACAGGCATGTTAATACCCTGCTGAAGGTGGGTTGGGTTTCTTTTGGGTATTTTTATTCTTAAGAACTAAGCCTTATTTAATCTTATCAAACCGCCTGATAATATTGGGCATTGTGAGATTATTATACCATCTCTGAGTTTACTTAGTCTTCAATTTTTCCACCATAGATGACCATTCTCGAGTTAATATGAATTTTGAAATGACTGTGACAACTCTAAAGTGAAACTTACTTCAATAGGGGAAATCTTGCTTTTCTGCTATTTCCTTAATAATTTTGTTTATAATATAAATCACAACTTTAAATTAACCATAATGTTATCCCCATTAAGTATACCATATCCAAATAGTCAAAATATCCTGGGTAATATAAGCCCAGCTTTCATTTGACTAAACATCTTCATCATTATGACCACATGGATATAATATCCATTATTTATTGTAATGTCTTAGTTTCTAAACGCTGTCATGTCTCTCTCATCTTGCTGCATCTTTTTGAGCTGTTCTGGCTGTCTTTGATCTCACTGATACTCAGTGGTTTCTTGGTGACCTGTAGAACCAATGCCTTTGATCCCCTTCAGATTGTTCTTGAGCAGATTTGCCTGTTCCCATGTCCATAAGTACCTGTTTTACTTCTTTGCATCTGAAATAGACATATATCTGTCCTTCCATTTAAAGGTCAGTCTAAATGAAGCCCCCATTTGTATCGTATATTGTTCTTGCTAAGAATTGTGGTTATGTGCTATAGCTCTCTTCACTTTCTAAGGGTTGAGGTTGTCACATCTGGGAAAATTTGTAAGAATCATAAGTGGTTCCGCTCTTTCCCTCATTGCCCTCAGTATTTTATCCTTGTCTTGACAGTAGTGTAAGTGGACAATCACATCTCTTGTTCCGGAGCCTGCTTGGGGCATGGGGAAAAGGGATCTGTCAGCCTTCTCAGTATGAATGTGACATTTATTGCCCAGTTTTAATGTGTCATGGCAAATATCATCCAATGTGTTCAGCAGCTTCCTTCCTTCAGTCCCCCCTGGAAAAACCTTTAATCCTCATGTTATTCCTATATTCTCTATTTTCCCTGTCCTCCACCATTAATTCTATTTCTTTTTCTCTTTTTTCCCCAATTATTTAGATTCTTTCATCTAGGTTGGTAATGCTGTGTGATTGCTCATTTATTCCATTTTCCACATCTGATATTTTCCCATTAACCTCATTAATTTCATTTTCCATATTTTTAATGCAAGTCTGGATCTCTTCCCTCATCTTCTTATTGACCTTTTTGATTTCTAACAGCAGGTCCCTCAGGTCAGCCTTAGTGACTGGAGCGTCTCCACCTGCCTCCATAGTTTGTTTGCTGGAGGCAGAGTTACTCTTTCATGGCCTTGTTGTTGTTTCTGGGGGGAACAGATCTTTGTACTGGATGATTTCTTTCATTTCCCAGACATCTAAATCTTCTCTTCCTCCTTGCCTGTTGCTCCTCTCGCAAGATGACTGCTACCACATTTCTCTTTTGTTTGCTTGACCTTTCCAATGACTGCTGCTACACTTCCTCACCCAGCCACAATAGTACAATCGTAATTATTATTTTTTAATCTTGTTGCACTCACACACTGTCTTTTTGCAGGCTAATGAGGGTCCAGTTCAAGATCTCCAAGCTTGCAGAGTCATTTTTAATATGTTCTGCGAGCTGATGGCACTGGATTTTGTTGCTGGGTTTTCTCCTCACCAAGGTATTGAACCCAGCCTTGGTTGCTGCTAGCTTCAGCTGGCAGAAGGGTTACACAGCAATGGAGCTGTGTAAGGAGGAACTCGAGCGGTACACAGACCTGACTGTGCCAGGATAACAATTGCAGGAAAATAAAACTTTTACTTTACCTTATTGGGGAAGAAGGCAGAGAGGTCTGCAGCACTTTGAATCAAAGGACTGGCTGGGGTTAAGATAATTGCAGATGATATCCTCATTGTAGGTGAAGGGAGTAATGATACAGAAGCTGAATGCATGTTAAATAGAATAGATGGAACTTTCTTAAACCCTGTGCATTGCTCTGTCCATGTGACTGCATTGCTTCCAGGCCAACTCTTCACATTTCCTATTTTTCTGGTGTCCTCTCTCAATAACAGTCTCTCCAGTGAACATGGGCCCTCCGATTCCAGTTCCACTGATCACAAGATACATGCTGCCCACTTTCCTCCTGAGGTGGAGTGGGTATGACTGGTTCTGAAGGCTCATCTTTCTTTCGCAGAACTTCAGGCAACTTATTTTAAAGGTGGCCAGTGTATACTGGCAGTGAAACAATCTGAGCAGTTTTCCAATAACCCTTATGAATTCGTCTTTTGATGTCAGTTTGGTAATTAATTTAATGTATGTTTCACTGTGTATCATACCATCTGAATGAGATTCGGGGCTGATAACCTGTGGATCTCACCAGAGCAGCCTACAAATCACAATTTATTATTTTTCTTTCCTTTTGGTTGAATTCTACCATGATAAAAGTGATTATATTGCTCTCTTAATGCATTGTTCTGTTGTATTTCTAAAAAAATGCTACCTAATTCTTCTCCTAGATATCAAAGTCATACGTTCTCTGTCAGGGGTTTTAGATTCTATTAGCAATTTAAAATGAAATATAGTACCAGAAAGTATTGTTACCACATGAATACTTTCTGTGCTTGGGTACTTTTCTCCTGCTCCACTGGATCCTACCACAGCCAAGATGATCGTCTAAAATGGCAGATTAAACATGGCACTAGGATCCAGGATTTTCTCAGTTTTAATCCCAGCCTGCCACTCATTGCATAGCCCTAGCAAAGACATTAACTTCGGTGTTTTAATTTCTCTATCTGTAAAACAGGGATAATATGGCTTACCTAATAAGGGTGTTCTGAGGATGAGATGCTTTGGAAATGTAAAGCACTAAGCAGAGATGGGTCCAACTCACAAAGTGGAGATTAGTGACAAACTGCTCTAGAGTTTGGGTTGTTCAGATGTGGGGCTGAATTCTGTTCTTTTGTCAGCCTAAATCTGGAGCAAATCCATTAACTTCAGGACATTTCTGTAAAACAGATTCTCGCTCCCCAGGTTATGGTTCAAGCTAGTCTCTGGTGTCAGTAATTATAGACCACATTCTCAAGCCTATATGAGTAAAGTTACGTGCCTAAATAATTAATTATGAGTCTAAATAGCAATTTAAGTGCCCCACAGAGGTAAAAGCCTGGGACATCAAAGTCCGAAAATATGGCTATAGGTAACTGACCATCTCTGTCCCGTTTTGGCCTAATGGACTTCAAGTTTCATATTTTAGGTGTCTAGAGTTAGAGTTTTTTGGAGAGGAGGAGGTGGTGGCAGTAAGTGGGGCTTAAATATTGGGAATTCTAAGGCACATAGCACCAAGAAATGAGATTGTGAAGAGGAGGTTACTCACCCTGTGCAGTAACTGAGGTTCTTCGAGATGAGTGTCCCTGTGGGTGCTCCACTCCAGGTGTTGGTGCGTCCCTGCGCCTTAGCTTGGAGATTTTTACAGCAGTACTTGTGCCGGTCGCGCACACGCAGAGCCTGCCTCTCCCCCCCCCCCCCCCGCCGCCGCCTGCCCCACTCTGAGTATACCTTATAGTTCGCGTGCACGACCGGTCTCCTCAGTTCCTTCTCTACAACGGAGGCTACCCCAACTCCGAAGTAGAGGGGAGGAGGGTGGGTAGTGGAGCACCCACAGGAACACATCTCAAAAAACGCCAGTTACTGGACAGGGTGAGTAACCTCCTCTTCTTCTTCTTCTTCGAGAGGTGTCCCTGTGGGTGCTCTACTCCAGGTAACTTAAAAGCAGTGTATCTCAAGGAGGTAGGGACTTCAGATTTGGTAGGAATGCAGTAGATAATACAGCTCTGTCTTTACATGCCCTGGATTTCAACTTGCTGCAGTGGGCACATTTTTGGGGGATGTGGGACTCCCCCAAACATTTTATACATTTAGAGTGGCCATCTGAAAGAGGGATGGCATCATTACAATTAGAGCAGCGCTTAAAACCTAGAGAGCCAGGCATGTCGGAAGCGGCTGCGCTGACAGGAACAAAAAGGTTTTTTGGGGGGGTTTTTGTTTATTTTTTTGTTTTGAAGAGAAGAGAAGAGAAGAGGGTACCTAACTAATACCGGTAAGCTAAACTAAGAGGGGAAAAAGTTGAACAAGGGAGAGAAGAAATTCTCTAATGAGTCTGCTGAGCTCCATCTCAGGCCGGGGACTGTAGAGAAGGAACAGAGGAGACCAGTCGCACCAGGGCCGGCTTTAGCAAGAGTGGGGCCCGATTCCTGGGGGCGGGGCTTGTGTGCCGGAGCCGAGCCGAGCCGCGGGGGCCGGGCTGGGCCGGAGCCAAGCCGAGGGGGCCGGGCCAGAGCCGAGCCGAGCCGAGCCGGGGGGGCCGGGCCGGGCCGGAGCCGAGCCGAGCCGGGGGGCCAGACCCGAGACAGACCCGAGCCGAGGGGGCTGGGCCGGGCCAGACCCAAGCTGAGCCGCAGGGGCCAGAGCCCCTGGGGCCGGGCCGGGGCGCTCGTCCGGAACCGGGGCCGGAGTGAGCTGCTCAGCCGGGGCTGGACTGGGCTGCGCCGTGCCTCCCCAGAGCCCTTCTCGCGCCCCCCGCCACCCCAGCTTACCTGGTGCTGCCTGCCTGCCTGCCCGCCCCTGCTTCTTTTCAGACTTCCCGCGAACCTCTGATTCGCGGGAAGCAGGGGAGGGGGAGGAGCAGGGGGCGGAGCGTTCAGGGGAGGGGAGGAGGGGGAAGTGAGCTGGGGGCGGGGTGGAGAGCTGCGGCGCAGGGCCCTCTTAGTGCGGGGCCCGATTCAGCCGAATCGGCTGAATCGGCCTAAAGCCGGCCCTGGGTCGCGCACACGTACTATTAAGGTACACTCAGAGCGGGGGGGCAGGCTCTGCCTGTGCGCGACCAGTACGAGTACTGCTGTAAAAATCTCCGAGCGAAGGTGAAGGGACGCACCAACACCTGGAGTGGAGCACCCACAGGGACATCCTTTGAAGAAGAACCTAATTTTCCACTGCTCTGCACCTTGTGTGGGCATTTACAGCTGTGCAAAGCAGTAGGGGTAAAATGCTAACAAATGAGAACAATCATGTTTTCACAATCACTATACAAAGGTATCAGTGCCTGCACAAGGTCCTGGCCAATGGGGAATGAGGTACGACTTCACTACTGGTTCAAGTATTAGCTTATGAACTGACTGATTCCAGATCACATATCTGGGCTAAGAGAAATGGGAATCTGGAGAATTTCACACCAAGATCAACATTTCAGGACATGGATATTATTTGTACACACAGTACACAGAAGAATAAAGAGCATATATTCACCTTCCGGGGGAAAAAAAGCAAACAAACTACTCTTTGTGTCCAGAAAGAGTGTCTTTGTGACACCCTACTTCCCCACCCATGAGGAAGCTGCTTTTGCTGTGAAATGTTGAGGGGCTTTTACAGCTCAACTCACTGGCATTTTTTTTTCCGTGTGTAAATAAAATACAAGTGAAAGAGAAGGAAGCATTTTCCTACGTAAACTGGCTGGCCATCTGCATACATTTGATCTTTTATTCTTCTATGAATCCTGGAAGTTGCTGGCAAAGACAGTCATGGGGATTTTTGTTCTCTTTTGGTTGTCTAATGAATGTTATTTGTTTTTAAATTTCTCCTATTGCAAATTCCTATTTAAAACAACAGATTAAAGGCTTTGTGGAAATAGATGGATTTGCAACAAATTAAAAGTTTCTGGGTGAAGATAAAAGGGGTAAAAATAGGGTTGACATCATGGAAGGGTTCTACTATAGCCTACCAAATCAGGAAGTGGAGGTGGATGAGGCATTTTTAGAACAAACAATCGAAGTATCCAAAACACAAAACCTGATGATAATGGGGGCTTAATTACCCAGACATCTGTTGGTAAAGTAAGAACATAAGAACATAAGAACGGCCGTACCAGGTCAGACCAAAGGTCCATCTAGCCCAGTATCCTGTCTACCGACAGTGGCCAATGCCAGGTGCCCCAGAGGGAGTGGACCAACAGGCAATGATCAAGCGATCTCTCTCCTGCCATCCATCTCCATCCTCTGACAAACAGAGGCTAGGGACACCATTCCTTACCCATCCTGGCTAATAGCCATTAATGGACTTAACCACCATGAATTTATCCAGTTCTCCTTTAAACGCTGTTATAGTCCTAGCCTTCACAACCTCCTCAGGTAAGGAGTTCCACAAGTTGACTGTGCGCTGCGTGAAGAAGAACTTCCTTGTATTTGTTTTAAATCTGCTGCCTATTAATTTCATTTGGTGACCCCAAGTTCTTGTAATACAGTAAAACACAAAGTTTCCAGTAAGCTCTTGGAATGTATTGGGGACAATGTTTTGTTTCAGAAAGTTGAAGTAACTGGGGGACAGCCATTTTAAACTTGATTCTGACCAGCAGGAAGGAATTGGTAGAGAATCTGAAGGTGAAAGGCAATTTGGGTGAAAGTGACCATGACATGACAGATTCTAAGGAAAGGAAGGAGTGACAGCAGCATTATAAGGACAAGGGATTTCACAAAAAGCAGGCTTTAATAAACGCAGAGGAGTGGTAGGTAAGATCTCACGGGAAGAAAATTTAAGGGAAAAAGGAGTTCAGGAGAGCTAGCAGTGTCTCAAGGAGACAGTACGAAAGGCACAACTGCAAACTATCCTGATGAGAAGGAAAGACAGGAAGAATAGTAAGAGGCTAAAATGGCTCCCTCAGGAGCTCTTTAGTGACCTAAAAATCAGAAAGAAATCCTACAAAAAGTGGAAACATGAATGAATTGCTAAGGATGAGTACAAAAGAATAGCAAAACCTTGTTGGAACAAAATCAGAAAGGCTAAGGCACAAAATGAGTTACACCTAGCCAGGGACATAAAAGACAATAATAAGAGGTTCTTTAAATACATTAGGAGCAAGAGAAAGACAAAGTAAAGTGTATGTGTTTTACTTAGCGGGGAAAGGAGAGCTAATGACTGATGACATCAAGATGGCTGAGGTGTTTAATGCCTACTTTGCTTCAATCTTCAATAAAAAGGTTAATAGTGACCAGATACTCAATATAATTAATATTAACAACAAGGGGGGAAGGAATGCAAGGCAAAATAGGAAAAGAACAGGTTAAAGAATATGTAGATAAATTAGGTGTATTCAAGTCAGAAGGGCCTGATGAAATTCATCGTAGGGTACTTAAGGAACTAGATGAAGCAATCTTGGAACTGTTAGCAATTATCTTTGAGAACTCACGGAGAACAGTTGAGGTCCCAGACAACTGGAGAAGGGCAAACACAGTACATATTTTTAAAAGGGGGAACAAAGAGGACTTGGGGAATTATAAACCAGTCAGCTTAACTTCAATACTTGGAAAGAACCTGGAACAAATGATCAAACAATCAGTTCAAAGCACTTAGAGGATAATAAGGGTTATAAGGAATAGCCAGCATGGATTTGTCAAAAACAAATCATGCCAAACCAACCCAATTTCCTTCCTTGACAGGATTACTGGCCTAGTGGATATCAGGGAAGACAGTAGATGTGACATCTTGATTTTACTAAGGCTGTTGATACAGTCCCACATGACATTGCCATAAGCAAACTAGGGAAATGTAGTCTAGATGAAATTACTATAAAGTGGGTGCAAAACTGGTTGAAATACCATACTTATATTAGTTATCAGTGGTTCATGGTCAAAATGGGAGCACGCATCTAGTGAGATTCTGCAGAATCAGTCTTGGGTGTGGTACTATTCAATATTTTCATTCATGACTTAAAAATTGCAGCTGACATGAAGCTGGGAGGGGGTTTCAAGCACTTCTGAGGACAAGATTAGAATTCAAAAGGGCCCTGACAAATTGGAGAATTGGTCTGAAATTAACAAGATGAAATTCAGTAAAGACAAATGCAAAGTACTACACTTAGGAAGGAAAAATCAAATGCACAACTACAAAATGGGGAATAACTGGCTAAGCACTAAAACTACTGAAAAGGATATGGGGAGGTATAGTGGATCATAAATTGAATGAATCAATGTGATGCTGTTGCGAAAAAGGCTAATATTCTTGGGTGTAATAAGAGGAGTGTTATGTAAGACATTGGAGGTAAAGTGTCCTGCTATACTCAGCACGGATAGGGCCTTCTCTGGAGTCCTGTGTCCAATTCTGGGCACCACAATTTAGGAAGGATGTGGATAATAAACTGGAGAGTCCACAGGAGATCAACTAAAATGATAAAAAGTTGAGAAAATCTGACCTTGAGGAAAGGTTAAAAAAAATTAGGCATGTTTAGTCCTGAGAAAAGAAAACAGGTGAGGAGGGCTTCAAATATGTTAAGGGCTATTATAAAAAGAGGACAGGGATCAATTGTTCTCCATGGCTCCTGAAGGTAGGACAAGCGGTTTTGGGCTTAATCTGCCTCAGTGGAGATTTAAGTAAGATATTAGGAAAAACTTTCTAACTATAATGGTAGTTAAGCTCTGAAATAGGCTTCCAAGGAAGGCTGTAGAATCCCCACTGTTGGAAGTTTTTAAGAACAGGCTGGACAAACATCTGTCAGGGATGGCCTAAGTTTACTTGGTCCTGCCTCAGTACCGGGGCCTGGACTTGACGACCTCTCAAGGTTCTTTCCAGCCCTACATTTCTATGATTCTATGAAAATACAATCATAGAGGAAAACAACTAAAATGGTACATAGTACAGGTGACCTCTGTATAGTATTTCTAATGCCTCTGCTGTCTACTTTACACAAGTACAGGTCAGGGATCTCCTACAGCTCTCTGGCACCATCTACCTCCTCGAGACTACATGGACGGTTCTTCATGTGGCCAGAGTTGGCGAGGAGGTAGCATGTGCATAGGTCAGCGAGTTGTGAATGGGGGATGTACCTTCTTCCTGCCAGCCCAACGGAGCTTAGTTTGAAGAGGTAACATAGCCTCACAGCCCCTCCAAACTAGATAACCCTCTTGATGGTAGACCTTGGGCAGGAAAGGGATGTCAGGAAACATAGTTCAAATGTGGCCAACAGGGCCCCCAACCGAATAATTTGGGGGAAATGTTTCCTCCACCTACACCTTTTCTGTCAGATATTTCCATGGGATGAGGTGATCTGACCCAGCCACATTAGTAGCAACACACATAAATACCTCCTGTATTAACTCACACCACCACACACAAGATCCAAGAATCTATGATTCCCATGAGAACCCTAATCTTCTTGAGAGAAGAAGAAAGTAGTGACTGTTCGATGACAGGCAGGAAGTTAATATTTCCTGTCCTGTTACATGTCTATTAGTCCAGTTCTTCAGCATTCCAGTTGTGGTTCACTTTTCGGTAGCACTGAGGCATCAAGAGTTGCCTCACCATTTCTGGAAATTGATCAGCATTTGGTAAAATTTCCCTGACATATCGTAAAATAAATACACACCAGCTTGCCTGCTACAAAGCAATGTAACAATAGCCCTAGATTACTAGATGGTTAAAACTGTTAAACTAGTTGCTTAAACCAAATCATTGCAAGGATCTCACTAGAAAGGATTCACCCTTTCTCTGTTACCTCAGTACTTTCTAATCAAGTCTTTTATTATAATGAACATGCTGGAGATTAATTTCATAATCTTATCATTAGGACCGTGAATTTGATTTCTGAAGGAATCTGTATAAATCCTGGTATTTGAATAAAGCCAAATAAACCAGAATCTCTCAATACTGGTGTATATGATTTCTTTACTGGTGTTTCCCTCTTCTGGGCCTGAAGAACATTGGAAATGGTAAACTGCCACACTTTCTCGACCATCCAGGAACTAGAATCCTATCAAAAGACCAGCCCTCCCACTGTTCCAGGCTCCTGAGGAACTCAACGTGCCTGTGGAAAAATATACATACAAATGGAGGTGTACAAATACAAACATGGAGCCTACACACACACACACGTGTGTGCACATTCCTTCTTCCCACCTCCCCCACAACTGTCTGCTGCAGATATTTATAAAAAGAGTTTTTTAATTATTGTTCAAGTCTTGATCCTGTGGCATTGACAGCAGTGGAGTTTTATCCCTAGGAGCAGGATTTAGCCCTTTGTCAACAGTGAGTCTTTCACTCTAAGGCCATGTACAGAGTCCTGTGCAATAGGAATAATACCCACTGGCTCCTTTACATCATTTTTAGCAATAACAGTACCTGGCAACTGGCCAGTGATAACTTAGAAAATCTTCACTGGGCAAGTCATTGGAAGTCCAGTGAGTTCAAAAATTAACCCAAATATTATTCTGTACAGTGGTCACTTAACTACAGTATTGGCAGTAGATGGATGAATTTCCACAATTTTAAAAAACGTTCTGAAGCTCAGTGAGCTCTTGAGCCTAAACTTACTTCTGCCTCATAATAGATCAAATTCTTCTCCCTTTCATACTGGTGTATGTCAATGTAGCTGAGGTCAGAGACTGACCCTGTATATTTATATTAATAAAAAATAGATCAACCTCTTTTCAAATTAAGGGCCAGTTCAACATCTGAGTGAATGAAATATAGTGTATTTTTACAAATGCAAATCATTGTAGAGATTTTTCTGTTATACATGACATTGACCTCCAGATGACCTCTGTAACAGAAAATAAGCCTCCACAACATTATGATCCATTTGAAAATAAAACTACAGCATTATGACAACAGCATTTACATACAGTCAAATCAAATACATATTGTACCTTTGGCTGTCTGTTGATTCCATAAGATTTGGAAAGTTCTAAAAGAACGTTGTCCGGTTGCTGGCTGCAGTGTGCTAGAATTTATACTGTGAAGCAAGGGCACTGAGCAACTGGTGATGCATCGCACTAGACCAGCCATCCCAGCAAATTCTGGGGACAGAACACTCCTCTGTGCCCTTGATGTTGGTCCAGTTGCCCTGTAGATATAAAAGTCATATTGAAACCAAGTTGCTTGATTAACCCGGCTCAAATCTGCATAGTTTTATGTTTAAAGGGGCAAGAAGAAAACTCAGCAATATTCCTTTAGTATTACTGTAGAATGACTGAGTACAAGGCCTTTGCATCAGGTGATGCATGTGGAATTGGAAGCTGATGACTTGCCTAGGCACTCTGCCAGGTCACTGAACCAGCCAGACTTGAGCTACATTCAAAATTACAAACAAATTGGGCAAAAGCTTGCACTAGATTGTCCTGACTTTTAATTCCGCAATCCAGTATAATTACTTTATTTCCAACAGGAGTTTACTCAGATTACTAAAAAAAAAAAAAATCTTACACCACCAGACCAGTATGTGCAAAGGAACAACCTGTTCATGCTGAAGTAGTTTCTGCTTTTCATTGAGGACTGCTCACTGATTGAATTTCTGAGACACATAATAGTGAAGTGAAGCAATGAGTTCCATACTCACACCACATAGCACTACATGAAAATAAAATCTCAATAATAGAAGTTAGAACATAGCTGGCAAAGGGTCCTTGCAGGACAGTCCATAGATCACTGCTGTCTCTTTAAAACTCATTTGCCTCCAAACACCAGTCTACTGACATCATGGCTGCACATGGTACACGTCATATATTACACTCACACATGTTCATCAGTCTTACACTGACATTTTTATCTGGGCCGTTTTAATCAGTTTAAAAGCAAATATCTTGGCTTTGTTTTACTTCATTTGGTAGCTGTCAGAAAGGAAAACAAACCCCAGGTACACAGTTCCTGCAAACAGTAACATTTGTAGGTGTCATTAGAATTCTATGCTGGGCAGACATAGAGGGGGGAAAAGAGTCAGGTTCAAAATGGGAAGTGCAGTTGGTGGTACGTTGCTAGAAACTCACAGCACACACCTACAATCCCAGAATTCCTAATCACCACAACATAACATTCAATATTCTATGTTTTCTGTCCCAAATGCTCCATCCCAGTCTCACCCTCGAACCTGACCCCAGATCTCTGGATGAGAGATTATGGGGAGGATGCTTTCCTTCATTGACGGTATGAGAGAGCATTGCTGGCCAACCCCAAGCAATCAAAAAATCACGAGTCAGCCCCAAAATCATGAGATTGACCTGAAAAAAAAAATCACAAGATTTTTTTCCAGAACAATACATTTTGGGTTCCTTTTATTTGCCTACTGGTTTGGGGGCCCTTGCGTGTCACATTTTCAAGCTTTTGTCTGCAGCCATGAGGGTTAGAACCTCTTTTTAAATAAAAGCTGAGATTCTCATGTATTTACATGACTTCTGGAGCTGAGGCTTTAAGGAAAAGAACAAATATTGTGCAACTTACAGTAAAATTGCTAGAGTTAGCAACACTGAATTCTCTGGGGATGAAAAAAAAGGAAGAACACCATTCCATCACAGCTCCCCCATCTGAATCGTGGCTTTACTTTAGACATCTACACTAGATTGACATGTGAGTAAATGCACCGAGCTTTACCTTTCTCACTCCAGCTCCAGAGTAATCATTCTCAACCAGCAAGCAATCTAGTCAATGCATCCCAAAACATAGCGCTAGGTTCTAAAGAATTTCAGTCCCTTTTCTTCTTATTGGACAATAGTTTTAGAGAAACATCCCCCTCCTCCCCCCAGGCCCTTTTTCATTCCACTTCAACAGGGTGCAGGGAAGTGAAGGGCCCTGTGTCTTTCAGTACTGATCTTTAATGCTGTTAAGATTGGGATATGGATGTGTTTCCATTATACGCTTCTGTTTCTCCAGTGGTTTACAGAGTTCAATCAGGCTGAAATTAAATTAAATTAAATTGTACAGGACATTAGTCCATAATGCAGGCCAGCAGCTTTCAGTAATGAAAAAAATATTGAAAGAAGTGGTTACTGTACAGTAATTACTACTTCTTGTACCACTAGCACATTCTGTATGCAATTACATGGAAAAATAATGTTAATTGTTAAGATTAATTAACCACATAACCCACACTCACCACCCTGAAAATTCAGAATTAAAAACTTAGCAGCTCCTTAAATGATAACTGCATTATGTTGGACCATTGGTTCACACACACACATACCATTAGGCAAATCTATTTTCCAAAGGTGGCCTAACTGTGTGGAGAGCTATATACATATGTCATAGACTAAGTGTAGTTCATTATCAAAATATATGGTTCCAAAATTTGGTTTTTGTTAAATTATACATAAATCATGTATTAAAGCTTATTTTTCACAATATCCTTCTTCTGAGGTCACTAAACAAGCAAAAAGACATTATAATTAGCAGCTATAACACTGATTCCATAAACCAGCACAATACATTACTTATTTCAAGATTTACAAATCAAAATCTTGGAGCTGAGCACACTGGAAATATAAATTGGCATCTTAATTTTATATCTTGGGCCCACCTCTGCTTAGTGCTTATACAGAGCTCTACATTTTCAAAGCACTATGAAAAACATTAACTGGTTAGTTCTCACAACACTTCTGCAGTAAGCATTATGTACATTTTACATGTGGGCTCACTGAGGCAGAGTTGCTAAGATACTTTGGATAAGGCCACAAAGAGAGACAGCACTAAAGCAGGGATTAGAATACAGGGTTTCCTGGCTTCCATCCCTTTACATCAGACCTCTTGACCCATGTTGAATCTCTGACTAAATTCATCTACCAAACTAACAGAATTTCTATTTCCTACTTATTTATCCTGGAAATAAACTTCCTCAGACAATCAGAACAAAGACCTATTTCTCCTTTTCCAGATACAAATAAATAAATAATAATTCTAATAATTATGGTTATTAATAATAATAATTACAAAAAACAACCAAAAAAAATTCCAACTGCTTATAGATAAGGGACAAATCCTGCACTGATAGGCCTCTTCATGCTTCACCCCTGTAGGGATAGGGAACTACTGACCTAGTAAGAATCTGCAAAACTCAGATTTGGCTCACAACACATTTGGTACCCACATATTACCTACATTCAGCTCTGCATGACAAAAAGAAAAATATTAATGTTCAGTCAAATTCAACTATAGATTTGGAATTTACCCTCCCCTACAATAGCATGATAACCAGACAACACTGATTCATATGGCTGAAGGAAATACAGCCTGAATCTTCTGAACGTTTGGGCAAAGCTTTTCGAAATGTTATCTGTTTAACACCAAGCTGCTGGATGTGGCAGAGTTAGTTACCTATTTTATGTTTATATTTTCAGCATAATGCTGATATCTGCAGTTCATCCTTACATGAAAACCCCCCAAAAAGTCTCCCACAACTGTTCTGTTGCAGCCTTAAGGTCTGTGGGAGATTTATAAGCCTATCTCGGATTAGTTTACAAGGCCTGATCATGATTTCCTTTACTGCAGGTTTGCACCATGCATTTCAGTGAGGGTTCTCCTGATTTGCACCAGCATAACGTGGATCCGACACAGGCCCAGTGTGTAGAAACCTTATATTCATGCCCTAGTAGATTGTACTGTGACCCCTGATTTTGAAAGGTAGGGCAGCCTTGCCACATCTCACTCACTGGGAAGGAGATTCCTTCATTTAGGGAGTAGTTTTAAAGACAGACAGACACACCTTGCTCTTGGCCTGAAGGATTTTGCTGTGTGTTTGAAGGCGACATTTAAAATCTCATTCGCACTGACACAGCAGTCCTGGCCTTTGAAGAAGGGCACCAGCAGGGGTAAGACCCTTTTTCCTCATGAAAAAAGAGTTGACAGTGATAATAGCAGAGCCTGGAAAGGCAAGTGGGACATGTTGAAGAAAGAAGAGGAAGACTAAGGTAAGACTAACCTGAGATTGGTGTCCTTAGGAGTGAGCTCTGCCCCCCATGAGATACAAAGGACAGGCCAGCAGGGAAGCTGACAGTCAGTCAGTGACCTTCACACCAGCAGCTCACTGGCTGTGGGCACAAGTACATTTGTATGGTCTATAAATAGGCACCATGTGATCTGAAGGCACGTTAAATTTGGCACTGGCAACATGAAGACTCTCACAGCAAAACACACAGGGGGTTCCTGGCAGCCTGCCTATAGCCCTGACATTTGCAAACCTTCCTGCAACAGTTGGAGACTGCAACCTGCAATAACTAACCTAACAGCCAGCCCCATAGCACTGTCCCAGTAAGCCCAGCAGGGGGCAGTAGGCTCAGGTGGTCCCTCTGCCCCAAGACCTAACTCCTTGGGAAAATAAAGACATTGTTTTGTGAGCTCCCTGCTCTGCCACCATGATGTTGGCTTGTAGCTGTTGTTTCGCTTTGCCTGTCTTGCCTCTTTTCCTTTTGTTCAACAGAGAGTCAACCTGTAAGACGCAATCAGACCTGGGGTTACAGTAAGGGGGAGTGGAAGTGGAGCTCCCTCTCCTTTCCCTGGCGTGGGGGAGCAGAGCGTCTCCCCATAGAAACCCTCCTTAGCAGTGGCAGGGAAAGCTCTTCCTCTTGTTTCACACTTGAATCACCAATCACACCGGCATTTTCTTTTGCAATAGATGTTGTGAGTGCTTTGAGGTTCTTCCAGCTGATATAAGATATAATGTTTTGTATCATTTCTGCAGAACATTCCTGTGTTTTTATAAGGGCAGCAACATTCCAGCAAAGTTCTCACAGCACTCAAAACTTTACATACTGATTACTATACAAAGAGATTCCTTCACTCATCAAGTGAAATGCGTCGGTCTCTGGGAAAAAAACAAGCTTCACTCCTGGGCTATTCCTAAATTCATTTGGGCCTCATGCAGGAAGAAATATTGTATGCAATTATTGTACATTACATAGGGGTTATAGACCAAGTTCATCCAAAGCAATAATTAGTCCTCTCCATTCAACCTCTAGTAATTCTGCTTACTCTTCCTGACTTAGCACGGCCCCACATTTCCACACAGTGACTGAGTTATCCCTCCTTCTAACTAGTATTGCCTCCCTCACCTCTGCTGCTAGATTTCCTGAGCCTGTTTATTTTCTTTTGCTTAGCAGTTTACATGATTAGTGAAATACCCCAGAATGCCAGAGCTGCTGTTCTCTCGCTTTTGTGAATACTAGACTCCTGCACAGAATTCTAAAATCATTCATCTAAATGTGGTGATGAGTCAATCAGGAGCAGGATGCTCATGACATTCCCAGAATTCCCTTCCCTTCCCAATGTGTTCCTCATTTTCTAGGTGTCCAATCTGAGACACCTGGTGTTTGATTTGCATTACATCCGGTGCTGTACACGCACAATTGCAACTCAGGTCAAAAGGAACTGTGCTCTGAACAGATGAAGTGGTATAAACTGCTAAGTTCTCTGAAAAATCAGGCCTTAGGCATCTCAAATTGGGAACCCAAAATTACTGGACACTTTTGGCCTTAATATCTCTGTGTCTCAGTTCTCCATCTGTAAAATTGGGATAATAATATCCCCATCATCTCACCAGGATATTGTGAATATAAAATCATTAATATTTGTGAAGCTCTCAGATACTATAGTGCTGAGTGTCATAGGAAAGCCCACGAAGAAATTAGTGATTCTGCTTTCCAGAGCACAGTTTGAATAATGTGCAGTAAAATAAGGCCTGGGGCTACATTTTAAACAACCAGGAGAAAACAGAATATTGACATTATGGGGAAACAACTGCATTAGACAACATTATGTCTGCATTAGGGTTACTATGCATGGACAGCATGATTCTAAAATAAAAAAAAAATTCTTGAAGGCATTGATCTTTACAGAAGATGGGAACATAGCCCTTCATGGAAGAGAAATGGTAAAATCCGGTCTGGTTCATAGTGGAAATGGAAATCTTGATCCATGGGATAAAACTTCAGATTTTTTTTCTTTTCTAACATTTGGTCAAAGCTTCTTCTCAAACTTTGCCAAGGACAAATGAATAATACATTATTACAAGTGTAACCACATCCTGCATAAAACTATACAATCACATTTCTGGAATCCGATCTGATGTACACAATATGTATGGAAATAAACAAGTACATTTTTTAAGTTTCATTAAAGTCTGAGCACGACAGCATTCACATGCTAAAGGACCTGCTATTCCACAGTTACGGGACCCTTTCTAGATGTTATTAATGTACAGAGTCTGTTCTCCCGATAGCCAATGGTAATGTCAGAAAATCCTAAATTGCTGCAAGCAGTTTGTCTTTCTTGTGGCTATGGTGATGATACAGCTCTGTTAAAAACAGACAAGCAATAACTGTGTGCTTTACACATCATTTCCAAAACAGTCATGATGTAATGCGTTCCTTTTCCATGTTGTATCAAATAATGTATTGAAATGTAATAATGTAAATCTGCCTGTGCAGTACTTGTGCATTTTGATTTATATTAAAATTCTCATGTCTTGGATGTTTTTATGAGGATTTCTAAAGGGGTATTGGCCACATCTGTTATTTAGGCATCCAGAACACCTTAGGGTCTAACAAGATGCCTAGATTGGGAACTGTATCACAAATGGCAGCTTCGCTCCTTCAACCAAGGGGGTCATTCTTCACCCGTTCTTCTGGTTGCTTCCCTCAATCGATCAGCATTACCAGAATCTTCTGTGACTGAGCTTTAGCAAGCTAGGTCTCAGCCATACACATTTAACAGGGAAAGAGGACAGAACCCTGTGATACCCCACAAAACAGCACCCTTAGGAGAGATTAAAAATTGCCCTAAAGTGCCTTCTGGATGTCTCACCATGGAAAGAGAACAGCTATTTAATCTATCCTTGTTAGGGACCTGTCTCAAGGTGAACTCACCACCAGAGCATCTCCTCCTGCTAGGACAGGATGTAGCAGGGGTTCTTCACCACCCTGTTGTCTGTCATCTGGTGCTGTAGCTGTTTGCAGTTTCCATGGCCTAGCACTCCAGTCAGGTCACTTTTCAGTTCAGTCCCTTCCCTAGGAAACAAAAAAGTAAAAAAAGAAACAGGTAACATCTAATGGCCTTTATGCCAGGCCTTTGGCTCGTCAGTCTCTCTGCCTCTTCTAGTGTTGAGGCTTGTGTTTCCCCTCTTGCTGGGGGAATGGGGAAGCTAGGCCAGGCCTATCCTCTCCCTCTGGGTTCCAGCCCATTGACCCTATGTTAGGCAGGTAAGCACTGCTCCTTACAATCCTTCACTGTTTCCCTGAGCTACTCCTACCTTTCCGTCACTTGTACACATCTCTCACCAAGCTGTGGACTCCACTATTTCTGCTCTGGAGTTCTATCTCCTGGGGGATCTTCTTCACAGCCAGCTACTGTGGAGCTTCCCCAAGGCCACTTTCAGCCCCTCTGGCAGCAGCCCTTCTCTGTCTGAGCGGCAGCTGTTTATGCCAGCTGTTGTTAATTGGCCCCTTAGTTGCAGCTGGAGGGACAATTGGTCCATCAATTAACTCCCTCTTGGCTTTCACAGTATGGGGGGGTCTACACAGCCTGTCACAGGACCACACACATGTCAAAACCACCTCATGGTCAGTGGTACCAAAGCTGCTCATAGAGCTAAAAGAATCAGCATGGACATTTTATCCTCCCGGATTGCCTGGAGGCCACCACTGCAGTTTCTGCCCCATATCCATGCTACAACCTTCCTTAGCAACTTTCTCAAAATGAAAGATTGGAAACAAGATGCAAGTTAGCAATCAGTGAGGGCTGATGGGCACCTGCAGCTCCCATTGATTTAATCTGGAATTGGATAACCAGCACATCCGAAAATCAGGCCCAAGGCATCACAAATTGAGACATCAAAAATCAGCGGAAAATGTTGACCCTAAAATGTCTACATCTCCGCTTCCCCATCTGTTAAGTGGAGGGGTATTGGAAGGCTCATTTTATTAGTATTTTACATGTAGCACTTTACAAATACTAAGTATAATTTTTCTTCACAATTATTTAAGCTTCCATATTGCATTAATCTAAATGTATATGTTTTATATGACTGCGTTAATAAAACAGTAAACCTTATTGCATTGCTGTAAACAGTACAAAGTAAGCAACATGAATCTGAAAGCCGTAAAACTTTCTCTGCCTAATTTTTAGGCTGCTAGATTCAAATAATGTAACAGATCAAAGGGCAGAACACAAATCATCCTTATGTGTTCTGCTTATAGCATAGCAATTTTATTGTAGATGTATCGAGCAGCAGAATATAGTTTGGCTTTACAGCATACTAGTGATTAATTCAGGCCTTCTGCATAAATAATAATGTCCCATACAACTATCTGTGTACTGCACTCTCAGACTTAAATGTGGCCTCCCAGCTTTTTGAGCTAAGGCTGGTAAGATGACAGATGAGTTGTTTATGAAACATCACTTCCTGAGGTGCCTCTCACCCTGAGGTCCTTAGAAAACTGCAAAACCTTCCTCTTTGACAAAGCCTCTCCACCAGAAGAATGACATTCACATTCACTAACACCCCCTGCTACCCAATAAACCCCTTGAGGAGATGAAAAAAGAGAAACTTAATTTTTTAAAAAAATATATAAAACCCAGAATTCAAACCCCAGGCAAACTTTTTATCCCCAAAAGGGAGAAGTTCTAGAAACTCCATTAAATCCACTAGGCACTTCGCTATTGCTATTGATTTTTCATAGAAGACACTTGGATACTATGGTGATGGGTGGCATTGTAAAATCCAAAGTAAGAGAGGTAGATTCTGCTAATTGTCATTTATTTCTCAAACTGAGATTTATTAATTAGCCAGTTCTTGCTATTGCATTTGGAGGCCATCTTGGAATTCAGCGGCAAGCTCTTCCTAACCATCACACTGCCACATTAAGAAAAAAAGAGGGGGCTTCTAGCAAAGCATGTTCCACAGGGCTCTTAATAATCTAGACCTCACTGCCCTTGTTGCCAAGAAGGCTAACAGTATTTTGGGCTGTATAAGTAGGGGCATTGCCAGCAGATCGAGGGACGTGTTCATTCCCCTCTATTCTGCATTGGTGCGGCCTCATCTGGAGTACTGTATCCAGTTTTGGGCCCCACACTACAAGAAGGATGTGGAAAAATTGGAAAGAGTCCAGCAGAGGGCAACAAAAATGATTAGGGGTCTGGAGCACATGACTTATGAGGAGAGGCTGAGGGAACTGGGATTGTTTAGTCTCCAGAAGAGAAGAATGAGGGGGGATTTGATAGCTGCTTTCAACTTCCTGAAAGGGGGTTCCAAAGAGGATGGATCTAGACTGTTCTCAGTGGTACCAGATGACAGAACAAGGAGTAATGGTCTCAGGTTGCAGTGGGGGAGGTTTAGGTTGGATATTAGGAAAAACTTTTTCACTACGAGGGTGGTGAAGCACTGGAATGGGTTACCTAAGGAGGTGATGGGATCTCCTTCCTTAGAGGTTTTAAAGGTCAGGCTTGACAAAGCCCTGGCTGGTATGATTTAGTTGGGAATTGGTCCTGCTTTGAGCAGGGGGTTGGACTAGATGACCTCCTGAGGTCCCTTCCAACCCTGATATTCTATTATTCTATGCTTCTACCTCAACTTAGCCTGACAGAGACCTAGGGTGACCAGATGTCTCATTTTTAAAGGGACAGTCCTGTTTTTTCACAGTTGCTATCTGGTAACCCTACAGAGACCAGACTTGGCTACTTTCAGGGAATGCAGTAAAACACCTCCTTTGCGAGTATTTTGAGATTGCTGGCTTTGGTGGTGGATTGAGGCGCACTAGATGTAGTTCTCTTTCTGGAGTCTGAAACATTGCTGGCCTTTCATCAATCCTACCTAGTTGCTTTGGGTGGCAAGGGACATTTGTTACAGTGGATTTTTTTTTTATGGAGGCAATTTTAAGTTTTCATACAGCAGCAAGGGTTAAAAAAAAGCTGTTTTAAAATTGAAAATACACCTCTACCCCAATATAACGCGACCTGATATAACACGAATTCAGATATAACGTGGTAAAGCAGCGCTCCAGGGGAGCGGGGCTGCGTACTCCAGCAGATCAAACCAAGTTCAATATAACGCGGTTTCACTTATAACACAGTAAGATTTTTTGGCTCCCGAGGACAGCGTTCTATCGAGGTAGAGGTGTAATAAATGAATAAGGAAACCTATCACTGAATGAAAACAGTAACACATAACTTGTCAGTATGTGTCACATTCTACAGCCGTACTCAAATCAGACAGAAAGTCCATACACAGCCCCAATAGTTGGAATCAGATTAAATACCATAACAGAATGTACACAACCTGATCAGAGATTTACAGTTAAATATGTAGTCTAATATTCAAAACAACATGACCCAGTACTTTAACTGAGAGCTTGAGTCTGAGCGCCAGGACTTGACTTTAATTTTTGATTTAATGCAATATACAAGCATGTATTTTCTCAAAGTTACTTATCTGGGTAGTTATTTATGTCTTCTGAAATGTGGACAACAGAAGCACTAGAGCGTGAAGTTTAACCAGACTTCAAAAACCCCAGGAGGAATTTAGATTATGATCTGTATGGGATCAGGCCATGAATACTTCACTATCTTTGACTCCCTAACTGGCAGATAAATAACATGGCCCCATCTTCTTTGTGTCTGAACTTTGAGACGGGATTAGCACCAATTACTAGAGATTGGCAAAAGAGATTATTATTATGGAGAGATTATTGACCGTCATTTAATCTCTGGACGTTAAAAACGGAACAGTGCTTTTATTAGACATCTTGAGCAGGAGATGGACTAATAAGGGAGTCAGACTCCCAATACTGAGCTTTGGATGAAGAATACAGTCACTACACTGCAGTTGCTGGATACAAAAATAAATCTAATTGGCAATAGAGTGATTATGTTGGAAATGCCGATTGTAAAAGATAATACTCTGTTAGGTTTTAAATTCTTGAAAACAGACTGAGAAGCTGAAAATTGTAGATTTACAGTCTTTCAGGCAGGCAGTAAAGTGTAGAGATTAAGTCTTTTTATTGTTATTAGTTTTTAGAGTTTTAGAGTTTTTATGAGTTTTTAGAACTCCCTTAGGATATTAATTTCATATTGATAAGGACTATAGCATTGCAGTGCAGGCCCCTACAAATCCAAAACAGATTGATAAATATAATTTATCTGAAATAATGTCAGACATGCTGACGTTTAGCATCTCCATTCTAGAAGATATGGCATTTAAGGCAGTGAATTAGAAAACAAAACCTCTGCCATATAAAGGAAGGGAACACAAGGCATATTCTTCCTGATCAGGGCCGGCTCCAGGCACCAGTTTACCAAGCAGGTGCTTGGGGCGGCCACTTCAGAGAGGGGCGGCACGTCCAGCTGTTCGGCGGCAATTCGGCAGACGGTCCCTCACTCCTGCTCGGAGCGAAGGACCTCCCGCTGAATCGCCGCTGCAGATCGCGATTGCGATCGCGGCTTTTTTGTTTGTTTGTTTTTTGTTTGGCTGCTTGGGGCGGCCAAAACCCTGGAGCCGGCCCTGTTCCTGATGGCTGTGAGCAAGAAGATTGCAAAGGTACAAATACTATACTATATTTATGAGGGACTGAAGGGCAAGGATTGTTCATTAGGGCATTGCTGCATTTTATCCAGTGCATCTTTTAGTCTCTCTTGAATGAAAATAATATATCTTAGCTAATTATGACAAAATACAGGATTTATTATACCAAAAGAATGCATGGATACTGAGAAATATTCTTTGTTGGAAAGAAAATGCCATTCAGATATTTGATTTGGAACCATCCCACAAGATGGGAATGCAGAATTATCTACAGGCATTTCATTAGACCTGTTATGTGTAAAATATTTACTCCTGCTTTCCCTCTCAGGACTGAGAAGCAATTTTTAAAAAAATTAGAATTACTGACTGACAGACTGATCTCAAAAATTGTAATTAGTAGGCATATTTAATGATATCAAACTATTTGTATTATGTTATTAATGCCTAGTTTAACTTAGTAACAGCCTGGAGGAACCATTAATAAACAGTTGGATTTTAACGTAAAAATTACTATGCAGGTAATTCCATGAATAACAAAAAGTATTTAATAAGAAATTAACACTTTGGTATTATAATCAGTCACTTGTATACTTTCATCATCTCATCTAATATATGCAATTATTTCTGAGATTGTATTCTCTACATGATCTCTCTTGCTTGAAATATTTTCATTCCTTCCAAAGTCAATATTTTTTACAAACCACAACACACTTCAGCTCTCTACATAACCATTATAATTATATATTATAGTGGTGCAGTTAGTGGAGTCTTGATCATCCACTTAAGGAACGCTGCTATAGGATATGGGTGAAATCCTAACCCCACTATATATATATATTGACGTACACCCTATATTTTGATGTATTAGAGCAACATTATGGCATCTAGGGCTCTTCTAGGCTTCATTAATGTGGTATACCATCTGGCTTAGCATGCTATCTAGGGCCATTATTCATAACATTCACATAGCAGTACTCAACAATCTAACTACAGTTTTCTACAGAAATGAACTAGAACTGAAACATTCAGATCTGGATAAGAATTTACCCATAGTTGGAAAGCATTCCATTTGGGTCCCTTTCTAATTCCACATTAACACCACACTTTCCATGATATATGAGGCACATAAAACACAACTTAGATAAAACATTTATATAATTTGGCTTTTGTATCTTATTATAAAACACAACTACAATATATGCTTTCTGACTGGGATGATGGCAAGATAATGTTCTTTAAAGCATGTACAAGACAAGTGAGATTACATGAAAGTTAGTTTCAACATTTGACCATGAATAGGGAAATAGATTATTCCCCAGCTCACTGACACATCCTTCTCCATGAAGTCTTTTCCAGAGACCCTAAAGGGAGAGGAGGAGGGGATTTAATCATAGACTCCTAAAATTGTAGCACTGGAAGGGACCTCGAGAGGTCAGCTAGTCCAGTCCCCTGCACTCAAGGCAAGACTAAGTATTATCTAGATCATCCCTGAGAAGTGTTTGTCTAACCTGCTCTTAAAAGTGTCCAATGTCAGAGATATGATTCTCTTCCTCCATCTAGCAGCAAACACAAAAATGCAACCAAGAGAAAGGATTTTTCCTATTCCTTTTAACAAGTAGGGGCAAGAGGTACCCCCCAGAATCTGTCTCTGGTGACTAGGGATACCACGGGGTTTAGAGGAAAATGTGTTCTTCTGCTTCTGGCATTTAATTTCAGAAAGGGGAACTACGCAAAAATGAGGAGGTTAGTTAAACAGAAATTAAAAGGCAAAGTGACTAGAGTGAAATCCTGCAAGCTGCATGGACACTTTTCAAAGACACCATAATAGAGGCCCAACTTAAATGTATACCCCAAATTTAAAAATACAGTAAAAGAACTAAAAAAGAGCCACCGTGGCTTAACAACCATGTAAAAGAAGCAGTGAGAGATAAAAAGGCATCTTTTAAAAAGTGGAAGTCAAATTCTAGTGAGGTAAATAGAAAGGAGCATAAACACTGCTAAATTAAGTGAAAAATGTAATAAGAAAAGCCAAAAAGGAGTTTGAAGAACAGCTAGCCAAAAACTCAAAAGATAACAACAAAATGTTTTTTAAGTACATCAAAAGCAGGAAGCCTGCTAAACAACCAGTGGGGCCCCTGGACGATCAAGATACAAAAGGAGCACTTAAAGACGATAAAGTCATTGTGGAGAAACTAAATTAATTCTTTGCTTCAGTCTTCACGGCTGAGGAAGTTAGGGAGATTCCCAAACCTGAGCTGTCCTTTGTAGGTGAAAAATGTGAGGAATTGTGTCACTAGAGGAGGTTTTGGAATTAATTGATAAACTTAACAGTAACAAGTCACCGGGACCAGATGGCATTCACCCAAGAGTTCTGAAAGAACTCAAATGTGAAATTGTGGAACTATTAACTATGGTTTGAAACCTGTCCTTTAAATCAGCATCTGTACCCAATGACTGGAAGATAGCTAATGTAACGCCAATTTTTAAAAGGGGCTCTAGAGGTGATCCCGGCAATTACAGACCGGTAAGTCTAACGTCAGTACCAGGCAAATTAGTTGAAACAATCGTAAAGAATATAATTGTCAGACACATAGAAGAACATAAATTGTTGGGCAAAAGTCAACATGGTTTCTGTAAAGGGAAATCACGTCTTACTAATCTATTAGAGTTCTTTGAAGGGGTCAACAAACATGTGGACAAGGGGGATCCAGTGGATATAATGTACTTAGATTTCCAGAAAGCCTTTGACAAGGTCCCTCACCAAAGGCTCTTACGTAAATTAAGTTGTCATGGGATAAGAGAGAAGATCCTTTCATGGATTGAGAACTGGTTAAAAGACAGGGAACAAAGTGTAGGAATAAATGGTACATTTTCAGAATGGAGAGGGGTAACTAGTTCCCCAAGGGTCAGTCCTAGGACCAATCCTATTCAACATATTCATAAATGATCTGGAGAAAGGGGTAAACAGTGAGGTGGCAAAGTTTGCAGATGATACTAAACCGCTCAAGACAGTTAAGACCACAGCAGACTGTGAAGAACTTCAAAACGATCTCACAAAACTAAGTGATTGGGCAACAAAATAGCAAATGAAATTTAATGTGGATAAATGTAAAGTAATGCACACTGGAAAAAATAACCCCAACTATACATACAATATGATGGGGGCTAATTTAGCTACAACTAATCAGGAAAGAGATCTTGGAGTCATCATGGATAGTTCTCTGAAGACGTCCACGCAGTATGCAGCAGCAGTCAAAAAAGCAAACAAGAAGTTCGGAATCATTCAAAAAGGGATAAAGAAGAAGACGGAGAATATCTTATTGCCCTTATATAAATCCATGGTACGCCCACATCTTGAATACTGCATACAGATGTGGTCTCCTCATCTCAAAAAAGATATACTGGCATTAGAAAAGGTTCAGAGAAGGGCAACTAAAATGATTAGGGGTTTGGAACGGGTCCCATATGAGGAGAGATTAAAGAGGCTAGGACTTTTCAGCTTGGAAAAGAGAAGACTAAGGGGGGATATGATAGAGGTATATAAAATCATGAGTGGTGTGGAGAAAGTGAATAAGGAAAAGTTATTTACTTGTTCCCATAATATAAGAACTAGGGGCCACCAAATGAAATTAATAGGCAGCAGGTTTAAAACAAATAAAAGGAAGTTCTTCACACAGTGCAGTCAACTTGTGGAACTCCTTGCCTGAGGAGGTTGTGAAGGCGAGGACTATAACAGGGTTTAAAAGAGAACTAGATAAATTCATGGCGGTTAAGTCCATTAATGGCTATTAGCCAGGGTGGGTAAGGAATGGTATCCCTAGCCTCTGTTTGTCAGAGGGTGGAGATGGATGACAGGAGAGAGGTCACTTGATCATTACCCTCTGGGCACCTGGCATTGGCCACTGTTGGCAGACAGGATACTGGGCTGGATGGACCTTTGGTCTGACCCAGTATGGCCATTCTTATGTTCTTCAAGCAGACAGTCTCATGAGGTTGGGAAAATGAGTTCTTACAGACTATGGGATACATCCCTGGAGACTGCACCTTGATACAATGGGAAGGCTTGGGTGTCCCAATGACCCTAACCACTATTGCAGCAGAAGTTTTAACTACCAGTCTGACCTGAACTGAACAGGCCAAAGGGTAGATACCAGATGAAAGGCAGTCCACTGGTCCTCCACATTGGGGCTTGAGTGATAGGCCAACAATCTAGCCTCATAAAAAAGTTAAGTTACAGAAACATAACAAGGTAGCTATTCCAGCAAACAGCATGACAGTCAGGGATGGCAGAACCTTGTTTGTGCTGTAAGTAATGTCTGATGGTGTGGGAAGGATTCAGAGGCGACACCTAGCCCCAGTAGGGTAGATGGTCAGCTCCAGGATTGAGAGCTGTGGTTTGTGGGAGACAACATCCTTTCCTTCTCTTCAAGCTCCTCTGCTACTCCCTACCCTATACGTGGTGTTAGGAGCCAAATAATTTCTAACTAGTGTGACAGACCCAGACCAGTGGAGTACAGGAGTCTGGTAGAGGGCAAATATACTGGTCACTGGATGAGTAGTTTTCTGTTCCCTGAGTGACCAGAGCAGGGGCTGCACTAGAGTAATTAGGAACCTGCTAGAACCAGTTAAGGCAAGCAGGCTAATTAGGACACCTGGAGCCAATTAAGAAGAAGCTGCTAGAATCAATCAGGGCACCTGGGTTTAAAAGGAGCTCACTTCAGTTTGTGGTGCGAGTGTGAGAAGCTGGGAGCAAAAGGCGCAAGGAGCTGAGAGTGTGCTGCTGGAGGACTGAGGAGCACAAGCGTTTTCAGACACCAGGAGGAAGGTCCTGTGGTGAGAATAAGGAAGGTGTTTGGAGGAGGCCATGGGGAAGTAGCCCAGGGAGTTGTAGCTGTCATGCAGCTGTTACAGGAGGCACTATAGACAGCTGCATTCCACAGGGCCCTGGGCTGGAACCCGGAGTAGAGGGCGGGCCCGGGTTCCCCCCAAACCTCCCAATTGACCTGGACTGTGGGTTCTTCCAGAGGGGAAGGTCTCTGGGCTGTTCCCCAACCCACATGGTGAATCTCTGAGGCAAGAAAATCCGCCAATAAGCGCAGGACCCACCAAGATAGAGGAGGAACTTTGTCACACTAGGTTTCGGTCCAAGCGGAGAGAAAGCCCCTCTCTCTGTGCATTGTGATGATGACTAAGATTAGCTGAGGCATTCTGGGTGACTGTGCCCAGTTTTGCACTTGATAACAGAGGCAGAAAGCTTCTCAGCTGTGGAACTTAGGTGATTATTAGAGTGCGAGTTTGCTGACCTTCAGTGCAAGGTTCATGTTCCTTACCAGGAATTTGCTTGACCTTAGTTTATGGATTCTGGTGGGTGATGGAGGGATAGCTATACTTCCTGCCCATTGAGGAGGGGAGTCCTATTAATTGTTTGCTTTGAAGGTAGGTAAGACACTAAGAAGCCCATTGTTAAATATAACAAAAGCGAATATAAATGAAAAAGCACTTTGAAACATATCTAATATAACAGTTTTGTATATGCATTTTGGAAGAAGAGCAACTCGTATTTTGGGTGGCTGCCTGAGAAATTCCAAAAGGTTGAAAAAGTATCCTCCGTAACCTTGAAGAGCTGCATCCAAACTTCTGCCTGATTTTCAAATGTGCAAGTTGCCCACAGTTCCCATTGATTTTGATGGGAACCAAGGATACTCAATATTACTGAAAAAAATCAGACCTTTTTTTCTTTCACTAGAAAACCAGCATCTTCCATCTACTAGAATGCACTTATTTAATTTTTAACAGCATTTCTATAGTGTTCATCGCCATAGAATAAAGGCAGCTGGTAATGTGCTTTGATATGATCTAATCAGTTAATCACAACATTTTCACAAAGGCATAAAACACAAACCAAATATATTATTAATACTTATAAATAGTATATTTGTAAAAAATATTGAGGACATACATGATTTAAATAAATTATGAAACAATACATAAACATTCAAAATGTTTTCTATTACAAGAGAGTTCAGACAATTTGGAATGAAACTTACACAGCTTTAAATATTCTCATTACCTAAGATATACCTTTTAAGGGATCTAACACAAAAACATATCAGGCCAAATGCGGTCTGGTATAATTGGGTATATGATTCTGTTCAAGTGCTTGGAGTTGTCATGGATGAAATCGGTCAACTGTCCTGTCAAATAAATACAGTTTGGGGTTCCCATTGGGAGTTGTCTCTTGAAGCACTTTTGGAGTATCTTCCTGATACATACCTCTTGTTTAACTGGGCACATTGATTGGTTAAATAAAGCCATTACTAACAAATTTACCTGACAAGTACTTAATAAACATTCCTAAAACAGTAAAGTCCAACTGGTCTTAAAACTACAAAGTTTAACACTGAAACTTATTTTTCTTTAGAAACTACAGAATGATACTGTTTTTCATCAACTTTGTTAAGAACTTGTTTTGCTAATGCAATGATTTCCAAATAGTTGCCAGCATTTCAACATCTTTCTATTCTCCATGGTCCATTCTTTTGTGTAATTGTCAATTAATTATAAGTATGTTTTAAAAATAATTTATACCTCATACCACTTAACCTATATGAACATTTATTTTGCAAAACATTTGAAATTTGGAAATGCTCTTTTTTTCTTTTATAGGACCTAAACATGGCAATTATTGATCTACAAATAAGCAATATTAAAACCTCATTTATTATGTTCTTTTATTATTTGCAGGCTTAAGCATTTGGATTGTTCCAAGTCATTTCACTAAAATGTTGGGCCTGATAGTTTGCAAAGGATAATACGCCAAATTCTGTGGTAATTTATACTGCATGCAATCCCTTTAGCTTGAACAGAATTACATAGGATATAAATCAGTACAGACTTTGACAGAATGATTTCTCTGTGCTGGAAGAAACACACTGAAGTGTTGCAAATTTATAGATATTTGTGCCAGATTGGGAAATTAATGCTCAACATGATTATACATTACACTACCCAAAATAATCATGCACAAATCCAAAGAAAAATAAAATATGTAAGACAAATACCCCTGGCTATTTTAATCTTCAAATCTTTATTTTTTGTTCATTAGAATTTGCAATACTAAAATTTAGGTTCCCTTTGGTGACATCACACTGGGTCAGTTGGTGAAGGTATATTTTAAACATAAACCTATACAAAGTATAGTACAGTTTCTTCTAAAAGCTAAATGGAGTTTTTTCCTCATTGACTTCAGTTACCATTTAGCTGTATTAAATAGTATTAAAAATCTTCTATCTCAACATACTGAAGCTAAACAATATAAAAGAGAATTCTCTGCTTACAATCTTCTATCCTCCATGAAGAAGAGTTAGCTGGAAGCTCATATTTTGAATTCCTTTCCTCTCTTCTATAAATTATTTAAACTGGGAACTAGCTACTGATACATGTGTATCATGGATGGAACCCGACCAAAACCCTGGATATACCACCAAAAAAATTGGGTGTTCAAAATCCAGAACTGGAATTTTTACAATTCTGATAATATATAGTCTCAACATCTACAGTATAAAATTCTTACAGTCTCCCAAATCCCAATTTCCATCATAAGGTAGCTAAGGTGCAAAGTAATATAAGGGTATATCAATCCTTTTTAAAATTAAGCTAGTCCTCTGCTATATTTTTACAGTGACTTACATTGAAAAGTACAGTGTTTTGTGAGATCTCTAAAAACAGAGAATTGTAAAGCAGATTTCCTAGATTCCACACAGAATCTGATAAAGCCCCTCCTTACAGGCATTTCTCTTTTCAACAGTCAGAGTAAAACCTTCCAAGGTGCTAAAGACAACAAAAGAAAAGTTGGAGCTGATTCTCTTCCCATTTATGCTTTTGTAATTCCATTGAATTCTCTAAAGTCATTTCTAATTTACATCAGAGCAGAGAAGGGAATCGGGTCCATTATATTTCAGCAGGAATTAACCTGAAAGAGTTATGCCGTAACTTCAAACTATGCACTTAATTACTAAACAGCAGATAAAATAGAAGTGAATGCAAACAACAGAAACACTCTGCACATATGGACAGATATTGTATAATTACACAGTATTTTATTTTTGGTTTCAATTTATAAACAATTTAAAAACTTAATTTCAAATATTAAAAAATATACACCCTGAAATCATTTGACTTTGAAACTTTTACATTGTTTAAATAAATACAAGTCAGTTAAAAAGAGGTTAATGACTTTTTACCATGGTTTCGTTCTAACAGTTTTTTAAATGCCCCTGACTTCAGCAGTATGAAATAATTATACTGGAATATATGACTAATTCAAATATTTGAATACTGCATTTTCCCTTAACTTTGAGGGAAATTTCTTATAGATATTCTCATGGATAGTCCAACCTCTTGAAGCAGCTACACACATTGTTTTGCTATGGTAAACGCTTTTCAGAAAAAGGAAAAAATTAAAAAAAACAAGAGAGCCCTTTGAAAATATTGTGTGCTGACAACATTCTTGAACATGCTGTAAAATATGGTGGGTTAGACACTTCCGCTACAGTACTCAGCAGACATGGAAATTTCATGCTTAATGTTTACAAAGTGGCAAACAGTGCAAAGATATGGCCACAGTTTTTTAAAATAAACTTTTGTTTTCTTCTTTGACTCACAGTTTCACAGTTCTGTCACTCCTGAAGCTGTTCACTGTCTCTGCTGTTTTCTTACGTAAATTCTCAATCCAACTGATGCTATTATGCATGGTCCTAGCTAACTCTGATGTTTGATGTGAATTATTGACTCACATATTCTTTCCAGATGTTATAAGTTCCCCAAAGCCCTCTTGATGAGAAAAAGCATATGCAGATCTTCTTGAGCTTCTTCTGGACACCTGACACATGTAGTTCTGTAATGGTTTCTGCTTTCTTCTAGCCTTCTGCAACTTCCGAACCTTAGGGGGAAAGTTTCCATTGATATGTGAAATTATTTTTGTGTTGTAAACTCTGACTAATTTTTAGATCTCAGTTATATTGGAGGGGCCTTTATAATGAAAAAAAAACAAACAAAATGAAAAAACAAAAACAACAACATAGGTGAAAGAGATTCCAGTAGATTCCAAAGTAAAAACATGTGCTGAAGCCATCAGTGGAGTGTTAGAGAGGCACCGTGTTCTGCTGGGCTGAGCAAAGGCCATGGGGAAGATTCTGTGGTATGACTCTTGAGGCACAGCACAGAACTTGCAGCCCGGAGAAACAGGGGACTAAAATGGCTTTAATTCACCTTTATACACTCCCAGTCCTGGGGCATCTGGCATAACTGCAACAGCCCTGGGGCCTGTCTGAGTTATGGTAGCTTCCATGGGCTGCCCTATGGGCAGTAGCACTCCCTGGAATCTCTGCAGTGCTGCAGCCCTGCCTCCTATGCCTGAGTTTGAGGCGGTCCTTGGAAAGCAGCCTTATGCCTGTCTTCCCCAATGCTTGCACCAAGGGACTACTTCCACAGCTGAACCAGGGTTTTTCGGACCCCTTTATGCCATTCCAGCCCAGTGCAGTATATAGGCCAGAGTGTGGAGTGAAGATCTCCTGCCTAGAAGGCAAGAGTTCTAATACTAGCTCTGTCACTGATTCTCTGTGTGGCCTGGCACAAATCACTTAATCTTACTGTCTCTTTTTCAAATCTATAAAATAGGAAAAATAATACTTAGCTACCTCAAATGTCTGTTGTGAGGAGTTTTTAGTTAATGTTCATAACAGCACTTTGAAGATGTGAAGTGCTACCTAAGTGCTATTAGAAGCAGGAAGCCTAGAGCTAATTGGCCACTTTGATGTCACTGAAATCAGAGAATTAAAGAGGACATTTGGATCATTTTGTCAACTGCTTTCCCCCCACATAATTAATCCTTTTAAAATTTGAAAATAAACTCACAGCATATGTAGAACTGTGACCTCACCTAACATTCTGTTACACTAGTTTATACCCAATAACTTGAATACAATGGGGATTATTATATTGATTGATAAATTACCATGTAGATGGAATATACTTTACAGCTTTATTTTTCATGTGTTTTTATGAATAGTGAAGGAATGGCAGAAAACAATCTATTTGTTGTTAAGATTTGGCATGGATTTGAGTTACCTGGATTTCTATTCCAATAAATTTTAACCAGCAGTTTATGTGAACTATCCCTCTAAAGTCAGTGAGATTATTCACATGTGTAAGGTGAACAACATTTGGCCCAAACTATAAACCATTAAAAAAATTAACTGTTGGGATGGGACATCACTTATTATTCACTCCTAAGAATGTAAAACCTTGGGATATATTATGCTATCAGTAATTATGCAAAAGCTCCCATATAAATTAGTTTGCTTAAAAAGTTCTGGCACAACATTGCCCTTTGCTTGTGTGTGTTAACTTTTTTTAAACTTATAAATAAAAAGTAAAAAAAAAATGCTGACCTAAAAGTCTATTATGAATTAAGTATTATTTTTCACTTCTTGCACATGTCAAATTGTATAGAGTCGATGGTGATGCTTTGAGAGAACTAATAGTATATTTCCCCCCAGTAGTTATGTAAGAACTATAAATTCTGTCTGTCTGGAAAAATTTTAGTTCCCTCTATATGTGGGATGCAATGATAAAGAAAAACTCTCACATAATAGGATTAAGTCATACCTGATCAATTAGCGTTGGATTTAAATCTTCCTTCAAAAATCGGAATGTTATTACAGGCATGACTGAAATCACAGTAGTCAAGAGGATGACAAGCCAAACACTTATCTGGCTCAGGGAATTACGGGCATTTCCTATTAACACAAGAAAATGAAACATATTTGTTAGGAGTACAAGGCTGTTGTTAATAGTTTGCAGTTGTGAGACATATTAAATTATCTTTTCTTTATGTTAACATGTGTTTCTGTTACAAAAATGCTTGAATTTTTCTAGAGATACAAATGCTTACTGCTGAAATTACAAAATTCTTTGGCAACATCTAAAATTTGACATAATCCAAAAATGCAAGATGGATTCCAAAGGAGGATTTAAGTGAGTGGCTGCACTGATGAACATAAGAGCAGCATGAGAAGACAGTGGTGGCACTACTATTTTTTTCTTCATATCAGATTCCTCATCAATTTTTGAACTGTCAGATTGTTTGGTTTCTGATCAAATGGCCAGAGGACAATCTCCGCTCTTTGGACCAATACTCTGACCACCTTATTCTTCTTTCACATATGATTCATGAGAGGGTTACATTTAAAGTATCGACTCTGTATTAGGCCCTAATTCTGACGCACCATCAAATGGTATCAATTGGCTTTAAACCGCTAAAGCCACATTACAAGCCATGTCCTACAGGACAAAGGATCCATATCCAGTTGCTTGTCACCTGAGCCATCCAACAGACATTTAACCAACGTTTTCATTAAGAAATATGCACATTTTCAACCCATCTAGTTAATTATTTTCATTTATTTAATACTACTTCATTTCCTTCCCAAATCACACTCAGGTGCTCTGCACTGAGTAGCAATTTTCTGTTTAGCATGATGTGTGGACTGTCACAGCAAAATGGTCCAATCTACACTACAGACAGGTCACAGTGGCATTATTCAGCCCAAGAGTGACTAGATTTCCAGTTGACCATTTAGCAAATCTGCCAAGTTTGTACTGGTGAGTTTGCTAATGGTATCCTGTAGACTAAAACAATTGACCCATTTGTGCCATCAGAAACATTCTACATCATTTAACCATGACTCTGATTATCAAGATTTCCAAGCGTACAAGGTAGCATGACTATCTGCACCATTAAAAAAAGTTTATATTCTTCTGGGATTTGGTGGACACACTTTTAGGCTAGCATTGTTCAAAGTCTGATTGGAAATGCACAAAGTGTAAGCAATGTAGGACTGGAATTTGTTTATGAAGGTTTTTCTGAGGTTTGGATAGTGGCAGGTACTCCTGTTCTGGAGGATTTTCCTGGGTGATTCAAACCATATCACACTACCAAAATTCCATATGGCTCCAGCTGTCCTTATTAGCATAAACAAACTCATCTCAAGTCATCAAATAGCTTTGGAAGTTCCTTGATGCTTTAAGCCTCCAGTTGTTAAAAAAACAGACATTCCACTTCCTGTAGCTTGCATTTGGCTACCAAAAATGCATTTGAAAGAACACAGTCATCATCTGACTTCAGTGAAGTCCTCCTGGGGCTCAGTAATTACTGGAGTGGCCTTGTATTGCACAGCCACTGCACAAACTACATCCTCTCAGCAAATTGTTCTGACCCCACTGTGCACAGGATTCCTGGGATGGTGCGGATTCTGGCCAGCGCTCTGAGCAGGCAAGAAAGAAAAAAACTCTCCAAAATGTAAATTTTACTTCACTAATTTACTTATTCTGTTAATTGTTGCCAAGGCCTCTCAATATAGCAAGGATGCTTTTGTAAATTTGAAAAGCATTAACATTACTTAAGCAATATCAGTTCAGTTAAGCAAAGTTTCCCTCCCATATCTGCCATTCTTCTATGTACTTACAAGATCTAACTCTATATAGATTGTGGCAAATTGCATAAATATTGCCTGTATAATCGCATACCAGGTAATAGACTCACCTACAAAAGGAAAGTGGTTTGGGAATATAACAAAAATCCCATCACTGTGCATTGCAAATAAAATAGCAAAATACACAGCTATACTACCCAAGATGAAAAAACGATTGATGGCAGTCCAATAACTGGTATCCAAGGCTATCTGCAAATAAAATGAGACAAAACATATTATACTAAGAATCTTTAAGGGTTTAGAAAATATACTACATATCTTATTGAGTGGAGTGTTACGTATCTAAACAGAGAAGGGATTTGGGATTTTAAAAAAAATTTAATACAGTCCTCTGGATCTGTTTGGTACTTTTTAGTTTTTCCCATCACATGTTCTCTTTTTAAAAAAAAAAATTTAAATATTTAATTGAAAAAGGCACCAAAACTGTAGCAGACAACATATTCTATCTCCCCCATGCACACATGGTTTTTAGGAATTCAGTTTAACTTTCTAATGAATTGTTCTTAAAAACACTTTTTTAAATGGGCAGATTAATACTTATGTCTGAGCTTATGTATATTCAAGTCGGGGTGCAAGTTTTAGTTATATTCAAGTCAGGGAAGGAAGTTTTATATCTTCCAAACAATAAAAAGTAAATTTAGGAACCAAGATGCAAATAACATTAACTATATGCCATCATGTGGCTCAATTCAGGACTCTGTTTTGCATGTTTTTGTGCCGGGAGAATTACTTCAGAATAAGTAACTTTGTGAAAAGTGTTTATCCCGAGGTGATATGGTGTTTTTGTCTTTTAAAAGTTTTTCTGTGTGAGTTCATTCAAGAGCATAGCGATTATCTCATTTTACGCACATCATTGTTATTGGAGCATTTAGTGCACCTAGCTGCAACACTCTGGGCATGTCTATATTAAAAATGCGTGGCTGGCCCATGCCAGATTACTTGGGCTCACAGGGCTCAGGCTAAGGGGCTGTTTAATTGCAGTGTAGACATTCGGGCTCAAGCTGCAGCCTGAGCTCTGGGACCTTCCCACCTCACAGTGTCCTAGAGCTGCAATTAAACAGCCCCTTATCCAAAGCCTCATGAGCCTAAGTCAA
>NW_020664418.1:33093702-33118365 GCF_002925995.2 Terrapene triunguis
CTGCAATTAAACAGCCCCTTATCCAAAGCCTCATGAGCCTAAGTCAACTGACTTGGGCCTGTTGCAGGTTTTTAATTGCATTGTAGAAGTACCCTCCGACTACATGTCCCAGACCTGAAGAAGAGCTCTGTGTAAGCTTATCTCTCTCACCAACAGAAGTTGGTCCAATAAAAGATATTACATCACCCACCTTGTCTCTCTAATATTCTGGGACCAACACGGCTACAAAAACACTGCATTCAGAATAATTGGCATAGAAATTGCTAATGTTAAAACTCAGAACTGTTGGTGGAATGCAATAGCTAAGTGTGGGGGCAAAACAAATGCAAAGCCAAAATGAGAAAAAATAATTAAATAAAAAAATAGAGATGCTGGGCCAGTTCTGAGTTTTAACATTAACCGTTTGTTCCTTGTATGCATATGTAGGATCTAACAGAAGTGAGTAAAACTCTCATTGTGAAACCCCAAACCATATAAAACCCATCTGGATTGGCATTTCATCATAAATGAGAATCATCCTAGATTTGACAGAAGGTTTGTGGGGGTTCTTCACCCTTTCACAGAATCCTGGAGCAATTCAACAGTCTGTGGAAACCACGCAAACCTCATCAGTTTTGTTTGAATTTCCTATCAGATTTGGAATTCAAGGGTATCACAAACTCAACCCAAAACTTAGGAGATATAAACGACATGAATCAGTACTGAAAAAAAATACTTTACATGAACCCCTGTATACCAAAACCACTGAGCTCTGCAGAGCTCTAATATCAATAAAAGTATCACCACCCCTTTTCTCCTCATACACAATGGTAGATTTTACAATACATGTAGTAATCTATGCCAGCAGAAGTGAGATTAGAATCAGGCCTAAAATGTGAAAGCTCTTTTCTGAAAGCTTTATAATATTTAGGAACAAAACATGAAAAAGCAGAAAGAATGGTTTTGTGGTTAATTCAAAGAAATAGGAGCCGCAAGATCTGGGTGGTATTGCAGGATCTGCCACACACTTCCCTGGGTGGCCTTGTGCAAATCACTTAGTTGCTCTGGGTCCCAGATTCTCTCTCTGTAAAATGTGGTTAGTACCACAGTTGTATTGTCAGGCTCAAGTCAATAATATTAGTAAATTGCTTTGAGATCCTAAGAAGGAAGGTGCTATACTATATAAATACAATTCCGCTCTGCAATGACAGATCATTCTGAAATCCGCTTTCCATTACATTATCCAAGAAATATGAATTCTGTCAAGCTTCTTGCGTTATTTAATGAACATAGCACTTAAACTGAATTCTGACCTTATCTTGATTTATGGTTCACCAGCATCCCAAAGCTTAATCATGTAACCACTATATGCATTCATTATACGCTTCCTTATCAAAAGCACATTCTGAATTCTTGAGTAATTTGTGAAAATTATAGCTATCAACTACAAATAATATATTGCCAGCTTGTTATGTCAGTGTGAGCAGCTGCTCAGTCGCAGCATAACACAAGGTGACTCCATATCTAAAGAAAAACACAATACAGCATTCTGACAGGGTATTTAACTAAATGTTTCCCAGCCCTCCCTTCTCTCCCCTGCCCCCATGCCAAGAGCAAGGACCTAAAGGCTGACAGAAAGGGAGCAATCTAGTAAATATTCAGTTCCAGAATCTAAATTATTCCCTCCTGCCTGGTGGATCAATCAAGTTTGGCCAACGTGGCTACTTCTTATCGGAGGGTCAACTGTCCCTAAAGCCACCACTCTAATCCCTGCTCTCTTTTATTTCCTAATTGCTCTCATCAGGCCCCTGTTCTCCTGGAAGACCTTAAGCAGCCTTTCCTAGAGGTCAATATCTTCATGCTAGACAAGTAAAACAAGACATAGTGGGGCAGGTTCTCTTTCTTAATTCCAGGGGAAAACTTTAACTTGTTCACCACCCAGTCACGTTTGGGATTTGTCCATTACAATCCTTTGCAGTCAGCATTAAAATAACTCACAGAAAACTATTATGGGGAACTGACTTTGATAAATATGTTTATTACCATCCAGACTCTCTCAAATTGTTTAAGGCCTCAATGGGGTCAGTATTCTCAGATAAGTCTTTGATTACTCAGCTCTTTACCCTATCCTCAGAAAAACATATCAAGCTGATGAAGCTGTTTCTAAGAGGAGGAACACCCTAGTTTAGACCATTAAGTATTTATATGTGAATTTTAGAAATTGTCTCAATCCCCTGCAACTTCAAGTGTAGGTGTCACTTTTAATAGGAATTTCTGTATTTAGAAATGAGAAAAAAAATACTGAAAAAACTCAACACCAAACACAAATCTTTATTTTTTACCTGAACACTGACTACAATAACTAAAGATGTTGCAACTGTGACAGCAAAAGACTGGTAGTCAGCAATATGTTTTCCATCTTCACCAGCTGTGTTATAAAATGCTCCATAAGGGATGAAGAAAAGGGCAAAAGAGGTGTAGACTCCATGTGCTATGCAGATGAAAAATTTGCGTTTATTGAATAGTAGATTTAGTTGCCCAGGTTCATAGAGTTTTGCATAATCCATGCTATTCTGCTCATTCACATCCTGTAACAAATCCATTTGGATAACATGTTACTTTAATAGTGTCAGAAAATATTAAAGTTTGTATGCCACAGAGTGAGTAAAATTCCTGTGCCTTTAATAAAGGGCAAAAGGAATTTCCGTTGATTACAGTACCTTCTAAGAACTGAAGTGTGCTTAGAGCTAGGGAAGAAGATTCTCTTTCCCGCTCTGTCCCACTAATGCTACAAAGGAGATGGAAAATGACCATATCGGCCCTGATGGGGGCTCCACTGACATGGGGGAGTCTCCAACAAACATGCAGCCAGCATAGTTGGCTTCTATGCTATGTCCTCACTTCCCTGATCTTGGTGTAGTGAGCAACAGGAGCAGGGAAGGGTTGTAGACAGAACACAGTGCTCTCCAGCAATCGCCAGATTGGGGGACAGTCTATTGCTGAGGCTAAGGCTTAGGCTTGTGCAGAACCAGTCAAAGAATCATGAGCCCACAGCCAGTGTCTTAAAGGACTACTGCCTGATCCTGGAGCCATTTGGGGGCTAGTTCCCAGCATAAATTAGAATAATCTGAGGGGCAGATAAATAAAGGGGATTTACTTATACATTATTTGCATATAAAACTGACTTGTTAATGATGCTATCAATGCCATTTATTGCTTCCATTTTAGACATTTAAGTCATGCTATAAATAAGATAAAATTGTACCTGGTCAAACAAACCCATAGCTAGTACAGGCAGCGAAGCATAGACAATGTTGAAGAGGGTAATAAACCACTGGTCATAAACAGTCTGAAAAGAAGATGCAGTTGATAAAGTGAACAAGTGTCATTTTAAAAACTTTTCACTATTATTATTTGGCACAACAGAAAACACAACAGGACGCTTTACATCTGCTCCCCATGAACAGGATAACTGAATTTTGAAAATAGGTAAAATAATGACTATCTAAGAGTTTAGTGATTTGCTTTCTATGCAAGGGGTTATCCAATAGTATTTCATACCATACTTAATTATGAAAAAAGGGATAGCTGGCAAATCCACAATGTTTAATAAGCTGCTTGGTTAATGCATTTTTCATCTACCCCAGAAAAAGATGTGAGTTTATACCCAATCTGGAAATGGCAGAGTGACACAAAGGGAGGATTATTGAATAGCAGTTTCAAAATTCCAGACAATCTCATATTTTTTACTACACATTTGTAGCACACTTGGCTCCTTAACAGGGTTGATGCATGTGATATGGGGAAGGGATCTGGCCATCCCACATTCAAGTCAACTTCTCTTGTAACCCTTGAGCAGGCTGGGTGCATCTTAGCTCATCAAGCAGGAAGGATGTCTGGTTCCAACCAAGGAAAAATGGCCAAGTCTGAATTAAAGGTGAAAGTTTGAAGATTCTCTACAAGGATCAATTTGGATTTATGCCCGATCCTTCCTAGCAACATGAAAACACAAGTCCCCATTGCTAAGTTTATGCAAACAATAATTTGCAAATCCATTTAGTGATGAAGGCCTTTTTCTCAGCACCCCTCGTTTTAAAGTTGCACTTTATTTATACCACTTTTTAGTTTCCTTTACATGAAAGTTATAAAGCTATTTTTATTATAATAAGTCTGTCTTGCAGAAAACACATTATAGAATAAATAAGAGGTGCTCTTCTCCATCTGTTCTTTATTTGTGCAATTAGCAGAAATATACTGGAGAAACGCAGAAAGAATTGAATATACTTGAATATACAGAGCTCCTTTCTGCAATTTTAGCCAGCCACTATATCTGCTAAGAGCTTTGGATAACTATTTCACAGGTAATCAAAACCTTTGAGGTTATCAAAACCTTTGAGACTAGTCTAGCAGTCACATGCTATTTTCATATTTTCAACTGTGACTTGTTTATATTGTTTGGCATAATACAAGGTTTTTTTTTTATATTCATGGACAGGATAATTGTTTCCATATTCTTTTTAAAAAGCTTTCCCTTAAATCCCTGTAGTGTTGACAATGGCATATTGTCATCAGATAGTCTCATTTCTCAAGCAAACAATGCCAGTAGTTGCAACTGGTTTAATTCATAACTTTCCTAAATAAGGCCCCAAGAAATGTTCTGGCACAAGCACTTAAAAATGCGTGTCTTCACTGATATCCAAGAGTCCACATATGTGTACACAAAAGTGTAGAAGGTTGCAAGAGCACAACACAGAAGCAGTTGCCTTAAACTTATGCAACCTGTGTGGGCACTGGAACCCCACATGTGGAGCCTGATTCAACTCCCACTGAGGTCTATGATAGACTGTCTATTGACTTCAGTGGTAGCTTGATCAGGCCCCAAAAGTACACACCCATCTCCTGATTCCCTGTCTATAGTCTTGTCAGACTCTAGTGCCAACGGGCCGTGGCAGAGATTAAGCTCTCTAATCTATGTATCTATTTCAGGTACTTATATGGCCTCCATTACTATGATATCTAAGCACCTCAGTTTTTGCTGTACTTCTCTTTAAAATATCCCTGTGAGATAGTGTTATATCTTTGCTCTTTACATAACATTAAGACTATGAGGAAACTAAACAGACATGGCTGGGTTCCAACTAACCATATTCTCTAGTACACAAACATATAAGACCTGGCTACATATATAAACTGCTACTCTGTGGGGTTCTGGTGGCTTCTGAAATAGAGACTGGAAAGCCCACTAGAGGGCTCCCAAACTATTTAAAGGGATACTACCCACTCCCCATTCAGTAGGGATTTACTATTATCCCCATTCTAGAGATGGAGAACTGAGACCTTGCTCTGGGCTTGGGCAATTGTTCTCTGGCTCTCCTTCTAGCTTCAAGTTCACGTACGGGGGTTACTGGAGGCAACAGAGATTCAAATGTATGTGAGAGGAGAAGAAAGTTTATCACAACTTCAGTTGCAGGCAGGAGGTAGTGCTGGGGATGTGTGTGTTGTGGGGATGTAGCTGTAGGAGGACCCAGTCATAAGCGTGAGATATACTGGATAGGGTTCTGCATGTTACTTCATCATGCGGGGCTCAATCAGGCTGTTGGATTTCCATTAATATCAACTAAATATCGAGGTCCTAAAATTGAGACGGCCCTAAAAAATGTGTTCAGAGGAAACTTTCCAATGAAGTTTTTTTTTATAATGATTCACAAACAAAACTGGACTTTGAATGGAAACCCATGTTTAAAGAAGATAAGAAATGTTGACATTAAAGAATTATAATGTTTTCCATAACTCCCGCCCTTCTAACCGATTAAAGGGTAGAAGGAGGATAACATACTGACTTATAACACTGAAATATAAAATGAAGAATTTCTAATGGTTAGATGAAGAGCTTTGATAGATATATTTTTTTAATGATTTGTAATTATGGACAGTGAAGGAGTACAGCTGAAGTAACACTTAGGCCAAGGCCTTGCTGGCATAAGTGTTTTTTTTCCAATTCTTCTTTTACATAGAATTGCTAATCTATTAAAAATGATGATATTGCTGACAAGACAATGCTGTGCTGGAAGTTTTGGGGTGAAAACACACAAATCTGTAACACCAAGAAGCCTTTTTTACTGGGAGACCTAGGGCAAGGTGACACAAAAAATACCATGACACTGAAACTGCAAAACGAGCAGAAAAAAATGCAGAAGTTGGGTAACTGAAGCTTGCACATGTATAATGTGTCGGTAACCTAAAACTCAAAGGGTTGATGTGTTAAGAGCCAATTTGATAAAGATTACTTAATCTGTAATGTATAAATGTATACAAGACCTAAGTGAACATAGGCCTACATTGGAGAAACACCGGACCAGAAACTGAAGGACTGGACTGAAGGACTAGACCAACAGATCAGGGGAGATGACAATCATCAGGAAGTATTGGAGGATTTCCCAGTGCCCTGAAATGTGGTAACTCAGGCCCTTTACCAATTACATTTGTAATTGTCTGTTATAAATGTATGTTCAGGCACTATCAGTCACAATAACTCTGTCTGAAATTGCATAAATAAAGGCAGAAATTGATTAAGCCTAAATTGGGTGTGCTTGTGACTCAGAGTTCCAACTTTTACTCCCAACAAAATCTAGAACTTTCTCTATCGCTGATAAGTACATATCTCAACATCTGAGGCCTAGTTCAGTCACACCAGAGTATCTAAGAGCTGATATAGACTATTGTACAAAGCTCAACTGCCTGGAATTTGGGCTGGATAACATCCCATGAGAATGCCTGATTCCACAGGATTGTTGTTTCTTTCTAGTTATAGCTGAGCCAGAACATGGTATTTCCTTATTTATACCTCTGTTTTCAGACAAAACCAAGATCTGCAGTAGCACACAGAGTTTGAGGGTGAAGGTGAGAGCCATTTGTTTTATCTGATCCAGTTTGCCCATCCCTCTTGCACATAGAGGTAGTTGGAACTTTTTGACCATTTTTTTTCTCAGAAAATAACAATTCATCAAAATTGAAACTTTGTCAGGAAGGTTTCTCAGGTCCAGGATGGAATATCTGCTTGAGAGAGTAAGAGACACTCACACCCAGAGTTGGGACACTCACTTGGGATGTGGAAGATCCAGGTTCCATTTCTCACTTCAAATCAGTCAGAGCACAGACTTGAACCTGAATCTTCCACATCCCAGATGCATGCTGTCATCTGGGAGCTATTGGCTATTCTCTTTCTCTCCCTCCCTCTCTTCTAATTTGTGAAAGGTTTATTTTTGTTATGATACAGAATGAAACCAAATGTCAAAACATTGACATTTTTTACAAAATGGAATTCTTGTTTCCCAGAGAGCATTAACTGCATCCTTTCCCATAATAAGTAGCTTTGGGAATAGGGGAAATTCAGAATTTCACACTGAATAGGTCTTGCATAAGAGTCTCCAGGGACTGTTTGCAAACTCATAAACAGGAACCAAATCACTCACACTTTAAAGTAGATTGAAAGTAAAATACAATGAGTTACAATCCACCAGCAAAATGACACCACCATCCACTGCTGTCACTAAGTCTGCATCACAAATCATGGAGTCACTTAAAAGAACATCTCACAGACCCAGATGCCAGAGGAACATATTCCAGAAATTCACATCTGTGACATGCAGCCCACCTGCCATTCACCTTGGCTGGGCCAGACGGAGCATATAATCAAAGAGCAACAGTTAGTGATCAAATTCAGCAATGGCAGCAATAATTAAAGGCAACCTAAGGTAGTAAAGAATTACAACACATCTCTTTATGTAATTATAAGGCTGTTTTAAAGTCAACATTGCATCTAGAAAAGCCTAATCTGTCTATATCTGTCCAAGAGTTTTCAGCTGCGCAGTGTAGGTAACTGTAAATGCACATGAAAGAAGATATAGATGTTCAGATTTTTTTTAGGTCCTACTCTAGATATATTAGCTCTTCAAATGAAGCAAAGAATGGAAGGAGACAAAAACCAGGGAGAATACTACAGAGATTTTCATATAAAATCGGACTGTGGATGAAATCCTGCACCCATTCCAGTCAGTAGTTTTGCTACTGACTTCAAAAGGGCCAGCATTTCACCCTATGTTTTCATTAAAAGAAAACTCAAAACTCCAATAGAGAAAAATATATTCTCTTCTCCTAATAAGTGTATATATTTCTCTTCAGTGGGGAATGGATAGACTGGCACATTTATGCTACACAAGGAGTGTCCAAAAATTGTTACTGTAATTGGTTAATCTATTGTATCATGTAACTATAGGTCAAAATTTTCCAGTTTGAGTGCCTACAATTACATTCCTAAATCTACAGGTAGGCACCAAGGTATATGTGTCCTGGGGCTGGTCTACACTAGGGGGGGGGAATCGATCCAAGATACGCAACTTCAGCTATGCGAATAGCGTAGCTGAAGTCAAAGTATCTTGGATCGAATTACCTGGGGTCCACACAGCGCGGGATCGACGGCCGCGGCTCTCCCGTCGACTGCGCTACCGCCGCTCGCTCTGGTGGAGTTCTGGAGTCGACGGTGAGCGCGTTCAGGGATCGATATATCGCGTCTTAACGAGAAGTGATATATCGATCCCGGATAAATCGATTGCTACCCGCCGAAACGGCGGATAGTGAAGACGTACCCCTGGTTTTCAGAGGTGCTGAGCAAGTCAGAGGGATTTGTAGGTGCTTAGCATCTGTGAAAATCAGCTACATACAGTCAGGTGCTTAAGCTTAAATTTCTACGTCCACTTCGTAAAATTTCAGCCATAGTTCTTAACAGTATAATGAAAGTCCTCTTCTCCTATATTCTCAATTGAATAGCTACTGTAATGATATGTAGAAAATCAGGAAATAGTTTAGATTTGTAATTTCAAGCACAGCAATCTAATTTATTATATTAGTTTATTATTAAACTATGGTTATTCATAAGGTGTCCATCACTGCAATGTCCAGGATCATCACAACTGTACAAAAGTACCCCCATCCCTGTTTGTTTTTCTACACGGGATTGGTTTGTCTCCAGGAGAAATATTTCTGAGCCATTCTGCAACTTTCCATTACTGAGGGAAAGCAAGTGGAATGAGAGCAGTCATTGTGCCTTCAAGATAGCATGCTCTATCACCTGTCCCCAAAAATTGCACCTTGGAGACAGTCAGAGTTCCTGGTGAACATAATGTAGTGGGGCAGTTGCCCTGCTCCTGAAAAAAGGCTAGGCTGATTTGGGGAAGCAGCCACAGCTGGAGCCACGCCCCTATCAGGCCACAGCTGGCCCTCTAAAAGAGCTGTGAGCCAAGAGCTGAGTCAGTCTCTCTCTTGCTCTGGAGAGAGAAGGACCTGGCTGCCTGGGAGCTCAGGGTACAGGGAATGGAGCAGGGCTGGGGAAAGGCAAGGGGGGCTGGGGAGCTCCAGCCTGGTAAATCCCCAGGTTGTGGGCCTTGCTAAAAGGCCAAAACACGTACTGGGGTTGCAGAGGCTGCAGCCCAGGGTTAGAGAGAGGCAGCTGGTCCGACCACGCCCCCTTGCCAATGATTAGTGGCCTTTTACAGACTGCAGTTTGCCCCAGTGAGTGGGGGCTAGATGATGACTGGCAATAGCCACTGAGGCAAGGTGGGGATAGAGGGTTGGGGGTTCCCCTGGGAGGGGAGACCCAGACTGTGGGTTACTGCTGGGGGCAGAACCCAGAGGAAAAGGGGCACCGGGATCCAGGAGGGACACGGGGGCCCTAAGGCAGGTGAGACACCGGCCTGCAGAGGGCGTTCCGGGCTGGACAAGAGCTAATTCCCAGGATAACCAGCAGGAGCGCTGCGCTGGTGGGTCTCGCTTCGCTACATGTGGTGGAGAATGTGGGCACATGTGGTCCACCCCTGATATAAAGGGCAGGGCAAGGACTGTGGGACTATTGCTTGGAGCTACAGGAAGGGATGATGGATCCCGGGTATACTGGGGCTTTCTTTGCAGAGGCCCCAGCTGCTACCCCTGGTTGGGGACAGGCGTCAGCTCCCTGGCAAAAGGGGGCTGATGACCTACAGGGACTCTGGGAGGTGCAGTGGGCCCTCCATGAAAAGTTGGGCCAGCTGGCGGAGGAGCAGGGGGCCTGGTAAAACTCCTTCGGAGGGAGTTTCGGAGGAGCCGCCGAGAGCGGGACGGAAAGCCCAGTGCTAGGACCCGGAGGCCGGGCAGGGAACATAGGGCGTGTTATGCCTGTACAAAACATGGACATTTACAAAGGGATTGTCCCTATTGGGGTGGGGGCAGGGCGCCTCAGCCCAAGCAGGGTCAGGGGCAAGTCCTTAGGACAGTCTGCCAGCTGAGGGAACCCAGGTGGCTGTGGACATGTTGGGCCTGTGGGCGATAAGGGCACATGCAGTGGGCATGCCCAGGCCCGAGATGGAGGGTCCAGGTCCGCCCTGGCGAAAGGGTGGGACCTGAGAGGGACCAAGAAAGACCCAAGGCAGGAAAGAGGCGGGGAGCCTGCTGGGGCTGCCATACACTGGGCCACATTAGGAGGCACTGCCCCCTCAAGGAAACTGAGAGGCGGCCGAAGGAGGTGCCTGGGGACCCGGAAGGGGCAACACTGGATATGGTGGAGGCTGCAGGAATAATGGCTGACCGGTCATTAGGCCACCCATGGGAGGTGGCGGAGGAAGCGACGGAGATGGAGAGGACCCAGCAGGAGGCTGGGACCCAGACCATCGCCGAGCCAGTCACCAATGAGGAAACCCAGACAGAGTGGGGCCTGCAAGAGGCCGGGACCCTGGTGGTCGTGGGACAGGCCACCAAGTGGACCCAGCCCCTGAGGGTGGAGGGTCTGGGAGATATGTACCTGAGGGCACGGCTCAAGGCTGCGGAGCAGGCCTGTCGGAAGGTGGAGGCCCACAAGCAGGAGATGGCCAGAAGCTGGGAGGTTTCAGAGATGAAGTGGGCGGTCCTGGAGGGGTAGCCTCGGGCAGCCCAGGCCAAGAGTCCCCCCACCTCCAGTGGTGGGGATTTTTGGGGGGGAGGGGGGGCGCGTAGTGGGGCAGTTGCCCTGCTCCTGAAAAAAGGATAGGATGATTAGGGAAGCAGCCCAGCTGGGGCCACGCCCCTATCAGGCCACAGCTGGCCATATAAAGGGGCTGTGAGCCAGGAGCTGAGTCAGTCTCTCTTGCTCTGGAGAGAGAAGGACCTGGCTGCCTGGGAGCTCAGGGTACAGGGAATGGAGCAGGGCTGGGGAAAGGCAAGGGGAGCTGAGGAGCTCCAGCCTGGTAAATCCTCAGGCTGTGGGCCTTGCTAAAAGGCCAAAACACGTACTGGGGTTGCAGAGGCTGCAGCCCGGGATTAGGCAGAGGCAGCTGGTCCGACCACGCCCCCTTGCCAATGATGAGTGGCCTTTTACAGACTTCAGTTTGCCCCAGTGAGTGGGGGCTAGATGATGACTGGAGTAGCCACCGAGGCAAGGTGGGGATAGAGGGTTGAGACCCAGACTGTGGGTTACTGCTGGGGGCAGAACCCAGAGGAAAAGGGGCACCGGGCTCCAGGAGGGACAGGGGGGCCCTAAGGCAGGCGAGACACCAGCCTGCAGAGGGCACTCCATGCTGGACAAGAGCTAATTCCCAGGATAACCGTCAGGAGGCACCGCGCCGGTGAGGCTCGCTTCGCTACACGTGGCTGTTGTGGCAAGTCACAGAGAGGACATCTCTGAGATAGTTTAATCTTTAACCCACTAAGGACTTTAAAAATTAGGACCAGGACTTTGAAGTGCATGGAGATCCAGTGTAGAATGTGGAACACCACTTTAATGTGATTTTGACAAACTGTCTTACCAAGAAGGAAGCCCAGTGCATGCTCAGCTTCTTCCAAGAGTCTGTATGGTCCAGAAATAGGACCCTGGATTGGAAGTCAGGAGACCTGGGTCTAATCACAGATCTGCCTGTTGTGTGACCTCAGTCAAGTCAGTTCACTTCTGTGCCTCTGTTTCCCCTCCCAATCCTTGTCTATCTTGCCTATTTAGAATGTAAGCCCTTCAGGGCAGGAATGGCCTCTTACTGTGTGTTGATACATTGCCTAACAATGTGGGATCTAAAACATCCTCTGGTCTAGTGTGTACTGGGAGGTCTGAGGTCAAAGGCCAAGAGCTGACAACCTCTGATTGCAACATGTTCCTGACAACCACCTGAATGTAGGACAGAAGTGCAAATCTTAGAGTTTTTCTGAAGAAAAAATAAAAGATTGATACAGTTTCCAGTATACTGGCAGTTAAGCTGATGGCCCCCAGTCATACAGCTATGTTTGCCATCAGATTACTTAATTTCCTTTCCTTGTGCCATTTTACACTTGAGTTTTATCCTACAGATTTCCATTTTTGCATAAGTCATGCAAGAGAATCCTTCCACAAGTTCTTCCTAAGATCCACATTCAAGCAAAGCCCTCTCATTTTCAACATTATGTATTTTTGGTGCATTCCACAAAGTACAGTGGGTTGAGAGAATATGCAGCGTTAATAAGTCTATTATTCAAAACATAGTCATGGAAATTTGTCCTCTATTTTGAATCAATCAGAATGGCTAGAAAACCTTATGCCTTTACACCAGATTATGTAAAAACAAAATTAAGATGTATAGTTTATACTGCTGAGAAAATTCTTTCTTCCATCTATTAAGTTTATAAAGATGAGCCAAAATGGCAAAGTATTCATGAAAAGAATATTGATGTTCTAGTGTTCAATAAATCTTTCCAACACTATGTAGCTCTATAAATCATACCAAATTTTATGTTTAATTGCTGTAATTATGAAATGTCTCTCCTTCCCCAGAAATACAAATGTTGTTTCCCAAGGCTCAGACATTTAAAATATTTCTACCATTATTCATGGTTTTATACAATTCCTGATCCTCTCTTTTCTGAAACCATGACAGCAGACCTCAGGAATGGTTCCCCTTCCCAGGTTGCCACTGCATGCATCTACAGACAATGGCACTGCTGCTGCAGCCCATGTCTCTCCCCAGCCCCAGTATTGAGTTTGAAGAGTCAGTATCCTTCCTGAGTACACCCTTTTCCTGACATCACCCCTCAAAGTAGACAGGGGAGACCCACTTCCCCAATGCCACCCTCTTTGCCTGCTAGGAAGCTTGCCCAGCTCAATAACCAAAGGGTTACCAACTAATTTCCCAATTGAACCACCAGAGGAGGTCTCACTGCCCATCTGAATAATCACCCAATAAGCCAAAGGTCACAAAATGATCTGTTGACACCAACACTGTTGCTGTGAGGCACAGCTGCCTGGTATGGAGAGCTACCTAGTAAAGGCTTTCAGAGATGCTAGGGGGAAGTACAGTGTGTCAAGAGGAATGGGAGTGGAAGGACTGATGGATTTGAGAGGGAGGGTATGCACTTCTTCAGGGGATGGCAGTGGAGGAAGAGTATTAACCCATGGAATGTCGCATGTATCTCCAACTGAGGTGAAAGATTTTGAGAGAGCCCTTTGCTATGCTTTTAGCAACATCTCACTATAATGTGGGTCTCCAAAATACAGATTCCCAGTGCAGCCCCAGTTACTACCCTTTACTCTTTCCCAACAGAGAGAGACCCAGATCAAAATCCCCAGGATGTTGAGTAAATATTCATATATACAAACAAGCATTCAATAAATATGTGACTATGCATTCAAATTCAAACAAGAGTAAAGGGTTTGTTTTTTTCTTATTCAAAACTGAACATTGACTAGTATAGATGACACTTTTCATCTGGAGGATACTGAGTATATGTAGTGCTTCCCTACCTCTGGACAAGGGAGTTGGGAAAGGGCTGGTTCTTCCCCATGACAGAAAGGAAGCTGGAGAAACTTAAAGGGGCCTCACTCGTCTAATTCACTATTGCTATCTAACAAATCTGAAATGATTAGCCAGGACACATCAGATTCAGGGCCCACTGGACTGAAGACCCATGTCCCCCACTACAACTTGAAGGTGAGAAACAATTACTCACAATAACCGCTCCTAATTGCCCAAGAATATAATTAAAATAAACAAATAAATACAGGGCCTCTACTCCTGGTCTCCCTCGCTGACAGCAGCTGGTTGGTGTTTATTGAAGGCCTTGGGCTTTCAGTAACTTCTGCAGATCAAACGTTAGGAAATAGGAAAAGCAGGATTTGCTGAAGGACATGAGGAGTTCCCCATGTCCCCAAGCAGCTTTGCAAGACACCTTTATGTTACCTTACACTTTGGCTAGAGCTTAGTCAGGATCAGTTGGCTTGGCATGTAGCCTACTTATGTGACCTGCAGAATTTATAGATTTAAGTACTCCTGACAACCACACAATCAAGCCTCAGGATTTAGTCCTAAAGAAACTATTTACTGGATTAAGACATATGGTTCTCTTTTTTCCTTTAAGCATAAGGCAGCCTGGCCTAACAAATGAAATCACGAAATGTCTCAACAATTTGGAGGAAATGAAGGAAATCATTAAATATAATAATTACAGTCAGGTTAATTTTTTTAAAGAAAATAAAGACTAATATGATTTTAATTAACTTCCAAATGATTTTCACTCAAACATTTGGATTGTTCAGTTCAATTTTCTGACTTCTAATTATCCAATAATTAAAAAAACACCCCTTTTCATAGGTGGGTACATTAAACATACACAACATTGTTTTGTTGGTTTATAAACTTAACTCCCAAAAACTAACCTGAGCTGAGAAGCCACAGAAGAAGCCAAACCAGAAATGCACCAGAGTGAAGGAAAAGTTTTTGTAGAAGAAATAACATAAGAACTTGCACATTCTGAAATAGGACCACCTGCCATGAACAAGCAGGAGCCGCTTAAGATATCTGAACTGGGCAAAGGAGTAATCGCTGGCCAAGACTGCTTGCATTCCTTCCTCACCACTGATGCCAATGCCTATGTGTGCGCCTGTAAGTAAAAAAGAAGCAGAAATATGTCTCTACTAAGTATTTGAAAAAGACGCATTCATTTGCTAAACTATCACAGCGAGCATTTTGTTTAGTGAGACATAAGTAGATGTCAGTTTTAAGGTGATCCCTGCCTTAACATGTAATAAAAGTATCCTGGGCTACTGAAACCATGAGGTAGAAAGCAGAGAAGTTATCAGATCAACAGGGAACACCCACTAAGTTAGCATTATCGTTACTATTATACTGAATCATGCACTCCTGCCTCTCACCCTCAGCATCTTGGGAAGCATTAGCCGCCTCTTTAATATAGAATATTTTTGTTATGATTATTTTTAAAGCCCCCATAACTCTCTCTTCCTCTTTCAACCCCTCTTCCTTCCTTCTCTCTGGAAGAAAAAATATTTATTTTGCTCATTCTTTGCCAAAATAGGTGAATTGGAGGAGGGCCCTGTTGTTATTGAAGCTAATGTGGAAAACTTTTAAAATAAATAAAATTTAGTTTTTAAAAACCCAACTCGAGATTGAGATATGGCAGTAGTCCAGTAATTGTTCACCACCCCTGTACTCAGACTGGCCTCAATCCATTCAATTTCAGTCTAATGGGCCATATTTTTTCTGAATATAAGGTGGGGTCCAACCCCGCCATTCATCTGCCATTGGAATGTAGGGTTCTATACAATGGCAGGATTGGGTGACAGTCAGCAAGCAGATGAGATATTGTAAGCAACCAACACAGTACATTAGCAGCTATGTAAGGCATCTTACTATTTTATTTTAAGGGCTGCCCATAAATGAATTATAAAGACAATATATTTACTGTACAACCTGCTTGCACAGTATCATATTTTAATATACAAAACATCTTCCAAGTAACTGACACTACAATAAAAGAATTTACAATAGTTACTAATGCTGTACTTGTGAACTGTATTCTGCTATGCAAATATTGTAAAATATAAGATGTTTCTTCATGGCTGTACTGCACTCTCCACTTAATCAGGACACAATTCAGTTGGGATACTTCCCAGGATAGCCAAGCTATACTACCAAGGAATTCTACTTAATTGGGATGCCAACATATGAGTAGTGGTACTCAAATAGGGATACTATGTCTTTGTAATGTTCAGAGGCTGATGGTGCTTTGACACCTTTCAAAAATCCTTGGCCTCTGTCAGTGCTTGTTTGCCAAAGCAGAAGTGTTATCTCCCTCTAGACTCTTTGAAACACTGATGAAAATTAACCCTTTTAAGGATGTAAATAGTACAGGACTGGTAGGATGCTGGAAGGCCCTGAATTTGGTAGTTCCATTTTAGCTCAATCTGGGTAAAAATAACTGTTGTTGTTCTGTGTGGTGTTGTTTGTTTTGTAAGTGACAGACCTATAACATCTTTATTTCTTCAGAGAACCAGCAAGTTAAATGTGAGCAAAACAAAGCAATTTGAGAACCATTTCAGATACAAGCAAAAAGTGCACCACCTCGTTAGTCACAAATTCTCCTTAATCAGAATGAAAGATGAGCAACTTGGGTATCCCAATTAAGGTGGATTCAGTAGTATGTTATTTATCAAATGCTTATAAGAAGAAGTTACTCACCTTGTGCAATAACAATGGTTCTTCGAGATGTGCGTCCCTGTGGGTGCTCCACTCTAGGTGTTGGTGCGTCCCTGCACCAGAGATTTCTCGCAGCAGTACTTGGTCGGGGGAAGGGCGTGCACAGGAGTCGTCTCGTGCAGCCGTTGGCACCTCCTGTAGCGTGCGCACCCCTGACTGTCCCCTCCGTTCCTTCTCTATCGCAGAGCTTGGCGTGAACTCCAAAGTAGAGGGAAGGAGGGTGGGTAGTGGAGCACCCACAGGGACACACATCTTGAAGAACCATCGTTACTGCACAAGGTGAGTAACTTCTTCTTCGAGTGGTGTCCCTGTGGGTGCTCCACGCTAGGTGCTTGTAGAGCAGTACCCCACCAGAGGTGGTAGGGGTTCGGAGTTATGTATAAGTGTGTGATGAGAGCACTGTGAGGCCAACGATAGAGTCTGAGACAAGGCCTTGGGTCATAGCGTAATGCTTTGCAAAAGTGTGCTCCGATGTCCAGGTTGCAGCTCTACAAATATCTATTAAGGGGGACATTGTTCAAGAATGCAATCGATGTCGCCATGGCTCGTGTTGAGTGGGAGCTGATGCCCATGGGAGGTTCTTTGTGATGCAGGTGGTAGCAAGTTTGAATACAGGTAGAGACCCATTTGGAGAGTCTCTGGGTCGCTACTGTAGAGCCCTTGGAGCGCTCTGCTGTAGAGACGAAGTCTTGGTGACTTGCAAAATGGTTTAGTTCTGTCCAAGTAGAAGGCTACAGCCAGTCTGACATCTAGCATGTGCAACGTTGCTTCTCGAGAGTTGTTATGTGGCTTGGGATAGAAGGCAGGTAAGTGTATGGTTTGGTTAATATGAAAATTTATAGCCACTTTGAGCAAGAATTTTGGGTGAGGACGTAACATGATTTTGTCTTTGGTAAATACAGTGTATGGTGGTTCAGCCATCAATGCTCCTATTTCGCTGAAATGTCTGGCAGACGTGATTGCCACTAGGAATGCGACTTTCATTGACATATGTAGGAGTGAGCAGGTTGCTAGAGATTCGAAGGGTGGTCTTGTGAGACATTTGAGCACAAGATGGTGGTGCAGGCTGGCGTACTTCTGGGTACGTGTTCTGCATACCTGCTAGAAAGCATGGTGTAATCGGGTGACCGAATATTGAAGCCCCTTTTATCTGCTCATGGAGGGCCGTGATGGCAGCCAGGTGTACTTTAATAGAACTTATGGCTAACCCCATTTCCTTCAGTTCTAGTAGGTAGTCTAGGATCATAGATAGAGGCGCCGTGGTCGCATCCAGCTGTTTTTGCTGACGCCAAAGGGAGAATCTTCTCCACTTGTGGCGGTAAGTATTTCTAGTGGTGAGGCGACGACTATTTAGTAATACCTGTTTTACTTTCTCTGAACAGTTCAATTCCCCATGTTGGAACCAGAGAGGAGCCACGCTTTGAGATGGAGTTTCACTGGGTCTAGATGGAGCGTCAGGCCCTTGTTCTGGGACAGGAGGGCCGTCCGGAAAGGCAGCGGTTATGGGGCACAGACTGCTAGACTTGAGAGGCACGGAAACCAAATCTGTATGGGCCACGTGGGGACAATGAGAATGATGTATGCTCTGTCGAATCGTATCTTGCAGATGACCCGGGATCAGTGGTATCAGCGGGAAGGTGTACATGAGTGATGCGTTCCACAGGATGAGGAAGGCATCCCCTAACGATCCCAGTGACAGGCCTGCCCTGGAGCAAAATAGTGGACATTTGTGATTTGTTGCTGAGATGAAAAGGTCAATTACTGGGTGACCCCATTTTTGGAATATCGTGCTGAGAACACTGTCGTGGATTTTCCACTCGTGTTCCTGTGAGAAGTGCCTGCTGAGGTTGTCGGCTGTAGTGTTTTGGCACCCTGGTAGGTATGATGCTGTGATGTTTATATTGATGCGGATGTAGAAGTTCCATAAATTCATGGCTGCTATGCATAGCAAGTGAGACCCGGCTCCTCCTTGGCGATTGATGTAAAACATGCACGCCACATTGTCGGTGAGAATAGAGATTGAGGTTTCTCGTATGAGTGGGAGGAAGTGTCGGCATGCATTGTGTACCGCACGGAGTTCCAGGAGATTGATATGTAGTTTGGTTTCCGTCGCAGACCACTTGCCTTGTACATTGTGGTGACCCAATTGGGCGCCCCAACCTATCAGGGAGGCATCTGTTGTAATAGTCACTGATGGGGGGGTCTTGTTGAAAGGGAATCCCGGAGCATACATTCCCTGGCGGTGTCCACCATTGTAGGGAGAGGATAACTCTTGGTGGTAGTGTCACACATCTGTTGAGAGACTGTTTGCTGGGTGCATAGACCATGCTCAACCAGTGCTGCAGACAGCGTGTATGGAGTCTGGCATACTTTGCTACGAAAGTCGTAGCTGCCATATGTCCCAGAATCTGAAGGCATGTCCTCACTGAAGTTTGTGGACTGATGGTCACTGTGGAAATAAGATTGGTCAATGTAGTGAATCTGTGGTTTGGCAATATTGCCTTGGCTTGTATGGAGTCTAGGTCAGCTCCAATAAATTCCAATCGCTGGGTTGGTTCCAGGGTGGATTTCTTTTTTTTCTCTGTAGACCTAGCTGGTGAAATAGGTTTATTGTGGTTTCTTGTCGATTGGCACCCTTGAGGAGGCAATCATCCAAATAGGGGAAGATTATGACTCCTTTGTGTCGAAAATGTGCTGCTACTACCGCAAGCGTTTTTGAGAATACGTGGACAGTCTGAAGGGAAGGATCCTGTATTGGTAGTGGTTGGGTCCTACTGTGAACCGCAGGAACCGTCTGTGGGCATGGAAGTATGCATCTTGGAGGTTGAGGCCTGCAAACCACTCGCCCCCATCTAGCGCTGGGATTATTGTGGCCAGAGAGACCATTTTAAACCTGTGGTTGCGTACAAACCTGTTGAGTTTTCGGAGATCTAAGATTGGTCTCCATCCCACTCCTTTCTTCTCAGTCAGGAAATATTTGGAATAAAAACCCCTCTCTCGGTATTGATGTGGTACTGATTCTACAGCACCCAGCAGTAGGAGGTGGTCTACTTCCTGTTGTAGAAGGTGATTGTGAGAGGGGTCCCTGAAGAGGGACGGGGACGGGGGGAGGGTGGGGGGGATAGCTGTGAAAGGAATGGTGTAGCCAGATTGTATGATCTCCAAAACCCATTGATCTGTGGTTATTGCAGTCCAGGCAGGGTAAAATGGGCGTAGGTGGTGACCAAAATTGTGGGATGGGGTATCTGTTGGCGCTAGAGGTGTGGGGAGGTTGTGCATACCCTCAACCAAGACTTCAAAATTGTGGCTTAGATGCAGATGGACGGGCGGATGAGGCCTGGTTCTGTGGAGCTCGTTGTCTCTGACCCCTTGTTTGAGTCTGTTCTGAGTGAAGTATCGTGGTTGCTGACAGTTAAATGAGGTGTCTCGTGACCTCTGGTATGGTGTAAAGCGAGGGCGTTCGTCAGGCGGTGGCTGTATGCAGAGTTGCTTGGGAGGCCTTCCTGGTATGGAGGAAACGTCTGTTTGAGACGAGAATAGTTTATCCCTATCAAAGGGGAGGTCCTCCACTTTTGGTTGTAGTTCTTTTGGAATTCCCAAAGCCTGCAACCATGATATTCTTCTCATAACCACAGCTATTGCCGTTGTTTGGGCAGCTGTGTCCGCTACATCCATTGAGGCTTGCAGCGCTGTGCAGACTATTAACTGACCCTCGTTGATAATGGCGTTGAGTTGAGGACGTTTATGCTTGGGGAGGTCCTCCATGAGCTCTTGTATTTTACTATAGTTAGAGTAGTCGTAATTTGGCAACTCTGAGCAGAAGGGTGGCTGATGAGTAAACTTTCCACCCAAAAAGGTCCAGTCTCTTGTGTTCTTTATCTTGCAGTGAGGAGTGGAAATGAGGCTATTTACTGCACTGATTAGCAGCCTCTACTAACAGAGAGCAGGCTTGAGGGTGTGAAAACAAAAATTCCATGTCTTTGGCTGGAACAAAGTATTTTCTGTCAGCTCTTTACATGGTGGGTGGTGTCAATGCCGGTGTTTGCCATATTACCTCCACAGGCTCCATTATAGCCTCATCCATGGGGAGAGCAATCTTGGCCGATGATGCTGAATGTAAGATTTTTAACAACTTATGTTGTTTCTCCTGCACCTCATGTAAGGCAATTTCTTGGCTGTTTGATACTCTTTTGAAGAGTTCTTGGAACTGTTTCAGGTCATCTAGTGCCGTAGGGGTAGACGGCGTCACCGCTTCGTCTGGTGCGGAAGATGAGTGTGGGGCAGGTGGTGAATCATCCAGGTCTGCCTGTGATAGTATCTCTTCCTCTTCTATCTCTGTCTCGGGGTCAGAGGTTTCTCTGTGTGGTAATGATAGGTGTATTCTGGAACCTCTTGTTGCTCAGGAAGGGGGACTAGAATAGGGATTCTGGTATGTGGGCCAAGGACCCCATTGTGGCCATTGCATGGGGTAAGGTGGTAATGGATAAGGCCAGTGCTGTGCATACCAGGGCTGTGAATGCTCGGAGGGATGAGGCTTAGGCTTCACAGTGTTCCATGTAGGTCTCATCTGTGATGGGGATGAACGCTGAGAGGAGAGGTGCTATGTAGCTCGGGGAGTGTTCAGTGATGAGCAGTGCTGACTGCCAGGGCCCAAGCGGTGAAGCGGGGGGGGAAAAAAGCCAATCGGCGGCACTTCGGTGGCAGCTCGATCGCGCCGCTTTATTCTTCTGTGGCAATTCGGTGGCGGGTCCTTCGCCCCCTCTCTTCCTCTTCAGCGGCATTTCAGCGGCAGCTCAAAGAGGAGGAGAGGGACTGAGGGACCCACCGCCAAATTGCCGCCGAAGACCCGGATGTGCCGCCCCCCTTTCCATTGGCCGCCCCAAGCACCTGCTTCATTCGCTGGTGCATGGAGCCGGCCCTGGTGACTGTGATGCTGAAGAAACTTCTATGCCCTCAGTATGCAGGAGTTGCGCTGGTCCCGCCTTGGTGTTGTGGTCAACCGTTGGAGTGCTGACCAGTGCCAGGTTTGGCTTATTAGCCGGCATCAAGTCTTAGGTCGGTGCCAGCGGCAGCAACATTGATCACGGTGCTGCTGCCTGTGCCGCGCTCTGCACCGGGGTAGTTGGTGCCGTGGAGGAGACTTGATATCTCAGCTCCGGTGCCGCGCGTTGGGGCTCAGCACGGGTCCGCTGAGGGACGGTGTTGGAGGAGTCCGGTGCCTCATAAGTGCTCACTCTGGATGAGTGGAGCACTGAAGGTAAAGACCTCGCTGGAAAAGCTCTCTTTTTCTGAGAGACCCTTGCTGGAGAGGTCAAGGCTCGCTTCCTGAGTTTTGGAAGTCAGAGCCTTACCAGAGCTCAGGGATCTCGGTTTATGAGACACCCCGGAGGACGTCTCTTGCGGAGGTTGGAGGGATTTCTCCAGCAGAAGCATTTTCAAGCGGAGATCCTTGTCACGTCTTGCCCTTGTTGTTAATTTGGTGCAGTGTAAGCATTTCTGGGAGATATGAGTTTCTCCCAGACAGCGAATGCAGCATGTGTGGCCGTCAGAGATTGGGATTGGTTCACGGCAGGAGTCACACTTTTTAAATCCTGTTGAGCCGGGCATGACTGCAGTTAAGCCTCTCCCGCCTCTCGAGAGATAAGGGTGGGAGTTAATTGTAATGGTAAACTGTAGAAACTGTTCCCAAAGGGGGAGTTAAGCAGAGAAAAAGTCTTCTTCTTTCTTTCTTTCTTTCTTTCTTCCTTCCTTCCTTCCTTTTTTTTTTTTTTTGGAAGAAAAATCTTTAAGAGGAACTAATGAAATTATGTAACTATGTATAGACTAAGACTAACTAAACAATGTAACTAAGCATAGACTAATAAGTTCCTATGTAACTTGTAACTTTTTTTTTCCTTTCAGAAAGTATCTCCGGCCTGGTCTACACTACGAGTTTAGGTCGACTTTAGCAGCGTTAAATCGAATTAAGCCTTGACACGTTCACACGACGAAGCCCTTTCTTTCGACTTAAAGGGCCCTTTAAACTGGTTTCTTTACACCACCTCCGACGAGGGGATTAGTGATAAAATCGGCCTTAGGGGGTCGGAATTGGGTTAGTGTGGACGGAATTCGACGTTATTGGCCTCCGGGAGCTATCCCACAGTGCTTCATTGTGACCGCTCTGGACAGCACTCTCAACTCAGATGCACTGGCCAGGTAGACAGGAAAAGCCCCGTGAACGTTTGAATTTCATTTCCTGTTTGCTGAGCGTGGAGAGCACAGGTGACCACGCAGAGCTCATCAGCACAGGTAACCGTGATGGAGTCCCAGGATCGCAAAAGAGCTCCAGCATGGACAGAACGGGAGGTTCGGGATCTGCTCGCCATATGGGGAGATGAATCAGTGCTGGCCGAACTCCGAAGCAGTAAACGAAATGGCAAAATATTAGAAAAGGTCTCCAAGGCCATGAAGGACAGAGGCCATAACAGGGACACACAGCAGTGCCGCGTGAAAATTAAGGAGCTAAAGCAAGCCTACCACAAAGCCAGAGAGGCAAACGGAAGGTCCGGGGCTGAGCCGCAAACATGCCGCTTCTACGCGGAGCTGCATGCCATTCTAGGGGGTGCAGCCACCACTACCCCAACCGTGTGCTATGAGTCCCTCACTGGAGAAAGACACAGGGAAGTGGGTTCTGGGGATGAGGAAGATGAGCATGAAGATAATGTAAATAGCTCACAGCAGCAAGGAAGCGGAGAAACCAGTTTTCCCAACAGCCAGGATATGTTTATCACCCTGGACCTGGAACCAGTAACCCCCGAACTCACCCAAGACCCTGAGGGCACACAGGGGACCTCTGGTGAGTGTACCTTTGTAAATATTACACATGGTTTAAAAGCAAGCGTGTTTAATGATTAATGATTAATTTGCCCTGGCAATCGTGGCCAGTACAGCTACTGAAAAGTCTGTTAACGTGTATGGGGATGGAGCGGAAATCCTCCAGGGACATCTCCAGAAAGCTCTCCTTCATGTACTCCCAAAGCCTTTGCAAAAGGTTTCTGGGGAGGGCTGCCTTATCCCGTCCGCCATGGTAGGACACTTTACCACGCCAGGCCAGTAGCACGTAGTCTGGAATCATTGCATAACAAAGCATGGCAGCGTATGGTCCCGGTGTTTGCTGGCATGCAGACAACATCCATTCCTTATCGCTCTTTGTTATCCTCAGGAGAGTGATATCATTCATGGTCACCTGGTTGAAATGGGGCAATTTTATTAAGGGGACATTCAGAGGTGCCCCTTCCTGGTCTGCTGAACAGAAATATTCCCCGCTGTTAGCCACGCGGTGGGGGGAGGGGTGAAGTGATCATCCCAGAGAATTGGGTGGGGGGGGGGAGGGGAATTAGTTGGGTTTGTGCTGCATGTTAACCCTGAAACCGCAGCCCCTCCTTTTACATTGCAAACCCATTTTAAATGGCCAACCCAACGGGTCCTTGGTATGGTTAATGATAGCAGTACTCTTTGAAACCATCCCCACATGTTAAGAAGGTTAAAAAAGCCAAAAGACTGTGTCTTACCATGGCTGCCTGCAAGCTGAAATCTGTGACCTGGCACTGCGTGAGTGATCTCTCACACCAAACAGGCAGGCCCTCCATATAAGAGGAAAAATGCGACCTTGTAACGAAAGCACATCTGCTGTGTAATGTGAACAGCAAAATGTAACATGAAAGAGTGTACCCATTGTTCTCTAAAATGTATCTTTTTTAACCACCTCTCCCTTCTCATCCACCAGCTGCAAATGTCTCTCCTTCGCAGAGGCTAGTGAATATTCGAAAACGTAAGCGAAGGACACGTGACGAAATGTTTACAGAACTACAGACTGCCTCCCACGCTGACAGAGCACAGCAGAATGCGTGGAGGCAGTCAATGACTGATTATCGAAAAGCCCAATATGAGCGAGAGGAGAGGTGGCGGGCTGAATCGCGGGCTGAGGAGGAGAGGTGGCGGGCTGAATCGCGGGAGGAACAGAGGAAGTTGCGGGCTGAAGATGAGAGGTGGCGTCAGCTTGCACACAGAAAGCAAGGGTCCATGCTCCGTCTGCTGGAGCATCAAACTGATATGCTACAGCGTATGGTTGAGCTGCAGGAAAGGCAGCAGGAGCACAGACCGCCGCTACAGCCCCTGTGTAACCAACAGCCCT
>NW_020664418.1:33118375-33230178 GCF_002925995.2 Terrapene triunguis
GAGACCGCTGCTACAGCCCCTGTGTAACCAACAGCCATCCTCCCCAAGTCCCATTGCCTCCTCACCCAGACGCCCAAGAACACAGTGGGGGGGCCTTCGGCCACCCACTCACTCCACCCTAGATGATTTCCATAGCAATAAGTTTTAAAGTTTTAAATTGGAGTGTGTCCTTTTCCTTCCCTCCTCCCCCACCCATCCCGGGCTACCTTTCCAATTATCCCCCTAGTTGTGTGATGAATTAATAAAGAATGCATGAATGTGAAGTAACAATGACTTTATTGCCTCTGCAACTGGTGCTTGAAGGGGGGAGGGTAGGGGAGGGTGGGGTGGTTGGTTTACAGGGAAGTAGAGTTAACCGGGTGGGGGGGGAGGGGCGGAGGGTTCATCAAGGAGAAACAAAACAGAAGTTTCACTCCGTAGCCTGGCCAGTCACAAAACTGGTTTTCAAAGCTTCTCTGATGCGCACAGCGCCATGCTGTGCTGCTCTAACCGCCCTGGTGTCTGGCTGCGCGTAATCAGCGGCCAGGCGATTTGCCTCTACCTCCCACCCCGCCATAAATGTCTCCCCCTTACTCTCACAGATATAGTGGAGCGCACAGCAAGCAGCAATAACAATGGGGATATTCTTTTCGCTAAGGTCTGAGCGAGTCAGTAAGCTGCGCCAGCGCGCTTTTAAACGCCCAAAGGCACATTCCACCACCATTCGGCACTTGCTCAGCCTGTAGTTGAACAGGTCCTGACTACTGTCCAGGCTGCCTGTGTACGGCTTCATGAGCCATGGCATTAAGGGGTAGGCTGGGTCCCCAAGGATCACGATAGGCATTTCAACATCCCCAACGGTTATTTTCTGGTCCGGGAAGAAAGTCCCTTCCTCCAGCTTTCTAAACAGAGCAGACTGCCTGAAGACGCGAGCATCATGTACCCTTCCCGGCCAGCCCACGTTGATGTCGGTGAAACGTCCCTTGTGATCCACCAGGGCTTGCAGCAGCATTGAAAAGTACCCCTTGCGGTTTATGTACTCGGTGGCTTGGTGCTCCGGTGCCAAGATAGGGATATGGGTTCCGTCTATCGCCCCACCACAGTTTGGGAATCCCATTGCAGCAAAGCCATCCACTATGGCTTGCACGTTTCCCAGAGTCACTACCCTTGATATCACCAGGTCTCTCATTGCCCTGGCAACTTGGATCACAGCAGCCCCCACAGTAGATTTGCCCACTCCAAATTGATTCCCGACTGACCGGTAGCTGTCTGGCGTTGCAAGCTTCCACAGAGCTATCGCCACTCGCTTCTCCACTGTGAGGGCTGCTCTCATCCTGGTATTCTGGCGCTTCAGGGCAGGGGAAAGCAAGTCACAAAGTTCCATGAAAGTGCCCTTACGCATGCGAAAGTTTCGCAGCCACTGGGAATCGTCCCACACCTGCAGCACGATGCGGTTCCACCAGTCTGTGCTTGTTTCCCGGGCCCAGAATCGGCGTTCCACAGCATGAACCTGCCCCATTAACACCATGATTTCCACATTGCTGGGGCCTGTGCCTTGTGAGAGGTCTAGGTCCATGTCCATTTCCTCATCACTCTCGTCGCCACGCTGCAATCGCCTCCTCCTCCTCCTCGCCTGGTCCTGGTTTTGCTTTGGCATGTCCTGGCTCTGCATATACTCCAGGACAATGCGCGTGGTGTTCATAGTGCTCATAATTGCCGCGGTGATCTGAGCGGGCTCCATGATCCCAGTGCTAGCTATGGCGTCTGGTCTGAAAAAAGGCGCGAAAGTAGTATCTGACGGACCAGGGGAAGGAGGGAAGGAGGGAGGGGCGAGTGACGACATGGCGTACAGGTACAGGGAATTAAAATCAAGAAAGGTGGCTTTGCATCAGGGAGAAACACAAACAACTGTCACACAGAATGGCCCCCCCCAAAGATTGAACTCAAAAGCCTGGGTTTAGCAGGAGGGAGGGGGGAAGCAAATGAATACAGAATAAATCTATTTTTTACATCTTAAGACGACGGTGCAGCATGACTGATAGCCCTTGGCATTTTCTGGGTGCTTGGCAGCAAATACTGGGCGCTTGGCAGTTAGCCTTCAGGTCTATTGCACCATCTGATACCCACTGCAGTATGACAACGATGGATACCAGTCGTAATATACTATCTACTGCCCAAAAGGCAAGGGGTTGCTGCTGTGTAGCAATCTAGCCCCACGTCTGCCAGCCCCATGTCTGCCAGTACCCAGATCGCCCTCGGCCTCTTCTGGGTGCTTAGCAGACAATACTGGGCACTTGGCAGAAAATAGCATACTACGACTCTGCTAACGTGCGATGAGCCAACAGGGCGCGTGGCAGAAAATGGCATACTACGACTGATAACCATCATTGTCTGCCCAGGTGCCCATGATCGACAGCCACTGCTGTCCGATGAGGACGGTTACCAGTCGTAATAAACCATCTACTGCCAAAAGGCAAGGGGGCTGGTGCAATGCAGCCCCACGGCTGCCAGCCCCACAGCTGCCAGCACCCAGATCACCAATAAAGGCTACCAGTCATGCTGCACCGTCTACCGCCAAAAGGCAGTTAGCTGCTGCTGCTGTGTAGCAATGCAGTCCCACGTCTGCCGGCACCTAGATGACATATGGTGACGGTGAGCTGAGCTGAGCGGGCTCCATGCTTGCCGTGGTTGTCTGCACAGGTAACCCAGGTAAAAAGGCGCGAATCTATTGTCTGCCGTTGCTGTGACGGAGGGGGAGGGGCCTGACGACATGTACCCAGAACCCCCCGCGGCACTGTTTTGCATCATCCGGGCATTGGGATCTCAACCCAGAATTCCAATGGGCGGCGGAGACTGCGGGAACTGTGGGATAGCTACCCATAGTGCAATGCGCCGGAAGCCAACGCTAGCCTCGGTACTGTGGACGCGGTCCGCCGAACTAATGCACTTAGAGCATTTTATGTGGGGACACACACAATCGGCTGTATACAACCGATTTCTATAAAACCGGCTTCTATTAATTCGACCTAATTTCGTAGTGTAGACATACCCTCCGTCTGCAGCCGAAGACGGTTGAGAAGGAACTGAGGGGACGGTGGGGGGTATGCGCACCACAGAAGGTGCCAACGGCTGCACAAGACGACTCCTGTGCGCACCCTTCCCCCGACCGAGTACAGCTGCGAGAAATCTCTGATCTCTGGCACAGGGACGCAGCGACACCTAGAGTGGAGCACTCACAGGGACACCACTCGAAGAAGAAATATGAATTCATTGATAGGCAAACAGCATGTTATTGGCATTTCTATTTATGCTTTTAACTGAACATTATGACACAATTTCCTCTTACTTTTGATCATGCTAATGTCATTGGCTCCATCTCCGATGGCCAAGGTGACTGCTTTCCTGTGCTTCTTAACCAGCTCTACCACTTGTGCTTTTTGTAAGGGAGTCGCTCGACAACAAATCACAGTTTTACACATGCAGGCAACTTCCACAAATTCATTCTCCAGATCAGCCTCAAGTGCATGAACCTGGAATACAAAATATTCCCTATCAGAGTACTGGAACTGTAGCTATAATCAATAGAAGATGTGATGGGTCGGAAATGAGAATTCTTTGCATATAATAAATAGGATATATCACTTTTAAATAAAATAATTTCAAAAGTTTTTTTAAACAGCTGAAGCCTTTAGTGGAAGATACTACACATCTCCAGTAAACACAATAAATCAGTCTCATAAGTGTATACATATAATCCTAACACACAATGTAAGCGAAGCTACATTTTGTTGTAAAATACTTGATTTAATTACACATTCAATACAAATATTAACAAAGGGGGAAGAAATAACCTAAAATTGGATACATTACAGTTATTTCAGTCCAGCACTTGACTTTCCAGCTAACTTTATGAGAAATTAAAATGGCCTAATCCAGTGAATCATCAGCTCTGCTGCAAGTGTTTAGTTGCAGATACTCAATGTATCTTTGTGGTTCAGCACCCATGGAGCCTCTTCACAATTCAGATACAGTAAAATGCTGGCAATTAAATAAAGTCTGGCCAAACTCTGTGGTCTGCCTCTGCCTTTGGACTGACATATAGCTAGTCCAACTGTATGTGGCATGTGAGCAGGGTCACTGGAAAGATGCATAAAATGTTCCCATTTTGACATATATTGTGCGGTTTCATTTACTGTGTGACAATTTTTCCATTAAAATGTAGGAGGGACAGAAAACCTTCTGAAAGCCCCAGGCAAGAAAAGGACAGGGATCTCTTCAAAATCATGGGAGAGGAAAAACTTCAGGTCATTGGTTTAGATATTATGGAGATGGGGATTAGGGGGGGGGGAGAATACACAAGGAATGGGGAAAAGATCTTTGAAAAGGCTCAGGGGAAAGGGCTAAGGCATGAGCTGGTTGCCTTTTAGATATCTCCGAACATTCTAAGGGTAATTAGAAACTTTATCTTCTTTCCCAATTCTAATTTTAAACTCTGCCAAAACCAGCAAACATCCATTGCTCTTCCCATTCCTTTGGCTCTCTGATGAGACTGCCAATGAGGGTGCCACTTAATCCCAGTGATGGTGCTTGCTGGAGGTGTTCACAACTGAGCTAGTGTCTTATTCTAATCTCTTGACACAGGCTGCTAAACAGTTCTGAGATGATATTGAAACCACAAATCTGGGTATAGAAGAGAAATAGTTTCTGCAGACTACATGACCTTTCTGCTGGAGAGGATAATCTGCCCTAGAGCGGAGATCTGCAACTTTCCATAACTTTCACAGTGTAGAAAGCAACACATTCTTATGGCTGGAATGCAGCTGGAGAGAGCCATGCATACTTAGAACTACCTTAAATGGCTGTGGATCTTATGGAAAAGCTTAAACAATATTCCCATTTACTTCTTCTTTTTCTATTAAGAAACTGTCTGAAGGCAGAACCATTCTTATTCTCAATTTTTAAAAAGAAAATAAAGATCAAAATATATGAACGTACAAAGATTATCATGTATCTTCATGAGCGGCTAATTTCTCAAAAGTGAAGCCTGCGCTTTTAATTCTCTTAAGTTAGAGAGTCAGAAGATCGTTTTGATACTTGTTCAAGATTTTGAACCTGAACTACATTAAAGTAATGTAAGTTTATTCTATTATGACAAGAACCAGATTTCCTAATCAAAGCAAATTGTTTTGGCATCCCTGTAAGATGCTGATATTTAGAAAACCCACTGGAGGTATCTTAATGACATTAATTTGGTGCAGTAATTATTTTAAGGTCAGGTTGTGCTCTCAAACAACAAACATCAGGAAAAAATAACAGCATTACATCTGCCTAATTGCATTCCCTTAATTAATTGGCATTGATTTGTGATATTCCCCTCACACAAGTACTTAAACAATAATAGCAGTGGTCTATGTCTAGTTAAGAAGGGATAAGATTGTGTGAACTAGTTCTTACTATGGGGCCTTCTCCACTATGGCAGTTATTAAAAAAAGCTGTATAGAGTTACTCATTTGATTTCTCTTCCATACACATCCAAAAGTTAAGACGTAATTTTTAATTGTTTCTTGCAATTATGTCAGCCTTTGTTTTTAGCTTTCTTATGAAACCGTTTTAGAGTTTGGAGAGAAATCCGTCATCGTTAGAAAACAAAACAGACATTATTTGGGTTGGGAAGGAAAGGACAAAACCTGAAAAAACTGACTTACCAGACTATGTCCATTTATGACTAATGCATAATCACCAATGACAGTTTCTTCCAAGACTGAGCCCTGCTTTGATTCTTGCATTTTTTCACAAAATACATGACCATTGGAAAGGTCTTTGCTTTGTCCAAACAAATGTTCTTTCGCTTTCCTTAAAAGAAAAAAGGAATATGTTATTATTAATTTTAATCAGACAATGATTTAGAGCTAATTTCAGTTCTGCTGTAATTAATATTACATAAGAGCGAATGTCAGTAGGCAAGAAGGATATGTCTTTTACGTGATGAAGATACTGTAGTACAGTGGTTCTCAAACTAGGGCCACTGCTTGTTTAGGGAAAGCCCCTGGCGGGCCGGGCCGGTTTGTTTACCTGCCGCGTCCGCAGGTTCGGCCAATCGTGGCTCCCAGTGGCTGCAGTTCGCTGCTCCAGGCCAATGGGAGCTGCGGAAAGTGGCGGCCAGTACATCTCTTGGCCCGCGCCGCTTCCTGCAGCTCTCATTGGCCTGGAGCAGTGAACCGCGGTCTGTGGGAGCTGCGATCAGCCGAACCTGTGGACACGGCAGGTAAACAAATCGGCCCGGCCTGTCAGGGGCTTTCCCTGAACAAGTGGCAGCCCTAGTTTGAGAACCACTGCTGTAGTGTGTTTAAAATCTAAGGAAGTAGGTTGTGTAGGTATGACGGTAAGACAATATTCTTGAGTGTTTTTAAATAACTTAGAAGTTAAATAGCAATCTTGATCTGAGTTTGACCAGAGTGATTTATCACTAATTTGGTATTAAGATTTTCCAGGCTTAGAGGAAAGATAGGTTTGGCACAGAAAATGCTGTAGTTACATTTACAGGAGCAAAGAATGAGGAGAAATTCTTTTTCCAGGAATTCTGGGCAACGTGTTTATTTTATTTTGTAAAACAAAAAAAATATACAATTTCAGAATAGCGTAAACTGTGACCTTTTACAAAGTACAATACAAGTCCATTTATAGAAGTAAACTTATTTAGCAACTCCAGGTCATAAGCAGAGATAGCCGAAAAACAACATATTGGAATGTTGTGAAAATTTGGATCATAAGTTAATAACTCTAGTCTATATCCCTATAACCAGTTGAACCAACCCCTCAGCTGGGCTCTGCCATGCTCTCCAACTGGCCTCTGGGAGTGGCGCCACCGGCTACTACAGCTATCCATAGGGTGATGCCTTTACAGTTCCCTGATGTTACTGGAGTGTCTTTGTACAGATTAGGCTCCCCTTTTAGTTGTGGGCTATGTTCATTGTCACGGTCCTAGATTTAAATTTTGCCCACAGTCCTTTTATTGCAAACTCCTCTTGGTTTTTCATAAAATTGTCATACAATTGCTTTATTTGAGATTTTTTTCTGAAGGTTAATTACTTTCACTTTCTGGAAATTTTGTATGCATGCAATATTGTGGGTGAGGTAATATCTTATTTGACCAGCTTCTGCTGATGAGAGGGACAAGCTTCTGCGCTTCCACAGTGCTCTTCTTCAGGTCTGGGAAAAGAAGAGCTCTCTGTGAGCTCAAACGCTTGTCTCTCTCACTGTGGGAAGTTGGTCCAATAAAAGATACTATCTTACCCACTTTGTCCCTCTAATATCCTGGGACCAACAGGGCTACAACAACATTGTATATATTGTGACTCCTCTGTAATAATTTATAAATGGTGTATGTTGACCTGCATACTTTATTGTATGAATACACTGATTTAGTTTAATAGCAGACCATAAGGAAAAACAAGCAGGAAGGGAAGAATAGGTCAATATAGGCAACCCCTCATCTAATATGTGAGGGCTGGTACAGCATAGTGGCAGAGCCATAGGTTCTGCGGAGTCTGGCTGGACCTCCTGTTGAGCCTACCAAACTGGTTTTGTCCAGAAGAGCTAAAGCCAGGCAATAACAAAGGAAACGGATTATAAGGGACTCTCTCTCTCCAAAGAGGAGGTACTTGTTGGGGAGCTATTCAAGGAAACCAGACTGGCACAAGAACCTTCTCAGATGTCTGAAGACGTTAGGCCCATCTAGGCAACTATCACTGGATGGTAGGGCTTTAGGGAAGACAGACACATGTATCAACTGTTTGTTGTTTTAAAATCCTTTTTCTCTCAATGCTTTGTTCCTACTCTTAAAATAAACAATGTTTAAGAAGGCTGTTTTGTCACAGAATACCAGTGGCCACAAACTCCTGAAAAGAACAGCTAGTGTCAAACCCAGTCAGATCTGCTGGGTAAGTACAATTGATCCTCAGTGTAACATACCACACGGCACAGTCTAAGTGTGGGAGACACAGGCTAACAACTGAAAGGGCGCACTCTGAGACTAGAAAAGAGAGAGAGAGAGAGGTGCAGATAGCCCTGAAACCATGGCATATATTTCTATACATTTTCCTTAGATTATGACTTTGTATATGAAATATTCTGTGACATAAGGGCCTGCAATTACATTTAATAGGCCCTGATCCTGCAAAGACTTCACCATGTGTGTAGCTTTGTGCATATGAGTGCTACTATTTACTTCATCAGCGGTTACTCACAGGCCTAAAATTATATACATGCTGAAGTTTTTGCAGGATCAGGCTTTTATATTATGACAAAAAAATCCTTTTAGGCACGTGAAGAGGAAGATGAATTTAAAGTGGAGACTTTTGATATGGATTATCTAAAAATCTTCTAATTAACAGAATTTTGAAAATAATCTCTCTTCTGGGTTCTATATAGTAATGTATGAATTATTCATAAATTTGAATTTTCATATTATTGACCAAGATATTATAAACAGTTGCTATTGAACAGTGATATGTCAAATGTCTGAATCTGAGTTTGCTTTTTCCCCCCTTTTTTTCCCTTTCGTGAACTATGGTTTACTATTTAGCTTTGAATATTTTTCAAATTTATTTTATTTTTAATATTCGCTTGTCTTTTTAGATTTAGAAAAATAATACACAGTTGCTCTACAAGAATCTGGTCTGAACAGACCCTTAAACTTTTAAGAAGTTCAGATCAGAATACTGATCTGAGCTTTGTGGCTCAGATCACAATGTTTAATATGACATGTTTTATAAATCTATGTTCATTTTTTGAAAAAAGTTTCAATTATTGGTTCAGTGAATAAGTTGTTTTCTAAACAAGAGGCAGCTTCTGCATAAAATACCAAAATAAATATGCTGCTCACCAGAGTCCAGGATTTTCTTATTTATTTACAATGTCTGCAGTAAAAGATAGCATACTTTTACTTAAAATACCCAAATTTAGTCTGTATTTGCAGGATATCGTGGTGCTATATGCCTACTTCCAGAACAACATGTCTATTAATGCAATGGAGACCAGGAGTACCACAGCAGTGATGCAGTTGGTCTCCTGGGAAAGGGTGTCTTCTTTGTTCTTTGAAGGCCACCTGGCGGTTGATCTGAAAATGGCACAGAGACAACCAGTGCATTCCATCCCAAAATCACGATAAGGGTAAAGTCAAGGTGCTTTACAGAGGAAATAAAAGATGACACCAGAATGAAACAATAGATAATTATGCATGTTGTCAGAGAAGAGGAACTGGTACTAAAGAAGCCACTAATAAAAAGTCCTCGGGGGGAAGAAAAACTTGTATACTGGCACAAACCTGAATTCAGAAAATATACATATTAAATAACTTATTTTGTTACCCATTTTCTGTCTTACTGAAGATGTGTCTTAACACTAACTTTGATCTAAGCATCATCTTCTATTGGATCCCGCACTGAAATCAAACCACAGTGTTTACAAAATCACCATATATAGTCATGGAAATGACTATAATATCATAAATTCAGTATTAAAAACTTCAGTGGAGGGAGAAATTTTAAAACTCTTAAGTTCCTTTGGCTTGGGAGAATCAGACAGTTTGTTTTAGAACATCAAAGCAGGAAATACCCACTACCTACATAAAGAGTTAAAAGTTGGAGGTGATAGGCCACTTGTTCTATTAGAAAGTTTATATAGATAATTCTCTCCATTCTCTAAACATATATTTTAGCTTCAGTGACACAATATACTGTGCATGCAGACTTCCTAGATGTGTTTCTCAGAAACAAATATGAGTATTTGTGGGTTTCCTGTTTAATTAAGTCCTTTTCCAGTCTGTACTACTGACTCAATTTCTGCTTTCCTTCATCAGTAGCCTATTCCCAAAAGGGTAAAATGCAAGCCAGGATTTACTTGTATTCAGTGATGCTCTCAGATACATGGTGGAATTCATATGGGTTCACATATCCGAGGGCAGCACTGCCTTTTGTTAACTAAAGCTTTTCTTCTACACCATTTGATAACTGGAATCACATATGGATATGTAGTTATTTACATTGCACAATGCAACTACATCACCCAACTTTTTGACAATCTTTTGACTATGCAAACCATGGTACACATTTGTACCTCATTTCTGCCTATCTTCCATGTTTCCAAGATTTTTTTAAAAAGGAAGAATCATTTACTCTGTTTCACCATGTCCATATTTGGTTCCCACACTGCTTTCTTGCTTGAACCCTGGCCTAATGCTCTATGAGTGATTTTCACCCCCCACCCCTGCGCCAAGCTCGACAATTCATACCCAAATTGATTCCTACATAAATAGTTTATGCAAAAATAGAACCCATGTTAACATAACTCATTTTCATTGAATCAAGGCCATATATAATGTATAATGCTTAACCAAAATACACAAATCACAAAAGGCTAAAAAAAAAATTGTTTGTTTACTTAAACTGTTGTATTATGTAGTTTCCCATTATTCAGATTGAAGATATATTAGTTATAGGAATAGGTTGGGACTGAAATGCCCAAACCACTTGGCTGGTGCTAAAATACCAAGGGATAATTAGGTAAACTGATGCCTTGTTTGTCTGATACCCAAAATAGGCAAGAATTTTATGTCCATGGTAATTACAGAAAAAATTAGAAATTGCTATGTTTGGCTCTAGTGCAAGTAGAAAAAAAATACATAGAAATGCAAAAGAGACACAAATAAGAGAACTGAGAAGGAACAAAATTCTAAACTTCACTGAGGAAAAGTAGAAGGGAGAGAAAGGCATGGCCTACCGATCTTTAAACACATCTATTCAGTACGCTGTCTGGAAAAGGTGGAAGGATGCGGCTGCCTGTAAGGCATTTTCCATATTCTAGTAAAATTATAATAAAACACTGTAGAAAGTTTGGTACCATGCATTCTTCTAGTGCTACTGACCAATACTTAAATACATGTGCAACTTTTTCTGTATTAAAAAAAAAGAAAAGTAAAGGCTCTTTTCCTGCAGAAGAGTAAGAACTGAAAGGACCAGGATCTATTATGTTGGCATATTGTCTGTGTATTTCCCAACTGTGCTGTGAGTGGTAATAATTTATTCTATTCCAAGAAAGGAAATTTGCATAAATTTCCAGCAATGAAAATCATAATGCCAGGTACATGTACCATCCAAGAAGTTCCAGCTACCACACTGAGAAAGGAGATAAACGTGTGTGAGAGAGAGAAAGAAACAGAGGTTGAGATCTATGCCCGTGTCGGCACTATTTCTAACAGTAATTATTCTCCTATTCTCCAAATTAATATTACAGTGCCTAACCTAGAGAAACTGCTAACATTTCTTCTTCCAGATGAAGTGATAATGGCATTTGTTCTAACCACTCCACACATAAGCATAAAGTGATATGGAAGGCAGCAGTGGGAGTGAGTCACGGCTACGGAACTCATGACTATGTATATACAATGGCGTTTTCACCCATGCAGAGTGGGAGACAACCAGTATTCTAGCTTGCAGTCTGGAGTACTGGCCTCAAGTCGCTGGTTTGTTGCCTTCAGACAAGCAAGTTGGCACACTTTTATGCCAACTGACAGGACTTTAACAGATGGAATCTTAAGGAAAGGGAAAGCATCATAGAGAGAAAGTCTAATTGGAGTAACAACAAGGAGTCCAGTGGCACCTTAAAGACTAACGGATTTATCCCAAATAAATCCATTAGTCTTTAAGGTGCCACCGGACTCCTTGTTGTTTTTTTGGATACAGACTAACACAGCTACCCCCTGATAACTGGAGTATTTTATGTGCAAGGAAGAAAATAAGATAATGTATTTTAAATGTTTTTTTTACCTGAGTTCTTCACGCACTTCCATTACCGTGTGACCAGCCACTATGAAAATCTCATTCATGGTGTCAGTGAGCATGTGGCAGGAATAACCAATGTTCATGGCAGTTTCTGAGAGACAATAATGTCAGTTTTGCTTAGGATGGTTGTAGTTAAAATCATTACTTATTTATTTTGTAATGTCAACAGAGCATATTGAGAGTACAGTACTATCATAATGAGAGTAATTCTCTAACATAATTACTGGGTTTGATATAAATGTATTACTAAAAATGCACCTTCCTCTGAGCTATATTTTATGGTTATTATTTATAGTGAAGTAGTACTCAGAGTCCAACTGAGATCAAAGCCCTATTGTTCTAGACACTGTTCAAACACATATTGAAAGACCGAAGGAGTTTCTAAATAGACCAGCCAGACAAAGTGGGAAGGGAAATTGAGGCACAGAAAAAAAAACTTGCCCAAGGTCAAACAGATGATCAGTGGAAAAAAGCAGGGATTAGAACCCAAGTATCCTAACTCCTAATACAGTGCCCTATCTGCTATATCACACTGCCTTCCATACGAGGAGTAACCCATAGACAGTCACCCTTGTGCACTAGAAAAAAACGGAGCGATTAAACCCCTATAGGGTCATCATTAGAAAAAAACTGTATATGCTATTTAACGATATTTTTGTAGAGCTTGTTTTTGAGATTAAGATGCTCAAGTACACATGTGCCATTTGAGAGCTTTTTTCTCTCCACTGCGCACCTGTGGCAAGTGCCATATCCAAAGAATTTAGGTCCCAAAATCATGCTGTGATATTAACAACTGAAAATATTATGCATCCTGTGCTGCTGAATCTCAATCCACAAATACCAAAACAATTGGTAGAACTTTTTAGATGGCTTTACAAGACACTATTTGTATTATTCACTGTTCCATACATGACCCCCATCCAGGATCCTGCACACTGCCCAAACAAATACTAGGGTCATGTGGAGAGAACCCTGCCCCCAAGGCCATCGGCTATAGTATACCTTGCTGGAGATGCTCTCCTCTGACAGGGTGGAGGGTGTTCACCACAAGATCCAACAGTCACACCTCTGCTGTCCTCCCAGCATGCCCATGCACAACTCAATGTTACCCTCATTGCTCTGCCTTAATGTGCATCAAGCCCCTCAGAGCTGTGCTTTATTAATAATTTATAAATGTTAAATAACAATAATGTTCAAGGAAATGTGCTCCCTGCACTCCATGCAAGGGGATTGTAGAAATCTCACTGCATTTAGGGTTTTCTATCACCCCACCCCACCCACTTACCCCCAAAATTACACAATATTAATGAATTACCTTGCTTGTCTCCTGTTAGAACCCAGATCTTAATGTTAGCTAGTGATAAACTGGCAATTGTTTCTGTAACTCCTTCTTGTAACTTGTCTTCTATAGCAGTAGCACCTAGTAACTTTGTAAGGAAGCAGAACATTTAAGTGACTTTGTACAAACTTTGCAAATTCACTTAGTTAAACTAAGATCTGGGAAATATAAACAGGATAAACTACATGGTTTTAAACATCTACACATAGATAACATCAAGTCAAGTCAAACTTTAGTACAATATACTACCCTTGATCTACATTCACAGCTTCCACTGAGAGCAATGGAAATTTCCCCAAGTCTCAAAGGCAGTCTACAGTCTAATTTGCATCAAGAACTATATAATACATAATTTCATGGCAATCTTGGCTGGGGATCCCCTGGTTTTGGGGGTCCCTCAAGCCCTTTTCTTGTCCAACAGGCTGGCAGCAGCAGATCTAGAATAATTATCTTCTAGGTTGTAGTTTCTGTGTCAGCTCTTTTAATATGACTATATCTCCATATCAGTATCAGCCAAAGGCATCCTTATGGGAAAAAAGCAAGGATGAAACTGAAGGCATGGGTATAATACCACAATGGGACATAATGTGAATTGTAGTTTATGTGTTGCCCCTTTAAAATAATCTGCAGAGACCAGAAGCTGAAATATCAATATTCAGTCAAGGCAACAAAGGGTGCAGAATTTCAAAGGAATTGGGAAAACTCAGTTGGGGTTCAGAAGCAGGGCCAAATATGGCCCTCAGATACATATATTCAACTCACGTTGATTACAATGGGAGTTGTAAGTGCACATCCAAGAGTAGGTTTTGGCCTTTACAAAGAGAGGAATTGGAAAGAGCAGGCATGGGAGAGGAACAGCTATCTGAGTGGTCAGAGGAAGGGAGTCACCATAACTTATAGGGTAAAGGCAAGAGTAAGTTTTAAAAAATTCTATTGTTTTAATTGTATATATTACATATTGAAGGTTGGCTTTCTGATTACAAAGCAGCATGGATGGTCTTTTCTGAAATGGAACATGCATGTGACTTGATGAAAGTTTTAGGGGAAAGAAAATGGCTGCTTTCTTAAATTTAAAATAAAATCAGGTTAATTTGTATTTAAAACGAGTCAGTTAACCATGGGGAAGAATCCCCTCAATGGTTGCCTTGAATATCTTAAAGCCTAACCACAACTAGCCTAGACATTCATTAGCATTCTTCTAAACAAAGAGGGGCATTGACTGAATATGAACATATATAAAGACTATAACAGTCTTGCTTGTAGCACAGCATCAGGAACGTAAGAGCATATAAAAGTATCAATCTATAACACAGCATCACTTTGCAAATATGTTTTTCCTGTGCTACGTCTCTAGAATATACCATCATGTCTTTTTCAATCTCTTCATATGCTGCAGCAAGATGTTCATTCCTGCTATCAAGTGAAGTGTTTGCCTCCTGAAGTATTTTAAACCACTCTTTAAAGTGCTCTTCAGTCAAGTTTTTGTATGCAAGGGCTAAGGTCCGAAGGCCTTCTCCAGCAAACTCCTGTCACATAAAAATAAAAGATGAGCAGTATCTATCGGAACAACGTGAACTAAATTAGTCATAATCACATTATATTAATTTCCCACTCTGTTAACATCTTTCTTGATTACGGAGTGAATAAGCAAAGGTACTCTAAGATACCACTGAAATTAAATTCTCATAAACCTTGTTTCTGGGGGATTTAAACTCTTCAGGTTTCTTTTACTTTGAGGTAAGGTTGTGGGCACATTTTCTCCTTATAGCTAGATTTTGTTCTTTAAAAAATAACTTGAATGATTTGTGGCAACTTTTATATAAACACAAATATTCTAACAAGAAATTGGAGTGCCTAATATTATTTTAATGCCAGTCCCGAATCTAAAAAATGGATCAATGTTAATAAGCAAAATGTTGTAGTCAGACAGAGCTGAATGTGAATTGGTACCTAAGTGTTAAACAGATGAAAGTTTTAACCTTGAAAGGCAGCTAACGTACCCAGACTACTCTCTTTAGCACAATTAACTAAAATACTTAGCACGCTTTTGGTGCTACCACATATAAACAATAAATAATAATTTCATTGTGAACATTATCACTAATGCATCATCTTAAAAGCATAATACCCATGTACCTAGGATGGTATCAGTGGAAGAACTGTAAGAAACTGGACCAGATAATAGGAGTAGAAATGTCTCAAGCAGTATGTGAATCACAATAGTTCTATGACATGGCCTAAGGTGCAACCTATCTGTTATGCTGACAATAAAGGCTTTAGAGTGAATGGGAGCTGTGGTTGCACCACATCTCTGATCATCAGCATCCAAATTTGAAACCACTGGTCAATACACATAGATATGTATACACATGTTAACAGGTTAGGCCCTTCAACCTAATCATAGAGAGAAACAGATGTAAAGCTGACACCCAACACTTAAAAGCTGTGAAAACATAATATCATCTGATATGTTGGTAGCTCATGTTAATTAATATAGATTCTGATCCTGCATCAGGATTGCCTGGTGCAGACTCCTGGGCTCATGCAGAATCCCACAGGCAACCTGTTATTTCTTTAATATAAAAATGATTGCATACATGATGTTATTCAAAATGTACACATTCTGACAGATTGCACTGCATATTAGATACCTTTATTATCCAAAATATATTCCCTCCTTTATATCTTAGAATTTCAATGACTGACTTTTTTCAAAGTCAAACATCTATCATGAGCAATTTTACTGTTAAAAACCAAAAACATTTCAGGAACTATCTTTGACCCTGCAGCTCATCACAACAAATCAAATGGTTTACAATGCTTCACTAACAACATTTTTTCATCTTCAGTGAATATTTGAACATCCCCTCTTCTATTATACAGCTATTACAATTAATATATAAACAGGAATGATAAAACTCAGAATTTAATGGTTTGAAAAAACAATGAGGCTTTGGAATTAAATTAATATAATGGAAAGGGGAAATTAGACTGATGTGAAAAAAACCCATAATACATCAATATATAAGTACGTATTCCCTTAACTTTACTAGGCAAGTATGAAAATTCAAGGTCTTTACATTTGAACAACTGCAAAGATCAGATGTGTACGATTCCAGCCTTGCTTTCATAAAAAACATGTTGGCCTTCTGGAAAACATTAAAAGAAAGCCAAGAAAGCTCTATTACAGAGACGAAAACAATAGTTATGTTTGTAACCAATATTACTAAACCATCATACTGTATACTTAATGTCAAAGGAGTATTTTTTTAAAGACTCATGGAATGGTTTGTATTAAATGTGGACACTTACAAAGAACATGAATTCTAAAAAAATAAATGAAGGAAATGAGGGCTTTATACAGTTTCCCTTAAAGTTCACATTAGGTTAGACCCTCAAACTGAATAGAAGAGACCTATTTTCTTTAACACCATATTACCAAACTGGATACTTTGTATTCACATCCACAGATTCCCACTGGCTTTTCACAAGGGACTCTAAGGACTTATAAGGATACCTTACAAACACTGTAAATATACCAGCTGTTTCAGGAGTTAACAGTGCACCCGAAAAGCTCTGTCATTTAACTGGATTTAACTCTCTGGTCAGCCAAGGTGAGGCTGAAATTTAAGAAATTCTGGCTCATTTCAGAGCAGAAGGCCTATTAAGGTATTGATTCAGAAAAGCATCTATATTTAGGAAAGTACTTAAGCACATGTTTAACTTTAAACTTAAGTCCCTAAGCGCATGCTTAATGGTAAGTGTGTGTTTAAGCGCTTTTCTGAATCAGTGCACATACCTCAAGATGATCTGATGTCAAATCCATTAATTCTTCATTGGAGGGATGAAGCCTCTCAAATAAAATAGTATCTGCTCCCTTGCAATAAAGTTTTATCTGCCCATCTGGGGTTTGAACTGAAAAAGAAAAGAGAAGTAGAAATTAAGACTGAAATCATTACTTTTCTTTCATTTTCTTCAAATGTTTATTTGACCTACCAGGTCTAGTTAGATGTTTTCTGAACATATCAATAAAAGTACAGCAATCAGCACACGGAAAACAATCCCATCACCTGGGTAGGAGTTAAGTACAGTTCACGTACACTTTAAAAATGAACAGAACACATATTGATACATTTTTCAGCTAGAGATTGGGCAAAAACTGGAACCTCTCAAATCTGAACTCCTTTGAATTTCAGAGGGATGGGACAGGTACAAGTCCCTGGATCTGAAACCTCTCCATCAGTGTTGCTTGTGAATCAGATTTTTCTGTTTCTGCATCAGCTGTGCCCCAGAGTCTCACAACAGCAGCTGGACTTGCAAAACTCCAACATTTGGAGCTAGTATATCATAAAAGACATTTGCAAGATTTTGCTACCATCAAATCTGACTCTGAACCTTACCCCTAATTAAATCTCAAATCCAAACCTTGAACTTTAGTCTAACTAATCTACATCTAAATCCAAATTCTGACATTCTCAGCCCATCTGTAGTTACTATACACATTCATTCTCCCAAAAAGTCTTCATAGAATCATAGAGAGGAAGGACTGGAAGGGACTTCGATAGGACATCTAGTCCAGTCCCCTGCACTGAGGCAAGACTAAATATTATCTAGACCATTCCTGTCAGGGTGTTTGTCTAAACTCTAACCTCTTCTTAAAAACCTCCAATTACAGAGATTCCACAACCTCCCTAGGCAATTTGTTCCAGTGCTTAATTACCCTTACAGTTAGGAAGTTTTTCCTAATGTCTAACCTAAATCTCCCTTGCTGCAATTTAAGCCCATTATTTCTTGTCCTGTCCTCAGTGGTTAAGGAGAACAATGTATCACCTTCTTCTTTATAACAACCATTTACATACTTGAAGACTGTTATCACGTCTTCCCTGAGTCTTCTCTTCTCCAGACTACACAAACCCAATTTTTTCAATCTTTCCTCCTATATCATGTTTTCTAGACCTGGAAACATTTTTTTGCTCTCCTCTGGACTTCCTCCAATTTGGCCACATCTTTCCTGAAGTGTGGTGCACAGAACTGGACACAATACTCCTTACCAGCCTTATCATTGCTGAGTACAGCAGAAGAATTACTTCTCATGTCCTGCTTACAACACTCTTAATAGTACATCCCAGAATGTTAGCTTCCCTCCCCCAATAATACTATATTGTTGACTCATATTTCGTCTGTGATCCACTTTAACCTCTAGATTCTTTTCTGCAGTACTCCTTCCTTGGCTGTCATTTCCCATTTTGTATTGATGTAATTGATTAGGCCTTACTAAGTGTAGTACTTTGCATTTGTCTCTATTGAATTTCATCCTATTTATATCAGACCATTTCTCCAGTTTGTCAAGATAATTTTGAATTCGAACCCTGTCCTCCAAACCATTTGCAACCTCTCCCAGCTTGGTATTGTCCACAAACTTTATAAGTGTACTCTCAATGCCATTATCCAAATCATTTATGAAGATTCCCTTAATTCTTTTCACAAGTACTGCTATTTGTCTTTTTATTTTCTAATGACACAGATGAGATAATTCCTTCTGCATCATCTCAGTTTGTTTCTATTGGAATGAAGTACGATAACATGAACATCACTTTACAGCACAGAACCCTTGAGGAAAAAGCAAGATAGCAAATAGTATTATGAAGGGTACTCAGGAAGAGAGTACTGTGTAATCTCAGGGCAATAGCTTCTCAGAGCATGCGCAGCTGTATTAATGAGAGCTGGAAGGGTTCCAGAGGAGGACTGATCAATTGTTGGTGATGGTTTTCTGCCTCAGAAAAGAAGCAGATTTATGCCAGAATGCACTTGTGAGCACCTTGAGCAATTAAAAAACAGGCATTTTATAAATATATTATGGTGGATACAGAATCAGCTTGAGTTTTATACATTTTTAAAGTATGTGCAACAACTACTTACTGTTGTCATTTGCACCACATAATGTAACTAACCAGTAAAAAATGCTTAGCTTGACTAGAGAGGAGTAAGTCTTGAGCAAGTTCAAGGTGGAGAAAGTTTCCCACTGGACAATATAGCAGGAGTGATTTGTACAAATTAACAGTGGCATTATGGTACATACCATAGTTGAAGTATTTCCACTATATGCCTAATATTTACATTGCCGTCCACAAATACCATCGAACTATCATTTTGAAAGAAGTTTTTTCTGTATAACACATCTTTTGTGCTGTCTCTGCCCAGAGAATGTATTTTTAAAAATAGTTTAAGGTTAATCAGACAAACTGTTTTTCAGTTACAAGGCTTTTAAAAAAAGGTAGTTTTCACTTTTAAAAATCTGTTCTATAGAAACTTTTTGGGGCACTCATAACTCAGACATCTTGCAGTAAAAACTTCAAACTTGCTTTATCCTCTAATCCTCAATGAGAACTAGTGTATAATGATATATTTACCAAGTTGGAATGCAAGACATTTTAGTTACTACTTTTGGTCTCCAATGTGTTTTAATTTCTATGCGAGAACTGGGGAATTTCACAAGCTCCACTTAATTTAAGCAAGCGCTTTCTTGCTCTCTCTCATATTAAAAAAATTTCCAGCCTTTTTCATGTGAAAACCCAATTAATAGGTTTGCAAGTTTCTCTTGGTGATTTTTCCTTAAAAAATAGATGGGTTTCTTAATAGTGCTTTATTTAAGATCCCTGGCTAATAAGTGGAAGGCTAGCAGAGATGTAAGGTACAGTTGGTGTTGGAACTAGAGTAGATCAGAAAAAATTCAATGAAACTTTTTTTGTGCATATTTGGAGATTCATCAAAATTGAAACATTCTACAGAGTTGTGTCAATTTTGGTGAAACTATGAAGGAAACCAGGCAGGGCTCCAATGCAGCCTGCCTGGTTTCCTGCCCGCTTATCCATCTGCCTGGTGGGATACTGAGAACTCTGGCTCTCAGGCTTACATCTCCTTGACAGCCTAGGCTCCCAGAGTCCACCAGCTCCAAAGCAGCCCACCAGACAAAGTGCCCCACAGCCCATTCCAGAAGAATTTCAAAATGTTTGGATTTTTTTCCAAATTGGAACCAAATCAAATTTTGAAATGTCAAAATCTTCCACAAAATGGAATTACTGTTCTCCACCCAGCTCTAGTTGGAACCTCAGTTGTGAGGAAGTAACTGCTTCTTGTTATTTAGCAGGCTCCTATTTGTGCAGCTCCTTTCTGAGTTAATGGGGTTCAACGTGGGAAGTAGCTTTCAGAAGAGATTAAACCAAACCAGAGCCTATTTTTCATCATGTCTTCTATTACCCTCATTTTTGCTTTTCTTCCATTCTCTATCCCTATTCTTCTCTCCTTAATTTTCCTTCATCATCTTTTTCATCTGTCACTTGGACATCCTCCCATATTTGTCTCCTTCACCTTTTTCTCTCCGTCATAAATGAAGAAATTATTAAGTGATTTACATTTAGTCCTTGTTGTACTGAAATTTTTTCCGAGTCTTAATTAGCCGTACTTCCCTTGTCCCTTCTACTTATATTTTCTAATTTCAGCTGAAACCATTAAAGGTCAGCATTTAACTGATACTATATGGTTATAACAAATATTTTCTATTCTAAGCACAGGGGAAAACTGTGGTAAATGTTCTCAAATGCTTACTTTTTAAAGGCAATAACTTGGTCATGTCTTTGCAAACTTAGCTTGCTTAGTAAACTTTTTTTCTAGTACAGGTAATCCTCGAATTTAAGATGTTCGAATTATGATGAACAGCACTTACGATGCTTCTACACGGACACCCTGATTCAACTTATGACTGTAAGTTTCAAGTTTACGACGCTCAGTCCCACAATAGAGTAGATTGTGGTTCCGAGTTCCGACATTCCGATTTACGACGCAATTGTAAGGAACCAATTGTGTTGTAAGTCTGAGGACTGCCTGTATTATTCTGAAAGCAGATTTTTTGGTGTAGTTTTAAAACACACTCTAAAGTTTTTTTTCTAGATATACTTAAGATTTCTATTATTTAGTTGCTGATATTATTGATCATTTACACTTGCTTGATTACTGTAAAGCACTTTGATAAATGTTAATAGAGCTATGTAAAACCAATAAATCAATCCTAATTGTAAATCCCTATAGTTGCCGGTCACGTGCTCTACAGAAACAGAGTGAGAAAAAGAGCAAAATGCATGGATTTGAAAAACTGTTTCATTATCAAATTTCCAGAAAACAAAATTCAATGCAATTAATAACCTACGGCTACTATACTTTGCATCCTTCCATCCAAGGATCTCACAATGTTTTATTAAACTGAAAAGTATCATAATCCCCATATTACAGATGGAGAAAGAACCAGTCTAAATGACTCTAAGGTACCGAGAGTCTATGGCAGAGGAGGAAGTGACATCTAGATATCCTGAGACTTCCACTTCCTTCCTTTTTCTAACCATGAGACTAAATTGCCTCCTTTGGCAGTTGGCAGGTTAGAGCTCTCACTGGTAGCTAAAAGTTGGCTCTAGGTGTGTGTGTCTTGCGAACAACAGGCAAAAAAAAAAAAAAAAGAAAGCTATATGCTGTACCTATTACAGACATCCTTTTCCTGATATTGTTAAAATCCAGAATTGCTAAGAGCTGGTATGTAACAAGTTTGCCCATTTCTTCCACAGTGATGGTCTCTGGGGTCCGAGACTTAAAGATGAAACCGAAGTTTCTGGCAGCGGTTACTAGAGCACCTTCATCTGGCGACTGCACCTGGTAAATCAATTCACCTACAAGAAAAAAAACCCAAACACTGTAAGTAACCGAGTTTTGAGCCCTGAATTAATAGCTTCAATTCTAGTCCATTAAAGAACAGCAGTACTGAACAGGTACTTCCTGACTGATGACCTCTGCTGAAGGGGGAGCTGCGCTGTCTGACTGCAGTGATCCGTAGGCAGGGGGAGAAGCAAAAAAGGCGGGAAAATGATCGGTCACAAAACTTAGTAAAAGTCATTTCTCTGGGACCAACTCATCACATTGCAAAATGGCATGAGGTGTGTGTTGGGGTGTATTTCATGCTCCATCAGTGCAACATAATGATGTGGTGTCAGCCATGAACATATTTTGTGGTTTAATGTCAAAGCCTGTCTAGATGGCAAACAAACCAAAATTTTGCCTCCTCTAATGTCCAGGCCCCAGATGCTACTTCCAGGAGGGCTCTGCTGTGGGTGGCAAGCCAGAAAAGGAAGTAAGACAACTGTGTGGGTTTGGAGGAAGTTTGTAATGGATAAGGGTTCAATTTCTGTTCACTGACTGCCTGGGACAAAGATAACATGGTAAGGGACTTCAGAGCGAGATTTCAGAGTCATATTCTCAGAGGAAGTCTGTTCAATCCCTCAGTCTGGGGAGTATTGTACAGTAATTGCCATTAAGAACTTGATATTACCATTGGAAGGTAAAAATAACTTTACCCCCAAACAATCTGAAAATTCCCTTCTTCTGAGGTAAAATGTTGAAGAACATACTCAGCATATTTGAGCATGCTGCACTGCATGCATCAGCTGGCCTTACATAGCACAGAACCTTATGGGAATTTAGGGTACATGTAGATATCACTGGACCCATTTTTCAGATATAGTTATTTTAATATATCAAATTTCTATATCTGGATACTCCACACTGAAGTTAAAGGGGCATGTGTACTAAGATACACAGAAGGATACTGGAAGACCAGTATTCACATTCTGCCCAAGTCATACTGTAAATAAGCATGAAAGATATCCTTTTATGGTTAAAAAGGGCCTCTGTGAAAAGGTCGAGAGATCTGTATGATATCTAGCCAATAAACAGATAAAAATGAGTAATCATAGCTACAAAACCCATCAAAAGCCTAGCTACATGACAGACCCAGAAACAGTCAGGTAGCACAAAAATAGGAACTAAATTATTAACACACAAGTGACCAAAATAATCCCCAGAAGGATCTTAAAACTAGGGCAGATGTCAGAACTTTTTCTTTCTCTCTCTCTCACTCCTGCAGTCCTGAGAGTGCTATACAAAAGTATAGAAAATTATAGTTAAAAGAAGTGCAAAACTAACTTTAATGAAATGGTAAAAGGTGGAGAAATCAACCCCATGAAGTCAAGAAATTCAATACGTTAATGAGTCTAATTCTTCTCCCCATTGCACTAGCATCAAAGCCTCCATGGACTTTGATGGAGTTACTCCAGATTTACAGAGAGCAAAATTTGGCCCACAGTTTCTAAAAATGTCTCAACTCAGCTTCAGTGCACAGTCTATATATTTCATGCTGTACTGAACATAAAACCAACAGTAACTACTATTAAGATGTAAATTTAAAGACAAACATCTATAGGAAATATTTATTTGCATGCCCAATTTTTTTTTACCGATTTCATCCAGTACGAAGCAGCTGAACTAATTTGGCTGAGACGCAAAAAAAATAAATCTTTTGACTGAGACAATGCAGGAATAAATTCAGCCTAAAGAGAAATTTTTTGAGAAAGTTATTAATACATGAAAAAGGAGAAAGTGGGATGGCTACAACAAAAACTAGAGCTCAACCTTATTTCATTTGCTTCTCAAAAACAAAACATATAAAAGTACTGCCCTAATTCTTAACAATAATAATACTTAGCACTTCTGCTGTGCCTGATTTACATCTTACAAACACAAATTATTCTTGCACAATCAAAAACCAAAGCATTAAAAAAGGAAATTGTGTCATTCTAGTAAAATGAAAAACTGTGGCATGGAAACTAGAACATATTGTACTAGCTCTCTTATTAATTAAAAAAATCCAATAGATATACATTTAAATACAATCCACCTTTTGTCACCCGTATAAAACTCTGTCACCTGCCAGGCAAATCTTAGACCACAGTTCACTTCAAACTGTTCCACAGTGAATATTGTCTGTGGAAATCATAAGCTTCTTTCTGTGGCTAAACTTGCTCAGCGCAGTGCAGAATTTCATATACAAATGTTCAAAAATGCAATTCATATTCTGGGTATTAAAAATAAAAATTTCTATGGAACTATCCTAGGAAAACAATCGTTAATAACTTTGCTTAACAACAAATTAATTTCTTCCAATTTACATTCAAAGCTAGCTGGCAATGAAGTTTAACTATGTGGAAAGTGTGAATGATACCAAGCCAGCCATTTATAATTTTTTATTAATTTTTCCAAGTGCAATATATATACCAACATACCAGATTCATCACAAGCCTGCCATTTGTTGGCAAAAGGGTTATGAAAAAAGTCAGATAATGAAGAAAAATTTCCTACAGGTCTCATTTTTTAAATTAATTTTAATTCAGTTACAGATTTGGTTGAAAATCCCCAGAAAATAGGATTTTTACACATGAAATATATACTGTAAATTTTGGGAAGACACACTATATCTAAGTACAAAACAAAGAGATTGAAACCTTGTTTAAGTGAAAAACTGAACCCAATAATAACCAATAGAAGAGATAGGTTTTGGATTCTCCTTCTTTGCATTTATGAAATTCTCATGGAACTTATCCATTAAATTTTTGGGATTTAGCTATCAACTCTCCTGCTAGAAAAAATGAAAAAGGCTCAATGAACAATAATATGAGCAATGAAATAGACTGATTGATCCTATACAGGATGAAGGAAGAGGGCTGAAAAGAATTCAAACTTTCCACCTCCAAGTCACTGCTTTAATTCAACTTTAGTCTGTAGTGACAAAGTCATTAGCAATTGGCACATGTTTCTGAGGCCTAAATGTAGTAAGCTGGTCTCAGTCCAGTTCCTAATCATAATTGGCACCATGCTGGCAGTCTGAAAGAAGCCAAGAATTAAATGGGCATCAAGATTAAAATACCCTCTGAGCCCTAAAAAGAGGCTCTCCAGTTGAAGTCACATTGCCAGTGCAAACATTCCCATAATGATCTACCATTCTCTGAGCTGAACTTGTGAATGGATAGAGACTGTGAGTGAATAGAGGACTTCTGTAAAACAGAGACCTCCTGACCCACCTCTTCAACTTAAAAACAAAACAAAACAAAACCACACATTTTTAAAGGTAGCTTGCAGTGCCCAAATGAGTTAGCATTAACTGGATACTTACTTCCTAATGAACTAGAAGAGTTTAGAATTACTCAATACTTTTTGACACAAAATCCCTGACTTTTTTGTAGCCAAGTACTCCCATCAATTTCAATCAACTTCAAAATCAACACAAGGTTTTTTACTATGAATTGAAGATTTTTGTACTGTTTGAAGTTGAAAAAAACATGCATCAGAACAAAACATACCAAGACAATTACAGGTTATGAGATCATGTCTCAAAACAGTTATGCATAAGTACTAGCCAAAATGTGTTACATCTCAGTTAATCGTTACGATATGGTCCATTTCCTTTTGAATATGCCACAGCAGCGACATAAACCAACACAATTTGATTAGGTAAAAATAAGAAATTCTCCTTAACAGACCTACTCCTTGGGAGGCAGATGGGATAATTGTCTCACAGCTTAGAAACAGAGGTTTAAAATCAAGGGCCTGTTATTTCTGTGTTAAATATTGGACAAGATGATGCATTATCTACTTGTAAATGCTGTGATAATATATGCTCATCCATGAGACAGGTAACTGAGGTGCTGCCACACTCCAAACATCTTCTCTTCCCAGAATCCTGTCCTCTATGACTATGACGATTTATTTTATGCTACACACAGCATGACTGACTTTAAAGAGTCTAATATGATAGAAAAGTATCCAACTTTAATGAAGCCACCAGTGTAAAATGAGGACACAACACAGCAACCTAACATAGTGAGGATAATTAGTCTTCATCTTGAAAGGTGGACTGTGATGCATAGGGCCCTACCAAATTCATGGACATGAAAAACGCATCACAGACTGTGAAATCTGGTCTCCCACCGTGAAATCTCGTCTTTTGTGTGCTTTTACCCTATACTATACAGATTTCTGAAATTGGGGGTCCTGACCCAAAAGGGAGTTGCAGGGAGGTCACAAGATTATTTTAGGGGGGGGTCACGGTATTGCCACCCTTACTTCTGTGCTGATGTCAGAGCTGGACAGCCGGAGAGCGGCGGCTATTGGCCGGGCACCCAGCTCTGAAGGCAGCGTCCTGCCAGCAGTAGTGCAGGAGTAAAGGTGGCAATACTAAACCATGCCATCCTTACTTCTGTGCTGCTGCCTTCAGAGCTGGGCAGCCGGACAGCGATGGCTATTGACTGAGGGTCCAGCTTTGCAGCAGCAGCGCAAAAGTAAGGATGGCAATATCACACCATGCCATCCTTACTTCTGTGCTGCTGCTGGTGGCAGTTCTGCCTTCAGAGCTGGGCTCCCAGCCAGCAGCCGCTGCTCTCCAGCTGCCCATCTCTGAAGGCAGTGCTGCCGCCAGCAGCAACACAGAAGGGTAGCAGTACTGCAACCCCCCCCCACACACACATAACCTTGCGACCCCCTCACAACTCCTTTTTGGGTCAGGACCCCTACAATTACAATACTGTGAAATTCCAGATTTAAATATCTGAAATCATGAAATTTACGATTTTTTAAATCCTATGACAGTGAAACTGACCAAAATGGACCATGAATTTAGTAGGGCCCTAGTGATGCAGCAGAACACCCAATACTCCCAATTCTGGGATCCTGAAAGTGATTTTTACAAAAATGAGGAATTGTAGTAAGACTAGCCTCTCTTCATGAATAACACATGATATCGCTAACAAGAGGCTTCCTAATTTTCGATTTCAGAGTTCTAACAGTTTGCAAGCTGAAGATATTGTCAACACTGCCAGACCAAGATTATACACAATTTGTTCTCACACACATGAACTATATGGCTCATCCAAGATATGTACCATATATTCTACTTATAAAAATATCCAAATCAGTACTAAAAGGCACAATAATCAAGTGGAAACAAAAATAATTGTATGCAATACTCCAAAGAGATGGAATAATCATGCTTCCCTCTCTTTTGTGGGAAGACTTAATAAAGGCTAACTTTTAATGAAGATCTTCCTGGCCTCTAATTTTGCACATGCACCTATGCGCACTATCACTCACTTAGGCGAAATCGCCTGAACTAAATTAGGGGCCGGCATAAAAAGTAAGCCAATACAAACGGTGTATGCCAATGCTATGCTCACAGATCAGTTATTTGCTCAGGCAACTAACATTTACATGTGCAATTACTTAATTTGTGCTCAGAAACACCCAACAGTGTACCCAGCGTTTTAAGGGTGCAAGATCTGCACCCACATTTTTATGGCTCACTCTTGACTCACTTCTTCCTTTAAAAATTTGGTTAACCTCTACTTTTTAAGTTAGAAAAGTGCTATAGAAACCAAATAGTTAGAATCTCTTTACTTATAACTAAGCTTTTCAGTAGTTTACCTGCATTTTTTTCTTCAGACATGACTGTATGGCAGAGAGAAAGCAACCTAAAGAACTCATGCACCACTGAGTCTCCTAGTTTAATGGATTCAATCAGGCTGTGATCATAAAATTGAAATTTTCTATCTGCTAGTGGGTTAAATGAAAAATCCACTGGCACTGTTTTCTGCAAGAGAAAAACAAACAAACACAATGTTTAAAAGAGTAAAGATTTTAAATGGTGAGATCCTTTTATTTTGATGTTTTGGTATTAAGAGACTATATTAGAAACCCACACAAAGTAAAATGGCATAATTTCATTTCCTGGTACAATTACATATCTGGATTTTGCATTTGTAATTAAGACTCCTTTTTGTTCTCACTGACAATGGTTGAAAAAGAACTAAAACAGAAAATCAATACTTGTATTTGGTCTACAGGCACAAAAGAAAGTAGTCCTTAATCTCCAATTGTGTAATGTATCTTTTTTCATCAAAAAGTTAAATATCAGAAATATGATTTTTATATGATTTTTTTATCTGACAAGGCTACATTAATATTAAAAAGATAAGTTTTTAAAACTAGATTGTGAAGGGGTGAGGATATTTTCAAAGACACAGATGGCAGTTGGGCCTAAAAGCTAATCAATTTTAACAAGTCTCCAGGGTCCAGACATAAGGCTAAAAGTAAAACACTCCAGTAGACATGGGCTGTGTAGTCTGAGAATGAAGTACATTGAAGTAAATAAACACATTTTCAACCTACAATTTGTTTTGTATTACAGAACCAGTTGATCAGTTTCATCAATGACAGTTCTAAGAATAAAATTGTTACCTGCCTGGTGTCATTTTCCAAACATTTTCAAGTTATGTTTCTTATTATGCCATAAAATCATTTCTACTGTGGTAGGCATCTCATAGAAAAAGTGTTTTTGAAGCAAATTTGGACTGAAAATATTCAGTCACTTTAATCAAGAGACAGAGGGGAGCTAGATGCAGTCTATTTTAAGATACTACAAGAGCAGGAAATCTGTCATGCAATGTGCTGGCTGCTGTGTTCCAAAATGTATGTCACAGCACTCTGCTTATTGGAGTCAAAATTGATCAAGTGTTCGTTGTTTTTCCATTTTAATGGTTGGCCTGCAAAGAAGGTATAAACCTTAATACTACTGACAGCCAATTGAACTGTTCCTCTAGCTCCAGAGGCAGGGAAGCATGCTTCATTCGAGTTTTATTTTTTAGTTTTGTTTACTGAAATCTATTTTTTTGTTTACAAGAACAAATGATAGAAAAGACAAAGATATCAGAAGTACAGAGCGGGAGCTTCTCAATGCAAACTAATTACAAAGAAATATACAGAAGGAAAGAAAAAGTATCAAAACAACAAGAAGCAAAGGCACACCTAGATAACACATAGTAAACAAATAACATACACACAGGTTTAGAGTCCATCAGGATGTTAGGATAGTTTAAAATTAATAAGATAAAAAGTTGACCATTTTTTGTTATGTTCAGATTAGGATCACCTGCTGCATGTTCAGTTAATGGTAGCTAAGTACCTGGCAGACTTGTTATTAGGATTCATAACTGTGTTCTAACAATGAGTTTCTAGAAATCAGGAGGTTAGCTTATGAGGTTAGGGCATGGCCTTTTGTAATAATATTGATACCACTTATACAGAGCTTTTCATCAATGATTTCAAAGCACTTTCGAAAAGAGGTTAGTGTCATTACAAATATATAGGTTTTTACACATTTATAGTGATTTTCTGCCCGACACAGAAAATCTGGGTTTCTTGGGTTTAGCCAAGGATTATCTCCAGTACATGTTAATAGCTTCTGTGCCTTTTTGTAGGGCCTCCAAACACTAGAGGGCAAGGAATTGTAGCATGTTTCTGTATTTCCAAAAAAGTTAATAAGCACTGAACTGAGGTTACACCTTCTATAAACACTGTCATTATTCACTATAAGACTGATCTTGAATTTGAGGGGGTACTGCGCTTCCCCATCTTCCCCTGAACAAGCTACTCAAAGACCCAGATTAAGAGCTTCTGTAGAGATAATAGGAACAAAAGAAGCTGTAACAAGTGATAGCACAAACATGTTCCTGTTTAATTCTACCTTACATAATTTTCCACAGTGTCACTGACGTGGAAAAGGATGCAGAATATAATTGTGACTCATATTTTGGGAAACTAAAGAATCACAGAATGTTGTTATGAATTTTAATAGAAAGGAAGCGGTTGAAGATGAACTAGTGTTCAAGGGCAATGTACTCATATCACTGCAGATACAGCGAACAGTACTGGTCAAATGATTGACTTCCTAGCTATCCCACAACATCAGATACTTTGTTCTGCCTCAGCACAGGGGGGCTGGACTAGATGACCTCTCAAGGTCACTTCTAGCACTACATTTCTATGCTTCTATGCAACACAAACAATGCCAGGGAGTCAATACTAGTTGCACAGCAGGGGGCTGAAAAATCTTGTTTGGTGTAGCTAATACTAAATAATTTAGAAATGAATATGAAAATATGCCCCTTCTAATTTCATGTAGCTAAGCAGAAGATAGTGAATGAGATTAGAATATCACTCTGACTCTCCCCTCCCAAATCTAGCTGCTGTCTAGCTAAAAACAATCTAAAACCAAGTCCTTATAAAGCCAGAGAAATAATGGAATCTAATTGGGATATATGGCTTCTATCAATCCCTATGTTGCTATGTAAGGGTCTGTTCCTGCTCCTACTGACTTCAGTGATACAGGCAGAGCCAAATGTGGGGCTGGAGGAACCTTGAGAAGTCATCGAGTCCAGCCCTCTGTGTCAAGGCAGGACCAAATAAACCTAGACCATCCCTGACAGGTGTCAGCCCAACCTTGTCTTAAAAACCTTCAATGATAGGCTTCCAAGGAAGTTTGTGGAATCCCTATGCTACAGCTTAACTACCCTCAGACTTAGAAAGTTTTTCCTAATACCTAATTTAAATCTCCCTTGCTGCAGATTAAGCCCATTACTTCTTATCCTGCTGTCAGGAGAACAATTGATCACAGTCCTCTTTATAACAGCCCTTGACTTATTTGAAAACTGTTATTAGGTTCCCCCTCAGTCTTCTTTTCTCAAAACTAAACATGCCTGCTTTTTAACCTTTCCTGATAGGTCAGGTTTTCTAAACTTTGTATCATTTTTGTTGCTTTCCTCTGGACTTTCTCCAATTTGTCCACATCTTTCTTGTGCCCAGAATTAGATACAGGACTACAACTGAGGCCTCACCAGTGCTGAGTGGAGCAGGACAATTATCACCCGTGTCTTATATGCAACACCTCTGTTAATATACCCCAGAATGATATTAGCTTTTTTCTCAACAGCATCACATTGTTGACTCATATTTGATTTGTGTTCCTCTCTAATCCTAGATTCTTTTCAGCAGTACTACTACCTAGCCAGTTATTCCCCATTTTGTAGTTGTGCATTTGGTAATAGCTGATCTTTCTCAGTGTGAAAACAAATCAGTCTCACTATTTACATGGCTCTCATCACCATAGTACCTCACAAACATTAATTTATCCTCACAATACATTCCTGCTCCAAAATACTCATTGTTCTATTCAGTTGTTACATACAAAATGTAAGTGCTTTAAATTACCTGAAACAGTACTGCTTAAAGTTACACCTGGTACTGTGTGATTAGCATACAGCACTACTACCTAGAGACAGAAGGGCCATAAAAGGAGGATGTAAGGGCTTGTCTACACTTGGAAGTTCACCAAAACAGCTATTCCAGAATGAGTGTCCATACAGGTGCTTATATTGAAATAACTGTTCTGGAATAATTATTCTGGAATAGCTATTTTGGTAAATTTTTAAAATGTAAACAAACTCCTAGAGGGAAAAGAAAGTTTTTCTTGCCTATGTCTTACTATAAGTTATTCTACAGCATGTTTCAAGTTCGGGGAAATTAATGTTTCATTGAAAATTACTGATCTATTGAAAATATTTTAATGATGAAATGAGCCATATTACAACATACTAAATATTTTGTAACTTGGTCATATTTATACCTCATTAATTGCTGTTTTCCGGCCCAGGTCATCATATACATCACCTACAAAATACAAAGTTAATTAACACAAAATATGACATTTAATTCCAGTTTTAGAGTTTTACGAAATAAATTTTTCATGTTTTTTAGACTATGGAGGTAGACATCAAAGAGGAAACATTGCAACAACATTCAAAAATATAAAACATTGCAGTGAATCATGGTACAGCCAACATTATGCTAAAGTAAATGCTTCCATTCTATTGTCCACAATGCCATTGTATTTTTTCCTCCAGCTATTTTACTTATTCTGATTGTTTAGGGCCTGATTCTGCTATCACTTATGCATAAGAATCTAATTTATCACATGAGTAACCCCACAGAAGTCAAGGGGAGTACTCATAAAGTAAAGATATTTGTTGCATATTTGCAGGATCTGGCGCTCAAGTTTTATACGGAGTGTTTATTATGCAATTGAGACATAAAAATATTCACTTGCTGCAAAAGTTACCTTAGTATTTGTAGTATTACCTAAATTTCTCTATACTTGCTACAGAGACTACCTAGAATACTAGCAAATAATAATGTTGTTATTTTAGTAGTCTAAAACATTCTGTAAGACAGTTGGTAAGTTTTTAAAGAATGACCACTTTACACTATAGGATTTTTAATACCATGTTTTTATATTATATCTATATTTACAAGTCTAAAACTCAACAAATATATATATCACCCTTTCACCTTAATTTATTCAATGTCTTTTAACCTGAGAGTTAAGTGGCACAATAATGAAGGCATTAGCTTTTTCACCTCTGAACACGTGGCTTCAAATCTTGAATTAGTGAAAAGGAGTTTGGTGTCTCAAGCTAGTCTCTAGGGGACAGGTGTCAAGATTACAGAAGTGTTGTAAAATAGACACTTGAAATATTAGGTATCAGGCCTGTGGCAGGCCACAATTTTGTTGCATTGGCAGAGACATGGGATAATTTTCCCAGCAACTCCCTGGTGCTAGGCAATCAATCACTTTCTAACAGACATTATTACAAAATAATTACATTATAAAAGACTTCTCAGCCTGTACAAGAAGTATCATGAATATGCATTTAAAACAATACGACTCAGTTTTGGGAAGATTACAATAAATCATTGAAGTTCATGAAAAAGCCCCATATGTTTAATTTATATATACAATGTCATGACTACTGCTTTTATCTCCATTCTTTAATCCTGCATTAAATCCTTGATTATCAGAAGATGGACAAGGCACCTCTAAACCCATATTTACATACTTAAGGAGTCACACCAACATCAGATCCTGTTTCTCTTTTATACAGCCTGATCCAAAACCTACTGAAATTGATCAGAGTCTCTACACTGACTTCAAGAGAAGCTGGATAAGGCTCATAATGAACAAATGTCCTTAATAATCAGCGAATGAGCTAAACTCAACATCACAATTAGAAGTAAACTTTACTGGCAAAACATTAATAAGCACTGACTTACCATATGTTTTTCCATTAATGGAGCATTTGTTAAAAGTCATTATGTTTTGAGTGATTGTTCCTGTTTTGTCTGAGAAAATATATTCAATTTGTCCTAACTCTTCATTGAGTGTGGTAGTCCGAACCTCAGCAGGTGTGTCTTTTTTGGGGTAATACATTTTACGATCCCAATTTATAAAATAGCTGTGACCAAGTCGAATAACTTCCACACTTTGGGGAAAAAAAGACACAAAAACACTCTTCAGAATTGTAAAACCTTTCAAATGAAAATATATCAAATGCAGGAGTTCAATCAAATTTGTTTTTACAGTTCAGAGCAAAAGAGCCATGCAAAGTAAACATTACACTATTCTATACAATGATATCTCAAACTTTAATTCCTCTGTGAAGTAACATGCATGGTAAGAACACTGTCATTTAAAAATTTACATAAATGACATAGTTTTCTATCATTGTGTTAATGATATGGCATTATCAAGTGAGAATAAAATATAGACATTCTAAATTCAAGTATGTTAGGTCTTTTCAGGTTAATACTTGATGAATGAGTAGAGTTACTTCCTTCGCTCATTGGGTAGAAGCCTGCATTTTTTGAGATAAAGATCACATGAGGTCTATCTACAAAACCATCCACATGTGGTCAGCTGACAACTGGGCTGTCTGTTAATGTATACAGTTACAGATTATTACAGTTAAACAACTGATCCTAATTGTGAGAGCTACTTACATGCACTGACAACAGGCAGTGCATGTTGGACTCAATCCTAATATGCACTGGAGCAGAAGTCAGCATAGCTGAGAAGGAGAGTGGGGTGGCTCTAAGCCATCTTTCTGCCTCCACTAATCCTGGCATTTGTCGGGGGTCAATCTGGTACTCAGTGCACATTAGGCTACTCTAGGGGTTGCACTGCATTTTACTGGTGCTATTACAAGGTGAAGATTGACAGAGTGCATTGCACTATAGCCCTGTCCCCAGCCTCCAAAACATCAAGGCTTCATGTATTACATTGCAGGTATCCACATATCCAAACTCTTTAGTAATCTATGTGAAATGAGCTAGCAGTCTCTGTTTAGTTCCTAAGAGGCATCACAGGTATCACCATAAATGGCACTAATAGTCACTCATTAATGGCAGTGTCAGCAGAGAAGTGAAGGAGTGAAAGGCTCTGGACTACCCCAGTCATGGGGGGAGGCATAGTGGCAAGGTGACATGGGGTAAGTTTGAACTGCTGGTGTCCACGATGTACCTGTTCTCTGGATAACCAGAACATTTCAAATCTCTTGGGGCATGCAATGTAATCTCTTTTCCACAAATTACAGTAATTTAAATATATTTGTAGGGATTTTTAAAATGTATATTAAATGCATGCACACAAGTAATAAACCATGCTTAGCCCTGTAAGAGGGTTTTGCATTATAATCTTTTTCACTATGTCAGTTGTCGGTGCTACTGTAGTTGCCTATATTATGTACATGTTTAAGGGCACTGCGCACATTTACTGTCTATGTAAAGCCATGGAAGTTTGTGTATTGATATTCTGGGTTAGGAACTGGTTGTGCTTCAGACTTCATAACTGGATACAAAAATCTTCAAAATGTAAGATGAGTCAGAAGGAAATAGCTTACAAATACCCTGTTCTTACCACCATTCCAAAGTACCATAAGCTATTTGTGGTGGGGTCTACTGCAGCCAGATGCCACCGCAGGAAGCAGATTACCCGCATCTTGGCATTTATATTTTCTGACTGCCACTCGGAGCAGAGAGAAGAGAGAGGTTGTTCATGCAACTCATTCACTCTCTACCACAGCGTTGTTGTTTTTTTAACTTTAACAATCAAATTTAATATGTAGAAGTACATGGAGACATATATACCACTGATCACTACTAGCAGGCACCTGTAAGCACAATAGCCAAGTAAGCAAGTAACTTTAAAAATTAAAACAGTGTGTGCTTCTAGTAATAAGAAAAAGATTACAAAAACTTTAAACAGAAAATAGCGCTTTTTTCAGATAAACATAGCCAGCCTAGGGGGAATGGACACAGTTTAACCGTGGGAAAAAAGTACTGGAAAGCTCTTAGTACATTTAAAAAGAACACTGAAGGATAAAAAGATCACAATATCACTCTGCTATACCCATTATTTTGATGAGCCTGTTTACATTTTGGCCCTGTCAACCACGACAATACTCCTTTTATTTCCTCTACCGTACATACCTCAATCAAGCACAAGATTTACTTCTCAGTGACAAAGTGAGGCAATGTATTAGAAGCTCCAACACTGTAAACACTACTCTTAATCCACTACACTTACCCATAATCCAGCAGAAATATTCAGCAACTGCAAACATTGCATGAATTTTATTCTTTATTAACATGGATTTCATGCCTGAAGGAGCCAAAAAACTATTTTGAATCATTCTGCTAATTTTCTACCCTACAAATTGTCTAACTGCAACATCAATATTAGCAAGGCGAAAGATGGTGGTTTTAAGAATAATAACTGAAAATATGAGATTAGCCATCACATAATATACATTGTGGATTTTAATTTCCATATTTTTGAACTTTAAGAGGTGCTGGAATAATGTAAAAATTGAGTGAACAGGAACCTTAGTTAAGGAATAATGCCCTCTCAATAATGTTGTTCAGCATGAGATCAAAGGAAATTTTTACATAAGGACTCAACATTTCAGGAAGAAGAAATTAAATATGCACATCAAGGACATTCTGAGGAAAAGATGAACAACAAAAATATCACAAAGGTGATGAATGCTTTGCTATTTCTCAAACCAAAGGTCAGGTGCAGGGAGTGACAGATGTCCACCACTGCTTACTTGTCAGCTGTTGGAGAGCGAAGCAAGGAGGAAACAAAAGAGTTGACATAATTCAATGACAATGAATTCTAGACAAGAAAGAAAGAAAGAAAGAAAGAAAGAAAGCATGTGCTATTCTCCAATTCTAAGCATTATCTCCATAAAAGGTTTAGGTTTCTTATGTACAAAGTACACAGCAGATCAAGTTTTAAAAGCACAAAAATTAACAGGATAAAGCATAACATTGCAATTAAGAAAAAAAGTTGACGTGAAATAGCCATTATTTATAAGCTTTATAAAATCATAATCTCCCATCTTACCTCACATACAGGGAAATAGGCACAACTGAATTGAGTATGATAATGTACGACCAAAATGTGAGAAATCCTGAAAATACAGAACTGTTCACCACTTCATTCCAGTAAAGGTAAATTCTGAAACGGGTCCCAACCTGTTGTTCCCATACTGAATTTCCTATTGCCAGAATTATTCCCATACATACCAAAAAGCCAAAGATCTGAAATGAGAATAGCAGAGCTGGTTAGCTTTTTCAAAATGTGTACTATTTCCTAAAATGGACACATGGAAAGGATACATTTCACCTACATATACATATTGGTATTGCCCAGTCTAAGTAAACAAGGCAAAGAATATTTCATCTCTAATAAGATGAGGGGAAAATCTCACTTTGCTGTTCTTTGCCACAAATAAAGGCCCAAATTCTGAGTCCATAATTAGTTTGTCTCCAGTTAGTCCCCATTCCTTACTCAGTTTGTCTAGATATTGGCTGTGTACAAACCAGAGCCCATGTTCCCCTGACCCTTTCGCAAGTGCACAGCACATGTGTGTGTATGTATGTACATACATGTACGAGTGTGCCTGCTTTGCACAGGGAGAGAGGCCAAATTGCAGTCCGGAGCCAAAGGGAGGCTAGGTCCCCATCTCCCTCTGCTCTGGGTCATGGGACAGTTACAGTGCAGCGTGAGGGGGTTTAAGATGCATCACATACATCACATTGTAACCATACGCATACTCCCCATGCATGTTGGGGAGCTCTGGGTGCCATCCTGCCTTCCTGAGACACAATATCTTTTGATGCTCTCCCCGGATGATGTAGTTCTACACTGCTACTTTCTATGGGCTGTGATCTAAAGGCAAATCTAGCCAATAGTGAAGACCTTGGGATCTGGCCCAACATCATTATAATCCTATGTTGTACATAAACTACAAATAGGTGCAGTTATTAGAAGAGTTGGCAAAAAGGGTTTTTTTTATTGTTGTGGTAAATAACAAAAACCTCAAGGAGCACTTGCTGTGAGCATTCTTATAAAAGTTTGGTTTAAGATGTGTTTTTCTAAGTCATCGGTAAAGGATTAATTTTAATTTTAATTAATTTTAATAGCATGTGGGTACAGAAGAGCTATAAATAACTTTAAAAATTTGAGTAGTATTTAGCCATGTTGGAAAAATTTCACTATTTCTCACATGGAAACTTCTCTTTTAATCCACAACCCCATCTATGAATCTTTGGATTTACTCAGTTAAAAAGTTTCTGCAACTCCAAAATTTCTCCCATGATCAAAAACACAACACTTAAAAAAGTAGTAGCTTTGAAGTCTGCCTATGCCAAAACTGCAATATTTTGTTTCACTAAGTAACCATAAGGAATTTGGATATATCCTTAGCTTTAATCGTAAAGACCAAGTTTGACACAAAAGTGAAATACTCAGTCCACTGAAGGTTTCTAGTTACAAATTTCTGCACCTGATCTTCACTACCTGGGGATAACCTGTCACAAAAACCAAATTAACAGGAAGGGTACAATCCTGTTCTCACTGAAGTTTAGGAACCAGAACGATGGTGAGAGATAAGAAAAATTGCTGTAAAAACTTTCTGTGCATTTGTCTTTAGCTCACCATACCAGTGGCCTCATGAAAAGATCCTGCCCTAAAGAACAATGGATTGCTACTGCTTGTAAATACTCCTGTATGCAGGGGTGCTCAGTGACAGATAATGGTCTTCAAGATGGATAAAAGTGTGTCTTTCAACCTTATGTATGCATCTGTGCTGCAATGCTTTCATATTGGTATCGTACGTTGTCCAAAAATATCTACTGATACAGATAATTCCACGATATCTGAAATGATAATTTAGTAGAGTAGATTAATTATGTAGATGCAATGCCCACTGATTTTTCCTGATCTGACTATAACAACTTACCCATAATACTAAAGTATTCATCAGCCGGTCAATGCTTGTTCTTTTAAATTTAGTTCTACCACTGTTTTGCATTAATTTAGTGTCAGGGCCTATAAAAAAAAGTAACAAATCTTTTTTTAAATCATTACATGATCAATTATTTACTAAAATTATTAAATACATTACTGAAATTTTTAAAAATACACATATTGAAGCTACGTTTTTCTAATGCATATGCAAGAAATAAATTCTAAAAACAGATATCATTTTGCAAATTTTAATTGTCTAAAAGCATTCCTGAGCTTTCACAATCAATTTTGAAAAATATTCCGCAGCTGTAGAATGGTGGTTAGGCTGGGGGGTGAAAATCATCATCTAATTTAAAATCTGATTGCTGCAAAAATATTTCATTCCAGACTGAGGTAATTTCCAAGGACTTTATTCACATAAAACTACAAAATTAGGAACAAGCTGTTCCGTGTTCTTCGCTTGCCTCTCCCCCGACTTCCTTTGAGACCTCATTACACATTACCTCTCTAAGCTCCTGTTTCCTCATCTATGAAATGGGGCTCATACTTACCTACCTATCTCAGCAGGGTTTTCTGGGGCTTAAATTATTAATATCTGTAATGCACTTTGAGATGGTCAATTGGAAGCTGATACAGAAGTGCCAATTAATTATTATTATTATTTTATTCATTCATTAAGTTTCCACAAGTTCTGTAATGCTAGCCCACAGCAAAGCAAGCACTCAGCCTCTCCTCTCATTACGTGTGGTTGTTCAAGTCAAACTTCCCCTCTGCTGGGCTTACATGGAATATAGTCAACTTTTATGTCACTGGAGACTACTGAGTATGTAAAGTAATGTGTATTAACATCCACATGAATGAAAAGAGTGGTCTTCAAGGCCCATCAGCAAGCTGCTGTTTGATGGCAGGCCACATAATTCATAAAAGCTCCTCAAAAATGAACTCCTTTTTAATTCCAAAAATCTAAGAACAAGGACATGCTCAACTAAAGAGCAAATGAACCTGGCCCAACCAATTTACTGGCTACATTCTAGGTACAAATATATGTGTTTTGACACATCTGGGCATTGCCCATGAATTTAAAACCAGCAGTGCTCTACATACATATTTGCAGCAAACACATAGCTAAGATTATTCAGGAAGAGCTGGGATGTCTTTTTTTGGGTATGGGTTTTAAATGTGAATTCTTCTTGATTGATAATTGTAGTATAGCCAAGGACTCTGATTCACGTCACATGGATACTGATTTGCACAATGTCTTAATTTGACTATATGGAATGTAATTACCTCATATATCATTAAATATATGTATAGTTTAAATTCATCCTGAGGTTCCCTCTATTATTACTATTATTAAATGTGTATAATAGATTAGTACCCACAGTGCCCAGTCAAGAACTGGGATTCATTACATTAGATATAAACACAAAGATAGACACAGTCCATGCATCAAAGAGCTTACAACATAAGACGAGGACTAACAAAGGTTGGATAAGGAAGAAATTTAAATATACACAACTTTTATCTACATATCTATAGACACACACATTTTGTTTGGTATTACATAAATTTTGTGTAAACATAATGTCAGCCTTCTCTAACTGCTTACGCTCACCCAACCATTATATGTTGACGTGGAATAGAAGTCCATCTTCCCCTTAATTGGTGGGCAATTTTACAACAGCATCCCAATGTGTTGCATCTACCAGACCTAATTACTATCTATACTTTCCTATATCATTCCTAATGCCAGGATTTTCCTTGTCTCCGTTTCTTTGCATTACTAGGACATATGAAATTTTGTAATATATTTGTGAGCATCTATTGCATTCTTGCAAAATTCTACTTGCGATTTGCTCTGGGCGAGTAAAATATCATTAGCTCTTTCATCAGACATCATGGTAAATGGACAGGAAAGTACATTTTCTGCTAGGACTGGTAAAGTCATGACAATTTTGCAATGCTGATCCATTACTTTCATATTTATTACATTTTTGTTCAGGACTTTGGAACACTGACACCCTCAGGGACAACTAAGTTTGAGATGCTTGTATACAGAGATAAATTCAGATGGCTAGTGCCTGCTATCACCTACTGGTTAAAATAGGAGAGAGGGAGTTAAGATATTTAGGTTCTACTCTTGCCTCTGCTAGTGAATAATTGTGACACTTCGGTCAAGACAGCTAACCTCTCCATGCCTCGCTTTTCAGCCCATCTGTAAAATGGGGACAATTATACCTATAAACTTTGTAAAATATTTCTGAGATCCTAAGATGAAAGGATTTAGCTGAATGTGGAGTATCTACGCCAGCCGTTATAGACACCAAGCCATAATGATACATAACTGTTATACAGGGTATTGGTATATGAGCACATTAGGGGTTAAAACTGCTGTTAATCCATAAAGGTTGGTCTTACCGGCAAAAATAACCATTCCAAAGCACCAGCCTGTGTTTCTCAACACACAACCTCGTAGCAGCATCTTTTCATTATTGAGCGAGTACCTATTATCTTTCCAGAAAAGAACTCCTGTGAATTTATCCAGCTTGTTGTTAGGAGGTTCACAGACAACAACACCTGTAAAGTGAAAAATTAAATTCTTATCACCCTTTAACACACAGTTTACCAGGATAACATTTTACACTAACTAGAAGTTTCTGGGATAACATTCTTCAGGTTTGTCTACACTTCAGACACTGCAGCTGCACCACTGTAGTGCTTCACTGTAGACACAACCTTCACTGACAAGAGCGCTTCTCCCATTGGTATAGGTCAGTGTTTCCCAAACTTGGGACGCCGCTTGTGTAGGGAAAGCCCCTGGCGGGCCGGGCCGGTTTGTTTACCTGCCGCGTCCGCACTTCCAGCCGATCGCGGCTCCCACTGGCCGCGGTTCACTGCTCCAGGCCAATGGGGGCTGCGCGGGCCGAGGGACGAACTGGCTGCTGCTTCCAGCAGCTCCCATTGGCCTGGAACGGCAAACCGCGGCCAGTGGGAGCCGCAATTGGTCGGACCTGTGGACGCGGCTGGTAAACAAACCGGCCCGGCCCACCAGGGGCTTTCCCTACACAAGCGGCGTCCCAAGTTTGGGAAACACTGGTGTAGGTAATCCACCTCTCCGAGATGTGGTAGCTAGGTCTACAGAAGAATTCTCAGAAATTGACTTAGCACTGATCTATACCTGGGGTTAGGTCAGTAGATATACGTCTCTCAGGGGTGTGTGGATTTTTCACAGCCCTGAGGGAGGTAGCTATACTGAAATAAATTTGTAGGAAGACCAGGCTGAAAGACTAACAAGCTCTTTTATATAACAACAATCAGAGATTCAGTGGCATTTAAAACCTAGGAAGAAACATCACTCTGTATCTACATACATTAATACTATTAAGTTTATTATTTCTTTACAGTCGTGCCTAGATGCCCGAACTGAGATCAGGACCCCATTGTGCTAGGCACTGTACAATCATATAATGAGACACAGTCCCTGCCCCAGAGAGTTTACAATCTAAACAGGCAAGACAGACGGAATGGTGGAAGTGGAACAGAGACACAAAAAAGTGAAGTGATTTGCCAGAGGTCACACAGCAGATCACTGGCCAAACAGAGCATTAACTGAGGTCTCTTGATTCCCAGTCCAATGCCCTATCAAATAGATCACACTATCTCTCCCTAATGAAACACCTAGTAATACTGATATTAATCTGGCCTACTAGTATAAAGTAGCACACTGTGCTGCCCTGTGGGAGTTTTGCAGTAACTGGCAATTATTGATGTCAGTGCCCCTATAGACTGGCACTCAAATAAGTGATAAGCTGGATCTTTGGAGTAGTGGGAAGGAAAAAGCTTCCTGCACTGTTCTTGTGTGCATATCTTTTGGTCAACAGCACTGACAGCTGACACAGAGAGGCAAGATTGTGTTCTCTGCTGCAGATAAAGAACTATGGTTAAAGTCCATAGAAAATTAAATAGGCTGAGAAAAGGAAAGAAAAAATTGACCACCAATAACCATTGTGACATTCTATACCTTGGGGAAGCGTGCTGTAACCCCCATATTCCTCATTTTCATATAATCGTGAGCTTACGTATAAAGCATGTCTTCTAAGGTATCAGGAGAAAGGTTATGATCTGCTGAAAGTCATTTCTCTATCCATATATGTATATAGAATCATAGAATCATTTCTCTATCCATATATGTATATCATTAATGCATATGAAGTTATGAGAATTGTGTAGTATGATTGTCACTAAAACATGCTGTAAGTTGGGGTAATCAGCCAGATATTAGCTCCCCAGAGGCAACAGCAAGGAAAGTAACCAACGCCAGGGCAGGGTGTCAAACAACCCAGCAACAGCCATTGTCCAGCAAGGGAGCTACAATGCAATGACTCACCTGCACGAGGCCATACCAGGGGAATTGCTCAACCTTGCTTGGAGAGACCCAGTAATGCTCACCTGACTCTGAGGGGGGCGATGCGCAAAGCCAAGAGGGAGGAAAGGACATGATAAAAGGAAGAGACGTTTGCCATGCTCTTCCTCTTCTTCCACCTACATCTACAGATATCACACCAAGCGACTGAAGCGCTGATCAAAGGGGAGAGCCTGGCTGAAGAGCCACCAACCAGCCTGTGGTGAGAAGCATCTAAGTTTGTAAGAGCACTGAAAGTGTTAAGATCATCTTAGAATGTGTTTTGCTTTTATTTCATTTGACTAAATCTGACTTGTTATGCTTTGATTTATAATCACTTAAAATTTATCTTTGTAGTGAATAAATGTGTTTGTTTATTCTACCTGAAGCAGTGCGTTTGGTTTGAAGTGTGTCAGAGACTCCCCTTGAGATAACAGGCCTGGTACATATCAATTTCTTTGTTAAATTGACAAACTCATATAAGCTTGCAGCGTCTAGTGGGCATAACTGGACACTACAAGACGGAGGTTCCTAGGGTTGTGTCTGGGACCAGAGATATTGGCTAGTGTCATTCGGTTGCAAGTAGCTGGGAGCAGGTTACATGCCAGAGGCTGTGCGTGAACAGCCCAGGAGTGGGGGTTCTCACAGCAGAGCAGGGTAAAGCTGGCTCCCAGAGTCAAGGATTGAAGTGACCTAGCAGATCACCAGTCCAGATAACACCAGAGGGGAACGTCACAAGCATACCTTTGCTTTTAAACAAAGTAGCTCCTGTATCATGAGGAAAGCGTCCCTTTGCTTTTTAGGACCCATTTATCTACGTTCGCCTGCCAAGAATCCTTATTCTTTGGAGGAACACTATTACAGAAGGTTTGTCTACAAGGCAAAAAAAACACTTCACTGCAGTGAGTCGTAGAGCCCAGGTCTACAGACTCAGGCTCCCAGAGCTCACAGTACAGTGCTAAGAATAGCCTTGTAGACATGCAGGCTCTGGCTGGAGTTTGGACTCTGAAGTCCAGGGAAGGATGTGGGTTTCGGAATGCAACCTCCAGCCTGAGCCCAAATGTCCACACAGTTATTTTTAGCACAGTAGCATGAGCGTTACGAGCCCAAGTCTGTAGGCCTGGGCTCTGAGACTCACTGCCACTGGGGTTTTTTGGCTTGGTTTGTTTTCTTTTGCCGTGTACACATACTCTAAGAAAACACCTGGAGGAGAGGCTACACTTTTCTTTGAAGATCTTGACATCTTTTGGAAAAACTGCTTTCCAGGAATTAAAGTTGAGCATTAGGAGTGGAAAGATGGCCCCTGCCCTTTGAAACCTTTACCTACCAGAGATCCTCTTTAAGATTTTTGAATAGTGAGAGGGTGGGTTGTTTTTTTTAAGGCTCGCGTTTCCACGTTCCTGTTGGTGAGGGAGTACCTAATTCCCTGTCATCGTGCAGGCCAGGGAATTACACAGTAAACACACATTTTCAGTAATATTAAGGTAGAACATAGACTGTATTCTGCATTTCTCTTTATATTTTGTCTGAAAGGGTAAAAGTTCAGCTGGTTAAATGCCGTATATATCAGTCTGAAAATTGGGGCTTCAGATAAATGTGGTACATGATTAACCAGGGTACAGCTTGTGTTTATTTAGAAAGTGTATAGGAATGCCAGTGATTATTTTCAGCTGTCCTAAGTTTTTTTCACTACTCTTGTTTAATTTGTTCCATGGTCCTGATTAGAAAATGCTCAAATTTGGAAAAAAACAGTAAACACACAGTCCTGTGCTGCAGATGGTGAGATATTCTAAAAGAATTCCATTAATGGCATCTTGCACATCATGTGATGTAAGGCAAAAACAAACTCCTGTTGCAGCCAACTGGGATTAGTGCTTTTGGAATGAAAACAGAAATGGCAGCCTACAGCTTGTAGGAAGAGAACGCAGAGAGTGACAGAAGGGGCCACCCACTTATACAAAGGTGATATGCATGCAAATTAATTGCCCCTGGATTTGGTCACATCCCAAATTCACAGTGCATCTGTTCTTAATTCTCATGCCCTGAAGGTTGAGAGTTTGGCCCAACATAAAATGTGAAAAACTGAACTGCACAGGACAATGTCAGACTGCTAAATTCTGTGTAGCTTAACATGCTGTTCAGAAATTTGTGATTATGAAATCTCATGCACATTTGGCTTCACCCAAACTAACCAAATTTGTGTATTTAGTTATGGGGAAGGAGGAGCCTTTTCATTTGCAGAGTTACACAAACAATGGGTATTGTCTCCAATATTTTAAGACCTCTCACCAGGCTGTCCTACTTCATGAACCATTTCTTTTCCTTTTTGATAGATTTTGTTTCTACTTTGAAAACAACATCTTTGGCATGACCTTTATAACAATGGCTTGGTCCCACAGTTATGTCACAGTTTACTCATATATCCTACTTTCTAGGGTTAGAAGTTGCCCATAAAAATTTGCTGTGGACTGAAACTTGGCATAATGCTTGTACTGCCTGCCTGAGAGAGAATGGTTTTAAAAATGGTAAAAAAACCCAAATCTGCTAGGCCATTTATAGGTAATAACTTTCAGTAGGATGTCTCCCGTTGACCTCTCAGAACTGAAACACCAAAGATTATATTTCTCCCCTTCTTCCACTATTAAATCCAGAGTATGTTCTTTGGTCCCCGATTTGTGTTAGTATGTGAAGTGGAAATTCCAATATATTACAAGAAAAGCTGTTTTCATGCTTTTTCCAGCCAAACCAAAACAGTCAATTACTGGAGACTTGCTACAAAGCTGTTTGCAAGATTTCCTGCCCAATGTTTAGAGCAAAGAGTCTCAGTCCCATTTTTTTACATTTCAGAAAACCGCATGAACTTCAGGATCTCAAAAGAATAAAGCTTTTTGAGGATTATTTAGCATTTAGTCTATCTAGTACAGATTATTTATACAGTGCTCACCACATTGGTATCTGAACACATAGGCCAATCTTGTAAATTGTCTTGATAGTTTATAAGCCTAGGCAAAGAATCTGTTGCCTACTTTTTAGCATACCATGTCTGTCTATTAATACATCTTGGAATGGCCTGTGTGGCCCGCCAACATAGAATCACAGAAAGGTAGGACTGGAAGGGACTTCGAGAAGTCATCAAGTTCAGTCCCCTGTGCTACGGCAGGACCAAGTAAACCTAGACCATCACTGGCAGGTGTTTGTCCAATTTGTCCAATGGTGGGGATTGCACAACCTCCCTTGGAAGCCTATTCCAGAGCTTAACTACTGTTATAGTTGGCAAGTTTTTCCTAATATCTAACCCTAAAGCTCCCTTGCTGCAGATTAAGCCCAATACTGCTTGTCCTACCCTTCAGTGGACATGGAGAACGGTAGATCACTATCCTCTTTATAACAGCCCTTAACATATAGAAAGACTGTTATCAGGTACTCCTTCCGTCTTCTTTTCTCAAGATTAAACATGCCCAGTTTTTTCAACCTTTCCTCATAAATCAGGTTTTCTAAACCTATTATCATTTTTGTTGCTTTCCTCTGGATTCTTTCCAATGTGTCCACATCCTTCCTAAATTGTGGTGCCCAGAATTGGACACAGGTATCAAGCTGGGGCCTCACCAATGCTGAGTAGAGCGGGACAATTAGCTCCTGTGTCTAACATACAACACTCCTGTTGATACCACCCCAAAATGATATTAGCCTTTTTTGCAGCTGCATCACATTGACAACTCATATTCAGTTTGTGGTCCACCATAACCTCCACATCCTTTTCAGCAATACTACCACCCAGACATCCCCATTTTGTAGTTGTGCATTTGATTTTTCCTTCCTAAGTGAAGTACTTTGCACTTGTCTTTATTAAATTTCATCTTGTTGAATTTGGACCAATTCTCCAACTTGTCAAGGTCATTTTTAATTTTAAAAGTATCCTCCAAAGTGTTTGCAACCACTCCAAGCTTGGTGTTATCTGCAAATGTTATAAGTAAGGCTACGATTTAGTCACAGGTATTTTTAGTAAAAGTCATAGACAGGTCACGGGCAATAAACAAAAATTCACGGCCCGTGACACATCCATGACTTATACTATAAATACCACTGACTAAATCTTGGGCGGGGGCTGCTGGGGAGGGAGCCCCGGGGAGCCACTGCTGGGCTGCCCAAGCAGTGGCCGGTGCAGCTGGTCCCAAGGCTACCTGAGCAGCTGCCTGGTGCAGCCACACTAGGGTCAGCCATACTGGCCCCTGCAGAAGTCATGGAGGTCAGGGAAAGTCACGGAATCCGCGACTTCTAGGACCTCCATGACAGACACGAAGCCCTGATTATCAGCATATCGTCTACTCCATTATCCTAGTCGTTAATGAAAATACTGAATAGTACCCTACCTGGGTCTGACCCCTGTGGGACCGCACTAGATACACCCTCCCAATTTGACAGCAAACCATTAGTAACTACTCTTTGAGTATGGTTTTTCAAACAGTTGTGCAGTCACCTTATAGTAATTTCATCTAGACCTCATTTCCCTAGGTTACTTAGGAGAATACCATGCAGCACTGTGTCAAAAGCCTTACTAAAATCAAGGCAGATCACATCTACTGCTTCCCCTCATTCCACTAGGCTGGTAATCCTGTCTAAGTAATCCAATCAAAGAATATCCCTATGGATTCAATAGGCCACAAGGTAACTGATCTTAAAAAAAGAAAACAGCTGACCCGGCTTTTCTCATCAAGGAGATACTGATTCTGCTAGTGCTTTAGTATGATGAAAGAGGCGCCTTTTCATAAAAGTCACTTTCCACTTGAGCGTATGGAAACAGCTATCCTTTATCATTGGGAGAATCTTTTTTTAAAGTATCAGTTATGCTTAGAAAATTTAACTAATTATTTCAGAATCTTCCAAACTTTACTTCTTGAATATTGCTTAATGCAGAAGTTAACATGAGGGAGTTTGTCTACTGGCTCTACCAGGATACTAGGAATTAGGACTTTTGAGTTTTCTCTCCAGCCTTGCCAACGATTTATTGTATGACCTAGCTCAAATCACTTTATCTTTATCAGTTTATTGATTTGTAAAATGGCTGTAATAATATGTCCTTCTCTGGGATGCTGCAAGGTGTAATCCTTTGCTATATAATAGCAAAGTACTAATAGTGAGCTTTCCTATCTGATATTCTTAGTCTTTAACAAACAAAAATGTTATGCCCATGAACTGCCTTCACTTTCTCCTTCTGTCGACTGTTTTAAATTAAAATAAGCATAAATATATTTCAAGCCCTGTATACTATCACGAGAACTGAAGCACTAAAATGTGGATAGATATTTTGCTACACATAAATGTTTTATTTTTCTCTTTTTCAGTTGCATGATATGCTGTCAGAATGACCACAAGGTACTGGATGTTTCCTGTAAAAGGACTCCTAAACCTTTCTCTGATACAGAATTTAGTATTAACAGCCATGCAAAATATGTAAACTTGTCATAAGTTGCATAAAACAGATCACAACAGCAGTCAAAAATCAGGGAGATGAAAAAGACAGCATTAAATGGGAAAAGGCATATACTGTAGTTACTCCAAGAAATCAGACTGAAGTATATGCAGCTGATGTATATTTTTAGATTTTCTTTGCTTGGAAAAACTCTTCAATGCCCATAAAATTCTAATAAGAAACTAAAAAAAATGAATGCCGGCTCAATATAAATATTTATTCAGTGTTAGAACCATTTATATGAGTTTACCAATTGTATAAATTATTTAGACAAAAATGTACCCCTTCTTTTATTGGCTCTGGAGCAGTTTGCAATCCAAAGAATTAGATTTATTCAAGACACTGAACTCACATTTTCATTGTTATTGAAAACTGTTAAATACACCATTACGGCAGAGAGCCTTTCTACTGTCTTCTATGTTCTCTATATTTAGTTCTCCCCACCACAAACAGAACACATTGAGGCTTGATCCCCAAAATTTGTGGATCTAAGAGATCCACTGGAAATCCAGGTCTGCCCACATATAAATCCACCACAAGCAGCACCCTTATAATTTCCCACCCAGCTCTTTGGTAGCTTGGCTCTCCTCTCTTGCTGCTAACCTTGCGAAAATAGCCAAAAGAAATTCCAGTGTGGAACAGGCTCTACAGAAAAATTCATCCATGCTCTGGCTCAGTCCTGGTCCTTGTGGAGACTCCTTTGTAGGATTTCATTTAAAAAGGAGGACCAGTGCTTCAGAGGAAGCCAAACCACCATCTCTTTCCCTCTCTCCCTCCCCCTCAGACACATGGAGATCCATGTGTGGCTCTGTCAATTCAGTCTGAATGTGAAACATTACTAGATGCTGATGTAGAACAGTTATGTTTTGTTTTAATGAACATATATAATCTTTGGGGAGTTTAAGTTTATTATGTTTGTGAAGTAACATTTTGTATGGTTATCCTGAACTAGCTTCTGTTTCAGTTCTTTATCCCTTTCTGTTTTAAAATATATGTAATTTAAGTGAATGTGATTTCTGGACAATGGTAGGGTGTAAAAAAAACAGACTGGAAACTGAGCAACAAAACTACAAAGAGAATTTGAGATTGACAGTCAATCAGAATTACCAACTGAGATTCCCCTGTTCACACTTCAAGGTTAAAAGCATCCATGTTTTGGTAAACAAACTAAAAAATTCTTGACAAGGTCAAATGTTTGCTTCAAAAGCTATAAATGGAACTGAGGAAACTCTTAAGAAGTTGGAAAATGAAACAACAGCGGTTGTATTCTGTCCTCAGTTGGCTTCAGCGGCTTAAGATATGAGCCTTTCTTAAAACTTGGAGGCTAGCATTGGAATGATATGCTTGTGTCAAGCAGGAGGGCTCCTACCCAGGGGAGTGGATTATACCTGAATAAATGGTATAATCCCAGGTAAAAAAGATACAAATATTTTAATGTAGAACTGTACCTGCAACTGACTGTTGTCATTTTTCATTATTTTACAATTATGCTATTAAAGTCTACATTTTTGCTGTATATGTCAGGACATTTGCTTTTAATTAAATTACAAGTGAGTGCTACCAAAAGTTACACCCTGAATGTAGCAGAAATAGATGATATTATAATCACACCTGTCCTCGCCCCTCGTCACTCTGATGTACCTCTGTACTTTCCATTTTCACCGAGGACCAGAAACTGAAGTACTAATGAACCAGAAAGTCATTCACGAGAAGACTTGTTCTCAAAATATTGTGCTATGATTTTTAGACCAAAATAATATGAAGAAGTTGAGATGTCCAGTGTACTTTTAGATGCTTATCTCAATTATACAGGACCTCCAAACATTTTGAGGTTCATCTATGATTACATTGTTAGTGGAAAACTGGCCTCATAAATATTTCAGTAAGTATTTTAAACAAAATTTGCTGGCTTCATATATTATTTACTTAAACTAATAACGTTTTAAAGGCATTTTGTGGGGAAAAAAGTCATTTGTTTTGGCCAAACCAAAATATCACATGACGCAACCATTGAAAATGTCCTTGCTACACAACCTAAATCCTTCTGAATCTGGAAGAATTCAATTTTTGAACAGTAAATACTACTTGTAGTAAGTATTTCTATTACAAAAGGTTACCAAATGTATTAATGGGATCCAGAAAGATGTTTCAAAGTAGAGATCTAGCATATAATAAACAATATAAAAATTGTAAACTGGGTTTTTGAGACATTCCAAAATATAAATATGGATGCAGTTTAACTGAACTTTGAAGATGCTGCTATTCATGATTTTATTCAGAGGAGTAACAAGAAAAGAGATATGAGGGAAAGAAACAATGAAAACATGCTCAAAGAACAGCAAAACCCTGCGGGTTAGATGGCAATCAAGAATGACTCTTCCTGATTGCACTTGTGAGACAAAGGGTCTCTTCTTCTCAGGATGGTGAAGGTCGAAGGGAGTGTCCTAATTTTTTTTCAGGCCTCTGGAGAACACTGTGGTTCATATTGCTCCTCAGAGTTTTCAGAGGATGATTCATGGGCTACATCTATTTTGGCGATTGGATACCTGTACAGAGCCATGTGTATGCTTATCCCATACCCACATCAGGTGTCCATATGTGCCGTGCTGAACATGAATATATGTCCTGAACCTGGCTATACCCAGTATAGTACAGTGAACACCCGCCCATGCCAGACTCTCTGAAACTTCCTGGTATAGCTGTGAATTCCTGGTACTGGAGGACAATGAACTCCAACCAGACATTTATCAAGGCCTGGGTGTGCTTGGCTGACACAGAGCTGACAGACAGCTGCTCTCAGAGTATGTTCCTTGTTTATAAGTGCTGGTGAAAAGAGTCCAGCAGAAAATTGGTGAAGTAGTCAGCACAGCTTGCTACTATGGGTGACAGCAGGGACAGGGACCTTTATATTTCTGGATAAGGGTCAGGCAGGAAAGGGTTCAGAGTGTTGTGGGAACAGGGTTGGAGGACTATTGAACTCAGTACCTGGGACATGCACCTTATCCTTGTCCACACTACAAATTGACACAGGTACAAGGCTATGCCACAGCCTGAAGCATGTTCACATCCAGGCCCCTTAGGCTTGCTAATGTTCTTGCCCTGTACACACTCTGAAACCTGTGCTCCTGGGGTTTAGATGTGGTTGGTGAGGGGGGCTCTGGCACAACCATATGCTTGGACCTGTGTGCAGTCACCAGTGTAGATGCAGCCATGGAGTTGCATAGGTGTCAAAGGATAGGCAACAGTGAGCAAAGTAATGGAAAGTGAAAACAGAATGAAGATTCAATATACAAATTGTGGGATTAGGATATATATTTTACATCTGCTAAATTTCACTATGGCCCTGTCTTGATGGGCAAAAATAATTTGTTTTTTTAATCGAAAAAGATCTAGATAAGTTCATGGAGGATAGATCCATCAATGGCTATAAGCCAGGATGGGCAGGGATGGTGTCCCTACCAACTGGGAATGGGTGACAGGGGGATGGATCACTTGATGGTTACCTGTTCTGTTCATTCCCTCTGGGACACCTGGCATTGGCCACTGTCAGAAGACAGGATACTGGGCTAGATGGACCTTTGGTCTGACCCAGTATGGCCACTTTTATGTTCTTATATAATAATGTTAAGCTAATCAAGTTGACACACCCACCCTCCACCCCAGGCTACAACACAGCCACATAACATGGCTTCAAATGTGTTAGTTTACATCTTAACTTTTTAACATCTTTTTAATCATATTAACTTATTATTAAGCTAACTTGATTGAATAACCCACCCTTGTGCCCATCAAGACATACCCAAAAATAGGACAATGATTTGGGATCTGAGAGTCATATTGGTAAACAACATCCTTAGTCTTGATAGTGAAAGAATGAGAACTTGGCGTTTAATGTCTGGAGCCATTTACCTCTCCCCTCCAAGTACAAAACAACAACAAAAACCAAAAATAAAAATCTTGGTTCCAACAAATTAACTTTTATCTCCACTTACCATCAAATTCTGCAAGCCTTCTAATATCTGCTCCAAGTTCTGAAGTAACTGGTAAAGCCTGACGTACTTTTAGGTTAGTCTCACTGTAAAATTAATAACATGACCTTTATATAAGACTCTTTCCATAACCCTCAGGCCCTGCCTTCTCTCACCCACAGGAACCTATGTTCAGTACCATAGAATCTGACTTTGTGGACTAAGATAGCACATTTATAGAAAGACAGACATTCAGACAGCTCTTTCTAATGTTATTCTGGAAGAACACATTTTAATTTTTGTAACTGATTCTAAAACATAAGAAGGAGCTTCAGTTTTAATAAGTGCTGGCACTGTAATGAATGCACATCTGCATAACTATAATTTGTTTTGTTTCTTTGAACAGAGGACATCATAAATATGATTTAGTCAGAGCCCATCCAGTCATCATGCACAAATTACTAACTGCAATAGGAATGGCAGAGCAGTTACCAGTTGAAAGAGATTAACACCACGGCAAATTTTGATATTTGAGTTATGAAAAAAAAGGTTTTCATAAAAATGTAATAAACCCTAATTTTACAGTAGCTGAAACTGAACTGGGGAAAAGGGGAATTGGAGTCACCCTTTCTTAGGAGGTGGTTTGAGAGAGCTCCCTTTATGGCTAAATACTGATTTACTTACAGGGACCAAAATTTTCCAAACTTCAATCACTAAAGCTAGGCACCTAAAGAAGTGGTTGCTGAGCAATCGCAGCTGCCACTGACTATACATTGAACTAATCTCCCTTAGAAAATAGGAAAAATGGGATACCCTGGCTGAGGCCTTTCTCAGAGTCCTAGATACAGTAACTCCTCACTTAATGTTGTAGTTATGTTCCTGAAAAATGCGACTTTAAGTGAAACAATGTTAAGCGAATCCAATTTCCCCATAAGAATTAATGTAAATAGGAGGGGTTAGGCTCCAGGGAAATTTTTTTTTTTTGCCAGACAAAAGGCATTAGATACATTTTAAACAATTTTAAACAAGCAATTTAATAGAGGTATTAAACAGGCTGGCAGCCCCCCTATCAGCTCCCCTGGCAATCAGCTGGTTTGAGGTGTTCAGGAGACTGGGGAAGGAGCGAGGATGTGGCGCGCAGCCTTCCTCCTCCCTCCCCTGCCTCTTGAACCCCGCAAACCAGCTGACTGCTGCGGGCAGGAGGCAGGGGAGGGAGGAGGGAGGCTGTGCGCCGCGTACTCGCTCCTCTCCCCAGCCTCCTGAACGCCGCAAGACAGCTGATTGCCGCGGGCAGGAGACAGGGGGAGCAGGGGGAAGGTGCTGATCCATGGGGTCTGCTGGCAGGCGGGAGGCATAGGGGAACTGATAGGGGGGCTGCCAGCCGTGGACAAAGCAGGCGGCCAAATGATGTTATAGCGGAGCATTGCACAACTTTAAAAGGGCATGTTCTGTAATGGAGCAGGGACATAACATCGAAACAACGTTAAGCGAGAGGACGTTAAGTGGGGAGTTACTGTATTCCAAATAAAGGGGTCTAGAACTTTGGATGTGTCCTCAACTGCTGCGCTTTAAGGCAGGAAAAAGTAATGTTAAAGATCACATACTTTTCTAGAAAGAAGTGCAACATCTCCTAAGTGAACACACTTGCATATGGTTGGTGGAACAGATATTGGCATATGTAACAATAATAAAATCAAAACAAATTAATGCCTCAATTTTTAGTGCAGGCTAAGCTATGTCCATGTTAAACTAGTACAGTATCTACAAATTTACCAGTATCTAAACCAATGATGTCAGTCATTCACCCCTGGAAAAAAATATATATTACTTTCTTCAAGTTAGAATACTAATTCTTTTAAAGAGGTGAAGTCTGACATGCAAATAGGTGGTTAAGGAAACTATTCCCAACAGTCTCTCTTGATATTCAGAAACTCAGTATGAAAGGTTCATATAGATAGATATGCTATAAAGAAGTTTGTTAGAGCAGGTTTTTTTACTTTGGTTTTATTATGATGATTTTATATGTTTATATATCTATCTGTTATTCAGTTTTATACTTCATTACATTTTTTGGTCTTATGTAAGACTATTTATCTCCATGAACTATCATTCACTATCATTCACATCAGACTATTTAGGTTCTTATACTGTCATTTATCACCATGATATCTGAGTATATGGCACCAATGAGCACAAAGAAAAATGTGACTTCCTTAATTATTATTTGTTATTGGTTATTGGTTTCTAGTAGCACCCACATTGCAGTAGGTGCTGTATAAGGACCAAAGACATGAGCCCTGAACTTTGTGATGATCATCACATGAATGTATTTAAAACTGTTACTGCATTTGACAAGTACACCATTCACACGCTGTTCACCTGTAAGTGGAGTTCTCTGAGACAGATTCTACACATTCCCACCCTTGGGATGTGCTAGCAGTGCAGCTCTGATGGTGCAATGCTTCACAACAGTGCCATTGGAGCTCTCTCACACCCCTCCTGCCCCTCCCCTCACTGTTCCTGAATGTTCTGACAGAGAGGCTATAAAACAGTGGCATGCTGCTCCAGCTGCTTCGGCTCCTTCCAATGACTCCTCAGGTCCATGGCTGTAATAAGGTCTCTGAGGAAGACAGACGGGGATTGCGAATGTGTGGAGTTTATATAAAAATACTCTGGCTAAAGGTGAGTTTTACTTTGAGTGGTCTCTACACATTTCCACTCTTGGGATAATCTGATAAGCAGTACTGTGAAATGAGGAAGGTGGGACATGGAGTCTTAATTAAACAATGATTGAAGTACTACTCTACAAAACTGCAGTTCGGACCTGGATGCTAAATCAACAGAGTTCAGTGAATGTGTACATACAGATCCAAGCTGCAGCTCTGCAGATTTCAACAATGGTGAAATATTTAAGGAACATCAAAGATATCACTAGTGTCTTAGTTTCTGAGGCAACTGGGGCTGATGCAGGCCTATCTTTATTCACAGAACAGAAATGATTGATACCAGAGGGTTTAGCCTCCAGGGCCTTCTGCAATGGAAGGGCGTGGAATTGGTTTTGATGCTCCTTAGAGATTCTTGGGAGTAAAGGTGTGACGTTGCACCCCGTAATGCTTTATAGAAATATGCTTATGAATGTAAATATGACATAATGACATATGACATATGGAATATAAACAGGAATACTTGTGGCACAAATGGAATATGTTTCATGCTACATATGCCATGTAACATATCTTTGCAAAGGTTATGTTCTACTGAATGTATTCATCCAATTCATATGCATATATCATTTTTATATCTGAAGTTATTAGCGTTGGCTCTATGCTTGTATTTAAAGTGTTTGCTGTAGGAAGCACCTAAGGCAAATCTTGGTCAACATAGTGTGAAGGGGTTATTCAAGTAATTGGGAGTACTTGGCTAACAATGGACCTTGACAGATGCCAATCCACATCTGAGCTTTCCTGGGAACATTCAAACTAGCATGTGGACAATGGCGTCGGCCTGTAAAGAACTGAGTCATGCATGGACATGTGACTTGCCCATGTGACTCCAAAACTCCATCTTGTAGCTGTAATTCCACACAGGGGGAGAGAGGGGTTTCCATCCACAAGAAAGAGACTATATAAGCCCCAGGGAAACCCCTCCATTTTGTCTTCAGCTGGCTCAAGAGATAGCCTCTCCACCCCAAAGGATGACTGAAAGAAAGTGGAACAAAGGACAGTAACTACAGGGGTGTGAGTGATTTCTGGACCCAGACTAGAAGGAGGCTAGTCTGCCAAAGAGGCTTATTGGAACATCTCTCAGGGTGAGATATACCTGCATTTAGTTTCCTACTGTATTAGGCTTAGACTTGTGTGTTTTATTTTATTTTGTTTGGTAATTTACTTTGTTCTGTCTGTTATTACTTGGAACCACTTAAATCCTACTTTTTGTATTTAATAAAATCACTTTTTACTTATTAATTTACCCAGCGTATGTATTAATACTTGGGGGGTAAAATGGATTTATACAGGGTAAAATTGATTTATTTAGGATTTGGGAGCTGGGTATAGGAGTGCTGGAGACAGGAGCACTTCTTAAGCTGTTTTCAGTTAAGCCTGCAGCTTGTGGGGGACGTGGTTCATACTTGGATCTGTGATTGCAGCAAGCAAGCGTGTCTGGCTCAAACAAGGCAAGGTACTGAAGTCCCAAGCTGGCAGGAAAAACGGGCTCAGAGGTAGTCTAGGCACATCAGGTGGCAGTCCCAATCCGGTTTCTGTTATGCAACCCGTCACAAAAGCTTCTACATATTACGCACCAAGAAGGAGCGTGTCCTTTTCCTAAGTATGCTAGATACCTTCCATCTTTCCCAACTCTGGCCATCAGAGGTGGGAAAGATGGAAGGATAAAATCCTAGCCACTTTCCTTTTGGAACCACCATAAGATCCATGAGACTGCACTGGGGTGCAGAACCTAGAGGAGCCTCAATAAATAAAAATAAAAGAAAGAATTTCAAATAAAATAATACAATATAAAGGACTAAACTCACTCCAAAACTAACCAAAAACTAAAACTATCCAATGGCACTGTTGATTGAAGAAGTGGATCCAGGGAGGATCCAGTCTCCGCAAACACAATGGGAAGGAACAGAAGAAACTGGAGTGTCACACCTCCATTTATATCCTTGCCCTCATAACATTCAGGAATAGCAAGAGAAGGGGTAGAAGGGGGTGCAAAAGTGTTCCAACTTCCCTGCTATTAAGTGTAAAACTGTCAGAGCTGCACCACAAGCATATCCCAAGGGTGGGACTATGTAGCGGCCACTTGAAGAAGAACATTAGGAATAAAATATATCTGTGATCAATAGCTGGTGTCCACATGCCATACATACATAAATAATATATTTTAAATGTATTATGTTATTCTATTAACTACTCTAACAGATTAAAACTTACCCATCAAGCTCAGCTGTTTCAATGTAACAGAGACCATGTGGTTCACTGCTAGATAGAAGTAATAAATCAGCCTGTAAAAAAAAAGTGATGTTAAATATATTCTGTAATCTCGAAAAGGATTGAGAAAAGGCTCATATAAGATACAAAAAAAGTTCCAAGATACACCACCATGTTCTCTGTAATTTTTCTTATCTAGATATATAGCACAAATACTTCTTTAAAATTCTCAATGTCTGAAACAAATTTTATTTTTTCCCCTAAATTATCAAACAGAGAAAACGTACATACAGACTTTATGGATCAGACCCTCACCTGGTGTAAATTGGCATAGCTCCAATGACGTCAATAAATCCATGAGGTGGATTAATTGACTTTTTTTTACATAAGGTCCAGATCTTTAGACAGTGTAAATCAGTGTACTTCCATTGAAATTAGATGATAATCTGGTCTAAAATTTGTAAAATTGAGTATTTTCATATTTAAAATGGTTCCCATTCATGAACATTAAGGTTTTGCAATGAAAAATTCCTGCAGGATTTTGGGTACAGGTGATTCAGCATACCATTCATGCATAGTGCCTTCACTACCAGATAGGACTAGAAAAAGTTATTGCTGTGTTGGTGATGCCAGTACTTCACATCATAAAAAGTGTCCCCACTTTTACTTGACAGATCATAGTATTTTTGAAGGAGAATTTATAATATAATAGACCTTGACAGGATGAGCTGTAAATACACTTTTAGGCCCTTATTTTACATAGGCACAAAGGAGTAAGTGAAGAGTGGTTTTCTATACATGTAAATAAAACTTTAAACATTACTCAGATGAATATTTATGTTTGATTACAATACCGTCCTCCTGAGAAAAGTATTTTAAGTTATATAGCGTCAAAGTAAGGGCTTGTCTACACTACCCCGCGGGGTCGATCTAAGATACGCAACTTCAGCTACGTGAATAGCGTAGCTGAAGTCGGCGTACTTAGATCTACTTACTGCGGTGTCTTCACTGCGGTAAGTAGACGGCTGACACTCTCCCATCAAAACCGTTTGTGCTCCTCATTCTGGTGGAGTACCGAAGTCGATGGGAGAGCGCTTAGCGGTCGATTTATCGCGTCTATACTAGACATGATTAATCAACCCCCGCTGGATCGATCGCTGCCCGCCGATCCAGCCGGTAGTGTAGACAAGCCCTCATTTCCAAAGGGGGTGTCAATGCATGTGGGAAACAAGGGGCAACAGCCACACAATACACACAGAAAGATAGAGAGAGGCAAGTATTTGTTACCATTTTATTTCTCTGTGACATGTTCTATGAAAGAAAATATCTGAACTACTTACAGCTACAAATGTATTATTCTCCAGTTTAATGATGTCACCGGGTCTTACAGTCATCCATTTTTCATTCTGTAATCTATGAAAGATAAAACGCACACACATACACACTTATTTTTTTCTAGAAATATGTTTAGTGAGAGATAGTAATTTACACTTGTAGTCTTAAGGTCATTTACAAGGTATTAAATATGCACTATTACACTACAAAATCAATGCTCAGGGTGCCTTACTCAAAATAAACACTATGTTCCATTATTAACAAATCATCTGTATGACAAACTACTGACTACTATCCATTTTAAAATTATTTCTGTTGGTGATAACATTAGTAAAGACTTTATTCAGTAAGATCCCTACCAGATTCCTGTATACTAGAAGGATCTTTGTCATAATCATTGCACATATGACTGGAGAGCAGGAAACAGAGATGGAGAAGGGAAACGAAAACATGAAGCAGCAAAGTGGGGAGGAAGATTTAGATGCATGAGATAAGACATGGAAAAGAGAAGGAAAGAAAATAATGAGAACAAAGAAAACAGAAGAAAAAATGAAATAGCAAGCTGTTTTCAAGCTTGCTTGAACAAGTATTCATTGTTGCTAACATTTGAAAAACTCTTCCATGTTTGCACTGGATAATTCAAATGCATTATAAATACGGCCCTACCAAATTCATGGTCCATTATGGTCAACTTCATGGTCATAGGATTTTAAAAGTCATAAATTGCATTATTTCAGATATTTAAATCTGAAATTTCACAGTGTTATAACTCTAGGGGTCCTGACTCAACTCTGAAGGCAGCAGCGCAGAAGTAAGCATGGCACGGTATGGTATTGCCACGCTTACTTCTGCATTGCTGCTGGTGGGGCGCTGCTTCAGAGCTGGGCGCCTGGCCAGCAGCCTCCACTCTCCGGCCACTGAAGGCAGTGCAGAAGTAAGGGTGGCAATACCACAACCCCCTACAATAACATTGTGACCCCCCCCATCCTCTTTTGAGTTGGGACCCCCAGTTTGAGAAACACTGTTCTCCCCTGTGAAATCTGTATAGTATAGGGTAAAAGTTCACAAGAGACCAGATTTCACAGGGGAGACCAGATTTCACAGTCCATTGTATGTTTTTCACAGCCATGAAATTTGGTAGGGCCCTAATTATAATGCAGGAAAGGTTCCGCAATTATTAGATATTGCCTTGAATCGGAAGGGCAGAAATAAATGGGGCCCTATTGACATTTTTGCAAGGATTCCCCAAAACTGTAGTGAGCCAGAGGGAAAGCAGACCATGTGCATCAATGTAACTTTCAAATGTTTTTGTATAAAATTCACTGAGATGTCAGAGAGCTTGTGTCCTATTGCAATGAAGCATTAATAAAGTACTTCTCTGTAGTGATAATATAGCAGTACTGACCGATTCCAGTCAAGTTCAGAATAAAGATGGGTTATTACAAGGTAGTAATAAAGGTTGGTTTTATTTTTAGCTAAAAAAAATCTAATTTACTTGTCTTATAGGCTGGAAAACAGTTTAAATATTTATACAACTGTGAAATATGCCCTGCACTATCAGCATGCTAGGTCATTTGGCTTAGACATTCGAAGAACTTCTCTTTAATACTGATCCAAGTACATGTTGTTCTGGAAAGTTTTCAATAGCAGCATTTTCATCTAGAGCCAGAACTCACTCGTTTTCAAGCTCTCTTCTCCTCTGTACTTTATCTTAAGTGGGGAAATGTATGTTAGTTGCAGCACATTTAACTTAATTTTATTTAGTTTTTCAGGTGCACTTATGTATTTGGATAATCTTTAAAGGAAACAGTTGTAGGGAATGTAATTTATTTGCAATATTGTTTCTCGTGCTAATTTGTAGGACAAAATTTGAGGGAAAATTTAATTGATAAAGATAGAAGTTGCAGTTATCATTTATAGTCCAAATGGGACCCTGGATCCTTACACCCGAGTTTCATGATAATTTGTATCCCAAACTAGAGGCAAATATCATAGCTTGGGCCCAACTCTAATTGAGATTAGTAATCTGTTGTTAATCTAGTCATTATAAAATCTGTTTAAAGAACGTTAATCCCAGCAAGAGCTGAAAGTGCTGGAGAGTTAGTGCTCTGCTCAGAGATTAAAGCATAACCTTGCTCTTCAAATGATCTCTAACAGGCAACTCAGAACTGCAGCCAGTCCTCCCCCAGCAGAGAGACAAGTCACCATGACATTTGAGGGCTAAGGATTCAAGAGGAATCCAGGAAAACCACTAAGCAAACCCACTTACTAATATTAACATTAGCCTCTTACACATATTGAAAAGGTCAGAAAATCCAAAGCTATGGCTCATGGTTTGCCCTGAAATCATTCTGTTCTGGAGGGATAAGAGTGGGGAGCTCACATCATCCTGAAATACGGGGCAGCCTCAGGCTCAATCATGAATTTTTTGGCTTTTAACAGCACTGCAACTATGCTATTTAAATATGATTTTTAAACAGTAAAACATCCCCGGGGGATGTTCAGGCTTGGAGTTTTTTGTGTGTTTTTAAAGGAACTTTTTTTCTGGAAGGTTTTTAGCAGTGTAGTGCGAGCCCGATGAGCTTGAATCTGTAGACCCAGGCTCTGAGATTTGCTGCCATAGGTTTTAAAATACAGTGTAGATGTACCCTAATTAGCCTTCCCTGAAAGCAGTCTCTACTGGCTCCACATATGTCAACATGGAAGGTGGAATGGAGGATTAAAATGAGGCCGTGAGATCTCCAACTACGTAGATCCAGTCATTGTAACAGATTGTGCAAACAATGAAGAAGAGCAATCCAAAGGTTCCACTGTAGCCCTGCATCTTGGCCAGATTAGAGTGTTAATTCCCCTCTCCAAAAACTGTACATTTTATATCTCAATTTATTTGGAGTGGTGACTTCATGCATCTCCAATTAATATTTAATAAAGCAGTATATATTATGTTTAATTTTAAATCAAGAAACGCCACACATTTCACCCATAAAGACAAATTACTCTGGCTTTATGCAGGGACCATAAATTTAGTCCAAATAGTCATTTTAAAAATTAATTTACATACCCAACCACACCCAAAGCCATCACTCTGCCCTGTTGGATCACTGCAATATGTTGTTGTGCTATGCTTTAAATGTGTATCCAACTGAAGGCTGACAGCTCCAAAAGAGTTGATCCCTTTTAGTTACGTACGCAGAATGTGCTATATTGTGTGTAGAAAAAAAAATCCTTCAGACAACATCTGAAAACTATATACTAAACAGCAGATACCAGTTTGAACCTAGATTGTCTTGGACATTTTGATTAGCTCACTTAACACATCAGAAAAAATATTAAGCTGCACTAGTTGGAACGGGAGAAGAGACAGAACATTTAGGGTGGGAGTTTCAAATGAGTTAAGGGAGTTAAGTATCAGAGGGGTAGCCGTGTTAGTCTGGATCTGTAAAAAGCAACCGAGAGTCCCGTCTGACAAAATGGGTATTCACCCACGAAAGCTTATGCTCCAATACATCTATTAGTCTTAAAGGTGCCACAGGACTCTCTGTTGCTTTTTAAGGGAGTTAGTTACCCAACTCCCACTGAATGCCAATGGGAGCTGGAAGCCTAAACCCCATAGACTCTATAGAAAATCCCAGCCTAAATTGATTTCAAAATGGGGAGAGATTGAGAGAGAAACACACAGAATGAAAAAGATAATGCATCAGAGCACATGAACTGCTTTGGAGCACTGTGTCTATTAACTCTTTTAAATTTTGCTTTTTGACTTTCCTGTAATGTCCTCAATGAGTTCAGGGAGTATATGGATTCTGTGGATAGATATTATCCCAATTAAAATGTCAAAATACTGAGGAACAAAATGCTCACTATTCTGATATTTCTACTCTTTTTCAAAATTCAGCTCTGCCTAACAGGTCACCTCATGACACATGGAATCTTGTTCCACTCCCACATAAGGAAACCATAAGGATTAACTGGAGCCCTGTGGATTCACTGTACGTGCATTACAGTGACTCCAGTAGAAGCCAGGCTTGCAAATACAGCCATTCAATGAGAGATTTGGACAGGGCTCAAAATGCTTCTGGCATTTTTGCCACCATTTTGTGGCGAGGGCTGCTAGAGCTGCATCTGTAATGGGGCTCCCAGATGTCCTGGTACCAATTTGGGTAGTCTGATGAGCGTGCCAGTTCGTTTTGTTTTTGTGGAATTCCCTAGTGTAGACAAGATTTAATTTCATCTCTGGAAAGTGCCACGGTGAAATATATAAATGAAGGATTATGATGATAGAGCAAAATACAATTTAAACATCAGGATATTGGTGGCAACATATCTAGTGCTTTTTGTATGAACCGCCACTTTAACATTTTCCATTAGCATTTGACATAACAAAATCCCACTTCTTGGGGCTCAAGTATTAAAAAGCATCTTAGGTTAAAGATCAACTTTTACCGAAGTCTGAGTTTTCACTTAACAGTTACAATTTCTTGTTCTGAAGACACATTTGTGAATTAGTTCTCCTTGCAGAGACCACAGTTCAGAGAATATAAAATGTGTAACATGGAACAACAGTACCTATACTTTAAAAACACCAGTACAGAATAAACCGTACTCCCTCCGGAAGGGAATAACCTGACCTGCTGTGGCACCAATACACAAGACAGCATTAGATTAGCCATTCAGATGCCTCTAGTGGGGCTCTTAACCAATCAGTCTGTACTAGAGATGGTCAAGAGAGAGCAGAATGTTGAATTTGGAAAAAAAACTAATTATGCAGCTCAGCAACTAATACGATGTTATGTGCAATGCAAAAAAACAAAATAACAGTGTTTCTCCAGGGGTCGGTCTGGTATGGTTAAGTATCCAGCATTGCTGGGGTAAAAAAATTAAGTTGTAAATAGCCATTTAGACACAAGCAAATCTGGTCCTAGGCACATGCAATACAAGCAACTGTTTGGTCCCTATACTTCTGTACTCCCTCTAAATCCCCCACATTTTGTGCTGATTTAGCAATTCACAGGGTGACCCACTCTCCACTCCAGAAGCCGGTCTGACAGTTGGAGGAAATTTACTGCCAAATGGGATTGGAGTGGAGGAAATCCACTGCTGAATCCTCCCCATACCTCTGCCCTTCTCAGATAGCTTGGGGCCCCACCAATCATAAAACTATCCCTGATCAGAGTTGCATCTGACTAACAAGAACAGTCTCTCCCTACTCAGGTAAGGCAATAGATTCATAAACAAGTAGTTGCCAAACATTACCTGAAACTATTTTCATGCTATGCTGTTAGGGAAAATTGTGTGAACTAGGCATCTACCTAGTTTTCTATCAGTTTTCTTTAGTTGCCTCTTCTGTTAATAAGGATATCAACTGTAAATATGTAGCACCAACCTACTAGAAGGCTTCCAACTTCATTGATGTTTTTTATGAATTCCTGTTTGATAACATCCACTTCTTTCTGGGGAGGCAGCATTGTATCAACGATGCATTATCTTGATTCCGCTTGTACTAGGGTTACCATACGTCCGTTTTTTCCTGGACATGTCCGCTCTTTGGTAATCAAACCCCCGTCCGGGGGGAATTTCCAAAAAGCCGAACATGTCCGGGAAAAATACTCCCTGGCTTACCTTAGAGCGGGCGCCGGGGGCTGCTGTGCTCCCTGACTCCTGGGCTCTGTAAGAGCCGAGCTGCCTGAGCGCTACCGACTTCGGGCAGCCCCCATGCCTCTGGACCCTGCGCCGCCAGCCGGGCACTTCCCCTCCCGGGCTCCGGGGGCGCAGGGTCCAGAGGCATGGGGGCTGCCCAAAGCCAGTAGCGCTCGGGCAGCTCGGCGCTTACAGAGCCCAGGAGTTCAGGGAGCACAGCAGCCGCCGGAGCCCGGGAGGGGAAGTTCCCGGCCGGGGGCGCAGGTTCCGGAGGCATGGGGGCTGCCTGAAGCCCGAACGCTACTGGCTTCACGGTTTGCCGGGCAGCCTCCAGACCCTGCGGCCCCGGCTGGGCGCTTCCCCTCCTGGGCTCCAGCTGCGCTGGGGAAGCGCCGGCCGGGGGCGCAGGGTCTGGGGGCTGCCCGGCAAACCGTGAAGCCGGTAGCGCTCGGGCAGCCCTTTTCGCGTGGCTGGAAGGGAGGAGGGGGAATGCGGGCGCTCAGGGGAGGGGGCGGTGTTAGGGCAGGGACTTTGGAGCAGGGGTGGGGAAGGGGTGGAGTTGGGGCAGGGCCAGGGGTGGGAAAGGGGCGGGGCCAGGGCCCCGTGGAGTGTCCTCTTTTTTTATTTTTTAAATATGGTAACCCTAGCTTGTACATAATATGCAGTCATTCAAAGAACAACTGCACACAATAGCTTAATTTAACAGAGGATCAGGGCTCCAACAAGTCTAATACTAAATATTTTAAGCTTTGCACAAACATTTATATGCAAGTCTTATACAATGGGACAACCAGCTCTGGAAGAGCAAAACTAACGGCCTGAAATGTATTGATTAAACTTCTGCCTTTTGAAACAGGCCATAGTTCTATGGACTGAAAGTTTACCCATCCTGGGGGAAGGGGCTTTCTTTTTATTGCTATTTTTAACAGGAACTCAGTGCTATTCAATGGAATTCATACTAGACATACTACACAGGGGAGCAAAACATCCCTATGCCCACACTGTCCACCGATCGCTCCCTGCCCATTGCATCTCTACTTGTTTCTATTATCACTGGGATTATTCTCTCTTTTTGTTTGCTCTTGTACTGCAACTCTTCCAAGTCTATGTTACAGTTCTTCCATTTGTTATATTCGATTGCTTGAGATTTATTTATTGGTAACTATTTTTGCCATTTGAGACATTTTTGTTCTGTGACTGCTTTACATTAATACATTATTTACTATTCAAAAGTCTGTTTAAACAAATGAGCGATCAGAAAATAGCTGGTCTTTAATAGCTTCAGAATATATGTTATTTATTTAAAAATAATCAAAACCAAAACAGTTCAATTTTAAAGAAAAATCTTCACAGACTAATTCCAGAAAAACAAATATTCTGCCTCAGTGGAACCTCAAACTGGCCTAGCCCTCAGGAAATCTAGCAGAAGATTGGGGACCTATGGTTTTATTTATGAAAGTCATTTACAGTCAAGGAACTCAATATTTCATCTTACTGTGAGTTGATTTGGCAAACCTTCTGTAAAGTTAATGTTTTGGCACCAGGGATTGCTTTGCCTACATGTTATAACCACAAAACAAGCAAGAAATAACTACACCCAAGAAGGATAGAAACAGAGAAAGAAGAAAAACTGTTGCCACCATGCTCCGTTTCAAAAATAACTTCATCATAGCTGACCATGAGCATTTCTCCCAGAGATGATGCTTATACTGTACATTCAAATAAAAAGAATTAGAAGTATCTCTAATAGAATCACCTGGTGACTCCCAGCAATGATACAGTTCATATTTTCACTAGCTCCATATAAATTAAATGAAAACGTTACTGTGCCTAGTTCTCAAATCATGTCCTTGTTTACAGTAGTGATGTGGCATCCATTATACTTCAAAGCAGTGGTCACTAACCCATCAATCACAATCAGCTGGTCGATCCTGAAGCCTCTGCCAGTCAATCACGATCTCCGGGCTGCTAAAAGTCCGGCGGCACAGCGGGGCTCAGGCAGGCTGCCTGCCTGCTGTGGCCCCACGCCACTTCCGGAAGCGGCTGGCTACTGGCACATCTCTGCAGCCCCTGGGCGGGGGCGGGAAGCAGCTCTGCGTGCTGCCCCCTCCCCTAGCACCGTCCCTGCAGCTCCCATTAGCCGGGAACCAGCCAATGGGAGCTGCAGGGGCGCCGCTTGTGGGTGCGCCACTTGTGGGCGCAGGCAGCGCACAGAGACATGCTGCCCCCCTTCCTCCAAGGGCCGCAGAGATGTGCCAGCAGCTGGCCGCTTCCGGGAACGGCGTGGGGCCACAGCAGGCAGGCAGCCTGCCTGAGCCCCGCTGTGCTGCTGGCCAGAAGCCGCCTGTGTAAGCACCTCCCGGCCGTAGCCTACACTCCTCACCCCCTCCTGCATGGCAACCCCCTGCACCGAGCCCCCTCCTGCACCAAATTCCCTCCCAGAGCCCACACCCGTCACCCTCTCCTGCACCCCAACACTCTGCCCCAGCCTGGAGCCCCCTCCTGCACCCAAACTCTGTCCCAGAGCTTGCACTCCTCACTCCTGCACCCCAACCCCCTGCCCCAGGCTCAGCCAATGCACATCCCACAGTTGAGAATGTTACACTGATTTGTGACAATCCCTGAAGGATTTTGGATCTATAAACCACAAATGACACTAATAAAAAGTAAAATTCATGAAATGTCCAGTGGATTCTGTGAGATTAGGTGCAGTGTGACCATATGACCCCTGCACCCAAACTCCCTCCCAGAGCTTGCACCCCTCACTCCTGCACCCCTGCCCCAGGCTCAGCCCGGAGCCTCCTCCCACACTCTGAACCCCTTGGCCCCTGCCTAGAGCCTGCACCCCCTCCCACACCCCAACCCCCTGCCCCATCCCAGTGAAAGTGAGGGTGGAGGACAGCAAACGAGGGGGGAATGAAGTGAGTGGGGCAGGGCCTCAGGGAAGGGAAGGGAAGGGGCCTCAGAGAAGGGGCGGGATAGATCCTGGGTTGATCTTAAATTCAAAAAGTGATCTTGTCCGTAAAAAGGTTGAAGACCACTGCCCTAGAGGCAGGGCCAGGTTAACTCTCCTGTGGGACTGGGGCTATTAGATTTTGTGGGGCCCCTGTATACAAGTCTTTTTCCTGGGAGGGAGCTTGGTGCTGGAGGGGGCTGGGGCAGGGGATTGGGATGCAGGAGGGGGCATGGGGTCTGGGAAGGAGTTTGGGTGCAGGAGGGGGATTCTGATATTGGTGGGGTGGAGGAAGGGGTGCGAGGTTCAGGCTCTGGCCGGGAGGCACTTACCACAGGTGGCTCCCGGCCAGCGGTGCAGCAGGGCTCAGGCAGGCTGCCTGCCTGCCATAGCCCCATGCTGCTCCCGGAAGCAGCTGGCTGCTAGCATGTCTCTGCGGCCCCAGGGGTAAGGGAACAGCCCTGCCTAGAGGTACCTAGAACCCACCTGGGTCTGTTAGCTCCTATGATGAACCATTATAGCAGTCCCTCTACTCCAAAAGAGGTGGGGATACCATTAGGAAACAGTAATTATTATATTTAGGCCATGACAAAGCTATTCTTTTAATTCCTTCAGCATGTCCAGGCTGAGCCTGAAGCTATATCAGGGAGTCACTGAGTGAAAGCTTGAGACTTATTCTGGACATGGACATTGAAATCACCCTGAAAAATAAGTCTTGATAACTCATGAGATGAGAAGAACTCCAATCACAGAGAGCTCCAAAGTAGTAGCAAAGTTGTCTGGATATCATCAACATTCCTTGGGGCAGATTCTCAGCTGTTGACTTCAATGGAGCTATGACACTTTACACTAGTTGATGATCTCCCTCCCCCCACGCCCCCGCTACATTTTATCCTGGGATTTGCCTATCAAATGGACACACACAAATTATTCTGTCTTTCAGTGGGGCAGTACCCACATGTCAGGCAAGATGCACAAAGCACAGGCATAACCCCACCCCAACCCATGCTAAAGCTTGTGCTGAACCAAATATCTTATTGGATAAAGGCAACCAAAACAGGGCTGATGGTATTATCCAGCCAGGCCACAGTAATATAAGTAGGGTTGTTGTTTTGCCAAACACGAATCTTCAAAAAAGGAACAGATGAACAGTCCAGGCCTTTTTATCTGAAACTGGACAAGTTAGAAAAATACTGGCATCTGGTATTAGTATAAGTAAACCCTTTACTTGTGTACTAGCTGCCAAACAGTGTAGTGCTTCCCAAGTTTGCAAACAGTAATTTTTGATAATGAAAAAACCTACAGGGTTTTCAAGCCAGGGGGTGAGAATAAAATAACTCAAACGTATTTTAAGTTTTGACAGGTCAGTAAAAGAGTCCAGACCAAATCACCCCACCTCTTCTCACATCCTGTAAATGCCAGATACCCTTTAATACTCATTTTATGAGGCTTGTGGGGCAGTGTTTCAGTGGAACCTTAGTCCTGCCTCCCTTTTGTGGGAATAATTTTACATTAATAAAAATTGTGCACACATATTTTGCACCTGCAACCAGAAACACAAATCCTATCATCATTTGGGTGCCTGTTTCAAGTTTTGTTATGCTTTGCACCCACAATTAGAATTATAGAATCATAGCACTGGAAGGGACCTCGAGAAGTCATCTAGTCCAATCCCCTGAACTCATGGCAGGACTAAGTATTATCTAGACCAGTGTTTCCCAAACTTGGGACGCCGCTTGTGTAGGAAAAGACCCTGGCGGGCTGGGCCGGTTTGTTTACCTGCCACGTCTGCAGGTCCAGCCGATCGCGGCTCCCACTGGCTGCGGTTTGCTGCTCCAGGCCAATGGGAGCTGCTGGAAGCGGCGGCCAGTACCTCCCTTGGCCCGCAGCAGGTAAACAAATCGGCCCGGCCCGCCAGGCGCTTTCCCTACACAAGCGGCGTCCCACGTTTGGGAAACGCAGATCTAGACCATCGCTGACAGGTGTTTGTCTAACCTGCTCTTAAAAATCTCCAATCACGGATATTCCACAACCTTCCTAGGCAATTTATTCTAGTGCTTAACAACCCTGATAGGAAGTTTTTCCTAAAGTCCAACCTAAACCTCCCTTGCTTCAATTTAAGCCCCTTGCTTCTTGTCCTATCCTCAGAAGTTAAGGAGAACAATTTTTCTCCCTCCTTCTTATAACCACCTTTTATGGTCTTGAAAACTGTTATGTCTCCTCTCAGTCTTCTTGTCTCCAGACTAAACAAACCCAATTTTTTCGATCTTCCCTCATAGGTCATGTTTTCTAGACCTTTAATCATTTTTGTTGCTCTTCTCTGGACTTTTATCTAATTTGTCCACATCTTTCTGAAATGTGGTGCCCAGAACTGGACACAATATTTGAGTTGAGGACTAATCAGTGCCGAGTAGAGTGGAAGAATTCTTTCTTGTGTCTTGCTTACAACATTCCTGCTAATACATCCCAGAATGATCTTTGCTTTTTTTGTAATTAGTTGCAGATGCAGAAAAGAGGATATCATTTGAATTGAATATCTGTATCTTCAGGTGAAATAACTCAAGAACAAAATCTTTCCTAGTACATTGACAAGATATACAGCTACAAGAGAGTATTACTGGAGTATTTTCAGACCTGTCACTACTATTTAGCTTCTTGATAAATGCTGACTATTAGATCCCAACAGCAGGAAGGATACAAATGGAATAGTTCGAATTGTGTTGAGATTTTTAAAATATAAATTGGGCATTTAAATACTAGCGAATGTACCACCAGCTGTAATGCAATTGTAATTTTGGAGTTCTGAAACAGACTTACCATTTTTGATGTCTGAGTTCTCCACAACTCTAAAACTTGCTCCCTCTCTTCACCCCTCCCCAGCCCCCGGTCTGCCAAAGACTGAATTAGTTAACCTAAGGGCACTTTGCAATGTTCACCTTTTATTTGCAGTCTTTTTGTAAGATGACAGTTCGAAGCCTGTGTGTGGTTATTACTTCTTGATTATTTGGGGCAATTATTCTTCTGCCTGGATGGCTTTGGCTGGGTGGTTTGCTATGTTGTGTGGATTTTATTATGTTTTTTCTTTGTTTCTATTTAAGTATTATAAATGGACCTATAGTCAAATGATAGGTGCTTTACCCAACCAATAAATAAAGTCTGTAGGAGTGTCATAGTTTCTTTGGGCTAATATATCATTGCTTACTATAAAGTAATTGTGAAAATATGTTTCACTGACCTTTGCTTTTAAACAAATTGACTTGTGCTCAAAGTTAAAATGAAGCTTACAGACTGTTTTGAAGTATCTATATTCAAAGCGAAATACAACAAAAAAATGCTTAGAATGGCTAAAATGATCAAAAACATATTTTTAGTTTGAATGCAAATTTTTATAACACTGCAAACATCAGGGAAAGAGAATTCACAAAAATCCCAGCCCTTCATTTTGTAGTTTGGCATTAACTGTTCTCCAGATACATCTCACCACTTCTCAGACACTTATCAATTAATGTCTGCGCTCACTAAGCAGACAGTTTCATATGGTTCACTCAGCCCAGAACATTGAACAGAATCCAATGCACCTACAATCCTGTGAGCAGAATTCACCATTGTTAGGCATGTGAGGATGGGGAGAGAAGTTAGTGAGAGAAAGGGACGCAATTGCTGATGGGCTGCTCACTGAGAGTGGAATCTCAAGGAAAAGAAACAAGGAGGAAGAAAACTTGGCACAGCAGACATAATCCTACCACAGCATATTGAGACAAGTGCCAACTGCAACTGATATTGTTCAAGGCTAGTGCTGCAGATTTGTCACAGCATTTTTTAATCAAAAAGTCACCATCAGTCATGGTAAATCTAGTAAAAGTCACAGGTTTAAGGGTTTGGGGGGAAGTCACGGGAGCGCCATTTAAAGGAGAGGTCCACATGGTGGGGACGGGTCCTGCCTTTGGGTGGTGGGAGGCCTGGGGGCAGGAGACTTGTACAACAAGCCTGCCCAACACTCACCCTGCAGCAGCAGCTCCTGTACCGCAGACCTGACCCAGCTCCCTGCTCTGGCCTGTTGGCTCTCGCCATAGCGTGCAAGCAGGGTCCTCTCCCTGCAACACCCTGCCATCCTCTGGCCCTGGTGCCACCAGATCACCTGCCCCAAGCTGGGCTGTGGCAGAAAAAATGTTAGGGCCACAAACCGGGTGGCCCCTCAAGGTTCATGGCCTATAAAATCATGCACACCAAGAAAAATCCCTGACACAAAGAGTCACGGACAAAATGAAAAATCACTCTCTGTGACATTTTTATCACTGTGATATCCATGACTCTTTGCTATCTGAAGGATTAATGTTCTGTTTTTAAAAAGACTTCACAAGTAGTTCTTGCTGATGCCACATGTTGCCCAGTCATTTGGTCAAAAGAAGCATGATTTGGGCTTGGGCCTGGGCATAGCTTCCTTCTGTACTTGGTGTCCAATGCAAAAAACAAAATTGTAATGCAAGAGACAGAAATAGTTGAAAATTTCATTTTGCAACAAAGAAAACACAGCTCCCATTGACTTCATGGAGCATCCTATCAGCGCTTCGCAGGAGTGAGCTCTTTGTGCATAATAATCTACAGTATATATCAGGGGTGGCCAACCTGTGGCTCCGGAGCCACATGCGGCTCTTCAGAGGTTAATATGCGGCTCCTTGCATAGGCGCCAACTCCGGGGCTGGAGCTACAGGCGCCAACTTTCCAATGTGCTACAGGGTGCTCACTGCTCAACCCTTGGCTCTGCCCCAGGCCCTGGCCCCACTCCACTCCTTCCCCCAAGGCCCTCGCCCCTTCCCCTGAATCTGCCGTGCCCTTGCTCCTCCTTCCCCCCCCCCCCCCCAGCCCCCTGCACACCACAAAACAGCTGATCGTGGCAGGTGAGAGGCGCAGGGATGGAGGGTTATGTGCTGATCGGCGGTGCTGCTGGCAGGTGGGAGACACTGGGAGCGGGGAGGGAGCTGACGGAGGGCTGCTGACATGTTACTGTGGCTCTTTGGCAATGCACATTGGTAAATTCTGGCTCTTTCTCAGGCTCAGGTTGGCCACCCCTGGTATATATTGATAAACCTTAATTCAGATCACTGTGGTGTTCTGATATAAATATGATAACTGATAGCCTGTTCCCTTTATGAAATAACAATTTGGCAGTGAGAAACATAACTGACTTTCACACCAAAGAAAGAACATTTTTGCTTCACTTCTAAAAACAACTGCCAGAAGAGAGAGCAAATTCTCTCTAAAGATCCTACATATATGCAAAAACACTTCTCTACATGAACAGGACCACTTGGGCAAGGGAACTGCTCTTGCAGATGGAAAACTATCCTCATAATTTACTATATAAGGGCAAATGGGTCCAGTCACTTGGTGTTCTTAGATTTCCAAACTATTTAATAATGCAATCTGTTGTTAATGAAAAAGTGACAGTGCTGCCAGTTTGTCAAATCTCCTGGGAGAGCTGTTTGTAAAACACTTCTTCTCAAAAGAAGAGATGAAAAGAGCAAGAATAGAGATTGTCCGTAATGCTCTTCCCATTAAGAATCCTACTTATTCAAATTTTACTTGTATGATACATAGGATATATGCAATTATGACAACATAAAAAATTCAGAAATGACAGGACTGCTTTTCATTGTTGCTCTCTGTATGACTTACATGCGTTATTAATGAAAGCAGCATGAAATTTACTATGGCATATGATGCAAGGACATTTTTAAGAGGAAATTTGCATGGGAATCTTTTGTGGCAGCAGCTATCTATTCACAAAATCTTTATGTTAGAGACAAGTATAAACTTCCTATACTGTACAGCAGTCTGAAGATACCAAGACTGGTGAGTTCTCACCTTACACTACACTCACTGCAAACACTGATGAATATTATGCGTAGCACATATGCTACATGAGTGGAGGAGGGCAAGGGGGAAGAGGTCACAAAGGAGAAGAGAAGCTGAAAAATGCTGTGCACTTGTCCACAAAAATGCTGTCAAACTGTGTCGACAATTAAGCAGACATATCAAGTAATTTAGAGGCCAAATTTTATCCTGTTCTAGAAATAGTGTAATCTAAAAAGTAACTGCAAATTGTAAGGGCCAAATTCTGCATTCCAGTACACATGCTTGGCTCCTATAATTCTGTAAAGATCTGTTGTTTAATTTAAAAACCATGGTTTCAGCTACAAGAAACTGAAAGGCAAAAGATTTGGCTGGCTTTTGTTTGTTTCTAAACAGAAACCTATTAAATGTCTTCACTATATTGTTTAGAATGGGTTTTTTTTAACCACACAAAATTATTATATGTCTTGGCTAGAAAGATAAAATGATAGTTAGCTATTTTTTCCACAAGCCAAACACTGAATTAATTGGATCTTGGTCCTTAGAGGTTTAGTCTAAAGAGACCTTTTTTATTTAAAAAAAGTATACCTCAGCAAAAAGAAAAGACTTCCTAAACATGTTTTTATTTACTGGATTTTTAAAGTACACCTTAACATTTAATTGCACTTGAAAGTCAGTAGGAAGCCTGGGCAGTTGAAAAGGGATGGGTAAAATATCCCTAGAGCTGATATCATCACTGCATTCTGCACCAGTGTTAGTTTCCGAGAAGTCACTAATTAGAGCAGACTGCAGTAATCCACTTTAGAAATGGCAAAAGGAGGGATTTCTGTATATGACAAAACTTGGCATGTGACTCAAGGAAAGATATTAGGAATTGAGTATTCAGCCAACTGAAAAAGCTAGCTTCTGACAGCTTACGTTTCCCAACCTTAGTCCTCTTCCTCTCTCAGGGTATGTCTACACTACCCGCCGGATCGGCAGGCAGTGATTGATCCAGTGGGGATCGATTTATCGCATCTAATCTAGATGCGATAAGTTGACCCCCGAGCACTCTCCCGTCGACTCCTGTACTCCAGTGCCGCAAGAGGCGCAGGCAGAGTAGACGGGGGAGCAGCAGCAGTCGACTCACCATGGTGAAGACACCACGGTAAGACAATCTAAGTACATCGACTTCAGCTACGTTATTCATGTAGCTGAAGTTGTGTAACTTAGATCGATCCCCTCCCCCCGCCAGTGTAGACCAGGGCTCAGAGAAGATAGCCATTCAGTGATAAAGAGCCAACTTCTCTTAGGATTTGAAAGCAGAACTCCAGTTCAAATTGGTGGAGTTTTATGCACAAAGTGGCAAAAATCAGGTCTTTACATAATAGAAACCTCTTATCTGATGAAGTACTGACACTGGAATACTCCAGAAGGGTGGCTGAATGCACATCCCAATGACTAGAGTTAGGAAGCAGTCAAGCTAGAGAAATCTGTAAGGAATTCTAGGAGCCAAAAGAAAAACTTCCAATTTCTCTTTGATTCTTTCCTTTCCTTGTTATAACAGTTTTAAAAGAAAAATATTTGTTAACTTAAAGAATATTTTATTTTTTTAAAAATTGGAAGCTCTCAAATGGAGCCCAGACATTCTAGAATTCTCAGGGTAACTGGAACTAAAAATAACTGAATCGGTTGTAATTCACACCTTTAGTTATTTTGGTGCAAGTCTGTGTCTGGATACTCTTATTTTCAGAATTAGAGTATCTTATTTTGATATAATTTTAGTCAAATTTTTTTTTTTACCAGTACCCATTTTACAGATGGGTTCTCCCATCACTGTAGTTAATCCACCTTCCAAAGTGGTGGTAGCTAGGTCGATGTAAGACCTAGCGCTGCCTACATCAGGAGTTAGGTCAGCTTAACTACATGGCTCAGGGGTATAGATTTTTCACACTCCTCAATGACTTATCTGGGTCGCCTTAACTTTTCAGTGTAGACAGGGCCTACGTGACTTGCACAAGGTCACACAGGAAATCTGTGACAAAGCAGAGAATTGAAACCAGGTCTCCAGAGTGCCAGACTAGTGCCCTAACCATTGGACAAGCCTTCCTCCCATAAGCATTGATATCAGTAGGATTTAAGCACCTTTTGCTGAACATGGGCCTAAGTGATTAACCCAAGACATTGAAAGGGAAACACCATTAGTGGCAGGATTAGAACTCAGATGTTCCCAGCTCTGAGCCCCTTGCTTCTGGCATTATACCACAGCTCTTGCTTAGATGGGCATTTTTTCACTTAGTAGGGTATATCTTGAGCTCTGTATTTTGGACCTTCCTAGTAGGAGGATTTTAATCTTTACTTACAAAAAATTATGTTAAAAGAACGTTATGAATACAAAGTCAACCACTAACAGTTGAGTTGTGTTACACAAAATGTTTGTGTTTTATAGTGAGCAAACAGATAAGCTGTAAGTTTTAGCAGGGACTGAGGGGCAGCTGCAAACAGCACACGAGGAGGAGACGACGAAACAAGTTGGTTTTGAGAGGGGATTAGAAGGAAGAGAGTGAGGATGCTTAGGATGAAATCCTGGCCTCTTTGAGGTCTAAGGCAAAATTCTCATGACTTCAGTGGGGCCAGGATTTCATTGATGGTGACCAGGAAGAAGAATATTGCTCCAAACATAAGAAACAGCATGAAAGGGGTACTAAAGATGAGAACAGGATGAACAGATAAAGGGAGCGACAGAGAGAGAAGAATGTGCAAGGTGCAGTGGGAAGCAACAGGTGATGGATAGGCTGAGCAGAACTTTAAGAATCATAGAATCATAGAATATCAGGGTTGGAAGGGACCTCAAGAGGTCATCTAGTCCAACCCCCTGCTCAATGAGAATGAGAAGGCGTTTGAATTCTATGTGGAAAAAGAGGAAATGGTAAAGATACCTGGCAGGAGAGTGATACAGCGCTATAATGACTTTGATTGCTTTCATAGTTATTATTGTTGCCCCTTTTTTTACCCAAGCAGCCAGTCAAAGTTCAGGGCCCTAGGTATATTTCTGTTGGATGCAGAAATTGATGGAGTCTGTTACTTTCTTTGATGTAATCTTGTTTACTTACAAAGAATGTACATGTGCTTAAGTCCAGCTTTTCTGAATGCAGAAGGAACCCAGAACAAAGGGAGTTTACAGCAACAAGCCTCTTTAGACAACAGACCCAAAAGCTCGCTCTATAGCTTCTTCCAGGGTCACACTGTGTTCACTGGCTACTGCTTGGCTTTCTTGGTTTTTGCCTCTGCCTCTCTCTGTTCTGTCTGTTCTCAGTTTCTGTGTGTTCCACCTTCCCTCCCTCCCCCAAACCACTATGCCACAAAATGCCTCCACCCCCTCACTCCAAATTCTCCTGGGTGGGTTCACAACCTCTTTTGCTTAGACAGGAGTTTGTGATGGACTTATCCTTATAGTTATGATAACTGAAGGAGACGTTCACACCTGTCAGTCTCAGCGAGGTTTTAATTTGACCTGTAACAAGGTTTCACCCTGCTCATAACATGGTTATTAATTATTTCTATTGTCCCACTGGCACCCAGGAGCCCCAGTCATGGATCAAGACCCCACTGTGCTAGGTACTGTACACACATTGAATAAAAAGATGATCTCTGTCCCAAAGAGTTTATAAGTTATGTACTGATGTTTTCCTGTTCGAGGAAATGGTCCATGTGAGGATTAGAATGCTGCCCCTAACGTTTTCCTGACCCCCACCTCTTCCTGTGTGTATGAGAGAGAGCTTAAACCTCAAAACCAAACACCACATTCATCATTTCTCAAGTAATAAAAGGAAAATGTAAACAAAAATTCAAAATTGTCTATAATTCATTTTTCCTTTCAGTTCAGAGGAACTGAAAACAGATGGAACTCTAAATATAAAGATTTCTTCTGCAACGAGAAATCATGAAAACTATGTCTTAAGTATTTTATTTATCAAAATGGATTAAAACAATGATCCAAGATCTAATGTTGTATCAGAAAAATAATGGAGAAAACTAAAGAGAATTTTGCCCGTTTCCTTGTGGGGCTGGGAAGGAGTTTTTCCCTCACAACCAGATTGGACAAGATGGGGTGGCGTTTTTCGCCTTCTCCACAGCAAGTCTGGGAGTACAGACATCATTACCTAATGTTGCAACACACTATGTAAAACTTGTGGCGGATGTCCTGTGCAGCCACACGGTATGGAAGAGATATGATTATCAGATCAAATGAACTGGAAAAGGATTTAAAGGAAAGCATCCCTTATGGGAGCTGAATAGAGGACTGAGATGGAAATAGGAGACAGACTTGTTGAAAGTCTCTGGGTAAGGATAAAAGGGGTAAAAAACAAGGGTGATGTCATGGTAGGGGTCTACTACAGACCACCTAACCAAGAAGAAGAGGTAGATGAGGCTTTTTTTAAACCGCTAACAAAATCATCCAAAGCACAGGACTTGGTGGTGATGGGGGACTTCAACTACCCAGACATTTGTTGGGAAAATAACACAGCAGGGCACAGATTATCCAATAAATTCTTGGAATGTACTGGAGACAATTTTTTATTTCAGAAGGTGGAGACAGCTACCAGTGGAGAGGCTGTTCTAGATTTGATTTTGAAAAATAGGGAGAAACTGGTTGAGAATTTGAAAGTGGAAGGCAGCTTGCGTGAAAGTGATCATGAAATGATAGAGTTCATGATTCTAAGGAATGGTAGAAGGGAGATCAGCAAAATAAAGACAATGGATTTCAAGAAAGCAGACATTAGCAAACTCGGGGAGTTGGTAGGTAAGATCCCATGGGAAGCACATCTAAGGAGAAAAACAATAGAAGACAGTTGGCAGTTTTTCAAAGAGACATTATTAAGGGCATAAGAGCAAACAATTCCGACTGCATAGGAAAGATAGGAAGTATGGCAAGAGACCACCCTGGCTTAACCAGGAGATCTTCAATTATCTAAAAATCAAAAAAGAGTCCTATGGAAAAGTGGAAACTAGGTCAAATTACAAAGGTTGAATATAAACAAATAACACAAGCATGCACAGGCAACCTTAAATCTGGCATTTCCTAAATTTTGAGTACTTAACCTTTGAACCTTAATAATGTTCTTCTAATGTAGTTTTTTGTGTTTAATAGAATTAAAGTCAATGTACTAGATTGTTCATGTGAATCTTTAAAAGAAAAATTTAAAAGAAGTTTGAGACAACAGAAGCACAATGAGCAAAATTAAAATGAAACTAAAAAAATAAGAGTTAAAGAATTTCTATGGTCCCAAATTCTCCTATCATTCTATACAACCAAATCTAATTAAAATCAGCAGGAATATGGATTATGGAGAAAGAGTGAATCTTAAAACTGGATCAAAACAAGAAATTCCTCAGTGAAATCTCTTTATCTTATAGGAAAAAAACATTTTGATGGTTCAATTGCATAGCCCTATAGTTTGCAAATGCAAAAGAATTGTGATTGAATATTGGTGAGATGATCTAAACGTTAAAAATAAATTGACCATCTTTAAAATCTGTTTCTTACCTGCCATCAATGAGTACTTCAGCCTGTCGATTGTTCACCTGGTTATCACTCTTATGGCGAAACTGCAGTATTAAGGACATAAAAATACTAGTTAGTTTTTTGTTATCAAAAGTGAACATAAGGACCTGATCAAACAAGGAACTTAAGCATACAGATAACTTTAAGCAAGTAAGCAGTCTCTGTGCGTGAAATCCATTGACTTCAATGGGACCAGAATGTCACACATTGATTTTACATAATTTTCATGACGCTTTAATAAACTCTTTAGTGTTTACCAATTCATTTTTAAAAACAAAGTATTCATTTGCCCCACAATAACTTAATTAACATATGCAATATTCTGTGCATTTAATATAAAAATTAGCAAGCCATTGCCTATAAAAGTATTTATTGACTGTTGCTAACTAAATAATTATACATTAAATCATAGATATTAGAGTTCGAAAATTGCTCTGCTAGTCCATAACATTGCCAATGAAAAACAAGTTTTCTACTGCTTTGTCCAGTCCAGTTTTATGTGCCTAAAGAAAGGGCTTTCTCTGCCTTTCTTTAGTAAACTATCCCATAGCCTAAAAGAGACACTTTCACTGGAAGAACTTTTTATAAATAACTTTTCCTTTATATTCCACACAAAAAATCTTCTCTTATTTTCATGTCAGTATTCCAAATTATGCCACCCTGATACCATTCTAAATCATTCCTCTTCATTCTTGGTCTCCTTACAAATATTTATGAATTATTATGTACCATTCCCACTTAATAGTTGCTTAACTAGTTTTACATATTTAGCTCATATAATCTTTCTTCATAAATCTATCCATTTAGCCTCCGCTATTTTTGTTGCTCTTTTCCCAACTCTCTGAAATTTATCTACATCTTTCCAAGAGTGACCAGACACTGAGAGCAGTCTTTCTGTTGCACTGTCACAAGACCCACTAGAAAAGTACTATCATGTCCTAACACTATGATCCCTAGCCCAAAATTGCTTTGGTCCTTTTTTTCCCATATTTTATTTTAAACTCATAGCTAATACCATGTCCACTCCTCCTCTTTCTATAAGTCCTTTTCAGAATTAATATTTTCAAGGTATCTCCTTCCCCACTGAACATAGGTATTTTGGATAATTTTTCCCTATGTATTGTAGTTTGCAATTTTCCCCAAATTGGATTTCATTTTTTGTTTTTTCCTATTTTTTTTCCTAGCCTCTCAGTTTTTTTTGTATTATTTGTTAGCAACTCCTTCCAGTTTAGTATCAAACTGCATTTGAATTCATTAATATGCATTTTTAGTTCACTTCACGTTGACTGATGGCAATGTTCAGTAAGACTAAATCTAACCCCAGTCCCATGGAAATCCATCTAAATATCTCCATCACCTCAATACATTGCTGGTTATCCTTAGTGAACTGTTTGCAGTCCTTCAGCCAGTTTTCAGCCCTTGTAAAAATCCAAAAAATCCACACAAATTTAATCTGATGTATTTCCCTCATCCACATTAATTACTGCACTATGTCCCCAATTCAGCAACTTACTTAAACTCATGTCTAACATTAAGCACAAGAAGCCCATTTAAAAAAACGGTTACCTACCTTTTCATAACTATTGTTCTTCGAGATGTGTTGCTCATGTACATTCCATTCTAGGGTGTGTGCGTGCCCATGTGCACAGTCATTGGAGATTTTTGCTTTAGCGGTATCCGTAGGGCTGGCAGTGGCGCCCCCTTAAGTGCCGTGCTCATGCGTCGGTATATCAGGCACCGCCAGCCCTACGCCCTCTCAGTTCCTTCTTGCCGGCAACTCCAACAGAGGGGCAGGAGGGTGGGTAATGGAATGGACATGAGCAACACATCTTGAAGAACAACAGTTATGAAAAAGTAGGTAACCGTTTTTTCTTCTTTAAGAGCTTGCTCATGTCGATTCAATTCTAGGTTACTCACAAGCAATGTCAATGGAGGTGGTCTCAGCATTCATGTTCTTACAGTGTGCAGCACTGCTCTGCCAAAGCCAGCATCGTCCTGGGCCTGCTGGGTAAGTGCATAATGGGACGTAAACATGTGGACAGACGACCAGATAGCAGCTCTACAGATCTCTTGGATCAGCACCTGAACCAGGAAGGCCGCTGATGACGTTTGCGCTCTAGTTGAGTGTGCCTTGACTATTGCCGGTGGAGGCACTTTGGCCGGCTCATAACAGTAGCGGATGCAGGTCGTGATCCAGAACGAAATCCTTTGAGCAGATACTGGATGACCTTTCATTCTGTCTGCCACCGCAATGAACAGCTACGTTGACTTGCGAAATGGCTTTGTCCTTTGTCGATGTAGAATGCCAGAGCCCTGCTGACATCCAGGGTGTGCAACCTTCTCCCTCTTCCAATTTATGAGGCTTTGGGAAGAAGACAGATAAGTGTATGTCCTGGCCAGTATGAAACTGGGAAACTACCTCAGGCAGGAATGTTGGGTGTGGCCACAGCTGGACCTTATCCTTGCAGAATACCATATAGGGTGGTTCTGAAGTAAGTGCCCTGATCTCAGACACCCTGCAGGAAGACGTTACTGCAACCAGGAACGAAACCTTCCAGGAGAGAAGGAGACGGGAGCAGGAAGCCAGAGGTTCAAAGGGAGGCCCCCTGAGCCTCGACAGCACGAGCTTCAAGTCACAGGAAGGGATGGGGTCCCAGACATGACGGTAGAGATGCTCCAGCCCTTTCAAAAACTGGGCTGTCATGTTGTGAGCCTAGACCGACCTGCCTTGGAACGGAGGCTGGAAAGCTGCAATAGTGGCCAGGTGGACCCTGATCAATGACAGGGACAAGCCCTAGATCTTGAGATGCAGAAGATAATCCAGGATAACCTGCAGTGAGGCCTGCGAGGCCCAGATACGTTGTTCTGAGCCCAGCACATGAACCTTTTCCACTTAGCCAGGTAAGTTGCCCTGGTGGAGGGCTTTCTGCTACCCAATAAGACCTATCAAACCCAGGCCGAGCATTCCTGCTCCTCCGCATTCAGCCATGCAGTAGCCATGCTGTCAGGTGCAACGCCACTAGGTTCGGGTGCAGAAGACTGCTGGGGTTCTGGGATAGTGGGTCTGGCCACAGAGGCAGTCGCAGTGGGGTGGCTACTGAAAGGTCCAGCAGTGTGCCAAACCAGTGTTGGTGAAGCCACTTGGGGGCTATCAGGATAACCTTCACCCTGTCCTGTTTGATCTTCATGAGGACTCTTTGGATCACCAGCACTGGCAAGAAGGCATACATCAGGATCCCCGACCACGGGAGCAGGAAAGCGTCTGATAGGGAACCACTGTCCATCCCCCGGAGTGAACAGAACACATGGCATTTCCTGTTCTGACGGGACATGAACAAGTCCACCTTGGGAGTTCCCCACTTCCGGAAGATAATACTGACCACCTCTGGATGGAGCGACCACTCATGGCAAGATGAGAAGGTCCTGCTGAGATGATCTGCCAAGACGTTCATGATTCCAGGCAGGTGTGCGGCTATCAGATGAATGGCATGCCGCACACAAAAATCCCAAAGGTGGAGAGCTTCCTGTCAAAGGGCTGAAGACCTGGTACCACCCTGCCTACTGATGTAATACATCTTGGCGGTATTGTCCAGAAAGACCCGCACCACCTTGCCCTTTAGGTGGGGCAAGAAAACCTGGCAGCCAGATGAACCACTCTGAGCTCCCTGACGTTGATGTGGAGGGCCAGATCATCCCGCAACCAGTGTCCCTGGGTGCTCAGCTCGTCCAGGTGAGCTCCTCAGCCCAGGTCCAAAGCATCGGAGCTTATAGCAGCTCCCATTGGCCTGGAGCAGCAAACCGCGGCCAGTGAGAGCCGCAATCGGCCGGACCTGCGGACGCAGCAAGTAAACAAACCAGCCAGGCCCACCAGGGGCTTTCCCTACACAAGCGGCATTGCAAGTTTGGGAAACACTGCTCTAGGGGATCCGTGTTGAGATGGTGGGGACCGCAATCTCAGTGCCAGTGACCAAGGGCAGGGTCCAGAGGATCTGGGCTGCGACTCCGGCAATCTGCAGTGCACAGGTAGAGAGTGCTATCTTGTCTCAGGGGATTAGTGGTGCTCCACTGCCCTCTGAGGGATCTTAGCAGCTGGCTTGCCCTCATGGGGAGCCTTTATTGTTTCCTGCAGCACGTGCTGTGTCTGTGGCACAGGCAGAGGCCTCTGCTATCTTGGTGCCATGAGAGCTTGTGACTTCAGTGTCGTCAGGGGTTTGGGTCCCATACCACTCCTGGGAGTTGGTGGTGGACCTTTTAAGGAGCTAAGAGTCCCGACCGGGGAGGCACAGATGCATAGCTCCAGAGTGGCCGGGCAGCCCGAACTGGGTCCCTTCCCATGGCCCTTCTTGCCTGGTGCTGGGGAGCCGTGCTTCCTTGCTTTCTTCTTGGGCACCAGCAATGGGAAGCGTGCCAGACAGAGCCCGGTGCCAGGGGCACACTGTGCACTGAGGCCAAGGTACTCGGTGAGTCTTGGCAGGATGGCTTGGAAGCTGGATGAAGGACAGACTCCATGAGGAGAGCCCACAAACGAATATCCCACTCCCTCTGAGTCCTGGGCCGAAAGTTCTTACAAATACAGCACTTGTCCTTCACATGTGATTCCCCCAAGCACTTCAGGCAGCTGCTGTGGTGGTCACTTACAGGCATAGGCCTGTTTCAGTCTACGCAGGGTTTAAACCCGGGAGACCCGGGCATGCCCCGCCTGGGGCAAAGTCCCTACTGGGATTCCAACTTCTAACTACACTTAACTACTTAACACTAACTACTATAAACAAACTATTTACAAGGTCCTAAAGCTCGAGTCAGTAGAGATGAAACCGCTAGCCCTTGCTATGTAAGGAAAGGCACTCTGACTAACCACCACGGGTTGCAAGAAGGAACTGAGAGGGTGTAGAGCTGGAGGCGCCTGATATACCGATGCATGGGCACGGCCCTCAAAGGGGCGCCATCACCGGGCCTACGGATACCGCTAAGGCAAAAATCTCTGATGATCATGCACATGGGCGCATGCACACCCTAGAATAGAATGGACATAAGCAAGCATTTGAAGAAGCATTAGGCATGCACTTGCCCCTTGAACACACCCAGGGTGCTGGAACAAACTTTATTGTGGGGGTGCAGATGATGGAAGCCATGGAAACCAGAGGAGTAGACTTTCTAATGTGCTAGGGGGTGCCTACTCCCTCCCCTCCAGCGCCTCCTGCATGCCACAGAACAGCTGTTTGCGGTGGGCAGGAGGTACTGGGAGGGAGTGGGAGGAGCTGATGGGGGGGGGCTGCCGGTGGGTGTTTGGCACCCACCATTTTTTCCATGGGTGTTCCAGTCGGTGCCTATGATGGAAACCATGCATTTGGTGTTTGTTATGACTACTTCAGGCCACCACCCCCAGCTAGTTCCAGCACCACTGAACACACCTTGCAGAACTGGGGCTCACAGGTGTTACTTAAGAGCATTTTAGTCTGATTTTGAGGGAACAATCAGCTCAGTTACAGAAAAATATAAAACCTTACTCATGTCAATTAGTAAGCCTATTTGCTGAAGTAAGTGCTACTCAATGTCAATAAGGGTTGCAGAATCTAGCCCAACATTTTTGATTTTCAACTCTTTGGCTACAGTAGGCTCTTTCCATTTCTAAGACACATATGCTCAATACTTATTTTATTAAAAAATCATTTTTGGCCCAACATTCAATCATCATTACATTTTATGACTTTCTTTGAAGATGAAACATGTAAAATTACTTATTTTTGAGAAACCACTTGTTACAGCATGTATTTTTATTCAAGAAAAAACTTAGTTGCTGTCAATGGTTTTGTTAATGTCACACATTAAAGAAATCCAAAGCAACCCTGGCTTTTTACCAGATAGCTTACTTTAAATGTAATAGTACATTTATTTAAACGTGGTTCTCCTAAACATCAATAGCACAAATTGTCCCAAAATTATTTTACCTCTAGTTTGGCAGAAAACTTCTTTTATGTAATTCAAAAATTATTATTTATTTGTTATTTTTATTATTTGTTATTTTGTATGGTTTTGTATTTTGTATGGTCTATTTTTTCTCAGTATGAAGCAAGTTCCATTTTTATTACCAAAGTTTAAGGAGAACCCTGAACTAAAGACTAAGCATTGTGACTGCTAGATCAGGTGAATGTTCTTTTGGTGAAGTGTTGTTAACTGTGGTTATTTAGAAACAGCAGTTGTTTAGAAAAAGCAAGCAAATTCCATGGATACCAAAGACATCACTGCTTTTAAATTTTTTAGAATTTGTATATTGTTCCCACTGAGCAGGGGTGATGATGGTGGTACGTTCCCACTAACCCATCTGAGGTGGCTTCCTTTCATGCTCAGTGGGCAGCCTCCTTCGAAAGTTCTCCACAGTCAGATAAAGCCCAGTAGAGAGGACACCAGACTGCTTTACCTTTTATTTTAATTTTACTTCCAACATACTTTAATTTCTTATACAAATGTGAGCTGAGATTTCCATGGGGGCCAAAGGTAATTCATTGGGAAATTCAATGGGATTTGGGCATTTTACAAAGGCATTAGGCTCCTTTGTAAATCCCAGCCATATATTTTTAATAAAAGGATAAAGGAGAACTCTACGGGTGGAGGTAGAGAGGTGGGCAAAGAGACAATTGTTCATAGATTTTTAAGGCCAGAAGGCACAATTATGATAATTTAATCTCACCTCCTGCATAATACAGGCAATAAAATTTCACCCACTGATGATTTCTACTTGAGCTAGAGCATTTCTTCTGTCCACACCGCCGCTTTTCGTCGTTAAAACTTTTGTCGTTCAAGGGGGTGTTTTTTTCACATCCCTGAGTGACAAACGTTTTAATGATGAAAGTGCCAGTGTAGACAAAGCCTAAGTGACAAAGGGTATGTCTACACTGCAATGAAAACCCATGGCACTGAGGCTATGTCTACACTACTGCGGTAAGTCGACCTACGCTACACAACTCCAGCTACATGAATAACGTAGCTGGAGTCGACGTACCTTAGGTCAAGTTACCACGGGATCTACACTGTGGGGGGGGTTGACAAGAGAAACTCTCCTATCGACTTACCTTACTCTTCCCATCAGGGGGTAGAGCACAGGGGTCAACTGGAGCGTGATCTGCTGTCGACTTGGTGGGTCTTCACTAGACCCACTAAATCAACTGCCACTGGATAGATCTCAGAGAGTCGATCCCGGCTGTTGTGCAGATGTAGCCTGAGTCTCAGAGCCTGGGTCAACTGACTTGGGCTCATGGGGCTTAGGCTGTGGGGCTAAAAATATCAGTGTAGATGTTTGGGTTTGGTCTGGAGCCTGGGCTCTGAGACCCTCTCCTTTTGTTGGCTCAAGCCCAAGCCTGAACAACTACACTGCTATGTTTAGCTCCACAGTTGACCCAGACTCAGACTTGGCACTGTGGGTTTTTCTTCACAGCCATACACAGGGAGCCCACAACATCCCTTGGTAACTTTTTCCAATGATTGATTACCCTCACTGTTAAAGTGCACCATATTTTTAGTCTGAATTTGTCTAGCGTCAACTTCCATTGAATGCCTTTGTGTGGTATATCTACTAACAATTGGGTTTGTTTAGTTTGGAAAAGTGAAGACTGAGAGGGGACATGATAGCAGTTTTCAGGTATCTAAAAGGGTGTCATAAGGAGGAGGGAGAAAACTTGTTCACCTTAGCCTCTAAGGATAGAACGAGAAGCAATGGGCTTCAACTGCAGCAAGGGAGGTTTAGGTTGGACATTAGGAAAAAGTTCCTAACTGTCAGGGTGGTTAAACACTGGAATAAATTGCCTAGGGAGGTTGTGGAATCTCCATCTCTGGAGATATTTAAGAGTAGGTTAGATAAATGTCTATCAGGGATGGTCTAGACAGTATTTGGTCCTGCCATGAGGGCAGGGGACTGGACTCGATGACCTCTTGAGGTCCCTTCCAGTCCTAGAATCTATGAATCTATGAATCTAACAAATCTTATAGAACCTGATTAAGTCACCTTAATCATCTTTTTAATATGCTAAATAAACAGAGCTTCTTAAATCTCTCACTCTAGGTAAGGTTTTCTGGAACCCAAATCATTCTTGTGACACTTTTCTGAACCATTCCAATTTTTGGAAGTGTGGACACCAGAAAAATAAATATCTATGTTAAATATATCAAAGGAGAATGAAGAATTACTGACTAAAAGCTTCAGGATTAAGCTAGCAAGTTGACAGAGAACAGAAGGATGTGGAAACCTGGCTATGGCAGAAGCTTGGCTTTGTCAGAATAAGCTGAAATGTGTAAATTTGTGCTGGTGAGTGGTAGTGTGAAAGTCTATGAGAAACTTTAAGGGAAGAGAGCTGCCATTATAAATTAGAGGTATACACATAAATTTTCTTGGAGAGAGACAAAGCAACCATAAAATGAAAAATATGTATCTGGACTTGAGCTCATCAAAAGCAGTTTGTGACAATTTCTTACTACAAATTAAACTTGATTGATGATTTATCTTTCAGCATCCTTCATCTTTCTAGTAGAGGGATGGTAGTGGTGGTGGTGGTATTTCCTTTTTTTTTTTTTTTTTTCCCTTTTCCAAACACTTTTTCTGGCTAATCATCATAGTTATTTGATACTTCAGTTGTTTAATGAAGACCAATCCTGATTTTTCTCAATAATTTTTGAGAGTTTGTATTCAACTTTGTTTCAAGACTTAATATTCATGTGGAACAGATGAAGTTGCTCATCCATTTTAGTGTTCAAGTTTACAGCACTTCAGCTCTTCTGACTCATGTCAACATGATTTATTTTTATAGATATTAAAGGTCACAAGCTGGATTTTGTTTTGCTTTGGCTGTAAATTTTAAATCTATAGTCAGTAACTTTTCTGATCACTATAAGATTTGTTCTGCTGTTTCTTTGGTACTGTTAAGAACAGCTTATGTGAGAGAGCCAATGTAGTATAGTGGTCTATGAGTGGGAAGTTTGTCATCTGTTCACAGCTTTGTCACCACTTCACTTGTGTGATCTTGGATAAACCACTTGAAATCCGTGCTTCTTGGTTTATCCATCTGTAAAATTAGTATACCACCTCTCTACTGCATAGGGCGTTGAAGAGACATAATATTTGCAAATGACTTTGAGAACCTTGAGTAAAAGTACATATTTTTTACATATATATATATATATGCAAAGTATTTTTGTACTTAATCCTATCTGATTTTTTTTGCTTTCTTTTCTATTGTCAAACATACTCCCCTCCTTCTACAGAGGATGAGACTTTAATTTTAATGAGGCAGTTCTCTTCATCCATTATAGATTATTCTCAAGAGCATAAGGAAATAAAGCTAACTGGTTGCAGACTGTAATACTACTGAAAACACTTTGGTTACACTGTCCATATGCTAATTTGGAGAGCTTTGTGTGTGGTTACAGAGATTATTTGATGCAGGTCAAACTTAATTAGTCTAACAATCTTATCAGGACCAGTACAGTCTTCTACTTTTTGTTAAATAGTTATCAACTGTGTTTTAAATCCTGAGAGACTATCTTGTGCGGTTAACATGTTCTAATCCTATGGAAATTAACAACAAAATACATGCCAAGCTATCCCCCTGAAGTTCTCTTCTTTCTGTTTTTTCACTTTTTCAGCTTTCATATCTCCCTCACAAATTTTTCTCTGCAAAAAGACTGTAGTGTCATGTGGCTGTGTCACTCAAACACCTATTTAACTGATCCTTGGCCTACAGGCTTCTCAGAGAGACAAGGTGGGTAATGTAATATCTTTTATTGGATCAACTTCTGTTGGTGAGAGAAACACACTTTTGAGCTTACACAGAGCTCTTCTTCAGGTCTGAGAAATGTACTCAGAGTGTGACCACTAAATACAAGATGAAACAGATTGTTTAGCATAAGTAGTTAATACATATTTTAAGGGACCATGCAAGGTGAAGGGCCTGTTAACTGGAGATAATAACAGAATTACTCATGAACTTGCAGATGCTATGATGGCTCATGCTGCTTTGCTCAGTTTTCATTCAAAGATCTTGGTATCAACCAAATTCTTTTAATTTAAAATCCAAGACTGAGCTTATGATGCTTGTGCTCTCCCAGTAAAAATTTTGTTTCATCCCTGCTTTTCCTCTCCCTTTAAATCTGTTTTTATTTTTCCTGACTTCAAAGCTTGTAATCCTTGGAGTCATCTGAGTCTGATTAATATGAGCCTCAAAAAAAGAAAATAAAGTTCTGACTGTGAAACTGTCTTGTACCATCTCACTAGGATACAAAGATTCTTAATCATGCCTGTATCACGTTCTAACTGAACTATTCCCAATAAATCATGTATCCCTCTCTTTATCACTTCCCTCAAGAGTATGCTTCTTTTGTACCACTCAGCTGTTGAGACTGCAGAAACTTACTCCTTATCTAAGAGAATTTCCCTGGTCTCCAGTGAAACATCAGTGTCTTTAAAATTATTTTGCTTACACTGAAGTCATTGCCATGTTCCTTTATACACTGCCTTGGAGAGCTTATTATCTCATACTTCCCAAGGCATACCCAACTTTCCATTTTAAGTAAAGATTAGTGCTTGATCTCAGCTAGGATTAGTAGCATTAAATCCCCATAATATGAAATACAATGTACTACCTTTCTAGGGTTGTATTCTCAGGGTACATCTATACTATGATAGAAGACCTGCAGCATGGCCACGGCTGGCCCAGGTCAATTGACTCTGACTTGGGCTACAGGGCTATAAAATTAGAGTGTAGACTTTTGGTCTCTGGGGGTACGTCTACACTGCAATTAGACATGCACAGCTGGCCCATGCCAGCTGACTCGGGCTCGTGGGGCTTGGGCTGTGGGACTGTTTAATTGCAGTGTAGATGTTCAGGCTTAGGGTGGAGTCCACGCTCTAGAACCCTGAGAGGTGGGAGGGTCCCAAAGCTCGACGTAGGTGGGTCCAGAGCTTGGGCTGCAACCCACGTCAGAACATCTACATCGCAAATTAAACAGCCCCATAGCCCGAGCCCCGCGAGCCTGAGTCATCTGGCATGGGCCAGCCATGGGTATCCTAATGGCAGTACAGTACAGGCACACCCTGAGACCCCACTAGCCCCCGGGCCCTCCCCTTCTGCACAAGGCCCTGCCCCTCATCCTTCCCTTCTGCCCCTCATCCCCTGCAGGAGCCCAGAGCACCCCCACCATGCCCCCAACCCCCTGCCCCTGCCTCCAACCTGAGCCCCGAAGTGCTGGAAAGCCAGGGGGCGTGGTTCCAGCATCCCAAGTGCCAGGCGGGCAGCACAGCTGCAGAGCCAGCACCAGCCACCATGCCAGCGCTCCCCAGCCCCAGCCCAGAAGAGCAGGAAGGAATTGCACTGCAGGAAAGGGCATGGGGGTGGAGCGAGGGCAGGGCCATGCCAGGCTGTTTGGGGAGGCATAGTCTCCCCTGGCCTATGATACCCGCAGCCCATGCTGCAGCCTGAGCCTGAATTCAACACTGCTATTTCATAGCCCCACAGCCTGAGCACTGCAAGCTTGGGTCAGTTGACCCATGGTCTGAAACTCATTGCTGTGGGAGTTTTACTGCCACATAGACATATCCTAAAGAATCTGAAGAACTCAGAGGTTTCTCTGCTATTATAGTGAGACTTCTGCCTCACAGATCCATTTCACTGCTCCTTGTCCCTTGCATCATATGTCTATACGATTTTCCATTGTTTTTTCCTGTTTGTGCTTTACCTGATGCAAAATGCTTCACTTGGGGTAAAAAAAACTGCACCAAGGTAGAATCAGAATATTTTAGCCATATAAAGATATATGATAGCTATACATGAGATCTCTAACAAATGTTACATTTAAAAGGTCAGCTGCATCAGTGTTTTGTTTAACTTGGTTTCCCCAATGTAGGGTTCATAAAGACACACGAGTTGTTTTAAAATTGGGGCTAAATACGAATAGTCTATTTCATAGATAAAAGTGAGATATGTGGTAAATAAAAACTCTATGCCACTAGTAAAACTCTACACCTTTACTCCTCGTGCATTTTTGACTCCTTTTTTGTCCCGCTTTCCCCTTCCTCCCCACTCCCCTCCCCCGCCCACTTCCACCGTTTCCAGAGCCCCTAAGTATCATTTCTGGACATATGTGCAATTTTGGCAGTCAGCATTTTGAAAAACAAGGTTTTTTATTTTAATTTATTCTTACTAGAAGCAATCAAAATAAATGAATATAGATAGATTTCATGCCTTTTTCTTTATTAAGAGGAAAATATGCTTTTGTATGCAGTTAGCACATTTCTAAATAAATTCATTTATTTATTAATTAATTGTACCATCTAATGACAGAGAAAAAAGGAGAAGTGTTAATTCATACATGATTATCATGAATTTTTTGAAAAAATTACTTTTATGCAGTTAATAAATTCTAAATATAAGTTGGCTAAATAACTGCACAAAGGCTACAAAGGATTAGTGATAGAAAGAGAAAATACGGACCATCACAATTGTTCTACCGCCTCCTTTCAGAGTTTTCCAAGAAAAGGTTTTTTTTTAAATCTCATAATGTAAAAGGGCAGAGAGAAGGAAAAAGCAGCTTACTCCACTGATTGTCACTAGCCAAATGGCAGTAATACCGATGTGGGTGGATAGGTGTGTGTTCATATTTACCTGTATTCCTCTGTCAAAAGACGTAATTAATTTCTTTATTTAGACACGTACCAGCTGCATAAAAAGCATATTTTCTCTTAAAGTGAGGGAAAGTCATGAAATCTATATTTTTTACTACTTCCACTAATGAGAAATTAAATACAATTTTTAAAATGCCCAAAAATGGCCAATGGTGCAAAAAATGCACACTTGTTAAAAAAAACAATACATAAGGGACCTTGAAAGGGCAGAAGAGGGCAGGACAAAAAGCAGCAGGGAGGCATGGAAACCTGTCAAAAATACATAATGTGTAAAGTTAAAGAGTTACTACTACCCATTGCACTTTTCTAACAGGTAGGGGTATTATCCTCAATATTCTGGATAAATTCTAAATTGGGGATTACATTTTACCTACCTACATTCCCTCTGTAATTTTTCTTGGATAATGTATTCTTAACTGTCTGTGCTAAACCATTGGGTAGCATTCCTAGATGCTGTTAAACCATTGTTCCATTTCACTGTGAAAGTGATTGGACTTCATGACTGTTTGCTAAGAAAGTGTAAAAAAGCCGTTTATATAAGTGCTTTAGGATCCTTGAGAGTCACTACATAGATGCATTATGGTTTTTATTGTCATTACTTCATACAAATGTTATGTCGCGTTGCAGAAAACTGGGAGTTTTGCAATTGACAAATAAGAGCACGATCAGTCAGTGTAGCCCCAAATGTTTTACAGTAATAAAAGTTACAAGACTTTGGCCATTATATGGGATAAATTAACAAAAGCTTTGAAAACGATTACTTTATTTTAAAGTAGCATTTTAATATTTATTTTTGGCATTTATTAATTTTAATCTGTATATACAAGACTTGGGACAAGGATTTACCTCCATCAAATCTATCATCTGTGATTATAACCATTATAACACTGTGTACACTGTATATAATACTTACTCTGACAGAACGAGTAACAGAGTGGGAAAGGAAGACTTCTAAATCTGTTAAATTGAACAATAACAGCACAATATCTACCAAACATATTTGTAGACACTGTGCCTTTTAGGACATAAATATGCTCGAGTGATTGCAAATAAACAAAGCTTCTTTGTGAATACTTGTGCCCCTTCCACACAGTATGTCGCTAGAATCAACAATATGTGAATAATATGCTACGTAGTAATTTATGTAACAGTACATGGATGGCTGAAGACTTTGTAAAGGTAACTTACTGCAAATACTTACACAATCATCTGTGGCATCTTTGACAGCAGTAATGGTAAATACCATCATTAAAGGCACAATGGTAGTAAACCAAGACAAGGAGGATATTTCTGGGATCAGCTGCAAGATAAAGTTCTATTAAATACTTTTAAAAAAAATCTTAGTGAAATTTCAGTAACAATATTTCAAAGTAACTAATAATTTTCATAAAAAGTAGTGCTGAAGTAAAGAAAATCTGTCACATTGTCGTATAATTAATACACTCTGAGGGTAAAATTGCAGCAAATGGAATATTGTGTAAGTGAAGAGCCAAAAGGGGGTGAGCTGGAAGAAAGAGAAAAAGAAGAAGAACTTGAGAGAACTATGGGGAGAAGAGTAGATGTGGGAGAGAAAGAATAAGAATGGATAGCACAATGAAAGAAAAATGGGGAGAGAGAAAAAGAGAAACAGAGAAAATGAAGCAAAAATAGAAATCAAGGAAACAAACAATGAGAACAGAGATGAATAACTCATACTGACTTCAGTGGGAGGTATTCATAACCTATGAGAGGAGAATAGGGCCCAAGTAAAGCAAAAGGCCATGAAACAATACGAAGTGTAAGAAGACAGAGTGTGAACTAAATAACAGTGAGTAAAAACCCAAAATACATTTTGCCAGGTATATGGAACCTTAAAGAATGCAACACAAGGGAGAACACTCCGAAAGAGGAAAAACTCCAAAAAGTGAGACAAGGTGGGTGAGGTAATATATTTTATTGGACCAACTTCTATTGGTGAGGAAGACAAGCTTTCAAGCTACATAGAGCTCTTCTTCAGAGGCTTCTTCTTAAAAGGTCCCAGGCCTCAAGAACTGTGTGGCTCGACAGCTTGTCACCAATAGAAGTTGGTCCAATAAAAGATATTACCTCACCCACCTTGTCTCTCTTAAATCCTGAGACCAACATGGCTATAACACCACTGCATACAAAAAGTGAGACAGAACAGAGAAAGGGGATGGCGAACAAATGAGAGCCACAAACAAAGAATGAGAGATTAGAAAAATGTTTATTAAAAAGCAGGAAAGATTTTTATTTTATTGAGATTTTTAAAAAATATTCTGTGCCAAACCTGTACATTTGACTAGAGTTTCATTTAAATATAAATGCAAAATTCAGATTTATTCAGGTCCAGATTTCAAGTCTCCAAAAAGTTTGGATTTGGGATTCCATTATAGAGAGACTGTAATCATGAAGTACTGATTGGGGATGTGGATTTTAATTTAGACAAGAATTGTCTTCTATATCACCTCACATACTCTAGACATCCTACAGGGATGATCATTAGGGCTGGTTTACTTATCCAATTAACTTAAGTTTAAAAAGGAACAAGCAAACCAGTTTGGGTAAAATAAGAACTAACCTGGGCCTTCACCCATACCTCAAACTGCATCTGATCATTTGAGGAAATGCCCTATCAAAGAAGTCTGGTGCTGCTGCTCCTTCTCTGCTTCACCACATGTACCCAATAGGCCCTCTTTCTCCCCCTTGTCATGTCCATTCAATATTATCTTGGGAACACTCATAATAGAGTTAATCAGAAAGTCATTTTAGGCTATTCGATAGTTGTCGCTCAATAGCTACATTTTAATACCCATGAAATCTGATCAACATAGAATAATTTTATTCATTTGTTTGGTATTGAAAGTGGCCATTGCATTGCTATTAACACATATAATTGGGTCTCTTTGTTAAGAGAAGAGAATATTATCAAAATTAGACTTCGGAGAAAAAAGAAAGTTATACATCACCTGTAAAATCAGAAGGAAAAGGAAGTAAGCATTTGCAACCCTCTGGAACTGTTCAAATAAATTAACTGGCAAGAAAGTAAGAATGTTGTATTTAGACGTTTTGATGCGATTGTTCTGAAAAATAAGAGAAAGATGTAAAGCATGTTAGTACCAGCAGAGAAAAATCTAAGCTTATAAAAAAATCTACTTCAAGTTTTGAACACTCAGCAGTAATGATACTTAAAATCAGAAAGTCATCTTGTAGCATCTCAGTTTTATTCCTTAATTAGTTTTGTTCCTTCCTTTGTTCAATTATTCCTTAAATTGTTGATTATAATTATCACTTAAATTATTGGTAATAGAAGTTCTAATTTTCAACCATGTTTTAAATCAAGATATAAAATCTTTAGGCAATAAATGGGAGCTTCCAGATTCCTTATCGCTAAACTCTTATTGAGGGCAGGTAAGAAAAGTGCACACACACTAGGAGAAAGGGTGGATTCAGGAAGGGTTATAGACACATACACTCCATATTCAGGAGCAATGCCTAATTGTGCAGGGTTGGGAGGGGGGTCGGGAAGGGGATTCCAATACGGGTTTCATGCATTTCCCAGCAGATGTCACTGCAAGACAGAAGCACAGAGGAGGCAGACATTAAGCTATGCTAAGCAAATTGCACACGCACACACATTTGCTTGATTCTTTTACTTTAATTCTCTAAAATGCACAACCCCATTCAACACAACCTACATTTAGCTTGGCTGCTATGAAAGCCTGGAATTTCTTTTTGGGAGGGCTGCAAGACCCACAAAAAGAACATATTTCACTTCTGAAGTGGACCTTGTGATTCTGGTTATCCTATTAGCCTACTATGTATTGCCCTCACTTCTGCTGTTTTACTACAACAAATTTTTTCCTTGGTGACAACTGTGATTACTTTTACAATAATATGAATATAAATAAAACTTAATCATTCATTAATACATATCTAATTGTAACTTATGCAGCATGGTATAATACAATACATATGAAAGCATGTACCAGAGTATATTGTTCTTTCAATAGGCTAGCAAACTAATATCATGGGGTAAATTAGTTTAGTCTGTATCAGCTGTTATTGTGCAACTCAGAATATCACCTCAGAGAGGTCTGTCTTTTCAAGATTTGTAACTAATCCAAAATTTTGCTAGTAACCAAAAGGAAAATGCTTTGTAAGGAATATTTATAATTTGCTGCTGGTACAATGTCTGTTATAGCCAAGACAAAAATGAAAGTTCATCTGAAAGTTGTACTGCTCCAATCATTTCCCCAAAGGGTCCGTTTTAGTGTCCAAATATATATCCTCCATGCCATTAGTATGCAAAGCAGTAAGTTGTGCAAGAATGGCCAGAGAAAACCCATAAATGCTGTTACAACTCAGAATGAGGTCCACCAGTGGACACTCACTAGATAGTTGTATTTGGATCAACCCTCAGGGTTCCATATGCTCTTGGCCTTCTGGGTCTGAGCAGAGTCTAGGCCAGGGGTGGGCAAACCTACAGCCCGTGAGCCAGATGTGGCCTGCGAGCCATTTTAAGCCAGCCCGCGAGCTCCCACTGGGGAGCAGGGTCTGGGGCTTGCCCCGCTCCGGCGCTCCAGCCACGGCGCAGGGTCGGGGGCCACACCATGCAGCTCCCAGAAGCTGCAGCATGGCCCTGCTCTGGTTCCTATGCGCTCCAATGGTCCCCTCCGGCACTCCAATGGGAGTTGCAGGGGAGGTGCCTGCCGACGGGGCAGCATGCAGAGCCACCTGGCTGCGCCTCCGCGTTGGAGCCGCAGAAGGGCCATGCTGCTGCTTCCGGGAGCCGCTTGAGGTAAGCGCCCCTGGGAGCCTGCAACCCCATAGCCTCTCCTCATACCCAAAACCCCTGCCCCAGCCCTGATCCCCCTCCTGCCCTGCAAACCCCTCGATCCCAGCCTGGAGCACCCTCCTGTACCCCAAACCTCTCATCCCCAGCCCCACCCCAGAGCCCGCACCCCCAGCCGGAGCCTGCACCCCTTCCCGCATCCTTGATTCCCCTCCTGCCCTCCAAACCCCTCAGTCCCAGCCCAGAGCACCTTCCTACACCCCAAACTCCTCATCCCCAGCCCCACCCCAGAGCCTGCACCCCCAGCCAGAGCCCTCACCTCCTCCCGCACCCAACCCTAATTTTGTGAGTATTCATGGCCCGCCGTACAATTTATATTCCCAGATGTGACCCTCGGGCCAAAAAGTTTGCCCACCCCGGTCTAGGCACTGGCTCTGGGTTTCTAGGCACATTCTCACGGTAAAGATCCTTAGTCTAGGACCCCTTCTGAGATATAGGGCTCTGCAGTCCTAAGCCTAGGAAAACTAGTGTCAGCTCTCCCAAGCCTCCCCAGTAGCTCTTGCAAGCACCCAGAGTTCCACCAATGCTGTGGACCTTTCAGATTACTGTTTCCCCTTCAGGGACTACATGATAGTGAAAGCAAGTAACACATACTTTATAAAGGAATTTCTGAACCAATCACATTTTACTCATGGACAAAGCACAAAAGATAAACAGATCTACAGAAAACAACAAAAACCTGCACTCAAAAGCCTCCCTCCAGTATCCTCACCATTTCAAGAACCCTCAGGTTTTGGTCAGCCCTTCCACAGCCCTGCGTCCCAGGACCATCCTTTCTTCCTGCACAGCCTTGCAATCTGGTCTCCTCTCTCTTTAAAATGGCAGGTAAGAAACCCTTCCTTTTATAAGTTTCCAGTCCCCAAGTTTCCAGTCCATTCCCATTGGCTTCAAGTCCCTCATCAGCTGATCCATTACTTAGTTACAAGCCCACCTGGAAGAACTGGTTCATCGGGTGGCAACTAGCTCATTGTCCTAGAATGCTTCCATTTGAATTGGAGATCCTCCAGGTTAACAAACCTTGATTGTTTTCCATTGTTAGCCCTCTGACAACACCTCCAGGAATCCCAGTTCAGTATGGAGATTAAAAGACAACGGGGAAGATACTGTGCAGTTTTACAATCAAAATGGCATTCATGAAACAAAATTGGAGTTTACAGTTTGATATAGATACATACAGACATACATTAGATGCTATCCTGAATCACTGAGTGGATACTGTAGGCTAAAATCTGGCTGCCACATGAATACAATGAAACCCACAAACAGAGGAGGAATATGGGGCAGAAGTTCTACATGCAGAGATACTGGCTCCCCCAAAAAGATCCATGCAGAAAACACGTGACAAGAACCAAAAGGGGTTTTTCCTGGCAGGGCTACATTAGTGTGCTTATGGTTCCTGACCCATGCAGATTCTTCTTTCTTTTAGGAGAACTTATTTGCTGAGTCAATAGTTTGGGAGCCTACAATCACAAGGAGCCACTGATGGTCAGACTATGGACACAATGTACTGATGCTTTTGCAGCTTCAATGTGTGTCTATTTTGCGGGCATTTTTTCAGATAGCCAGCAGATGGCCATATATTTGGTATACGAATTCTTATCTATTATTGCTTTCAATATACACCTCTACCCCGATATAACGCTGTCCTCGGGAGCCAAAAAATCTTACCGCGTTATAGGTGAAACTGCATTATATTGAACTTGCTTTGATCAGAAGGAGTGCACAGCCCCGCCCCCCCCGGAGCACTATTTAGTAATTTCTCATCTTGATGTATGTACTCAACTATTCTGCAGACCTCTTAAAGACACTCCCCCCAGTTTTTACAATGTGGTTCTACTCTGAAAAGCAAGTCTGTAAAAATGATATTTAATTACTTTGCTGCCTGTATGTTTTCAGCTCTTTTTACGTTAGTGATAAACACAGGCGGTGGGGCTTACTATTTTTTAATTCCTTTTATAAATGCAGAGGCAGTACAGCTATGGGACAAAGAATTTGGTATTTATTCTGGCTCAAGCATCATCAACAGAATTGTTAATTAAATTCCAACTAAATGAGTTCTTTGCACTGGTCTTCAGTGCAGAGGTTGTGAGGGAGATTGCCACACCTGAGCCATTCTTTTAGATGACAAATCTGACGAACTATCCCAGATTGAGGTATCAGTAGAGGAGGTTCTGGAACAAATGATAAATTAAGCAGTAATAAGTCACCAGGATCAGATGGTATTCACCCAAAAGTTCTAAAGGAACTCAAATATGAAATTTCAGAGCTACTAACTGTGGTAAATAACCTTTCACTTAAATCAGCTTCTGTATCAGCTGACTGGATGATAGTTAATGTAACGCCAATTTTTAAAAGAGGCTCCAGAGGCGATCCTGGCTATTACAAATCAGTAATCCTAACTTCAGTACCCGCTAAATTGATTGAAACTATAGTAAAGAACAGAATTATCAGATACCTAGAGGAACACAATATGTTGGGGAAGAGTCAACTCGGCTTTTGTAAAGGGAAATCTTTCCTCATCAATCTATTAAAATTCCCTGGGGGCATCAACAAGCACATGGACACGGTGATCCAGTTGATATAGTGTACTTGGATCTTCAGAAAGCCTTTGACAAGGTCCCACATCAAAGACTCTTAAGCAAACTAAGCAATCATGGGATAAGAGGAAATCGGTTACTGGTTAAAAGACAGTAAACAGTAAGAATAAATGGTCTTTTTCACAGTGGAGAGAGGGAAATAACAGGGTCCCCCAAGGCACTGGCACCTGTGCTGTTCAACATATTCATAAATTATCTGGAAAAGGGGGTGAACAGGGAGAGGCGACATTTGCAAATGATACAAAATTACTGAAGATCGTTAAGTCCAAAACTGACTGCGAAGAGTTACAAAGGGATCTCACAAAATTGGGTGAAGGGGCAACAAAATGGCAGATGAAATTCAGTGTTGATAAGTGCAAAGTAATGCACATTGAAAAACTTAATCCCAACTATAGATACAAAATGAAGGGGTCCAAATTAGCTGTTAACATTCAAGAAAAGATTTTGGAGTCATCATGACGACTTCTCTGAAAACATCTGCTCAACGTGCCGTAGCAGTCAGAAAAGCTAACAGAATGTTAGGAACCACTAGAAAAAGGATAGATAATAAAACAGAAAAATATCATGACCACATTATATAAATCAATGACTGTCTCCTGCAATCACCTTGCAGTCTGTTATATCTTTTATTTCCTGTCAGGAAGCAAGAAAGTAGTCAGTCAATCTGGCTTCTAGTCTTTCTACTCTTGTAAGTAATAAGATAGTCGTCTCTTTTCACAAAAAATGTGTTGGAAACTATTAGGTCACAAGCTTGTGCCAGTTGCACTATGCTTTCTCCTTCATCATTTAAAGTTCCATAGCCCTGGCCACCACGTACGCTACTATATCCACGCATGTCTCTTCCAAGATTCCTATTTAAATTGGCACCAATAACGATTTCATTTTCTAGAATTTGCTGAAGAGCAGTGTCTAACATTTCCCAGAAACTTGCCTTCTCTTCCTCGCCACAGCCAGACTGGGGCACGTGTGCTAACTATGTTTAACAAGCCACAGTAGCAAAATATGTTTAGTAAGCTGTGGTAATACAAAGAATAAACAATATGTTAACTAGTAAGGGATAGTGTGTTAAGAGCACAGACAAGTTATTCTAGTCCATCTCATGATATTAACTGATTATCTTAAAAGGGCACAGTCAAGATAAAACAAAAGTATTCTTACCTGTAGTACTCAGTAATAATACCTTGATTTAGAGATTATTGGAAAATGTTACCATGTAGCAGAAGAATATTTTTCATGTCTTGATTTTGTTTGTTTTATAACAAGATCTACTTAGATTATTCAAAGTAGAAAAATATTCTTCAGCTCTACGGGCATTAATTCAATCAACTAGAACAGTCACTTTCAGTCTTTTGGATCTACGGAGAACACCGTCTCTCTCGTCTCAGGAGTCTAATTTCCTACCCATAATTTACACAGGGAAACATGGTTTATAAATATTTTCTAGCCACATTTTCATTACAAAAATTTTGTTAGCGAGTGTTGTTAGTCTTGCACAATTCTCTGAGCACTGCTTCACTGAATTATCATTCCTGGTTTCTAACTGTAATTGCGGTGAACGAAAATGGTCTTCGAACTGAAATTTATCTACAAAGCTCTGATTTTGAAGAATTCCTTGGGGAACAAATTAAATTTCCCTTTGAGACTAATTTAGTTACTGTGTGGTTTATTTCCTCCAAGACACTCTAAACAGCATACGTTGTACAAGAACTTTCCCATACTAGCAAGCAATTTTTTCTTTCAAGAATGACATAGCTGGAGAGGAAAATGAGAAGCCCTGTATCAATGTATTCACAAACAATTGATAAACATACATATGTAATAAAGGACATAAAGCATCAACCTCCTAGTGCCTAAAAAGAAATGTATTCTTACTGTATTACCTATACCTACAAACATACAGACAGGGAACATTTAGAGCCAAATTCAGACCTGGTCTAAATGGGTTCAACTCCACTGACTTCAGAAGCGTTTCATCTGCTTTCACCATGTCTGACTTTGGGTTCACAGGGCATAATTCAGCTAAAGCTATCAAGCAACTATTTGCCATTAGCAGAATTTTATTTAACAAATGGCATCCCTACTTGCTAATTAGCCCTGGTCTACACTACGAGTTTAGGTCGAATTTAGCAGCGTTAAAATAATTTTAAAAAAATTAGATCGATTTAACCCTGCACCCGTCCACACGACAAAGCCATTTTTGTCGACTTAAAGGGCTCTTAAAATCAATTTCTGTACTCCTCCCCGACGAGGGGATTAGCGCTGAAATCGACCCTGCTGGGTCGAATTTGGGGTAATGTGGACGCAATTCGACGGTATTGGCCTCTGGGAGCTATCCCAGAGTGGTCCATTGTGGCCGCTCTGGACAGCACTCTCAACTCAGATGCACTGGCCAGGTAGACAGGAAAAGCCCCGCGAACTTTTGAATTTCATTTCCTGTTTGGCCACTGTGGCGAGCTGATCAGCACAGGTGATCATGCAGAGCTCATCAGCAAAGGTGACCATGGAGTCCCAGAATAGCAAAAGAGCTCCAGCATGGACCGAACGGGAGGTACTGGATCTGATCGCTGTATGGGGAGACGAATCAATGCTATCAGAACTCCATTCTAAAAGACAAAATGCCAAAACATTTGAAAAAAATCTCCAAGGGCATGAAGGACAGAGGCTATAACAGGGACTCGCAGGAGTGCTGCGTGAAATTTAAGGAGCTGAGGCAAGCCTACCAAAAAACCAGAGAGGCAAACGGCCGCTCCGGGTCAGAGCCCCAGACATGCTGCTTCTATGAGGAGCTGCATGCCATTCTAGGGGGTGCCCCTACAACTACCCCAGCCCTGTGCGTGGACTCCGTCAATGGATTCTCACGCAACAGGGATGAGGATCTTGGGGACGAGGAAGATGATGATGAGGAGGAGGTTGAAGATAGCGCACAGCAAGCAAGTGGAGAAACTGTTTTCCCCGACAACCAGGAACTGTTTTTCACCCTGGATCTAGTACCCTCCCAACCCACCGAAGGCAGGCTCTCAGACTTAGAAGGCGGAGAAGGGACCTCTGGTGAGTGTACCTTTGTAAATATTGTACATGGTTTAAAAGCAAGCGTGTTTAATGATTAATTTGCCCTGAAGACTTGGGATGCACTCGCGGCCAGTACAGCTACTGGAAAATTCCGTTAACTTGTATGGGGATGGAGCGTAAATCCTCCAGGGACATCTCAATGAAGCAATCCTGGATGTACTCCCAAAGCCTTTGCAAAAGGTTTCTGGGGAGGGCAGCCTTATTCTGTCCTCCATTACCACGCCAGGCCAGTAGCACGTAGTCTGGAATCATTGCATAACAAAGCATGGCAGCGTATGGTCCCGGTGTTTGCTGGCATTCAAGCAACATCCGTTCTTTATCTCTCTGTGTTATCCTCAGGAGAGTGATATCATTCATGGTCACCTGGTTGAAATAGGGGAACTTTATTAAGGGAATATTCAGAGGTGGCCGTTCCTGCTGGGCTGTTTGCCTGTGGCTGAACAGAAATCATCCCAGCTGTGCGCCACGCGGTGGGGGGAGGGGTGAAGCGATCATCCCAGAGAATAGGGTGGGGTGGAGGGGTTTAGTTGGGTTTGTGCTGCATGTTAACCCGAAAACCGCAGCCCCTCCTTTTAAGTGGCCAACCCAACGCGTGCTTGGTATGGGACATGAGGGCACTGCTGTTTGAAACCATTCCCACATGTTATGAAGGTTAAAGAAGCCAAAAGACTGTGGCTTACCATGACTGCCTGCAAACCAAATTCTGTTGCTCACCAGCCCTGCGTGTGTGATTTCACACCCCAAATCGGCAGGCCCTCAATATAAGAGGCAAAATGCGACCTTGTAAAGAAAGCACACATGCTATGTAATGTTAATAGCTTGGTTCACCGTGAAAGAGTCTACTCATTGGTCTCTAAAATGTGTCTTTTTAAATACTACTCTCCCTTTTTTTTCCTCCCGCAGCTGCAAATGTTTCACCGCTCCCCGTATCATCTCCATCCCAGAGGCTGGCGAAGATTAGAAGGCGAAAAAAATGCACTCGCGATGAAATGTTCTCTGAGCTCATGCAGTCCTCCCACACTGAAAGAGCCCAGCAGAATGCATGGAGGCAGACAATGTCAGAGTGCAGGAAAGCACAAAATGAACGCAAGGACGGGTGGCAGGAGCAAGAGGAAAGGTGGCGGGATCAAGATGATAGGTGGCGTCAGCGTGATGAAAGGAGGCAGGAAGCAATGCTCAGGCTACTGGAGGATCAAACTGATATTCTCCGGCGTATTGCTGAGGTGCAGGACAGGCAGCAGGAGCACAGACTGCCATTGCAGTCCCTGTGTAACCAACCACCCTCCTCCCCAAGTTCCATAGCCTCCTCATCCAGACGCCCAAGAACGCAGTGTGGGGGCCTCTGGGTACCCAGCCACTCCACCCCAGAGGACTGCCCAAGCAACAGAAAACTGGCATTTCAATAAATAAGTTTTGAAGTGCAGTGTGGCCTTGTCCTTCCCTCCTCCACCACCCTACCCGGTGCTTCCCTCCTCCACCACCCCTCCCGGGCTACCTTGGCAGTTATCCCCCCATTTGTGTGACGAATTAATAAAGAAAGCATGAATTTGAAACAGCAATGACTTTATTGCCTCTGCAAGAGGTGATCAAAGGGGGGAGGGGAGGGTGTTTGGCTTACAGGGAAGTAGAGTGAACCAAGGGGGCGGGTTTTCATCAAGGAGAAACAAACAGAACTTTCACACCGTAGCCTGGCCAGTCATGAAACTGGTTTTCAAAGCTTCTCTGATGCGCAGCACGCCCTGCTGCGCTCTTCTAACTGCCCTGGTGTCTGGCTGCACATAATCAGTGGCCAGGTGATTTGCCTCAACCTCCCACCCCGCCATAAACGTCTCCCCCTTACTCTCACAGATATTGTGGAGCACACAGCAAGCAGTAATAACAATGGGAATATTGGTTTCGCTGAGGTCTAACTGAGTCAGTAAACTGCACCAGAGCGCTTTTAAATGTCCAAAGGCACATTCTACCACCATTCTGCACCTGCTCAGCCTATAGTTGAACAGCTCCTGACTACTGTCCAGGGTGCCTGTGTATGGCTTCATGAGCCATGGCATTAAGGGGTAGGCTGGGTCCCCAAGGATAACGATAGGCATTTCAACATCCCCAACGGTTATTTTCTGGTCTGGAAAGTAAGTCCCTTTCTCCAGCTGTTCAAACAGACTAGAGTTCCTGAAGATGCGAGCGTCATGTACCTTTCCTGGCCATCCCACGTTGAGGTTGGTGAAGCGTCCCTTGTGATCCACCAGTGCTTGCAGCCCCATTGAAAAGTACCCCTTGCGGTTTATGTACTGGCTGCCTTGGTGGTCCGGTGCCAAGATAGGGATATGCGTTGCATCTATCGCCCCACCACAGTTAGGGAATCCCATTTTTGCAGCAAAGCCATCCACTATGACCTGCACACAGGGGGGGGGGGCGGCGCCCGGCGCCCGGGGGGGGGGCGGCCAGAGCGCCGGGGGGAGGGCGGCGAGCCCGGCTGTGGCCCCGCTCTCCCCGGCGGCCAGAGCGCCGCGCCGCCCCCCTCCAGGTGCCGCCCCAAGCACAAGCTTGGTGGGCTGGTGCCTGGAGCCGGCCCTGCCTGCACATTTCCCAGAGTCACTACCCTTGATAGCAGCAGCTCAGTGATTGCGTTGGCTACTTGGATCACAGCAGCCCCCACAGTAGATTTGCCCACTCTGAATTGATTCCCAACTGACCGGTAGCTGTCTGGCGTTGCAAGCTTCCACAGGGCTATTGCCACTCGCTTGTGAACTCGCTTGTGAGGGCTGCTCTCATCTTGGTATTCTTGTGCTTCAGGGCAGGGGAAAGCAAGTCACAAAGTTCCATGAAAGTGCCCTTACGCATGCGAAAGTTTCGCAGCCACTGGGAATCATCCCAGACCTCCAACACTATGTGGTCCTACCAGTCTGTGCTTGTTTCCCGGGCCCAGAATCGGCGTTCCATGGCATGAGCCTGCCCCATTGCCACCAGGATGGCCAAATTGCCGGGGCCCGTGCTTTGAGAGAAGTCTGTGTCCATGTCCTCATCACTCTCGTCACCGCGCTGCCATCACCTCCTCGCCTGCTTTTGCAGGTTCTTGTGCTGCATACACTGCAGAATAAAGCGTGTGGTGTTTACAGTGCCCATAACCGCCGCGGCGATGTGAGCAGGCTCCATGCTTGCCGTGGTATGGCGTCTGCGTGGAAAAAAGGCGTGAAACGATTCTCAGCCATTGCTCTCACTGAGGGAGGGGCGACTGATGACATGGCTTACACGGTTGGCTTACTGTACTGTTCCCGCAGTCTCCGCGGCCCATTGGAATTCTGGGTTGCGCTCCCAATGCCTGATGGGGCAAAAACCTTGTTGCAGGTGGTTCTGGGTACATGTCATCAGCCCCCCCCCCCTCGTAAAAGCAACGGCAAAAAAATAATTTCTCACCTTTTTTCCTGGGTTACCCGTGCAGATGACATACCACGGCAAGCATGGAGCCCGCTCAGCTCACTGTCACCGTATGTCTCCTGGGTGCTGCTGGCAGACGCGGTACTGCAGTGCTACACAGAAGCAACCCCTTGCCTTGCCCTGCGGATGGCAGACGGTACAATACGATTGCTAGCCATCGTCATTGTCCCGTGGGTGCTTCTGGCCGACCTCAGGTAGGTTGGTAAGGGGCGCCTGGGCAGACCTGGGTACTCCTGGCCGGCCTCGGTGAGGTCGGTCGGGGGCGCCTGGACATAAATGAGAATGACTCCAGGTCATTCTCTTCTTTAAGTTTCATCTCATGGAGATTCAGTCCTGCCTGGAATATCATGCCAGCTGGAGGCTTGTGCCTCAGGCTGCTCTCCCAGTCGGCAGCACCACGCAGTCGCACCTACCCCAGCCTACCCCTTGCTCCCATGGCTCATGAAGCCTGGACAGTAGTAAGGAGCAGTTCAACTATAGGCTGAGCAAGTGCAGAATGGTGGTTCACTCTACTTCCCTGTAAGCCAACCGCCCTCCCCTCCCACTTTGATCTCCGCTTGCAGAGGCAATAAAGTCATTGTTTCAAATTCATGCATTCTTTATTAATTCATCACACAAATGGGGGGATAACTGCCAAAGTAGCCCGGGAGGGGTGGGGGAGGAGGGAAGCACAGGGGTGGGGTAGTTGTAGGTTGCAGCTCATCATAGAAACAGGATGTCTGGGGCTCTGATCCGGAGCGGCCGTTTGCCTCTCTTGTTCTTTGGTAGACTTGCCTGATATTCCAGGCAGGACTGAATCTCCATTAGACGAAACTTAAAGAAGGGAATGACCTGGAGTCACACCCATTTATGTCCAGGCGCCCCCGACCGACCTCACTGAGGCCGGCCAGGAGCACCCATGTCTGCCCAGGAGCCCCTGACTTACCTCATCAAGGCCGGCCAGGAGGAACCAGGAGACAGCAGCAGATGGTACAATACGGCTGCTAACCATCTTCGCTAACTTGCAAAGGTAAGGAGCTGCTTCTGTGTAGCACTGCAGTACCGCGTCTGCAAGCAGCACCCAGGAGATGTACAGTGACAGTGAGCAGAGCAATCGACTATATCAAATCGATTTCTAAAAAAATCAACTTATATTAAATCGACCTAAGTTCGTAGTGTAGACATACCCTTAGTCACTTTCAAACTGTAATGATAACTTCCAATTACAGGAGAGACTGTGGCTCACAAGTGTCACCCTGGGGGAGCTCTGGGAGGGATTATGCCTCAGGAGACACCATGGTTCCTCCAGGCTACCTAGGAATCAAGGGACTGTTTAAGCTGCACCACTCTTTGGATGGTGCAGCAAACTCCCCCCTGCATCACCTGGACAGTTCCATAGGTTGAAACAGAGACGGTAGGACCATGTCCCAACCCCTCTGCTATTTGCTGCTTTCTTTGGACTGACTTGCACTGCAGGGGCCCTAGAAGTGAATTTTCTCCAAGACTAAGGACTGTTAGAGGCCTAGCCCTTCCATGGAGGGGAGGGAGAAAAGGATGAGTCTGCATTATAGTCCTTCTACTTACCCCATCACCCAGACACAATCTGGCCTTAATATCTTTATAGCAGTATGCCTGTGACGGTGCTGCCTGTGGGAGCCAGCTGAGGTCACTCAATCAGGGTGAACTGCAAACAAAACAGGGCAGACAAACCCCAAAAGCTGGTGGATATTCCAATACTTAGGTTTACCAAACCAGCACAAAACAGCTTCTATAGTACCTCACTGGTTACTCAGAAGTTCAAACAACACAGTTCCCTTAAATTACCCAGCCTCAGGCCTCCATCCAGACACACCTGTCAGATATGATGATGATGATGATTACTGAAAATCTTATCTCATCATATAAAAGAAAAGGTTCTTCCAATCCCAAAGGATCAGCCACATACCCAGGTCCAATTATAACTTAGATCTTACCCAAAATACACACTATAGTCAATTCTTGTTAACTAAACTAAAATTTATTTAAAAAAAAGAAAAAAGAGAGAGTGTTGGTTAAAAGATTAATATATATACAGACTTGAATTCAATTCTTGCAGTTTAGATACATAGCAGAGGTGAGCTTGTAGTTGCAAAAAGTCCTTTTAGATATAGTCCATAGGTTATAGTCCATAGGTTATAGTCCAATGTCCATATTCAGGGTGGCTCCAGTCAATGACTGGGGATCTCAATCCTTATGGCTTAAGGTTTCCCCCTCTTGAAACCCAAAGCAGATCTGAGATGCAGAAGGATCGCGTCCCAAGGTTTTTATACATTTCTAGCAGCCTTTTGGCCTGAGAAAACAATAGGCTCAACTTTCCTTCTTCTAAACATCATGACAATTAGCACAGGATAATTTATCCATTAAACGGTTCAGATACAGGTTACCACAACCTTCAAAGAGACATATAGAGAATAATACTATTTCACTCAAGTATCATCATAAATGTTGTTAATATTCCTTCTTTGATCTTCGAATTAAAGCTATAGCAATAGACAAGACTTCTTTGCTTACATCAAAAGACCTGAGCAAACACCTACCCTTCTACCTCTAACAATACAGACTTACATTTCAAAGCTCTATTCATTTACCTATCTTCCTAACCAGTCTCTACAGGTCAGCCATGGGTCAGGTCAGTCCGTGAGTTAATTAACTCTTTCTGGCCCTGTCACCTTTCACTGAGATATTATATTACACTCATAACGTCACAATGCCCAACACTTTTTACCTATGTATTTGTTAACCCTTAATTTTTTCCTCCCAAATGTTCTAACTTTTATTCCCCAGATAGTATCTAACTCTCACTCCCATCTCTCAGAGAGATTGAAATACATCAGTAGGCTAACCTAGTCCAAGTAACACTGCAAAACAAATTATTGAGATGAGAAAAGAATTGAGGATCATAAACCAAAAGGTGACTTGCGGCTTACAAATATTTAACTGTTAGTCAGTGATCCCACAAAGATTTACGCACATGCTTACTGTCACTCTAAGCACCCCTGTATTTACACCCTACCTACTACTGTAATAATCTTTGTACAAAATTTGCCTTGTGAGGTATCAATTGAAAACTAACAACTCTCTGTTCATTAATAATATTCTTGTGTGATGTATGGATATAAGCTGGAGTCATGACTAAACTATGTTTAAGCCAGGCGTATCAGGGGATGTTGGTAAACAGGTCTGCCCTAGACAAAGGAATGTGCCCGATTATCAGGCAGAGATAATTAAGGTATATTTACATATAAGCAGTAAACAGGGCCATCAAACCAACAAAGGGTGGGGGGGGAATTGCCAGAAGCAGAACAATTTGCATTTTAGCAAACACCAGCGGGGGAAGAAAGAGCATGGAGCTTCCTTCACCACCAGACTCCATGTCACCTTCCTCACAGCTTGAATAAACTTTACTTTGAGTGATGACGCTCAGAAGAATCCATTTAAAAGGTTTACTGGTCTATAAAGACAGGGGGCCGAACCTCAAGTGTAAGCAATTGAATCAACAGATTGTATACAACACTACTGTATTATAAAAGTGTATAGAGTGAGGTCTTTTCTGAAAGCAAATGACACTCTGGTGATTAATATAATTGTGAAATATATATATTAACACTATATGAGAGAATATGGATACTTAATGATATTATGCTTTAAAGTCTGTGGCCAAACAGGGACTCCCTCCCAGGCAGCAAAGAAGGCATCCACCGGTCTCCTATGTAAATTAAGCATGGTGGAAACAAAACAATGGAAACCCCATGTATATACAAGGTGATAGGACGCCCACAGGAAGGGAAGAACAGCATGAAATCATCCTGCCTCTTGAAACAAAGTCATTGAACTTTGGAAGTTATAAGCAAGGACAGAAGCCAACTTCTTAATCCATCACTAAACAGATATCAGAGACCAGACCTCTTGCAAGCTCAGAAAGATGGGTGCTTCAACCAAGGAGAGGTTGAAGTCTCTGGAAACTGAATATAGCTGAGACACCTGCTTAAGCAATCTCTTTCACCTAAGAAGACAAAGGAACCAGCACTTTTGGGCTTCTGGAGAAGATTCTGACTGAGGAGGGGGTCAGACACCATCTTGCTGGAAGACTGTGGATGAGAAAAGCCATCTTGAACAAAGCCTGTCCCTTGATAAATTAAGTTTTAGACTTTTAGATGCATATTTTCACTTTTATTTGCTTGAGACCCTTTCTAATATTCCTTTTACTTGGCATCACTTAACCTATGTTCTGTTAATAAATTTGTTTTATTTTTACTATAAACCTACTCAACGCTGTGTTTGCAGGAAGGGTGTATTTAGCCAGTTAAGTTAATAAGCTGTGATGTGCTTTGGTCTCTTTAAAGGAACAAATGAACCTTGTTATTTCTCTGAACAGTCCAAGAGAGGGCTGGACATTGCAGAGCACACGGTTTGGGGAAAATTCAGGGCTGGAAATATGTTGGGGTCACCTTGCTAGTTGTAACCCAGGCTGGTGGAAGCCAGAGTGAGGCTGCAGACAGGCTGCTGGGGTCAGAGTTGCTGAACCAGGGCTGGCTACATCGCACGTAGACACTCAGCATGATCTGCATGCTTGTTTGATGACTGTGAGCATCCCAGGCTGGGAGTAACAGTACCAAAGTCTTGTGAGATGCTCAGGATTGCAGGTAAGAGGTGACAACTCCTCACTGGTCTGAACTGCACTCTAAACCCCATGAAACTTACCCTATGAGTAGACGCAATGACTTAAAAGGGATTACTCACAGTGTGAAAAATTAAGCACAAGTTTAAGTTTTTGCAATATAGGGGACTTCTATTGCAAACACTCTTATACCCTTTTGGTTCTACTAAATCCCCTCATATTTGGATAAATTCTACAGCTGGTCTTTTCAAATGAGCATAAGGGAGTTAGGTGTCCAAATCCAATTGACTTTTAATGGAATTTGAGTGCCTAACTCCCTTAAGCACATACTAGGTAAGAGCTCTAAAAAGGGTGCATTTCTCAATACAATCCTGCCTAGTTACTCCAATGAAAAAGTTGACTAACCTAGTATCAAAGTATATTTAGAATGTTTGCGTAATGGTTCATGTATGTGCCAAAGTTTTACTGGAATTAACCCATCATTCTTTCATCTAGACAGGAACTGGTGCTTTATAGAATATAAAGCTGGGGTGGGCAGGTGTGGGGATGCATCCTTGCCAAGCAACTTAGAGCTCATGTAAATTCAAGGTATTTTCATTCCTGCTCACCTAGAGCAGCTAAGTCATCTTCTATAGGTCTTTAAATATTAAGAGATCCATTTTATCCTTTGTTCTCAGAGTCTTCTCTTTCCAAATTCATGCTTGTTTTCTCACACCGAAGCTAGGAACTGACATCAAATGCCTTTGGTATTATTTAACATACACATGCAGACCAAAGCTACTCTCAAAAGCCTATAGAGAACAAATAGCCTTTTCTTCAAAATAATACTAATTATTTTTTTAAACTGCATATCCAATGTCCAGCTAGAAGAACAGGCAGCAGGAAGCTCACTATAAACATCTCATCCAAAGATCAGCAGCTAGCTCTACCATCATACATGACTGTGTAAATCCTTAAGCCTTTGACCTTCAGACTCAAAGGAAAGCATGCTACCAACTGAACCAGTTTGGCACTTGATACACAGGCACATAATTAAGCAATGACTGATATCTGGTTGTCCCTCTGTGGCAGATATAATAGCAGGAAACCTAATAATAAACTAAAAATATTAAATTGGCTGGTACAAAATGTTACTATGTATAATAAAATAGTGCAAGTTAACAAAGCAAAAGTCTCTATTTTATGGCATAGGAAGGGGAATTTTTCCTTTATGTTACAAAGGAGAGATGCGAACACAAGCTGTGATTACTTTGAATGGCCACCACAGAGGGAAATAATGAGAACAAAAATAATGAGACCATGTTGTTTTTCATCACTATGTATAGTACCTCTGCAGTGGGGAGAAACAGATCATTGTGGGGAGGAAAAGAGAAGGCCATTTTTTTTAATGTAATTTTATTATTTGGTGACTCATTGTGAAGCAAGTAGTTTCACAATGAGAAGTAAGTTGGGGCTACCAAGTTACTTAATACTGAAGTAATATTACAAAGTATTACATAGTTTTTAATATTTAGCAACACTAATATCTGATATCAGCTACATACAGAGCCAAACTAACATACTCATATTATTCATTTTCCAATGAGCAAAGAAATTTGAAACTGGTCTTTTATACTTGAAGGGACTTTTGGCTTGTCCACACTTGAAACACTACAGCTGCAGCACTGCACCTGTACCGCTGTAGCGCGTCAGTGTAGACACACTACAGCAACGGGAGGGGTTCTCCCATTGGCATAGTTAATCCACCTCCCCAAGAGACAGTAGTTAAATCAATATTATTACAAAGCAAATGGTGGTAGCAAAGAAGGGAAAAGATTACAAAATCTGCTGTGCACTGAAAGCATATAGGTATGCGTGTTTTATTCCAATGAAAACAAGAATTTGGGTTATTTAAACATTCTCGGGCAGTGTTGTAAACCCAACAACAACATATTGTGATAGTGTATGGGAATTTATATAGTGAAACTGACTAGCTGAAACAAGAATGGAATGCGCAGTCTCTTTTCAATATAAAAAAAAAATGAGATTTTATTTATTTGAATTTTTGCAAACAACAATAAAAGAGTACCCATCCAGTACTCTGGTATCTTTAACAAGCTTTGTAACATACACTAACAAATGTACACAATGAGATCAGAAAGTAAACTTTCATATCTCTGTGGCTAACACCTTAGTGTTCAAACTGAAATAATGTTGAAAATTCAAATTACTTTTCACCATATGATAAAGTGTTTTCAGACATGATTTATATGCTGACACCATGCCTTTAAACATTCTGCAATGAATATACCATGATAAGCTAATTCGACTGAAGTAAATCACTACTAGAGCAAGGGACTCAGATAACACTGCTCTACAGCCAAAATGCTTCTGAAATAAATGTAG
>NW_020664418.1:33230578-33247963 GCF_002925995.2 Terrapene triunguis
TTCAGCACATCAAAATACATAATAAATAGCACATTTTATCTCTGAAGTAGACGACTTCTCAAAAATTGTAGACCAGTGTAATTAGTGCCATAGACTCACTATTCATCAAGAATGACCCCTAAGATCTCATATTATTTCAAGAACCCTAATGATAACACCAAGGAAAGCTGATCGTGTTATACGTGCACAGGATAACTCACAGCTCCAGAGTGAACACAATGCTGTAAGTCCCATAAGGGGCACTTGTGTCTTAATTAAACTGTGATGGTGTTGCCTGAGCAATATACAGTTCTTGAATGGCACCAGAGCCCTAAGGGAGAATCATGATTTCGTATACCTTCCAGGGTTCTCCGTTATCTGTAATTTTAGACCTTTTCATTTATAAGCAAGTAGCGGCATTGTGCATAAAGAACATAAGTATAACTGGAATTTTTGCATGTGCATGCAAGACAGAATTGTTTAAAAGTGCATTAAAATGGCAACTTCTTACTCAATAGATCAACTTCCTGTATGTATTCAGGACAATATCTGGGATAAAATAAATTCATACTAATTTTAACTTCTGCCAGCCCTACAGCATCAATACAGTTCAACAAGAGAGATAGCTGGATTCTATCAGCTCATGTATCATCAACAGAAATCTTAACTAAGTTCCAACTCCAATGGTGTTGTCCAGGAGCAAGTGAGGGCAGAATGTGGCCTGTAAACTTTTACAGTATATGACCATGTACAAGTCATTAAAGAATAAAGCTAAACTCTCAGATCCCAAGTTGCACGGGGAGGGCTGACTGTTAAACCCTCTATTATCTTGTAAACTAAGCATATCTGATCCACAAATCATTGAGAGGCAGAGCAAACATAGAAATGTATTATGCCATTTTTGCAGTGAGTTTTCAGAGCAGAAGACCACTTTACACCATTAGTTTACACTAGTATTACCACTCTCAGTATTACTGGGGGATAGGTATTACCAACTTTTCTTTTTAGATTTGAAAAGAAAGAAATATAATAATGGAATCAGCAAAAGATATGGGGTGAGGAAAAGTTTTGGAGAGGGAGCTCATGAACGTTGGACAGCTGATTGCAGTTTGTTCTATTGAACAAAACACTCCTGCTCCTTTTTTTATATTCTTACCACTTGAGAACATTATTTCACACACAACTAGCATATTCCAAAAAGTGCACAAAGTCATCCAGGTTGTAAAACTTACTTTTGGACATGAGGAATGCATACCCAAAGCCTCTTGTGAAATTATTCACCCTTATAGCAGATTCCTCCAGACCCAATTCCCTCTCATGCGGACAAATCTAAAAACTAATTTATGCTCCCCACGCTGGTTTATGGGCAGGGAGGCTGCATTTGCCAGTTGATTTTCCAGTCAGACACTATCCTAATATCAGGATTCGGTCTTTAGGAAGTTTTTAGTTGCTCTGGGGTCCATTCCTGCAATACCATCACCATTGTTCCAATGGATGGACCAGGAACATGGGCTCTCCTGCAAATTAGACAAAGAGGCAGATCCATCCCCCTAATGACTTATTCCTTACTCTCCTGCATAGGTGCTGGAACAAGGGTGCTGGGGGGCCTTGGTAGTACCTTGTATGCCAGGCACACAAGTTTCTGCAAGTCCTCTGCCATTTCAGGTGGGATTTCTTCTTTCCCTCTCCTTTTTGCTCTTAGCTGTGCCTGGCCAACTCAGACAGATGGCTAGCACCAAACTGCATGCCGAGGGCTCATTTCATAACTTAGACTGTTTTCTGGGGTAAATTCTGCAGCACAGTCAGAGTTGGGCCACCCAAGTTAGCTGCTAGTAAACCCCCTTTCTGTCCCTCATCCTAGTCACTCATTTGAGCTATAATGTTGAATTGAGCAAAATAAGTGTCCCAGTGAGTTTTTTTCTCAAAGATAATGGGCTTTTGCTTTATCTGAGCTGGGACAGCCAGACCCCTCTCTCTCTGGGCCTCTGCTGTGTACAAATGGGGTAGAAAACTGTTGTAAATGTCTGGTCTTATCCAAGTTCTCTGGCTGGTTCAATTCCTCATTCAGGCAGCTGCCTTCCACTGTGGTCTGACCCTTTGATTTCCTTCTGGAGTTGATTTTCAGCTCCTTAAGTCCTTTCTGCAACTCATCTTGGTTAGCAAGTTCCAGATTGCCTAAAGCTTGCTTGGTCTCCACTATTTCATGGAAAACCTTCTGGTCTATAGCAGTGAGATTGCTGGTCACCTCATCAATCTGTTTTACCATTCCAGACCAGGAGTTTTGCAGCTAGGCTTCCCAATCTATGCAGATACTTTATAGTTGTTGATCCAGAGATTTCACCTCTGCCTGCAAGTCATCTCTCAGCCCTTTCTGGCAAACCTCCAGCTATACTTTAATGCCTTTTGTGAAGTCTCCAGCTCCTCTTTTAGGTCTTGTTTTAAATCACACTGGTCATTTTTCATTTCTACAAGCACCTCCATTTTCAGTTCTCACCTTGAAAACTGAACCCCACTGCTAACATCAATGTTGCCCCTTTTTTGACCCGAGTGGCTAATCAAAATTTGGGGTCCTAGAGATGGTCCAGTTAGGAGGAGAAATTGGTGGAGTCTGGTATTTTCTCTGATGTAATCTTGTTTGTTTACATGGAATGTACAAACTCTTGCTTCTGCAAATGCAGCAGGAACCAAAACAAAAAGAACCAATTTCTTTGCTTACAGCCCTAAGCCACTTTAGCAAGCACCAAACCCAAAAACTCTCTCTAGCTTCTTCCGGCATCATATACTGTACTCACAGTCTGCTGCTTTACTTTCTTCCTCCTCAGTCTCTCTCAGCTTTTGTGTTCCCTCACTCACTCACACATCCACTGGGTATTGTGACCATGAGTGGATGTGTAACTCCCTACCCACCTGGTACTAGTTTCTGAGCAGACTCTGTAAGGGCCTGTTTTAGGTGTGGCCCTTTGAGTGTCTCTTACAACAATCTTAAGCAAAAGGAGCATTCACACTGCAGTTTTAATGAGGTTTTAACACTACCCATAACAAGGTTTCACCCAGCTCTTAACACTGCAATGGAAATACATCACACAAGAATGGCTATAGAAGAGAAATTAAATATTGCAATAAGGGGAAAAGGTTCAAAAATACTAATGAAACATATGAATGAAGACTTAGAAACCATTACAATCAGATATGAGAACATTCACTCTTTAGTTTAACGGAAGTTTGGGGGATTTGCTAAATGGATAATTAAGAACAAACTATTTCATTTGACAGTAGTGTATATCTTGGAGTTGTCTGCTTGGCCAAATGCAAAATGGTTTTGTTAAAATGAGAATACAAATTCAAAATAATGTAATGATAGGCATTCTTCTAATAACATTTTAAAGTTTGGCTAGAGAGGGTTCTGTTTCCCATCTTTTCTTTTTATCCTTTATGTTTTTCTTTTTATGTTTTATGTTTCTTCCTTGTCCAGAAAACCTTCACAGGTATATAATGTGCCAGGTACTCTGACCCTTAAATGTTGAAAATACACTGCCTGACATATGAAGGAGTAATATTCTTAACTATGGGATGTCATTTTGTTCCTGTACAATCCAAGTTCTTAATTCCTGTATAGCGTTAACATTTGTCAGTTTATAGCCTTTGCAGTGGTTCTCAAACTTCTCCAAACTGAAATCTCCCTCCCATCTAACTGGAAAGGGCAGGACAGTTGCATTCCCCAAGATTGAATATATATGTCTATGGGTATATCTTCACTGGCACTGGGAGCAAGCCTCACAGCCTGGGTAGAGACTCATGCTAGTGCGGCTTGAGCTAGCACACTAAAAATATCAATGAAGACATTCAACTTGGGCAGATGCTCAGGTTCTCATGCCCACCTGACCACCCTAGGTTTGAGAGCCCAAGCTCCAGTCCAAGCCACAATGTCCATACTGCTATTTTTAGCACATTAGTTCAAGTCCTGCTAGCACAAGTCTATCTACCCAGCCTGGGAGGCTGGCATCTAGCTGCCGCACTGACATACCATTCATTAGAGCATTCACAGGTTCTGCTTAGTACTAAAACACGAAATTTAGGATCTGCTTATTTTGAATGTTCTAAAGGGCATTAATAATAACAACAATGGAAATATTTATGAAAAGTTAAGGGAAAGAGAGAGAAAGCAAAACAGCCAAATGCATTATATTTCAGCCTCTAAAAGTGGAACATCAACTGAACAATATAAAATTGTCATAAGCTTCCTGTGTAAGTGAAAATATATCTCACTACTTGACAATTAATGGAATTATGCAACCAGATTAAAAACCATTGTGGAACAGTTGGAGTTGGTGGTTTTTCCAGGAAGTATTGAAACTATTAGTCTTGGTAAATTCATTCTAGTTTGAGTTATAGATTTAGTTCTTTTACAGTCAACTGTCTATTAATGAAAATTAGGTTTCTCCTTTCCTATTTTTTCAAGAGACCTACCATACTTACTTTTCTTCGTTCTTTCTTTACTTTCTAAGTATTGTAATTTCTCTGGCTTGATCTGTTCATTTTATGTAATGTTTTGGTGTTCTGGGCCTCTAAGTTCAAGACAGTGTTCTACTCCTAAGGAGCACAAAAAAGTCACAATTTTGCATAATATATCCAAATATTTGCTTGGCAATTTGCCCATGGCCTTAAAGTCCATCGTTAAAGAGACACGTATCAAGACAGTTAGGCTCAAGTGCATGTTTAGGCTCAAACTCTATTTATTACACTCTATCTCTTTGTCTAAAAATCTTTGCATGTTTCATTTAAAAAACAGCCACCAATCATTGCAGCAGTGAGCAATTTAAAAAGCTATCAAAATTGTACAGGTTCTGGGTATACATTTATGTACATGCACTGTTAGAAATGGAGGACTCCCTGGAAGAGGAAATGTATTCACCTGAAATCACCATACCATTTGGCTCCCCACTATCAGATACCTATACAATTGTGAAATAGGATTTTCCACAGCCTAACGTTTAGATGAGTCCTTTTGTTAGGTATGAATGCCTGATCAGTGATCCTAAAATAATTTCTGCAAAACATAAAGCCCTTTCTAATGATAGTAGGATAATCACAGTTCTGTGTTTGGTTTCAAGTATTTCGCACAATACACAGGATAATGCTTGTTTGACTGCTTGCAGGTATTTAGAGCTCAACTGCTTGGAAAGGAATAATTATTACTTACACTGTGAACTGATTTGCATCACTTGATTATATTTTGGAGGGCAGGGAGTTTTTTTCTAAGTGTAGTTATTTGTAATAAATCTCTGACAAACAGTCACTATAGTGATGTCTCAAAACAAACAAATAACAGCTAATAATGAAAAACCTATATCAAAAACAAATTACTGATACTTTCCATGACTAATTCAGACCTGTCATCCTGCTTGTCATTTTTAAAATTAGGTCAGTCAACAATTAATTTTAAATTGCAAACATAACAATGAAAGGAAAGACAAATGCCAGATTGGTAAATCTGGCTATCCTGTTGAAAAATTAAACTTAATTTTTAAAAGTATCACAGAAACCACAACTTTCCGAAATAAAATCAGGACTGTGCCATCAAACCTGGATTTTTACAATACCATGAAAGAGTTTTTATTTTAATCATTTTCATATCAGCTATTTTCTGAATGAAAAATACTCTAACATCTGTGAACCTGGATTTCGAAAAAGGAACTGAAGTGTTCCATTATGTCATTTACTTCAAATGCAGAAGAGTCAGGACAGGATTTCAAAACTTTAACACAATATATTACTATAAAGGAGAATAGGGAGAAGGTCGGCTAAACATTATGGTCGATGATCTATTAGAAAAAAAACAAGGACAAATAAATTTACCAATTTAGTAACTATGCCCTCAAAAAAAATCCCTTTGTTGTGTAGTAGTGATACTCTACAATCAAAAGAGGTTGCTACAATGACATGTATTTATAGTTATCAATATATTATTTCAGAAACACTAAGCTGAGGAAGCTACAGTCCATGGGGAGGATAGGAAATAATTTATTGCATATGTGAAGATTAGAGGAGTCTGAGAGTTACAACACCTATGTATGCGTACACTGAATACTCTCTCTCTTGGGAATGATAAGGTCTCCTCCTCCTATAAAAGTGAAAATATTCCTATACACTATGAATGCCCCAGTGGATGGCAGTGCACAGAAGTCAATCAGTGCTGAGTGACAGGGTTAATGTTTCACTTTTCACAGGAATCCACTGGGTTCTATGAGATGTTACTCATAGCAGGCTCATGTTTTTAGATTAAATCCATGTGTGTAACGTAAGTAGGTCAACTCTTCCTCAGGTGATATTGATATGAATACTTGTTACTATAATGAAATTGCCATTAGTAGACAAAGAAATTACTTCCCTGAATTTAATTAAACAGAAAAGTAGAGTCAGCTTGGGTATTTAACGTCACCTGTCAAAGATTTCCAGCTCAACTGTGTAGACCCAGGAAGTTCAAATAAGTCGTTTGACTACTTATCTGAACCAAACCTCTAAAACTTTTGGGATTTTCCCAACATTACTGAAAACTCTCCATACATTTATGTGTGAATATATCCCTTACTGTGCAGGGTTTCAATGTTGAATATGCATTATACTCACAGCATACTGAAATTTTTCATTATGTTCAGGATCATTGGCTTTCACCCTCCGCTCCTCCTCTGAAAAAAAGAAAAAAAAAACATAGTTTAGGAGACCAAACAGAGCTAAGAACAAAAGTATAAGAGATCAGTATATAAACAACACTTTGTTTACTTTTAGGAGCATTCAATGCAGCAAAAAAATTCTTTATTGAAGTCCCAATATAGTTCAACTTTTAAAAACCTAATCTTCAGACACTTTAGATAGCTCAATATTAGAGAGAGAGATTTTTTATTTTGCAGTTTCCAGGAATTACTGTTTCAAATTTAATCCCAGATCTCTCCGTGCCTGCAGTGCTACAAACCAAAATGTGCAGCCAAGTAATTTTAATCTCACAAAATCCAATAATCCTCTCACAGAGAAAGTGACAGTGCATTCTGCTGTCATGTAAAAGCATATGCTTAATACGCCACATTAGTATTCTCATGCTTGACTAAAGAGGCAAAATGCACTGGTGAGATTATGGGCTAAATTATGTCGCTTCCTTAAGGAGTTCACTTAACAGAAGCACAGGAAGCCCCTCTCCCAACACAGGAGGCAACCATAAAATGGCTTTCTGATTATCTGACTGCAAGGGGTGGAGAGTGATATTATATACACACCCCAGAAGGGGTCATGTCTAAGTAACTAGGAACATCACCAGTGCATTCTTCCCTGTCCACTGGCTACAACCAGAAGGGCAGTGAGGGAGGTCAGGGAGAGAGGAAGAGATTTTAAGGAGTATATTTTATTTTTAAGAGGTATAACAAGTTGGTGCTGAGCATGTTTCCCCCTGCATTGCAGGGACAATATGACAGATTGTACTCTACTCTACCAGATTAATTTTATAACCACATGCTAATTTATTGAGCAGACCATTATTCAAATGATAATAGATAAAAGATATAATAGTTTAAATGTAAGCAAATCATTTCACTCCTGTTAGAACAAGTTCAGTATATAATACCTATTTTCTAGATGTCAGATAGTTAATGGTTTCACCCTATGTATTTCCACTGAAAACTCCAGGAAATAGAGGTTTGTGTAATTATTATAATTTTCCATCTACAGGAAAGTCTTCAATATGCATATCAGTCCAACGGTTGGATAAACTCATATTCACTAGATTTCATACTCAATGATAGATAATTATGATTTGTTTCCTGATACTTTCTACCTTTATTATTTGTATTACTGACACCCCCATAGTTCATCAGGAGGATTGAAACCTTTAGATGCACCACACAAACCTCTGCCACTTGATCTAATGGCATAACCTATAGCAGTCATAGGTTGTCATCTTCTATGTGGACCAGCCCTAGAGGGCAATGAGGCACAAACTATGCTCATGGGTTTCACAGATATCGGAGGACAGCAGTGGGATGGTGAGACACAGGAATCTTGGGTTCCACCCCAAGCTCTGGAGGAAAGCGTGCTCTAGTTGGCAGATTCTTCTGCCCATTCTCAGTGGGGAGGTCACTGAGCACTGGAGAGACAAACTCCCTGGTCTCAGTTCTAGTGCCCAGCCCCACCTTGGCCTAGAGCAGCTGGAGGCAGCAATAACAGAGGAAGTCCAGCTTTACCACTTTTTCCCTGAGCAGGAGCATGCTCAGTCACTCTGTGGGAATTATGCATGCACAATCCAGCCAGAGGTAGAAGCCGTGAGGGGATGGAGCATGCTCAGTTGCTCTGGGAGGATGGCACACACAGTCTGTTCAGCACTAGGAGTTGTGAGAGGCTCAAGCACATTCAATGAGGATGGACTCTTCAGAGATTTAAGATGTTGAAATCAAAGAAGTCTCTACTAATCACATGCAAAATAGGATCTTTCAAAACCTTACAGTTTAGCCAAATTTGAGCAGATTTTTAACAGCAATGGCAAAGGGCACATCACTGACACAAAGGCTACCCCATGCCAAATTTTAAGTCTCAGCTTCAAAACATTTAAAAGAAAAGACTACTAGGATTTTTTTAACATGGGCAAAACAATGTGTCCTTCCTTAACCACTTCCTCACAAACAGCTCAACTATTTTGGCTGACATTTTCAAAACAAAATTCAGCCTGAGGCAAACACCAAGCATGGAAAATGTCAACCCAAACAATTAAAGTTTGGCAAAGTTAGAGGCAACTGAAAACAGGGTCTTACAATGGGAAGAGTCAGGCAACCTTAATAATAGGCAGCACTACCAGCCCTACCTATAATTTAAGGTGTTACAACTCATTATATTAGGTTAGTTATTCTTCTCACTGTAACAGGATGATATTGTGATACTGGCAAACAAGGTGCCAGCTCATGCCAAAATCACCAGGTCTCAACTGAACACTAACAAATACATAGCTGGAATCAATCTGACTCATCTGTGTGTTAGTATTGTTAAAAACAGGTATAAGAATTATGAGAATATGCTTAGTGTTTAGACTTTATTGGATGCTTGTGAATTGCTGCATGCATTAATCTCACACATAACATCAGTATCCCATATTCTAAGGTAATATTTGAGCAGTTGTATTGTAAGCTTCTGTGACTATCAGACAGGAGACACACATTAATTAGTGTGAACTGCTGATCTGTAACAGAAGGAGTTACATCCTTCCCAACAGGAAAGGTCCATCGACATCAGATGGACTATTGTGGGATGTTAAAGAGTACAAAGGACTTTGGGTTAGCCCTAAAGGACATCTAGAGCTTGCTTATTAAAGAAGCTTCTATTACCTTTTGAAACTTAAGGTTGTAACTGATTTGTATATATATGTTTACCTGCTTTAACCTTGTAAATAAGTCTCTTATTTTCTTTTCCTATTTGTGACAGGGTGCTAAGCAGTCTGTCACTCCAGCTCCAATTAAGGGAGGTGAATTGGAGCTCGGTAGACCACCTGGCCCTGATTGGGGAAGCTTAAACAGCTGCTGCCTCATCAGGCTGAGGCTGGATAAGAGCCCCAGGGGAAGGAAGCCAGGGCGGAGCTGGAAAGAGGAAAGGCAGTGAGGAGAAGCAGAAAGAGATAGCTTGCCCCCCCTCTCCTGCCAGTGGACTGCAAGAAGGGGACTACTTGTATGGTGGAAAGGTGGTGGGAGAACAGTCTGTAAATAAAAGCACCAGGTGGGTACTGCACCAAAAGGTCTCTGTGTGACTTTCTCAGCCCAGCGGGGGCAGGAGCCAGGAGGGCCCTGCAGGGATGCTGCTACACTATTTAATAAATCTTCATATATTTTATTATAGGACAGGCTACAAGCATTGTCTTTGGTGTGAGATCTAAGGTGCAATTGACCTGGGTTAAGTGACTGGTCCTTTGGGATTGGGAGTAACCTGAATATTACTGTGATTCTATCACAAAGGTAGACTCACCTGGCTGGTGAGACAGATCAGAATACTCAAGGAGCCTGTCTGTGACTCCATGTTACGGCTGTTATAGTGTCTGAGGAGTTTACACTTGATAACTGGTTGGCAAAATCTAAGTATAGAACTCACAGCCCATTTGAGGTTTGTGCCCTGCTTCCTAACAGTCTATTCAGACACTCACCAGCAGCATTACAGATATGCTACATTTTTAAAAAAAACAATAACAAAGTTCTGTCATATTGGACAGATGCTTCTTTGTACTGTTGATAATCTGACTCAAATGATTTCATCTCCCACAGGATGCCCACAACAGCCAATTAACTTCTTCTGGTCACAACTGGTTTATCATTAACAGAAGTGTTTCTAGCTCAATACATTTCTTTAATCAGCATAGACACTTTTAAAAAAACATGCCAAGACCTGTATATAAGAGAAAAGTAACCTCAGCTCTAAAAGGAAACAAAAAAATGTAGATTAACACACTTTAATCCAATAACAAAGCAAATATATGGGTACAATCTGAAGAAAGTTGAAACTGTCTAAACTTAATTACTAAACCAAGATCAAACGGAATAGTCCTAACCTTTAGCCAATGTATTTTAAAGACAGACAAAACAAGACTTCCTCCACGAGAGAAACTAATTAATAATGTATCAATAAAAAAATTAAACCTCTGAGGGATATGCTTCCACAGCCCATACAATAGAAGTAGCATTAAGCTTCCCTGTGCACTAGAACAGGGAACAGTATAACCTCAGAGTTATGACGACCTTAAAAATGGAGGTCGTTCATTAACTCTGAAACGTTCGTAACTCTGAACAAAACATTATGGGTGTTCTTTCAAAAGTTTGCAACTGAACATTGACTTAATACAGCTTTGAAACTTTACTACGCAGAAGAAAAATGCTGCTTTTAATCATCTTACTTTAAATGAAACAAGCACAGAAAACAGTTTCCTTACCATGTCAAATCTTTTTTTTTAAACTTTCCCTTTATTTTTTTAGTAGTTTACATTTAACATAGCACTGAACTTGCTTTTCTTTTTGTCTCTGCTGCTGCCTGATTGCGTACTTCCCGTTCTAAATGAGGTGTGTGGTTGACCTGTCAGATCATAACTCTGGTGTTCGTAGCTCTGAGGTTCTACTGTATACCTATTAGTTCAGTCTGAGAGTTTTCAATTAGAAAAATGACATTTCTACATCCTGAACGGCTCTACAGGCTGCAGAGCTTTGCTAGTCTGGGGATATTAATTTGTATGGTATGCAGAAAAAGAAACCTATCTAGCTGAGGATAGGTCAATTTAAAATGCAAAAAGACACAGCACACTTCACCATTACACTTCCGACAGAACAAGAACATTTTGGTCTTTGTTTTACATCCTACTAATTCCCTTAAGCTCCTTCGAAAGTCCTAGCCTAAATCTTTGAGTTCTTAGTCTACATTTTGCATGACAAGAAATATACAAAGCCCAGAACACAGGACAAAAAATATAATGCAATTATATATTTGAATAAATAGGACCAAGCCAACCACTATAAAAATAACAAAGAAACATGCAGTAATTACCGTCTTCCATCTGTGTGAAAAATCATTTCTACCTTATACTTTATTCTTGCTATGAAGAGTTATAAATCCTCTTCAGGACAGTAACATCTGGAGACATTTTCCAGACATTTCCTTAGATATAGTCATACTTTCAAAGATATTTGTATTTCTGTGATTCATCCAAAACATGTATCTTGAGTGAGCTAGTTATTCAACACAACATCCCAGGGGGCTTTCAGTGTTGAAAACAGATACTACTGCATATCCAAACGACAACAAACAAGCAATCATTCCTGTGTCCAAGCTATCTTTAAAAAAAGTGCACCAGTCTCCCCACAAAACAAACAAGACGTTGGCATTTCAAGGTTTTGAAAGCCATCACTGAAACTTTGGTGCAATACATTAGCAATGAGTTTAGCAAAACTGTTTTCAAAATTTGCCTGTTTAAGTGATGCCCAACTGTATATCGGCTTTTCATTAAAAGGGGAAGAGATTGACTTTTGCAGCTGGAAAGCAATGTTTGATTTTTATCGACCCTGAGAAATTCTAGAATTTAAAATAAATAAATAAATAAATAAAAACAGATTTTTTTAATTTAAATTGGATTTTTTTGATAAAATGCTTTTTGAGGAAAAAACCTAAGTTTTAATTAAGATACATTATAGCTCAAAGATATCTCATCATGGAATAGGGATTATTAATTCTGTAGTATGAGACAATATATTCATGTAATGTTTAAGAAAAGTTTTGTAAATGAGTTCCAATAGTTCGTGGATTAGGGACCCAATCTTATGGGGTTCCAGGGGCTACTGTCTAGAATATTTAGGTTAATCTTTCCATCTACCCAATGGGACTCAGTGCTCAGTCTAGACGATACTATCAGAGATGCTTAGTTTTGCAGTTCTCAAAATGTGGATTTGTGTCTCCAGAGATAACATGCTTGTTAATAGCAAAAATGTTTTAAAATAAATAAATAATATATACAGGTGAGAAATAACAGATCTCAACCCTATTGTCCCTCTGCAAATTTGTGTACACAGAATCAATCCCTTACCTCTCTCTAAAAGTGCAAAGTTTCAAAAAGTTCAATGAATAGAACAGTGTTTCCCAAACTTGGGATGCCGCTTGAGTAGGGCAAGCCCCTGGCGGGCCAGGCCGGTTTGTTTACCTGCCCCGTCCGCAGGTTCGGCCGATCACGGCTCCCATTGGCCGCGGTTTGCTGCTCCAGGCCAATGGGGGCTGCTGGAAGCGGCGGCCAGTATGTCCCTCGGCCCGCGCCGCTTCCAGCAGCTCCCATTAGCCTGGAGCAGCGAACCGCGGCCAGTGGGAGCCGTGATCGGCTGAACCTGCGGACAGGGCAGGTAAACAAACCAGCCCGGCCCGCCAGGGGCTTTCCCTACACAAGCAGCGTCCCAAGTTTGGGAAAGACTGGAACAGAAGATCTGGACAAGGAGAAGAAGTCTGGAGATAAATGTGAGGAGGGAGGGACAGGGAGTAGAAACAAAAGTGAAACTGTTTGAGCAGCATATTCCAGAAGTCTTGAGGTCTTTCTGAGTGTAGCCTTCATTGATTTGAGATCTACCATACCATTCTCTCACTAGAAGGGAAAACCTAAAATGGCAGCAGGCCGTAAAAGAGACCCAGTTTGGGAATATTTTAATGAAGTTCTTCTACCTCTGGGTAAGACAGGCATGTGTGCAAAATGCAAACAGTGCAACAAAGAAATTTAAGGCCTTTTTGCCCAAATGAAACAACGTCATGAGAAGTGTTCCTTCTCAGGAGGAAGCTGCGTTGAAGATGATGAAAGGAACATGTCTGAACATGCAGGATCTTCAGGTTGGTAAACATTTTTTATTTCATACTTCTTTCTCAAGGACTGCCTGTCTTCCTTCTGGACTATTCCTGAATTCTCATGTTTGAGCAAAAAATATAGTTGTTACTCTACGGTACTATCATTTTAGATGCAGTTGTGATAAAAAGTAAATAGCTGAAATAGGCAGATCTTCCTTTTACAATTTCACCTTTAAACTAGTACTGAGTGTCAGTGACTGCAGTGAGTAATACTAAATGAGCAGTATGGTAATAGTAGTTAAATAACTGCATTGACTCAGGGCTTGGCTACACTTGCAAGTTAGGGCGCCCGGGGCTGATTTAATACGCTCTAACTCCTGAGGTGTCCACACTGGCATGCACCTGGACTCCATGGCTGGAGGGCCCCTGGTAAACCACCTCTACGAGAAGCATAGAGCTTGCTGCGCCCTGGCTGAAACGCCTGGATGCCAGCGTGAATGACGTTTTGCATTACTGCACTGTGACTGGCCTTCGGAAATGTCTCATAATCCCTTGAAGTCAAGTGGCCACTCTGGTCATTGTTTTGAACTCGGCTGCAGGCATGCGGATATCTCCTTTCAAAGCTCCGTTTCTGACAGCCGGCATGCTTATCTGCTCCGGGACACAAAGCAAACCATTACTGTGGAATTCTTCTGCTGCAGAGGCAGGCATGTGTGCTTGTGTGTGAGAGAGAGGTGGGGGGGGGTTGATATGGGGGTTTCCTCCTGCTGCTGTCTGAACTTACAAGACAGCATGCTGACACACACTCTGCCCCCCAAAACCCACTCTTTCCCCCCCACATACACACAAAACACTCCCTGTCACATTCCACCCTCTCATTTGAAAAGCACACTGCAGCCACTTGCACACTGGGATAGCTACCACAATGCATTGCTCTCTGTAGCGTTTCAAGAGCTGCTATGTGGCCATGCCACTACGCTTGCAGCTGACAGTGTAAACACACGGCAGCGCTGTCCCTGCTGTGGTCTCCGAAGGCTGGTTTAACTCACAGCGCTCTACATCTGCAAGTGTAGCCATAGCCTTATTTTGTTTAGGAGAATCCATCCTCCACATGCAGGATTCTGAAGACTATCCACCTTCAAGATCACCATCATTTTCTATAGTTTCAGAATTATCTGCCAGTGATAGTGTTTCAGTCACATCATGTATGTCACATAGCCACAGTATATCACTTGTAGCAAAAAGAAAAAAAAATCTCCATCATCCAGTAACAACCATAGATAAGTTTGTGATAAGAACCAGCAGAATACAAAAAGAGGTAATTGATTAAAAAATTGTCTGGTTTGTTTATGCCACAAACTCTCCTTTCTGTATGATTTAGAACCCACACTTCATTAACATGGCTCAGTCATTAAGACCAGAATACAGTCCACCCAACAGAACAGATGTCACAGGCAAATTTCTGGATAAAGTGTATGAAAGAGAAATTGAGCAATGTGCAAAAGGTTTAGAGGGTGAAATTGTTAACCTGAGTCTTGATGGGTGGAGCAATATCCACAATGATCCTGTTGTATGTGCTTGTGTGACAACAGAAGAAGGGAATGTCTTCCTTACAGAAACAATTGATACATCAGGAAATGCACACACAGCAGAATACTTATAAGAAGTAGCAGTAAAAAGTATAAAAAACTGTGAGGAAAAATTCAAATGTCTAGTGTGCAGCTTGGTCACAGACAATGCTGCAAATGTATCCAAGATGAGAACAAATTATTTAGAAGAGAGTTCCAAGCTAATAACATACGGTTGCAGTGCTCATTTGATGCACCTCCTAGCCAAAGACTTCAGTGTTCCAGAAATAAAGGCTAATGTTGTTGAAATTGCAACATTACTTCAGTAACAACCACTTTGCAGCAGCTGCTCTGAAAAAAGTGGGAGGAACTAAGGTAAATCTCCCACAAGATGTGCAATAGAACTCAGTAGTGGACCGTTTTGAGCACTATATCAAGAACTGGCCTAATCTGATGACAGTTTGTGAACAACATTGTGAAAAAATAGATGGCACTGTCACAGCCAAAGTTCTCAACATTGGGCTTAAAAGAAATGTTGAACACATGCTGAGTACCCTGAAGCCTATTTCTGTAGCCTTGAACAAAATGCAGGGAAATAGCTCTTTTATTGCTGAGATCTCCAGCACATTTTCTTGCAAATATTCTCAATACTCGGTACCAGGGTCAAACCTTAACTGCTGAAGAAGAGGAGTTGGCTATGACATGGACATCCAGCAATCATCCCTCCATAATGCCAACTATAATAAACTTCAGAGCTAAGGGTGAACCATTCAAGAAATGTATGTTTGCTGATGATATTTTAAAGAAAATTACACCAGTGAACTGGTGGAAATCACTTAAGCACTTGGATTCAGAGACTGTTGAAGTGATAAGCGCACTTTTAACAGCAGTAGCTTCTTCTGCCGGTGTAGAAAGAATATTTTCTTCCTTTGGACTAATTCATTCCGAATTGAGAAATCGTTTGGGACCTGAAAAAGCAGGAAAGCTTGTTTTTCTTTTCCAGATTATGAACAAACAAGAAAATGAAGGTGAAGACAACTGAGTTAGCTGCAGAAGCCAATATTTTAAGTTTCTCATGTTGATCTGGCTGACATAGTTGATTTAATTTTTGTTGTTTTTTTTTAATATTTCATTTAACTATTTTAGTTAAAAACAATTTTAACAAAAACAAACCTGATTTTAAAAAACTTGAACTAAATTCAAAAATTCATATGCTTGTTTTGTTAAAATATTATATGTTTGCTGTTGAAGAAAAAAATCCAAAATACATAACGTTGTTGTTTTAGTTAAATAAAACAATTTAAATGTCTCTCTGGTGATGTTCTCCTCCTAATAGAGCATGGCAAGAAAATATTAATGATTAACCTGTTGAATTGGAGATAGTTCACCTCCCAGTGACTTCATAAATATCTGCTTCAATTACCTTTGGTAAATGAAATAACCAAACAATAATTCATTTTCTGATATAGTTATAAAACTAATCTGAAAAGTTTTCGAAATAAATCACTTAAAAAAAGTATAGTGTGTACCTTCTAAAAATGAAACCTATATCTCTGAGTTGTGAAGAATATGTATTAAGGTTATAACAACCAACAAGAATGCACTTTTATGTAGAAATCCATGATTAAATCGAGTCTTCCTGACTAGTGATTTAAATCAAATCCACTCTGGAATCTCTCCTTAGGATTTGAGCCTAAGTGTACATTGAGCAGAGGTTTCAAGGAGGCTACAGGAGCCCCTTTACCAACTTGCCTACAGGCAATACCAAGACACTTCACATGCTTTTGTACACACAAAGTCGAACTTAGATATTTGGGATGTTAGGAAAAAATTAGATCCAAAGTTTAGGGGCGGTTGATTTGATTTGGCTCATTGTAAGGATAGGAGAAAGTTGCAAATCTGGATCTAGGTTCAAATTCTAAACCCCCATCTATGCAATCTTTCATTGTGGTTTAACCCTTTCTAGTGAAAACTAGGAAACTCACAATTTCCAAGAACTAAGGCCAAATTTTTCAAACCTGTTCTCCTCAAGTTAGGCTTCTAAATGAAAAGGGAACTGACTTTGAGAGGTGCTTACAGCTCCTGTTAACTTCTGTGGAAGATATAGGTCACGGGTAGGCAACCTATGGCACGTGTGCCCAGAGCCGGCTTTAGGCCGATTCAGCCGATTCGGCTGAATTGGGCCCCGCGCTGCGAGGGCCCCGCGCTGCAGCTCTCCACCCCGCCCTCAGCTCACTTCCCCCTCCTCCTCTCCCCTGAACGCTCCGCCCCCTCCCCTGCTTCCGGCGAATCAGAGATTCGCGGGAAGTCTGAAAAGAAGCAGGGGCGGGCCGGCAGCACCAGGTAAGCTGGGGTGGTGGGGGTGCGAGAAGGGCTCCGGGAAGGCGCGGCCCGTTCCCGCCGAGCACACAGGCCCCAGCGGCTCTGGCCCGGCTTGGCTCCCGCCCGGCCCCCGCAGCGCAGCGTGGCTCGGGTCCGGCCCGGCCCCCGCGGCGCGGCTCGGGTCCGGCGTGGCTCC
>NW_020664418.1:33248363-33272806 GCF_002925995.2 Terrapene triunguis
GCCCCCGCGGCGCGGCCCGGCTCCGGCCCGGCCCCCGCGGCCCGGCTCCGGGTCGGACTCAAGCCCGGCAACCCCGGCCGGAGCACGGCTCAATTCCTGGGCCCCGCTCTTGCTAAAGCCGGCCCTGCGTGTGCCAAAGGTGGCACGTGAGCTGATTTTCAGAGGCACTCACACTGCCCGGGTCCTGGCCACTGGTCTGGGGGGCTCTGCATTTTAATTTAATTTTAAATGAAGCTTCTTAAACATTTTTAAAATCTTATTTACTTTACATACAACAATAGTTTAGTTATATATTATAGACTTATAGAAAGAGACCTTCTAAAAACATTAAAATGTATTACTGGCACACGAAACCTTAAATGAGAATGAATAAATGAAGACTTGGCACAGCACTTCTGAAAGATTGCCGACCCCTGATATAGATGCTCAGAACTTCTAACAAATCAGGACACACACACACACACACACACACACACACACACACACACACACACAGAGGGAGGCATAAGGAGAAAGAAACACAACCTAGCTATGGGTTTAGGTGCCTAAAAGTTTGAAAAGTTCAGCCTGTGCCTATGTGTATTGCATATCACTTGTTTTACCAGGCTTTCATGCCTTTACCACTGCTTTAGAAATGCAAGTTTTTAAAAGCACAAAATGAAGGAAAATTAATTATTCTGATGACACTATCTGCATGTTAAAGTAACAAAGATCAGTAAGGAAGGAAAATAAATGACATTCAAATTGATATTAATTATTTATTGTGTAAAATGCCATGAGGTATAAAATTATGTATTATATTTTTAATTGACAAAACAATTTAAAATTTTGCTCCAGAACCACAAAGTTTTAAATACCAGATGTAGTGGCCAATTTTCACAATTTTATCATGATTCTTCCAATATTCTTTTCTTAAAGCCCTAGATCTGGAGTCATGCGATTATGTGAAAACATCAGCATTCTTTTTTTTTGTTTAAAGATACATTTCTGGCACCTCTGGATGCACAAGAACCAGAAGGAAATGAAGAGAACCCAGCTATTTTTTTTATTTAAATTTAATTTTAAAAATGCTATGATTTACACTCAATCTCATCTTTTTGAACATTCAGGATGGATGGTACCATAGCTGCCCCATAACATAGAGGGATTCTAGTTTGCCATTAATGAGAAGCAGTAGCACAGGAATATAGAAGAAGAACACAGTAGACAGCCGGACAGCTAGCAAAACAACACAATGAGAAAGCCAAACATAACAGATAGATGTTCATGGTGATGAGAGACTGAAGATTTAAGCAAGGTTCTTTTATTTTAAAAGATGCCCTGTATTCTGTACACAACTGGCACAGACCATTTCAAAGTTTTTAGACACTGAATGCGGAGAACGGGTGTAACCATGCACACACTCAAAGCTCTATAACCACAGAAGAGGGTTAATACCATAAACAACAGTTATCAGATTATGAAGTGCAAGTCAGGCCAAAAATCCAAGCAGAGAAGAGTCAGAACCAAAATGTCAGATTAAACACCCACAAATTTCTATTAAATTTTGCAACTGATCACTAATTTTTTTGGCGCGGGGAGTCAAAATACAGATCCATATCTGATCCAAGTGCCCTCGTTTCAAAAATCTTGAATGGACATTAACATTACTATCCTCTACCTATATGGTAATGATCATGATTTACATCTCTATGATGCCTTTCATTCAAAAGAATCCAAAAATTGCTTCCCAAACTGAAATCATTTCCACTCACCTTTGTGAAATACAGGCAGTTTTGCTATACGCATGACTGGCACAGGACTTGTTTCCAACTACATAATCCCTTTGTTACAGGCTCCACCCCAACAACGATGCACAGCAGTGTTCTCTGAAATGCCAGCAGTTCAAAAAAGGTTGTACCATATATGTGGTGCAACACTATGTGGTTGTTTTGCATCACATTCCTAAAGAAGTCAATTAAACAGCAGGCAAGCAGTTAAAGCAGCATTTTGAATTTTCCCTTTAATAATTTGTTTGGTAGATAATCTTCCAGCCAGCAGTATATATTTTTGAAATTGCATCAAAAGATTTTTTTTTAAAAGAAAAACCTAATTTAGCACAGTTTTTAAGTAAATATTGATGTGTAAGGTCACCAGAACAAATCTTTTAAAAAGTGGAGGAATTCTATTGGACAAGACTACAGCACTCTACCTTTGTATAAATAAGTATTTAATAGAGATTGGCTCAACCAAAATCCTAAATCTAAATATCTCAAAATTTGGAAGTAAATTAAATTCAAACCTATTGCTAAATTTTTCAAATGGTCTTTTGTCTTTGTAATGGACCAAACTAAAACCCCAAAGTGAACTCATTACTTGAGACCCCCTCTAACATTTGGATAGCAAGAGATGTGCCAGTCCTAAAAAGTGCATATCTAGGAAGCATCACAATACCCTTTTTACGAAGTTTACAAAAAGCTCACATAAGCCAGATCAGTAACTTTAGCAGCAGTCAATATTCATGCTTTAGACCTTTTATGACCTTTTGTGAATTAATTAATTCCACACAGCAAAGTGCATTGCACTGTGATTCCTGGGCAATACACTAAAGAAGCAGGAAAAGCACAAGTTACACTGAATTGTTTATTTTCTATTAAAAACTAGTTACAGCGATCCAGCTTTTATGCATAGGTGGCATCTGGCTCCGGGGTAGAAGTGAGAAAGCTAAACTAAGTTTCATTTTCTGTTCCTCACTTCTCACAGATGTATATCAGTGCTAGAAAGCACAAACAGAAACTTAAGGAAATGGAAACTGGAGCAGTGCAAACCAGATAAGTCTGAATTCATGTTCAGCTAACTGAGTCACCATAGTTGTCATACACAGAAACCTGTAAAGATCATTTTTATCAGACTGATACACCCTTACAGATGTTCCCCCCAACATCAGCAAAGAACAATTCCCAACTATCATAAATGAGCTTAAATGATAGTCACCCATTGAAATACCTTGATGCCCATCTCCTTCATCACCATTACAGCACTTAGATGATACCATGTGCTTGGCAGCCAATGTTTGCAGGTCAATGTGCTTAGGAGTCTAAGTCCTTCTCCAGTAAACTTTTAGCATTGCAAAATCTCCAGAAATAGCTATTGTTGAAACCATAGTCCCACTTCCCCTGCAGTCCGGCACTGATATGCTCAGCAGTCACACTCTAGGTGTGAGAAACGGAAGGGGTGAATCAGCCCAAGAGCAGCAAAAATGGACAGTTTGTAAATTAATATAAGCCACAATGGTACAGGTTGAAAATAGAAATGAAAAAAACAAAAAGCAGGATAACTGAGGGATAGCATTCATGGGAACTTTGAATAACAAATCAAGGCAGCTTCCACAACCTCCCTAGGCAGTCTGTTCCATTGTCCTACTATTCTTACAGTTAGGAATTTTTTCCTGAGATTTAATCTAAATCTGCTATGCTGTAGTTTGAACCCATTGCCTCTTTTCCTGCCTTCTGTGGCAAGATAGAACAACTTTTCCCCATTTCCTTTATGGCAGCCTTTCAAGTATTTGAAGACCGCTATCATATCCCCCCCTTAATCTCCTCTTTTCCAAACTGAACACACCCAGTTACTTCAGCCTTTGCTCATATGGTTTGCATTCCATCCCTTTGATCATCTTTGTCACTCACCTCTGGATCCTTTCCAGTTTCTCTACATCCTTTCTATACATTGGTGACCAAAAGTACATAGTACTCCAGCTGAGGCCTAACCAGCGCCAAACAGAGCGGTACTATCACCTCCCATGACATATATGCTACACCTCTGTTAATACAACCCAAAATTGCATTTGCTTTTTTTGCAACAGCATCGCATTGTTGATTCACACTGAGGTTGTGATCCACTACAAGTCCCAGATCCTTCTCAGCAGTGCTGCTGCCAAGCCAGTTATCCCCCATTCTGTATTTGTGCATTTGTTTTTTCTTCCCTAAATATAGTACCTTATATTCGTCTTTGCTGAGTTTCATTTTGTTGTCTATAGCCCCAGTTCTCCAATTTATCAAGATCCCGTTGAATTTTAGCTGTATCCTCCAAAGTGTTTGCAACTCCCCCCAGCTTTGTGTCATCTGCAAATGTCATCAGTATGCTCTCTATTCCTACATCTAGGTCATTAATAAAGATGTTAAATAATACTGGATGCAGAACAGACCCCTGTGTAACTCTGCTCAAGACTTCCTTCCAATCTGACATCATTCCATTAATAGTTACTCATTTTTTGCTGTTGTTTAGCCAATTATGTACACATAATGGTAGTTCCACCGAGCCCGCATTTCTCCAGCTTACTTATCAGAATGTCATATGGGACTGTGTCAAAAACCTTGCTAAAGTCCAAGTATATTATATCCACTGCATTTCCCCTATCCACCAAACCAGTTACCCTGCCAAAGAAGTAAATCAAACTAGTTTGGCATGATTTGTTCTTAGTAAATCCAGGCTGGCTGCTAGTGATCACGCCTGTACATGTTCTTGTTATAACTGCCATGCAGGAGTTCTTTTGGCTTTGAGAATCATCAGGAATGCTGCAAAGGCAGCATATTCAACCCCAGGAGAAATGGGAGGGAAGGTTATTAGATCATTCAACAAATTATTGCTCTAACCAGTCAAGGAGCAGTACTGACAAACTCCAAAGACAGTCCCAGAAATTCCTCTTTAGCCAGCACATAAGATGTGCACAAACTCAAATAAGAGCTTGTGACGTTGCACTCTATATGATTTTATGAAAATATGCTAATGAGTGTGAATATAATGTAACTGGAATAGGATTCATGCAAAAGGTCTCTTGTAAGGTATCATTACAAAGCTTATAATCTACTGAGTGTGGTCATCCTATTTGTATAAATGTATCACTCTTGTATCTGAAGCTAAAAATATGAAATATAACTCTGAGGTCCTACTGTAGTTATGCAAAGTGTGGGCCATTAATGGTGGTTTGAAATCTTGATGGCTCCCATCAACCAGGAAATTGACTGTGGATGGCTCTGTTTGCTTGCAGGCCTTCCTGTGAGTCAGGCTGGGAAGAATGAGGGCTTGGAGTCTTACAGTGACATGTGATCATGTCACCTGAACTGGAATCCATCTCTAACCTGGTGCTTTTCCATTTAGAAGGAAGGGTGGGAACCCAGAGAGGGACAAAGGATTCCCACCTTGTGCAAAAGATATATAAGGGGGTGGAACAGAACAAAGGGGGTTGCAGTCATGAGAAATCCCCTAGCTACCACCTGAGCTGGAACAAAGGCTGTACCAGGGAAAAGGATTGTGCCCAGATTAGGAAGGTGTCCAGTCTGTGATAGAAGCTTATTGAAACATCTCTGAGGGTGAGATTTTATCTGTAATCATTTTCCTACTGTATTAGGCTTAGACTTGCGTATTTTATTTTATTTTGCTTAGTAATTCACTTTGTTCTGTCTGTTATTACTTGGAACGAGTTAAATCCTACTTTTTGTATTTAATAAAATCACTTTTTACTTATTAATTAACCCAGAGTATGTATTAATACCTGGGGGGGCAAACAGCTGTGCATCTCTCTCTATCGGTGTTATAGAGGTCAAACAATTTATTAGTTTACCCTGTGTAAGCTTTATACAGGGTAAAACGGATTTATTTGGGGTTTTGGACCCCATTGGGAGCTGGGTATAGGAGTGCTGGAGAAGGAGCACTTCTTAAGCGGTTTTCAGTTAAGCCTGCAGCTTTTGGGGGACGTTGTTCAGACCTGGGTCTGTGTTTGTAGCAGGCTAGTGTGTCAGGCTCAAACCAGGCAGGGCACTGAAGTCCCAAGCTGCCAGGGAAAACAGGCTCAGAAGTAGTTTCAGCAGATCAGGTGGAAGTCTCAAAGGGGGTTTCTGTGATCCAACCCATCACAGAGCTATTCTAATATTTCAAAGTTCAAACAACAGCTACAGAAACCCTCAAGTCTGCATGAATAAGGAGACCACCCACCACTGTAGAGGCAGAAAAATTCCTGATCTTAGCCCAGAGAAAGGACTCAGTTCAATTTCCTCCTGTCCCAACATGCTAGTTTCATGAAACTTCTTAAAGAGTCTCAGCTGCTTTGAAACTAATTACTTCCTGAGAGATGCGCATAATTTCCACTATCACTATAATATGTACAAGACCTGAGGATAGAACAGGTACCACAGAAAAGCCACACCATATATTTTCATTAAGCTTCAGAATGTACCAGTTTAACTAGCAGAATACTAAGAGATCTACAACTGAGTACAGGACTACTATACCAAATTACTGATATTCACTTTGGGCCTGGGTTCTAGGAGCAGAGGCAACTCCTGGATGGAGCTAAGTGCTTTTAACTGAGTTTGAGACTTGAGGGTGCTTCAGCATCTCCCACCATCAAGCCCATAGCTTTCACTCAGATTGCAATAGTTTCAAGGAGCAACTGATTCGGTAAAATGTGAGCTAATCTTGTAATAGAAAAACTTACTAACACAAAGCATAGTAAAAGTGACTGGAATTATTAATTATTAAATTTATTATCCATACAGTACCCAAAACTTGCTTGGTGCTTTATAGTCAATAAAATAGACACTGCTCCTACACTGAAGAACTTACCATCCAATTGTGGGCTTCGGGCAACAGGTAGCAGTGACAAAGTTGTGCATGGACTGCTGGAGGTTGGTTATTGCATCCTGGAAGGTGTTAATGGATGTCATTAAGCAGCTCTTTGATATTCAATCATAGATCTTGTTAAAGCCAATGGATGTGCTAAGCACATGAAAGGAGCATTTAAGCCCCTTTACCAGTGATATAGCTAGAAACAATAGAGCAAGACCTGATTAGAAGTTAACAACAGGGCCAAGAGGTTCCAGGATCACAAATATGGAGGCTAGGGGAATGTTTGGGAAGTTATGTGTGTGCGTGAGACAGACAAAAAAGTGAGCAGAGAGAGAAGCAGTTGTGAGCATGGACCTGAGAAGGAAAAGAGTGTAAGAACCTGCAGGAATGGAACCTGGGATCATGGGAATTCTGTGCTGCTGATGCCACCATATCTCCACTGGAGGTGTAGGGTGGGCTCCCACAGGAGAACCTTGTGAGGCTGGGCTTGGCAGGAAATGCCACCCAGCAGGACCTGAGTGGCAGACCATCGTTGCTACTGATTGGCTGGTACCAGTACTTAAATCAGGAAGCCATGACAGGAAGCTGTCTAAGCAACAACATAAACTGCCTGCCTGTTTCCAATCCAGACCTTGCTTGCAATAGACCCTAGACTCTGCCTTCTGACCCTGGTTTGTCTTTCTTTGGCTTTGCTCTTCCATTGCTGTCTGTAACCTGGTGCCTCACCCTGCTCGCCTGGTAAGCTAAACCTGACTGCCTCCTGATGCCTGAACCTTGGTTTGCCCTCTGGCCTCCCAGTACCTGACTCGGCCTGACTCCTGCTCCGACCACTAGGTCTGATTGCCCTCATCCTGGTCATGACAAAAAGAGAGACAGCTTCTGGTGATACAGAACTGATTGGAGGAGCAGACTTGAAAATTAGGAGCACAGAAACAGCCTGCTGTTTGTTTCTACTGTGCTCAATTTGTGTATTATGTTTTTGCTATATACACAATTTTTTTACTGTCACCATTTCAATGATTCCCACTGATAGTATTTGCTACATTAAATATACATTCATAATAGTATGTTACAGATATTCAGCTGTACAGTATTTTACATCATGAGCATGAATGGTCTTTACGCTCTAATGCAGTCAATAAAATATCACAGGAACTTGAAAGTAAAGAAGTTGTAAATTAGTTATTAGTAGTTCAAAGCAGTTTCACGTCTTCTAGAAAAAAATAATACTGTCACATTCTTGCACTTATTTTCTTGGATGTAAACTTAGATATCCATCTGAAAGAGCTACAGATAATTCTTGTCTAATCGCAGTAACCTTTTCTTCTGTCTATCTTACAAAATAAATGGAGAACCCTTTCCAAAGTTTTAGCCTAAAATCTATCTCAAAGAACTGAATAATAAGGGTCAAAAAACAAAATTAAAGTCAGTATTGGAAGGAAAAACTGGGTTGGGGAAGAATTCGCCCTATAGTTTCCTACAATTGTCATAATGTAGCCAAGAGAAAAATATATATTTTTAGTTGGAGTTTTTTCCCATAGCTAAAAAGGTATGATCTTATGAATTAAGATAATTGTATGTTTAACCATAGAGGCATTTCTAAGATCATAAAGAGATCTCAGTTATCCCTGAATGCTAGGAGTAAAATCCTGGCCCCATGGAAGCCAGTGGCAAAACTCCCATTGTGACTTTCACAGGGCCAGGATTTCACTGTAAAGCCCTAATCTTTTTTCAGCTTATGCTAGTGTAAATCTCTTTGCCTGTTCAGAGTCCCAAGAAGTCAAGGGGATCCCAATGCAAGGTCAGGGTCTAAGACAGAAAGAACACTTTTTAAAATACTTCATGTTCCCTGGAATTGGCAAATCCACAAAGAAATAGCTAGAATTATACTCTGACACTTAGAAAAGCATTTTTGAATGTAAAAATATATTTCTATTTGCAAAAGAACAGTCTAATCTATTTTCACATAAAGATAAGACTTATTGGGGGTTTTAATTATGAAGAGTCTTTAATCAAATATGCGTGTAACTAAGTTTAAAAAGGGAAGTTTTAATTAATAAAAATAAATAAAAATAAAACACTCACATATGTAAAACAAAATTCTAAAGCTACCTACAAGTTCCACTTCTATCCTCAATTAAATATGAAATCAATGGAAGAGTCTGAAACATATTTTGTTTAAAGACAGAAACTCTTCAGTTTAGAGCGCTTTAGATAGATGATTAAAATGTTCATTGTATGAAGGATCATTAAAATGAAACGTGGAAAAGTCATCTGTAACAGGCTGGATTTCCATGTCATTGAAAGGAAAGACTGCCCACACTACCAACAGTGTGATTCTGTGGTACAATGACCTTTATAGCTGAACATATGATCTACATCAGCGGTTCTTAAACTTCATTGCGCTGCGACCCCCTTTTGACAACAAAAATTACTACATGACCCCAGGTGTGGGGCGGGGGAGGCAGAACCTAAGCCCCGCCACCCCAGGCTGAAGCCTTCAGCTTCAGCCCCGGGCCCCAGAAAGTCTAACACTGGCCCAGGTGACCCCACTAAAATGCAGTCCTGACCCACTTTGGGGTCCCGACCCACAGTTTGAGAACCACTGATCTACATTCTCTCTTTTGGCCAGTGTATTGCTTTATAAAAAGGAAACAGCTTGTCCTGAAAGCAACTGTCCATTTTCACTGGAATTATACCTCAGAGTTAAGATTAATTGCTTACCATCTCTGCTCTACAAAATTAAAATTCAAGTCATAAAAAAATTAAACAGGAGATATTTGTTCTCCTTATAAACTACACACATACATAATCTCCTATACACACACACAAAACAGATCACTTACCTAATAATTTCTTCTTTCTACAAATCATCATCACATTAGGTTACTTTTCACAGGGTCCCACCTGCCAGCCTACATGAGTAAATAAAATACATATCTTTAGAGCACTTACCAAATAATAGTATCTTACACGGCTGTTTTATGTTTGATAAGGTAAAATTATCAAATTAATTCTTATAGTATTTAGTTATTTATTGCTCATATTAGTTACTATTGAATTAATATAGTTTTGCCTTTTCTAAAACTAGTTAGATATTAATAATTTGGTAAATAGAAGAAAAATCACACAAATTATTTTGGTCCAGATTCTGCTCTGGAATGTGCAGACACTCACTGGCTTCAATAAGAACAACATGTAAACATTCAAAGAGAGAATTTGGCCCATATATAGCTGGAGATTTATTTTAAAAAAATAGTAGTAGCGGAAGACTATAGAACAACAGCTAGTGTAGTCAATGTGCTGTTGCTATGATAATACTAAAATTTCCTCATCTGCAGAGCCACTCCTATTTATAGCTCTGTTCATCAGAAATATTCTAGGTATTTCAGCAGATCTGCAAAGAAGTCTATTTACCACAGATCAAATTCAAAATTTAAAAATATGTCTCCCCCAACCCCAACATACACAGAATATTTAAATTTTTATTAAGACAGAAGAAAATATTTTACAGTCTACTCAGAAGATCATTCAGAAATAAGTTTGTTCCAAGCATAGCCCATGCTCCTTGCGGCGTCTAACGTTGCTCCTCTGGCAAGCAGTATAGAAAGAGCACTTAAGTAGTAGTGGAGGTACCATGCTTTGTTAGTGCACAGCACAGCAGAGACAGTAAGACCTGCTATGACTACTGATCTTTTAACAAATATATTCTCAAAAAGGTAGAAATAGGCCCAAAACAAAACCATGGATGAGAAAATTAAAACTTCTACAGCCCCAGTCTGAGCATGGTTTTAGAGCTGGTCAGAAATATCATTTTGGCAAAATATGCTATTTCATCAAAGCCAAAGAATTTAGTGGAGATGTGCTGGTTTCCTTGAAACTTTCAGCACGAATGTGTTTTGGTGTGGTTGGGGGTGGGGGGGGGTTAAGGTAGAGGAAGAAAGAGACAGATTCTATAATTGGGTCAAGTCTCTGCTCTGCCTGATTTGGAGTGATGTGGGATGAAAATCTCTGCTCTGAATCAGGCAAAGCAGGGACTTGAGTCTGGTCTCCCATATTCCAGTCTCTTATCATCAGGCACTAGCCAGACATGTGCATGGTTTTGTTTGCATTCTACACTGGAACGAAAAAAAAATTCAAAACCTCAAAATTTGCCACCAAATGGAACTGTCATTCTCCAGTCAGCTCTACCAGGTTTGTCCCCACCTGAAAAATGCTGAATATAAAAAGGAAAAGGCAAGACACTAACAGTTTTGAAGAACAAAGAAAGGAGGGAGAGAATTAAAAACCAAAACAAAAAATGGGAACTGAAAGAGGTGAAAGCAGCTCAAAACAAGGCCCTCAGATTCCCGCTGTGCCTTAAGGGGGTGAAATACAGCAATCCTGTCCACTGTGGAGAGTTTAAAAGGCAGCCTAAGGGTATGTCTACACTACCCTCCGGATCGGCAGGCAGCGATCAATCCAGTGGGGATCGATTTATCGCGTCTAGTCTAGACGCGATAAATTGACCCCCGAGCACTCTCCCGTCGACTCCTGTACTCCAGCACTGCGAGAGGTGCAGGCAGAGTCGACGGGGGAGCAGCAGCAGTCGACTCACCGCAGTGAAGACACCACGGTAAGTCAATCTAAGTACGTTATTCACGTAGCTGAAGTTGCGTAACTTAGATCGATCCCTCCTCCCCCAGTGTAGACCAGGGCTAAGTAAAGAGAAAGAAATGGGAAATAATGAAGGTTTAAAAAAAAAAAAAAAAGGAAGATGGTGGAAGGAAAGACATATAGGAACTATCCATTACTTTACGGGTTTCACTCAGATTTAGCTGACCCAAAATACTCAGCTCTTAACTACTGCATCAGCTGAGTTCTAAGTTCAACTCTGCATTGTGTGAACTGTATCCACTATTATATAACCATCCAATTTTATTTTGACTCTTCTGCCAGGCATTGCTAATTTGGGTGTAGGTTATTCAATCCTTTAAGTCATAGTCACTTCTTTCATCTGTTTGGTTTCTCTTTGTCAGCACACATTAAAAATTGATCACACACTTATTTGAATGTTGCCAGTTTTTTGTATACGTCTTTGTCTTTTATGCTACTCCTTTATTTTTGCTTTTAAGCTTCATTATTGCTCTCTGTTGGCAGGGCTGCCCGGGGGGGGGAGGCAAGTGGGGCAATTTGCCCCAAGCCCCGGGCCCCGCAGGGGCCCCCACGAGAATATAGTATTCTATAGTATTGCAACTTTTTTTTATGGAAGGGGCCCCCAAAATTGCTTTGCCCCAGGCCTCCTGAATCCTCTGGGCAGCCCTGTCTGTTGGCTTCATTTATTCCCAACAGTCAAAATGACTACCAATGGTCTATGTATTTTTCTCCAAATTTTCAGACAGCTCTGTAAAACAATGACACTGCTTATGCCACTTAATCATCAAAGTGATAAATCCCTGGATAAAGGTATAATCGCTTTAGGCCTCTTCACTTCACTTCCTACTAAGGAAATGGCCATTCTCAGTAAATAATGGGCCTGTTTCTTCACTATTTCACCAGTTCTATTCCAGAGAAACTTCATTGACCTGAATGGATTTATACTGGCATAAAGCTAGAGCAACTGAGTGAAGAATCAGGTCTAATGAGTTTTCTTCAGATCCAAAAGTTTTCCTTTCAAGTAGGATCATATTTCTCCTACAGAATGAAATCTAGGACCTTTTTAAATTAGGATGCCTTCTAATGCTTGTACTCAGCTCCTACAGACTTCAATAAGAACCATGTTCACACATCTAAGGCCCTTGAATGCATTAACCAGGAAATCCAGTCTTGATGCAATTCTGAAATATTGTTATGGTTCTAAAGAAACAGCTGAAGAATCACAACAGCATTATTTTTACATCCAAAGTTATCCATGTTTTGTAAAACCATAAGAGATATTAAGATTTGAAAATGCAATTTACATATTTGAAAAGTTTGGGAAAGTGTAAATAATAGATTTAGTTTGCACTAGTTTGCTGGCTGCTTCAGTTCCTCAGCTGATGGCTCCAGGACAGCTGCATTCCAAAAATCTGGTGCAGGGAAAAGGTTGTAGCCATTCCAAAGCCAAGAAAACTACTCAAAGATCCCAAAAGCTACCAACCCATCTCTCTCCTTTGGTCATGTACAAGCTTATGGAGAGACATTCTGATGCACATCAACAAGGTTATCGCACCATAACTGCCCTTTTGCTCAGGCTGGCTTTAGGATAAAGATGGTGTACCCAAGGTCAAGTCATATGTCTAGCACAAGACATCAGAGATGCCTTCAAGAAGGGCAAGAAAGTTGGCACCATTCTGATGAATCATATGATATTGTCTGGCATGTAGAGGTGAAAGCCAAATTGTTGCAGACTATTCCCTGTAAGCCCATAGCACAGTTCATCATGAAAATTATAAGGAATCAGGGCTTCATCATATAAGCTGGAGACAAAGTGAGCCAGCTTAGGTGTCTCCGTAATTGACTCCCACAAGGATCTGATCTAGCTCCTCTCATTTGAAACTTATATACTTATGACCTACCAACAACTATGGCTGCTGACTGGCTAGAGTGGTTGCCACAATGCAGAAATTTGGCTTAGCCCAATCTTCACAGTGTAACTGCAGGACAGCAATTCAGACAGTCAAACATAAAGGAGGATTGCACAATTACTAGATTGGAGGGTGGCCTGCAACACCTTGCTAGATTCAATGATGCAGCAGTTAGGTGGCTATAGGGCAACCAAATAACAAGTGAGAAAAATCGGGACGGGGGTGGGTGGTAATAGATGTTTATGTAAGAAAAAGCCCTGAATATCAGGACTGTCCCTATAAAAACGGGACATCTGGTCACCCTAGGTGGCCAAACAATCTAGATATTAACTTCTGTCACATATGAAAGAAGAAGTAAGCACAAATGTGAGAACTGCATGAGGCAAATGTGTCAAAATTGCAATAAGCCCCACCACTGCCACAACACTTCCACTAATTATTTAAAATTCGCTGTGCCAAGTACCTCCTTTTCTGAGGACAAGGCAAGGATGCTACAGGCACTCATGCAAGTCCTCGGTGTGACGCATGTTGACTGTTCTAAAGGGACTTCATCTCTTGTGATGTATTTGGCATGCAGCATGGGATATGAATACATGTACACCTAAATTATTCTCTTTTTGGTGCAATAAATTTTACCAGAATAGTTTTTCACAGCATCTTGGGGACAGGTGTCTGCTTGTGCAGAGTTGTAACTTGGGCATAACACATGCCTTTTCCTTCATGCACTCCATAAGTCACATAAAACATATGGCTAATGAACATCTGCTATTTCCCCTCCCTTTTCCCCTCAGTCATGTAAACTTGAGCACATATGGCCAGAGTTGTGGTTCGGGAGACGTTAGTTTCAGCATAAATTACAGAAGTTATAATATATTGACATGGCTGCACCATAAGCCAAAGCTAAGCCACTAAAAGTTAAACAGGAAGAAAACTTTCTAGGATTATTCTTATCTTTTTTTTACCATTTCCATTATTTCATAACTGGCTTAGTTTAGTTTGCATCTTTAGTTTAATTCACTAAAATTATTTAAGACTGTGCTGTTGATATTTCTGACAGTTAAATGAAAATTTAAGAATTGTCCTTTTACATACCTTTCAGATTAAGGTAACTAAAAAACACAAAAATGACTATCAGTTTATCAGCTTCCTTAATCCTAATACCTCGTGCAAAGTCAGAACTCCAAGTAGGGTGAGCAGATGTCCCGATTTTATAGGGACAGTCCTGATATTTGGGGCTTTTTCTTATATAGGCACCTATTACCCCCCACCCTCTGTCCCGATTTTTCACACTTGCTATCTGGTCACCCTAATTCCAAGCTACGTGCTGTAAGTCACCTGAAGTGGACTGATGCAGAGTATGCTCCCTCAAAAATAATTTTCTCCATCTTCTCTTGTCCTTATTTAATACTTTACTCCCCAGATTTTAGCTTAAAAAAATTCTTTTGCTTCATTCAATTTTTGCATAGGAAAGTAGACATTCCCACTCCCCTTCCTCTTTTCCAAATCCAAGTCCATGACCTGTCCCTGACTTTTACTAAAAATATCCATGACAAAATGGGGAGCTGCTGGGCAGCTGATGGCCGGCTGGGAGCTCCGGGGCACCCCATCACCCATGAGAGCTCAGAGCTCCAGGGTCCCCCTGCCCCCGCATATTGAAGCTGTGAGGGACTCGCTGCCCATGGCAGCCGGGAGCTGCAGGGCCCCTCCCCACCTGCAGCAACTCAGAGCCCCCCAGTGCCTGCAGCAACAAGGAGTTGTGGGGAGCCCCCAGCTGCTGCAGCAGCCCAGAGCTCCAGGATACCCCATGCCGCCCACAGCAGCCGGGAGCTATGGAAGTCCCCTGCTGCCCATGGCAGCCAGGGGCAGAAGGGGTCCATGCTGCTGCCTGTGGCGGCAGGGAGCTGCAGGGTCCCCCCTACCGCCCACGACAGCGGTGAGCTACAGGGGTCCCTTGCTGCCCTCAGCAGCCTGGGGCAGTGGCGGCCCGTGGCAGCCCAGAGCTGTGGGGTCCCCCCACCACCCATGGCAGCTCGGCGCTCAGGGGCCCCCACTGCCTCGGGTGGCGGGGTACACCGCAGTTCCCAGATGCCCGCAGGCTGATGTCACGGAAATCTTTGGAAGTCACGGATTCCATGACTTCCGTGACCTCTGAGACACATTTTTGTCTTAACAGTGACTCAAGCAGGGAACATAGCACCCTCGGCTCCAGCTGGGATTCCAGGAACTGCCAGGGTCCCTGCCACAGAGCTGGGAGCCTACCAGCCCCCAGAGACTCGGTTCCAGCCTGAGTTGTGTGGGCTGGAAATCTCCTTGCCATGGAGCAGGAAGCCTAACAACCCCCATAGTTCTGGCTCCACTTGTTCCAACCAGCTCTAATCCACACAAAAATGGTGTAGCCACAGTAGCATGAGCAGTAACAGCACCCCAAATGCAAACCTGCCTGGACTCCATGGGTGCCTCTTCAGGATTGCTAGCAGCTGCTGCCCAAGCTACCATGGCTACAGTACTATTTTTAGCATGCTGGCTCAGATGAGAGCTAGCACCAGTATGTCCAGGTAAGCTGGGAATCACACCCCTAGTCTGTAGGAAAAATATAGCCTTTCGGTAAGGGGGTGTGTCTGTAGCAAAGTGAGAGAAAGAGAGACTGACACATCCTGAACAAGCAGCTGGTAGCACATGCTGAAAAAAGCTTAGAGCAAGAGCTCTTGGGGGGTGCTGGCTGAAAGAGTTTTTGGTATTGAGACCAAGGACACTGTTTCCTATTGTTTGGTTCATCGTGTGTCAGGGCCGGCTCCAGGCACCAGCTTGCCAAGCAGGTACTTGGGGCGGCCACTGCGGAGAGGGGTGGCACGTCCAGCTATTCGGCGGCAATTCGGCGGACGGTCCCTCATTCCCGCTCGGAGCGAAGGACCTCCCGCCGAATTGCCGCCGCAGATCGCGATCGCGGGTTTTTTTTTTTTTTTTTTTGCGCCGCTTGGGACGACAAAAACCCTGGAGCCAGCCCTGTCATGTGTTCAGGGAAACAGGAATTTGTACATTCTTTGTAAATAAACAAGATTGCATCAAAGGTAACAGACTCCATAGTCAATTTCTCCTCCTAGTTGGAACCCTTGCAAGGCCCTAAACTTTGACTAGCAGCTCGGGACAGAAAAGGGGTAAAAAGAGCATATATAGTTCAGGTCCTCACAATTAAAAAATAAAAGCAAAAACTTTACATGGCTTTTCATCTGCAAGTGCTCATTTTTCATTCCTTTAACTTGTATGACATCATTTTTCCTATCTAGCTTTTTGATATATGACATCATTCTGAACATTTCACAAAAGTATTCTTATTGATTTGGCACATGGGAAGTAATGAGGCTGGAGAATGCCTCTATATATGACAGTAAATGACAATACAAGCATAAAGCAAATAATTCATAAACTAATATTGAATCAGATATAGATAAGGATTTAAAATATTTAGGGACAGAATCTATGATCCTTAAAACTGAACCAAAAAAAACTTTTATTGAACAGTATTGCTTGCTCAACAAACAGAGGAATTTGGCCCTTGGATATCTGCAAATAATCTGCACTCTAGAACATGCAGTAATATGATCTGGTTTAAAAATAAAGTTAGTAATACAGAACAGTAGCATTAAAATTATTAAAACAGACATTGAAAGTTTACAACTCCAAAAGACTCATTTAAAGATTTTTCAAGTTAGATAAGTTTTTCTACTGTGAAATATTTAACTTTAGAAATAAACAAGGACAAATTAATCCCAGGTGTAACTCCACTGAAGTCAGTAGGGTTGCACAAAAGGATGAATTTAGCCCCAAATATTTATCAAAAATAGACTGACACAGAAAAGACTGCTTGATAAGGTCATGAGACGTATATAGATATCTCTATTTACACACCTGCTACACAACAGTTTCCATCCTGATTGGGAAATACTGAGTTTTACAACAAAGAACACAGATAAAAATACAAATAGCTGTTTTATAAATTATTGTAAGTGTGGATACTAATATTTAACACCACAGAAAATGAATTAAATATTTGTGCTGACACAGGATATATGTAATAGGTAGGATTCTCAAAAGCATAACACTATTTTGTGGCAAATTAAGCATAGTTTAGTAACAAAAACAAATGACAACTTAGATGAAGAAAATATGTTTCCTTTGAAGTTTTAATTAGACATTTTTAATTACTGTTCTGAGGGTTTATTAAGCAATATATAAAAAGGTGTGAACAAACAATTTTGACATCCTAGCTGAGTTATATAAGATGGCAAATCAAAAAGTGCTGAATTTAAAGGTTTTATTTCTTCTGACCCCACGTATTTTCAACAGCTTGTCAATTGGCTCCAATAAAAATATTAAACAAAAAATATATATTTTTTGTAGGTGAATTACTGAGGAACTAAGGTACAAATGATTATCAAATTAGTGACCAGTGTCATGCAGCATATTACAGTGAGTACCACTGAACCCGTTAAATAAAATTTATACTGAAATGTTTCCAAAAGCAGGAGAGAGTTTTGTTAAATTGTTGTTGAAAACTGAAGAACCCTTCTGTTAGCAACAGTGACTTTACATGTAAGACTAGGAGATATAAGATGTAATCCTTCCATCCCTGTCACTGCCCCAACTTACCAAAACAATACAGTTGACTCTGGCTCTCCTGCTTTGTGATACCATATCCTAAGAAAATCATGTTTTCTTTTTATCTCCTTGCTGCCAGATGTTCTACTCTAAAGAAAAAGAAGAAATAAAGTCTGCTGGCAAAAAGAATTTGGCTGCAGAAGTGAAGCCTACATTACTTATATTTTCAATAATAAATGAGAAGAACTACTGAATAGGTCTTGACAAACACATTCAACCACTCTCAGGTAAAATCATTTCAGATTTCATATATGGTGGCCACAAAGCACGTCAATAGACTATTCATGTTCTCATCAGAATAGAAATTATTCCATTTAACAATATGTGAAGATACCATCCAAGTCTCTAGCCATTTTAAGAAATGTGTTTAAAAAAAACCAGAAAAATGTAAGAACTTTTCTTTCAAGCCTCTATGATTACACATTATCAATAACCAGAGCAAAGCAGCCTGCGCCACCTCCTGTTTAATAAATGCAGTGGTCCAATGTAAATTAGTCTCCTAGCTGCTATTTTTCTTCATTTCTGTACTGTACATGTATAGAGAAGACATACAAAAGAGAGATTTGTCAGTGCAACACTTACATGATCAGGTTTTTGTTCTATAGTCAAATTATGCCGTTGGCATTATTCACTGCTCAAATGTCAAATACTTGAAAAATATTCCCTATTTTGCATTTAGGCTGTGATGCCACCAAACAATCTTTCATTCTTAACTACTGTGCCAATTGAAATTCAAGTTTTTTCCACAAACAGGGCAAAGGTTTTCTAATATAGTTTAACTATTAAGCTTTCTGTTCTCTAAGAGCGTTTGAAGTTGTTGTTTTTTTCTCCATTTATACATTTGCCTTATTCTATTATTCTCCAAATAAATTGGAGATCTAATTTCCCATAAAAGAAAAGAAAAATGCCTGCTGTACAGTCTGGCATTACAAGTCTAATGATTAGACTCTTTCTCTTCTCTAAAACAACACATATGATCCTGTACAAATATAAAAGCATATGCTAAGTAATGAAGAAGAGCACGTCTAATGTTACACTGACTAGAGGGTTGAAACAAAGCAATTACCTGAACAAATGGCAACATGACCACAGATGTTGCTTGAACAATACAGGGATTTAATGTAAAACTCATTTTTATATTAAATGCAGTTAAACTCTCACTTTTACACTTTATCTTACAGTTGCTATAGTGTAACAGTCACATAATGTAATACCAGTTACTATCAATATGAAATTTAAAAGACTTGAACTTTTATAAAGTTCTAAGATAAGGACTGATCATAAATTCAGCCCTGTCCTATAACACTATCAATCTAACTGGGAGCTTGATACAAATTCCTCATTAATACACCAAGAAGAGGTATGGCTTTCCTACAGAAAGCAACATGACCCACCACAAAATCTGAGGTTATGATGACAGCTATGTTTACCCTGTCATGTTTTATTCATTCACAGTATCTCATTACCTGTTACTCGGAATAAGTCTGTGGATGTGCCATTTATTAGACGAGACACTAGCTATTTCACCAGTTTTGTTCTCAATCCCACCTCAAAATAGATAACTATAAATCACACCAGGAAGGCTTTGGGGTAGAAATTATATTACTCGCCCCCCATTTGATACTTTTTCCATCTACTTATTGGCCTAATAAAGCATTTTAAGGGGGAATGTAGATGGAAAAAGTATCAAATGGGGGGCGAGTATAGGGGGGAACTAGACCCAGCTCAAATGAAAATATTCTGCTTTTAGGACAAAATTGTAACCATAGAGTCAAAAGTATGGCAATAAAACACAAGAACAGCACCAAATACCTAGTTTCTCACCACTAAACAACCTCAATAAATCTTATCTATTGAGGACATATTTTTATAGAAGGAGATAAAAGCCACAAGTCACACACTTGGCCACTTACCACTGAAGGAGACTCTTAGATAAACAATCATATTCTTTCAACAGAAAAGAGTGAGGAATTGCAGAGGGTAGAAAGAAAAAAAAAAACCTTAAAGCAGAGGGCTGAAAACAAAATAGTATACAGATGTGCAGAAAGGGCAACTTCTGCTTCTTCTCTTGCAGCTGCTGTCGCTGCTTTGTGGCTACTTTCTATACCACACCTGTTCACTTACACGGTGTCACACTCAGCGTGCCTTGGGACCCTCCTTTTGTTTCTCATCAAGAGTACAGTATATCATGTTCAAAGAAGACTTCCACCATGGAACCAAACAGACCTGTGTGAGAGAGAAGAATATGCTACCAAGTTATAAAGGAAAGTGTTTATCTTTAAAAGCTTTTACAGCATTAAAATTAAAAACATGCTTGTACCGATCTTGTAATTAATTGAGTGAAATAAAAATGGCTAAACAAAAACAACCTCAAAAAGAAGAAAAGCCAGGAACAAATACAGTAATGATATAAGTCAAATGAATTATGCTCCCCCTTCCCCCACCTCCACACACACAGGAGAGCAATTATCCCTTTTCCTGGCATTAAAACCAGCGCCAAGGTGATGATATATTTTTAGAAAGCATTTTAATTCCTGGAATTACAGCGCCTATTAACCCTGGTAAAACCAACTACCAGTGGTACCACCTATACCAGAAGGCACAGAGTGCTTTCCATATTATAAACAAATTATTTTAGGGTCCAGTACTCTACTTACTTCGAATTGTCTCAGACAGCAGCTCTAAAGCATTTTTTTTCTTTATTATATATTTTTAATCTGTTCAACTATATTTTTAGTCATAGCATCAAAATATCCCATAATTTTAAAACCAATTACATGGGTTTTTGTTGGTTAGTTTTTCCAGCAGGGTCAGTAGGATACATGGGCAAGCAGACTACCAGGCATCACACTTCAAAATGAAATTAACAAAAAACTCCTAAACACTTAAGGGATTTTACCAAATTCACTTTGGTGTTCCACTCACAAATGGAGCTTGGAAAATTAGAGGAGAAGAGGTTCCAGAAGTTGGGAGGAAGCATGGAATTCTGGGATTATTACTATGGCAAGTAGATAATTATGAGATTTGTGAATGACAAGTGAGACTCAATAAAATACTGTTCCAGTACTCCCCCATACACATCAAATCTTATTTAAATATGATTTATAGATATAATGAAGCCCTTTGTATAATGTTTTATTAATTTTGCAGGCAGTTAGTCCTGCAAATAGATTAAGCTTTTGCTATTTTGAGACCAATCTATTTAAACAGCCAAGTTTTTTAAATTTCAAAAATAACTAATTTTATATATATTAGTTATTTTATATAAAATACATTGCTATTAAAAAAAAACTCTTGTGATGTCATTCCATCAGTCTCTTTAGGGAACTGTGTATTGTCACACTGTTGGAAAGGGCCTAAGTTAGGACAGGGTGATCAGTAGAGTTTGTCAGAATTTTAAATCAACAATAAAAGACACACAAAAGGTTAAAAAAAGAAACCTGTGAAAAACCTGAAAATTAGGGCTGTCAAACAATTAAAAAAAAATCTCAATTAATCACGAGATTACAAAATTGTCAGAATTAATCACAGTTTTAACTGCACTGTTAAACAATACTAGAATACCAATTTAAATTTATTATAAATATTTTGGATGTTTTTCTACATTTTCAAATATATTGATTTCAATTATAACACAGAATACAAAGTGTACAGTGTTCACTTTATATTATTTTTATTTCAAATATTTGCACTGTAAAAAAAGATAAAAAATAGTATTTTTCAATTCACCTCATACAAGTACTGTAGTGTAGTCTCTTTAATCGAGAAAGAACAATTTACAAATACAGAATTTTTTTTTACATAACTGCACTCAAAAACAAAACTATTTAAAAAACATTAGAGCCTACAAGTCCACTCGGTCCTACTTCTTGTTCAGCCAATAGCTAAGACAAACAAGTTTGTTTACATTAATCGGAAACAATGCTGCCTGCTTATTTACATCACCCAAAGTGAGAACAGGTGTTCACATGGCACTGTTGCAGCCAACATTGCAAGGTATTTATATGCAGGTATTCACATGCCCCTTCATACTTTGACCACCGTTCCAGAGAACATGCTTCCATGCTGATAACTCTCTTTAAAAAAAAGAATGCATTAATTAAATTTGTGACTGAACTCCATGGGGGAGAACTGTATGACTCTGCTCCATGGTTTCACGCATATTCTGCCATATATTTCATGTTATGGCAGTCTCAGGTGACGACCCAGCATGTTTTCAATTTAAGAACACTTTCATTGCAGATTTGACAAAACACAAAGAAGGTACCAATATGAGATTTCTAAAGATAGCTAGAGCACTTGACCCAAGGTTTAAGAATCTGAAGTGTCTTCCAAAATCTTGAGAGGGACGAGGTGTGGAACATGCTGTCAGAAATCTTAAAAGAGCAACACTCCGATGCGGAAACTACAGAACCCAAACCATCAAAAAAGAAAATCAACCTTCTGTTGATGGCATCTGACTCAGATGATGAAAATGAACGTGCGCCAGTCTGCACTGCTTTGGATCATTATCAAGCAAAATCCTGCTGTTCTCATTTTCAGGTGACTGTAAATAAGAAGCAGGCAGCATTAGCTCACATAAATGTAAACAAACCTGTTTGTCTTAGCTACTGGTTGAACAAGAAGTAGGACTGAGGGGACTTGTAGGCTCTAAAGTTTTACACGGTTTTGTTTTTGAATGCAGTTATATAAAAAAAATAATTCTACATTTGTAAACTGCACTTTCACTATAAAGAATTTGCACTACAGTACTTTTATGAGGTGAACTGAAAAATACTATTTCTTTTATGTTTTTTATAATGCATATATTTGTAAGCAAAAATAATAAAGTGAGCACTGTACTCTGTATTCTGTGTTGTAATTGAAATCAATATATTTGAAAATATAGAAAACATCCGAAAATATTTATAATAAATGTAAATTGGTATTCTATTATTGTTTAACGGTGAGATTAAATCTGATTAATCACGACTTTTTAAAATCTAGTTAATTTGTTTTGCATTAATTGCTTGAGTTAACTCCAATTAATTGACAGCCCTACTGAAAACATGTTCCTGTTTCCCCCAATCAGCACAGTGATCAATTAGGTTTCAGTCTTCCAATGGAATCTGCTAATATGAATGCCTTGCCCATGTGTAATCGCATTGGCCTTAATTGAATCCCACACAGACGCAGGAGTCCATGTTATTGAATTATGATGCAGGACTAGGATCTTAAAAAACTAACTGTACTTAGAGACCAGCAGGAAAGAACAGGAAGAAAGATGGGGGAGTTGCAAAAAAAAGGAAAAAAATAAATATCTGATTCGGACATGGGCGGGGCGGGAGAAGAACGATGGTACATGAAAATGACATGGAGGGAGGAAAGTCTCAGAGTTCTCAGAAACTAAATTAAACATCCAAACTTTGGGGGCAGGAGTTCTACTGAACTGTGAGTTTCATACCTCAGTACTTCACTTTTTCCATTCCAATGCACAAACAGCTCTGCCTGTGTGATAGCAGAGATTGGACACCATTTATAAATGACTTACCACAGATTACAAGGGGTCCAAGTTTCCCTTGTGCTACAAGGATTATTATATTTAAGGATAGGAAAAGCTTTAATTTCTGTACTATGAAACCATCCGTAGCCCACTACCAACTTTAGAAGCTGGCTACGCCAGTGTCCTAAATAGAAGTTGAATGTTTTCGTAAACCATCATATTACTTGACTTGATAAACATTTTGGGCCAAATAGTCATAAAAAACAAACAGTTATTAAAATTTGTGTGCAAATAATATGCAAACTCCAGAGTGTTCTGCACCTCACAGAATCAGGCCTCATGTGTCAGAATTTTATTTAAAAAATCATAAAGAAAACTAAAGCAAATTAATTATTCATCTGCTCTTTGGACAATTTACACCAAGATAACAACAACAAACTACATCTAATTAAAAAGGCTATCCTCATGCTGACTGCTTTCCTCAGTGACCATGAAGCCAGCAAAGGAAGGACACACAATCTTTCAGATTAATCCCACAAGAGAGTTATTTTTAAAGCATTTTAAGGCAGCAAAGTCTACAACAAGCAAAACGGTCTCTAAGATGATTAAATCTCAATATTCCAAATGTGAAATACATTGACAATACAAGAAATGGGGTCTTGTATTAGTGAACAGAATGAGATAACGTTATTATTTACATCTGGCAGCAATTTATACAGGGCCCAATCTTGTGAAGCCAGAGTAAGAACTTAAGGCCCACAGCAAGTAACAGAGCCAAAATACTAGATCTTCTTTTGCTGTGAGAAATGTTTGACTCAAATTGCAAAAACTTTGTTTTTTAATCAGCCTTGATTGGACTTCAATGAGAGTTTGTATAACACCAGTGGTTAATTAGAAATTTTCTTTAACCCACAAACTGTAAGTCAAAAAGGATTTTGTTATATTTTACGCTTTCAGTGGATTCTCAAACTTTATAGCAACACATCCTATTTCTATCACAGCAAATAAGCTCAGGCCTCACATCCACATGTGCTAGAGATAAAATTCATAGCCACTCCATGCGCATTCAAACCTCTCCAGCGCATCATCAGAGATCTACAACCTATCCTGAAAGATGATCCTTTACTCTCACAGATCTTGGGAGACAGACCTGTCCT
>NW_020664418.1:33287806-33316552 GCF_002925995.2 Terrapene triunguis
TTATCTCTGAAGCAGATGACTTCTCAAAAATTGTAGACCAGTGTAATTAAACATTGTATGAAACTGTCCTCTCAACAACAGAATAATATTTTTCAAATTTGCCATGTTTGGTAGTACAGAAACGACATACAAGTTGAGGTTTTCAAAGATGTTAGCGAAACTGATCCTTCCCACTCATTACACAAATTTCTTAGCAGGGATGAGCAATTCAATTGGGATCAAATAAGAACTTCTTTTTCAAGATTTAAATAGGTTTAGTTAGCTTCCTTGCCTACCCACCCTCACACACATGCTTTTTTCCATTTCTTCACACATCTTTTCTAATCTGAACTAAAATCTCTTCCTGTGTAGAGCTGGTCATAACATTTCTCATGAAACAGAGTTTCAAAAAAAAAAAATATCCAAATTGTGGACTGCTCCCAGCTAGGGGACCTCAGGGATTTCAGATGTGGCAGGTACACAAACTGGCCCGGCCCGCCAGGGGCTTTCCCTGCACAAGCAGCGGAACAAGGTTGGGAATCACTGGACTAGAGAAAAAGTTGAGATGTCTCAGTGTGCAAACTACAAACTCACTTCCCTATTGTTTCTCAGGGACACCACCATGTTATTATGTATATTTTCTAGTATATTTCTATGTACATCTTCTAGTTAAAAATTTAAATTAATGGAGATATCCTATCTCCTAGACCTGGAAGGGACCAAATGTCATCGAGTCCAGTCCCCTGCCTTCAGTAGGCAGGACCAAGTATTGATTTTGCCCCAGATCCCTAAGTGGCCCCCTCAAGGATTGAGCTCACAACCCTCGGTTTAGCAGGCCAACGCTCTGAGCTATCCCTCCCCTTCTACACAGTAGATGCACTACTGCCACAATACTATTTCTAACACATTCACTACCTATTTTCACTTTAGATATGGCTTCCTTGCTGCAGAAAGGCACATTTTTCCACACTATTGGCACAAGCATGGCACCTAGATGAACAACAAAGAAATCCGGTTCTGCATTTTTCACATTGTGTTGATTACTGTGATGCTAAACATGCATATTCAGTCATGGAGTTTAAGTAAACAGGACCACCCCATCTGCTTTTACAGTAGGACTTATGGAGGCCATGTGTTTGGCACTCATAGATACGCTGAATTGCACAAGCCAGAGATTACATATTTAGTATTATAATGTATCATTTTCTGATTCTGAAAAGATTTCAAAGTAGAATACCACAATCTCCTTCTATACACTTGCTATCTATACATGGTCTGTCATTGAAATAACTTAGGATAATGACAGTAAGCACTGTGTAAAATTGTACTTTACCATGCACATCCGTGCAGTTAAGACTGTTAGATTAGCTCTTCCTTACAAATGAAAATATGTTCTCTTTGTAAACACCATTGCACTGATTTTGTAAAAATAATAAATAAATAAAAATAAAAGGATTTGCATGTAACAGAAGGGCAGAGAGGACCGTTGCTCCCCCTCCAATCTGCTAGCTGATGTTACTTCTGGAAGGAGAGTTGGGGAGTAAAAAGAATACACTCCTCTTGCACCAGCTACCTGTGCTTCCCCTGCAGAGCTAGTATACTAGTATTACAGCATGCTGATATTAAAGCACACAAAAAATTAATAAAGCAGTTATTTTGCTGCTCCTCTATGTCTGTTTTGGAAAAGCTGCAATCTTTGAATTAGATGTATTTCAATATTGTATGGGAAAATATATCTATAGAAGTATTTTTGTACAGTTATTTTTTTCTTTGATGTTGCCTATGTGATCTGGTTTTCTTTTAACCCCCAAATTGTTTTTGCACTTAGGCCACCTTTGTTGCGTTAAGCATTTAGATAATATAGTGGCTATCGCTATTCAGAGTTAATGATTTTGTTGTTTCATTCTGTGCTACCTAACACAGGGCCCAAAATAACTATTTGTTTTAGGTTATCATTGAGACACCAACACTTAAACAGAGAAGATCTATTCTACAGTTGATTACTTCTAATATGCCTATTTCCACTGATGTTGATTTGATCAACCTAGCAGAAATGACAACAGGGCCCAAACTAAAACTCTGGATCAACCAACCCACAACACTTTGGAGAAGTTCACATACACATCCAGACTTTATAGGTGGCTAGTCTCTCCTCCCCACTTCCCCAGATCCAAACATCCCCAAACTTTGGCATAATTCAGATATAAATCAAAACACTGCAGGTTAGGTCCTTATCTAGTAATGATGTATAGTTTACATAAAACCACCAGAATTTCTGTGTTTCTAGAAAGTTATTAACTCCCTTGGTTCCAAAGTTTCCAGAACTTTGTATCACCAAACACCAATGAATTTTTCCAAGGGAAATCCTATCACTAAACATTTTAGGAGGTAGTCCCCAACACTCTTATATTTGAGTACTTGATCAAATACTGCATTTTAAAAATAGAGTTACCTCTTCCGATTAACTTACTTTGAGAATCAAGAAATGTATGTTAAGACAGAAAATCATTTTAAAAGAAGAAATTGAATACAATTTTAAGCTATAGTTCTATGAAAATCTAAAACAAAAACCAGGTTTGTGCTATGACCTTATAAATAAAAAAGATAAACATAAAGTGTATTACATAAAAGCTCCTTTCACCCTACTTTAGGGAGCTCAAGCTATCACCCACTTCTTTCCCAGACCACCCAAGAAAAATGTTTTTCTCCCCACCTACTCCATTACTCTACTATCTACTTCACCTTCCTTCTTACGCAGGCACTCTCTCTCTCTCTCTCTCTCTCTAGTGGTGGGTGTTGTTAGACACCTTGACCACCTTCTATGCTTAAAGACCAAAAGAGATGCAACTGAGTTCAAAGACCTTACCACCGTTCCAAGAATAAACTGCAAACAGACGGATGTGGTCCATCTTTATTTCTTCCCCCAGTTTCCACAGGCCTAATAAACAAGAATGCAAAGATCAATTCACTGCCACTGTGGCAAACCACACTCAGAATTGGGGGGTGGAAAAAAAAAAAACACCTCTCACAAATGCATGAACCTATGCTTTAATTTACATTATGTGGTTTCTGTATCTTGGATATCCTGTCTATGCCTCCTTCATACTAGGAGGGGTTTGTCCTAGTTCTACAACCAAAAAAAAATGCCATCAGGCGCACTGTTATAAGCAGGGCCGGCTCCAGGGACCAGCTTAACAAGCAGGTGCTTGGGGCGGCCAAGGGAGAGGGGCGGCAGGTCCCTCACTCCCTCTAGGAGCAAAGGACCTGCTGCTGAACTGCCGCCGCCGATCGTGGCTTTTTTTGTTTTTTTTTCCCCAATTGCTGCCGCCGATCACGACTTTTTTTTTTTTGCTTGGGGCGGCAGAAATGCTGGAGCCGGCCCTGGTTATAAGTTACTTTTGTGATTGACTTTACCTTCACCATAGGGATGGCTGAATTTCATTGGTGAAAGAAGTTATGTTGGTTTCAAACTGGCTAGATTCACCTAGGGTGACCAGATGTCCCGATTTTGTAGGGACAGTCCTGATTTTTGGGTCTTTTTCTTATATAGGCTCCTATTACCCCCCACCCCCTGTCCCGATTTTTCACACTTGCTGTCTGGTCACCCTAGATTCACCCACACTGACTAATATGCAAATCACACCTCCCTTCACCACAGAGGCTTCCAGTGTCCCAGAGAGCATTCAATCTGACACAGAGCAAGCACTGTTTCTACCGTTGCCCTTCCTCAGGGGTTAAACTTGGGGAGGGAAGCTTTAAATTTCCACTGTGATCTTCAGAGGCTTCAGTAGGATACACTAAATTAGGTTAGCCCATCCCCCTGATTAGTGCGCACACACACACACACACCCCTTGGGGGCAACACTGGCTACCCGTAGGTTACCTGGTGTAGAGGAGATGGGATGCTGCCATGCACTACAGCAGCATCTTCTGTAAACTTTCTGTCACCAAGGGCCTTGTAACCAGTGTATTCCTGTGATGAAATAGTTCCATAAATAAGGAACTAACCCATAGTCTATAAAGTACTTTGGAATACAGGTACTATATAAATATAAGATATTACCATTCTTATGTTTTAATTCCACATTGGGCACATTTCACTTCTCTACTATCTGAACTCCTCCTCTTTATTAGTCTACAGCAACAGTTCTCAACCCACTGGCTGCATGTGGCCCAATTAGCACACAGCTGAGGCCCAGCTGTGTGCTAAAGGCCACCTGGCCGCATGGGGTCCGGGTTCCCAGCTGCCTGGCTGCCCAGCACAGCAGGGTCCGGGCTGCCTGGCTTGGCGCAGCAGGGTTGAAGTCACCACCCACCCCGTGGGGCAGGGGTCCGGGGCTGCCTACCCCAGCACTGCAGGGTCCGGGGCTGCCGACCCCAGCGCTGCAGGGTCCGGGGCTGCCGCCCAGCCCCAGAGGATCCGGGGGCTGCCCCATGGGGTTGGGGGCCAGGGTCAGTGTCAGGGCTGCCAGACGGCCCATGAAATTGGGGTCCGGGCTGCCACCCAGCTGCCCTGCCACCCAGCCCACACAGGAGGGTCCAGGGTCCCTGCCACCCGCCCCCCACTCCCCCTCCCGCCGCCCAGGGCTCCACTATTGGCCCCACTCTGTGGAGGGGTCTCTGGCGGGAGATGCTGGGCATAGGGGTCTGTGGGCAGGGGTTTGGGGGTGGGGGGGTGCTGTGGTTCTCAACTGCGGCCCAGGTAACATGCGGCCCACAATGATAAATAGGTTGAGAACCACTGGCTTACAGGGACCCAAATGAGAAAAATATTTTGATTGGGATGTACTTTCTGCAAACAGATTGGAAAAGCATCGATAATAAAAGGGAGAGAAGTCTGAGTGTGCTACTTTGCCGACCCTGTTTAAGTTTTAGAATTACATTAGCTATATGAACAGATCTTTTCTCCCCACATTTTTAGCCAAAGAGGTAAGGGTCACTGATACCTGTTCTATGTGAAACCCTAGCATTATACCCTCTAAAAAAGTCTACTGAAAAATAGAGCTTGTCTGAGATGGGCAGGGTTAACCAGGTAAATTCCATTCTATATCCACTCCCTGTCGCAGTAAAAGGGCAGGCAACAGAAAACCACAGACAAGCACTCCAAACAATAAACACTATCCATCCTATTCTTTAACAAACACAGAGCCAATTTTGCATTCCTTGCACATCCAAAGTCCTCACTGACTTCAATGCAAGACTGGGCCTTCAGATAGGAAAGTGAAGCAAATACATTGAGTATGGCCCTGTACACCAATAAAGATAGAGAGATTTTATGTGTATATATCTTCTCCAGTCCTGACCTTACAATTTACCTATCAAGAATTTTCTCTGCAACTGGGCCTGGTGTTTGTAATGGGGAATACCTAAAGGAAGCAGAATACAACAGCATTAATATATGTTCAATGAACTCCCTACCAATCCCTAAAACCTTGCTTGTTCTTGTTCTAATATCTTGTTTCTTTTGTATGAAGAAAATTCTCAAAACAAAACACACCTACCTAAATTTTATGAATTCTGGGAATGACATGCAACATCTTATTATACCTAAACCAACAGACAGCTCTAGCATAAAACTAGCTATATTATTTCTTGCCCTTAACATAGTATTTTAGGGTTCTTCTTAAAAGAAGCAAACCATGCACATTCAAATGAGGAAGTGAAGGATAGATGAAGATTCTTCCCCAGCAAATCAGCAGTGGACCCCATATGAAAAAAGAGAAATAGTGATAAATCTGAAAATGATATGAACACTCACTGAATATGTTATCTGGTTTGATTTGAGATACCATCTGTTGAAAGCTGGATTCGATTTGGTTTCTTCAAGAGTTGAGGACTACTCCCTTTAAAATGACCTATCTACAAGCAGACACACAGTCATTCATGAGGTTCAGCTGCCATCTAGTGGATGTTAAGAAAACTATTAACATATTAATTTAGGTGTTTTTTTGGACAGGTTTTTGAGTCAGGCTCTGGGGAGCATAACTGTTCCAGTGGTGTGGCTGCCAGAAAATGGGCTCACAACAACTACTTTTATTCTTTGTCTTTGGGTTTTAACCATAGGCAAAACAAAATGCAAAGCACTGCCATTCAATCCCATATACTTTCCAGGAACAAATGTAATTAAGGTCCTGATCCCGCAATTGGATCCATATGGGTAAACATTTGCCCCTGCATGAACTTCGGTTGAAGACAGTGGGGCTCCACCCTGCTGTAGTAGAGCCAGTTGAAAGAATGTGAAAAACTCATCATTAAAGCCATGTTAAAGATGGACAGCTAAAAATCACTAGTCAAGATATGTGTAAGTTAAGGTTCCAACAGCAATTTTACAGTTCCTGTACTGCATAACGACTTGTATATTTTATGGTATGCTTTTCACATAAGTAGTAACATATTAAATGATAATTAACCAGAAAAAAATAAAAACAGGAACAGAAATATTGTGCATTAGCAGGGCCCAGTCTAACATTTATTTTGGGAGATTAAATTATTTAATGTGACTTTTAATTGCACAGACTTATTCTTTCTACATTTAATCCTTGTGTTTTTAAAAAGTTAACAGAAAAAAATACTGTTTATTAATGTTAACATTTTAAATTGTCCTACCTAAGACTTGTTGTTCACATCTTATTGATGTGAATGGGACAAGGAAAGGCAAGTTTTCCTCCTTTACTGCTCTTATTTGACTTGAGACAATTTTTATCAATTGGTTGTATTTTCACAATGAAGTTGGGTTGTTTGTTTTTTTAAGTAAAAGTTTAGAACAGGGGTCGGCAACATTCGGCACGCGGCTCGCCAGGGTAAGCACCCTGGCGGGCCGGGCCAGTTTTATTTACCTGCTGACGCGGCAGGTTCGGCCAATCGCGGCCCCCACGGGCCGCGGTTCGCCGTCCCGGGCCAATGGGGGTGGCGAGAAGCGACGCGGGCGAGCGATGTGCTTGCCGCGGCTTCTCGCCGCCCCCATTGGCCCGGAACGGCGAACCGCGGCCCGTGGGGGCAGCGATCGGCCGAACCTGCCGCGTCAGCAGGTAAATAAAACTGGCCCGGCCCACCAGGGTGCTTAGCCTGGCGAGCCGCGTGCCGAACGTTGCCGACCCCTGGCTTAGAATTTGTATAATGCAGTCCAAGTTGTGGAGAAAATCTAAGACTTCATAATCCATTCCTCCTTCTTCCCATCACATCACTTTCTTGTGTGCCTGATGTTATGCTGGAGGGTAGTATTTTGTTGTATTTTAATGAGGCATAATTGCTTTTAAACAGTAGCTTTTCAGCCTTAAACCCTGATTCCGGCCCCACGGGGAGGATTATTCCTTGTGGTTAAGTGAGCAGCACTCAATTAGGCTCTCAGAAAGCATGACTGGAAGTGACTTTTCAACTAATTTATTATTATTAATAATTTTCATTTCCCCCCTAAACTAAGTAAAGACACTACTCTTCATTGAGGATTACATTTATGCTTTATTTCAAACTTCAGCTGCTTCTGTGGTAACCCTGTTCAAAAGATTTCCCTCTGCCAATGAAGAAAGCATTATTGCTGGAAAAGATTGTACTCATGTTTACCCAACCCTAAATAAATAAATAAGTAAGTATTAAGCAAATACCAAGCACAAAAAAATTCAATCCATTCCCCTAAAACATGAAGGTTTTAGAAGTTTATCTGAATGTGAAAATGAAAGAACATAATGGAAACTGTGGAATATCATGCAATACCAGATTCCCATTACAGTAAAATGAAAAATATTCCTTCAGCTGCAGGGGCTGACTATCAGTTTGCAAGTTCTCAGCAGTCCCAGCATGATTTTCTCAACTGTAATTCAATGTCATTAATCATTTGGGGGTGGGGGTGGGAGGGAGACTTTACTCAGCCAGTATCTAAGGCTTAAGTTTTTCCTTAGCCAGGATTCCTAGAAAAATCAAGAAGAAATATCCATCTATTCTGTTCCAACTTTCCCTTCTTGGCTTTCTTTCTCTCAGACTCTTCTGCTGTCCAACTGGCTGGGGCTTTTCCTACCCTGGACTCTAATTCCTCTATTCCCCCACCCAGGGTTCTCAGTGATGGCTGAAAAGCTTCTCTGAGGATCTAACCGCATTTGCCAAAATAAGGAACATCCCCATACTAAGCCCTAGTCTCTTCCCCTAGTGCCTGACTTTTTTTCTACCAGACTGTATACACCCTATGTCTGGAATCAAAGAACTGGAATACAAATATTAGTTATTTTGCTCCAAATTCCCAGTGCTCTATAGTATATTCCTAAGCACTTGGAGACCTAGAATCTTTTTACCAGCCACATCTCCACATCTTCAGCCATAACCCCTGCACCCTCATGGAGTCTGTTACACAACTGGAGCCTAAGGCTTGAATGGGGCTCCAGAGAAACAAGGTGGTCCGCCCATGAAGCTCCAATTGCAAAATCAACAGCCTAAATAAGAACAGGATGCAACAGCAAAGTGTAGGACAGAGTGGATGGAAAGACAAAGGTGACAAATTAGCACATTACATCAAAACTGTGCTATTTAAAGATTTTAAAATCTGGTTTATTTGTTAGACACAAAAATGAACTTTGTAAACACCTTGAGTAGCAAAAGGATTAACAAGGGAGGTTTAGGCTCGACATTAGGAACAACTTCCTGTCAGGGTGATTAAGCATGGGAATAAATTGCCTAGGGAGGTTGTGGAGTCTCCATCATTGGAGATTTTTAAGAGCAGGTTAGATAAACACCTGTCAGAAATGGTCTAGATAATACTCAGTCCTGCCACGAGTGCAGGGGCCTGGACTAGATGACCTTTCGAGGTCCCTTCTAGTTCTATGATTCTATGAAGATTTAATCAGGAGGAAGGAGAACAAGAGGAACAAGATTACTGGAACATAGAGCCCACTGGATGTCTATGGAATGCTATCTGAATAAGTAGCAGGCTGAGAAACAGACAGGAAGAAGAAAGTCTCTGAGAAAATGTAAGATCTGTTTTATTCACTGAACTAAAACAAAAGTGCTCTTCTCTTCCTGAATGTTGTAGAGTGTGGTATGTTTTGCAAACTGTTTCATTTGTTTTAATATGCTATTCTCTCTCTGGCTTTAATAAAGTTTGTTTTAATAAGGCTACATAAGTCTTAGAGCATTGCTTGGGAGATTTTTCATAGGCCATCCCAAAATAAGGAAACAACTCTCATTTGGAAGTCTTGCTCAAAAGGACACAGACCAAGGGTTCCTCTTTTCATAAGGTGTGTCATGTATAGAGCTGCAGTCACACTGATATTGATCTTGGTTAAGGACCCTAGATGAGATACAACTGTAGCGGATGGTAGTGACAGACCTTGATTATCTGTCGATATATGCATATAGATATTTTAATAAAACCCCAAACTATCAGGACTTACCATATGGGAACAGCAACAAATGAGGGGATTTTTGTTTATTTTGTTTTTGGTTGGTTGGCTAGTTGAGGATTTTCTCCCATCTTTTCTCTCCGTCTCTATTTTCTCCTTCTCCTTTTCTAGACTCTTTAATATAAATAAAACATTATTATGCTATTGTTTTACTTACTGAATGTAATTCCCATTACCCAGTTTTCCACATAGTATAGCTATGCATGCATTTTCGGTGTTAAAATAAAATTTTAATGGAAACAAATAAAGCGTCCCATCCATGCACACATCATTCAAAAATCACCAAGAAAGGGACTGACCTTGCTCCCACTAAAGTCAATAGCAGCCAAAGTCAACAACTTTAACAATTGTTATTTGGAACTCTTTGCCACTAGAGATTAGGGTTTGCAGATGTTTTTCTTTGTCATCAGAAATCAGAGTTTCCAGATGTTACAAGAAGTCTGTTCTAAAGAGCAACTATATTTGAACATAGGCCATAGTGCCTGGTTTCAAATATGCTCTTTTTTCCTAAACACAACCTTTTAACACCAAGCAGAGGATCTGCCACTGCCAATTTGGAAATCTCTCCATCTCAGAGCTAGGTCTGTTGCCCTTTTAAATTGAGTATTTTGTTTGTTTTTCTTAATTGAATATGGACTCAAAGAAGTTCATGTTCAAATATGATGCTCCTTCAGAAAAAACCCCAAAAAGGATGTTTTTAAAAAGGCTGGGCTTAAAAATATTACCTCTTTGAATGCAAGCTTCAGACCGTGCCTGGCCTGCCAACCTGGCAATCGGACTCACAGCAAATGGCTCATTTTTAAAGTAGTAGGTCTGCACAACATAAAAAATATTTGTACATACTTGCATTGAAAATTTTGCTATGAAAAAATGCTCAAATTGATACAAAAAGACAGAAGGGGGGCAGAAAATAGGATAAAGACAAATGAGAGGATTTGATCAGGAACTGAAAAAGAAAAATGTGCAAGAGCGAGTAGGTGGGACTACTCAAGTAAGACTTAATTGGAAGGGGAAATAACTGTGAGAAGATGCTGTACCTCTCCTGCCTTGGCCATCACCTTTCATACTATGTTCCTGCCTAACATTTACAGTCAGCTGAGGCAGGTCTATTCAGAGGGCCTGATCCAAAACCACTGAAGCTACTTTGGATTTAGTCACTTGGTTCAGTAAGGACTGGGCCAGTACAAGACTTTCTCCATCAAGAATTCCCATGTAACAGAGGAGGTCTGCAGAATTCTAGTGCTGATTGCCTTTAGGGTATGCTGCAAATCCCACTTTCCTGGGTTCTATCTGGTCATGCATTTGGGCGAGGTGATTCTTTAAATAGTTTTATATTTTATGCCCCATTCCTGCTAAAGTATATCTTTACTCACAAGAGTAGCCTTATTGAACATTATGGAGCTACTGACAGACTGAAGTTTGCAGGAGCATGCTTTTAGTTTGTATTCTTTCAAGCCTAGATACCTTTTCATAAGCCCTATGAATCAATTCCCTTTAAACTGCCAGTTCCCTGACTAAACAGTCAGTTATTTCCTAGTCAGGAATGTATTCTTCTTCTCTTTAATATATATGTCATGTGCTTTGCATTATTAATTACTGGACTGGTTATGACGTACTATTTACCTCTACCTTCAGCTTCCAGACATCGGGGTGGCTTCCCACTTCCCTGAAACTGGAACTAACGCTGCTCTGCCCCAGAGAGAAACCATGAGCGATGTTGGTAAATACGTTGCCTGCCCTCCACGGTGCAGGGGGACAGTGATGGGGCATTGCAAGTGGGTGAGGGGGTATTTGAGGCACAAAGTACCCCACTGAAGGGTGGAGGCGAGCTCTCGCCCTGCGGCGCATTAGGGGAGGAACTGCCTCCCTGAGGCGATTCTGACAGGGCAGGGGGTGCTCTTTGGGCACAGGATCCGCACCGGGGGGTGCTGGGCAGGAGGACGTTTGAGGCGTGTGTCAGCGGGGCTAGGGAGGAGAGGCAGTGCCCGGGGCTGGAGGGGTACAGTCATGCCACGCCAGGGCTCGTGTTTGGGGCCAATAGGAGAGCGAAGCGGAGAGGGAAGTCCCGTTAGCGGCCTTAACTCAGAAGCAGGGGAAGCTTTGGCGGTGGGAGCGTTAAACGGCAGCACACGCACTCATGCTCCCGCCCCCCAAGTGCGCAGCTGCGGCTCCCCAGCAGGGCTGAACCTGGGGCGGCGCGGCGCATGCGCGAGCCGGTGACGCATGAGCCGATGATAGTACGCATGCTCCGTAGCTTGGAGGAAGTAGAAGCTAATTTTCTCCTGGCGCTGGTGAGCTGCCGGTCAGCTCCGGGCGCTGCCGGTAGCGTGCGCCGGGCTCGTCTCCTCCCTGCGAGAGACCTGCTCAGCCGCTCGACTCCCGCTGCCCCGCAGCTCCGGACCCTGCCCTGGTCTCGGGGGGGGGCTCGAGAACCCACCCAGCTCTTCCAGTCCCGCCTGTAACGATATAAGGGGGGGAGGGGCCGGCCGGTCTGGGGCAACGAGTTGCCTGTGCCTGGCTGGGGGCTCCCCTGTAGGGGGGGGGAGGGACACCAGTGTAGCCTCCGTGTGGGTGGGGAGTGCCCCATGGCCAGCTCCCCGCGAGAGTGGGTGGGTTGAGGGGTCGCGTTGGAGAGTGAGCGCCCTTGGCCAAAGGGTGCCAGGCACAGGTAAGATCCTCGCCTTGCACGTGGTTTGCCGTCAGCACTTTGCAATATCGGCTATGGCGGCTGCTCTCCTAAAGCTGCTCCCTCTAGACCCAGGGGACGAAGGCACGCAAAGATGCAGGATGGGACCTGCCACGATATCCACTCTGGGAGCCGGGCTCGGATCCCCAGTTAGGATCACGGTTCCTGGCGGCTGCTGTTTGTGCACCGCCTGGCCCAGAAATGATTTGGCTGATGGTTACCTGCAGCTTGATCTGAAATGTAAAACTTCAGGTTTAGCTGCAAGCAAGTTGAAAGATCTTGTGCTGAGTGTCAGTCACTTGAAGCTTTTGGCCTGTCACCGGTTGAGAAAAGTAACAGTGAAAGTGGTCCTTAAGAACCTTGCCCTGAAAAAATCCACCCCAGAAGCAACACTACAGGAGATAATCAAAGAGCTGCTGAGAAATGTGTATGTTTCTCTTCACCATGTTGTTACTACTGCCCCAATTCCTGGAAATCCAGTGGTGTGTGTTGAAATACTGGCTGGAGATGCTTTGACAGAACAAGCTGGCCTGATAGCTCCCAAAACTAATATAAACATTAAAGAAGTAGTCACTTTAGAATGGTACAGACACTTGTCAAAGGACACCGCAAAAATTTCAGCTGCAGGAATGGATGATTTGGGCAGCTCTTTGAAAGAGATGATTGTTTTGCCTTTCCATTTTCCCAAAACCTTCAAGAAGTTGGGTCTTTCTGTCCCTCGTGGAGTACTGTTGGTGGGCCCTCCAGGTGTGGGGAAGACTCTTCTCATAAAGGCAGTTGCAAGGGAAGTGGGGGCATATTTGCTTTGTATCAGTGGTCCAGCTATATATGGCTCAAGGCCTGGAGAAAGTGAAGAGAATTTGCGAAGAGTTTTTGAACAAGGCAGGGAATTGTCCAGTGAAGGACCAACCATTCTCTTTATTGATGAAATTGACTCTTTGTGCCCTAAACGGGGAAGTTCAAACAGCATCCCTGAAAATCGTATTGTTGCTCAATTGTTAACTCTTATGGATGGCATAGGCAGTGAAAATGAGATGGTCATCATGGCAGCGACAAACAGGCCCGATGCCTTAGATCCTGCACTGAGGAGACATGGTAGATTTGACCGAGAGGTGAGCATAGCCTGTTCCTCATGTTTTGTTTTTGACACTTTAATACCATTTGTCATATTTATATTGAAAAATCGGTGAAAAAGGGCCTAGTGGTATTGTTCTGCAGTGTCAAGTCAGCTGATCGGGTTTGATGCCCTATTTCTCACTATAGATCAGTGACCTACAAAGGAGAAGAAAAAGTTACCTTTTTGCTGCTTTATAATGACGCTTGGAGGGTTTTTTCCCCATCTTGGTTTTTACATAATTGATTAAAGGTTTATATACTAAATATGTACTTAAACTGATGTAAGGCATTTAACAGTACGACACAACATTTTGATTAAAAAACTAAAATGATACAAAATTAACATGGCACACATTAAATGGATTAAACTGGCTAACTGACAATTACATTATGAGACCTGTAAATGGGGAATCATGGTCGATCAGGTTTATTTCTAGGGGGGGATTTCACAGGGATTGGTTCACATCGTCACTGATAAAATTTGCAGCTGACACAAAGATTGGGAACATGATAAATAATGAAGAAGACAGATAATTGCTCTGGATCGCATGATAAGATGGAAACAAGCAAGCAATATGAGGTTTCTTAATACAGCCAAATGTAAAATTATATATCTTGGAATAAAGAACATGGGCCATATTTACAGGATGGGGGACCCTATCTTGGGAAGCAGTGGCTGAAAAAGACTTGGGGGTCATGGTAGATAATCAGCTGAACACAAACTCCCAGTGTGACACTGGCCAAAAGGGTTAATGCAATCCTTTGACGTATAAATAGGAATATCGAGTATGAATAGGGAAGTTATTTCTGTATTTGGCCTGGTGCAACTGCTTGTGGAATACTGAAGTTCTGGTGTCCACAATTTAAGAAAGATGTTAATAACTTGGAAGGGGTTCAGAAAAGAGCTACTAGAATGATTAAAGGATTGGAAAATATGCCTTATAGTGAAAAAGTCCAGGAGCTCAATCTACTTCGTTTAAAAAAGTGGAAGTAAAGGGGTGATTGCAATCAAAAAGTTTATACAGGGCAAAAAAAAAAAAAAAAAAAAAAAAAGGAGGGAGGGCTCTTCAGTCTAGGAGACAAGTGTATAACATGATCCAGTGTCTGGAAATTGACTTTCAGACTGAAGTAAGGCATACATTTTTAACTGTGATGGTAATTTACCATTGACACAACTTATCAAGGGTTGTGGTGGATTCTCCCATCACTGAAAATTTTTGAATCAAGATTGGACGTTTTTCTGAATGAGCTGCTTCAGTTCAAACAGGGATTAATTCAGGTAAATCCTGTAAAAAGCCTGTGTTGTACAGGAGATTAGACTGGATTATCACAGTGGCTTTATAATCTGAATCTATACCCTACTTTTCCAGGAAGTCTCAATGGACACCTGCTGAATTAGTAGTCCTATTATATCAGATGTCATGCAAATGGAACCTGATTAACTGAGGCTAGGTCTACATTCAAACTATTACAAAACTGGTTATAGTTGTGAATTATTTTAACAACATTTCTGTACTTGAAAAAATCAAAGTACTTTTGCTGGTATTCATCATTTTGCTTGCTGAACTGGTGGTAGTTCTCAGCAAAGCACTTTTTTGCTAGTATAAATTGTATCTACACTAGGAGTTGTACCAGCAAAACTTCTAGGGTAGACCTGGCCACGAGAAATGAGCTAAACTGGTGGTAGCAAGAGCAGACAGTATTAGTCTTGTCTATCTTAATACATTATTGCTAACTTCTGTCAGTGTGGCACCTTTCATAAGCACTAAATCTACTTCTAAAATGTAAAAGTAGTATATTCTAGGGACTCTTTGGACTGTGCATAAATTGGTGATGTTCATGTCTAGTACAGGTAATTCTAAAATCTTCTAAGAACAGGTAGAACCATGCTAATTCACCACACACTTTATAATTTACACACAAAATTGACACTTTTTGCCACATTCATGAAAGATTAAATAGCAGAGTGCTGTAGTGAGAGCTCATTTTAGTTAATGTACTAACTTCATTATTTTTACAAAATATACCACCTTTGCTTGTGTTTCAGATCTATATCAGACATCAAATACTAACTTACAATTGTCAAAATAAATTGACAAAAAATACAGTCAGCAAAGTGATGCATCCTTGTTTCCTTTATTGTCTGTCTGTGTACTCACTAAAACCTTGAACCTGCAACAAACTCGATGCAAGGGTCTATTCCAAGATCATGGCCTAAAATCAGTAATTCACAAAGATTATCCCAGTCAGTTCAAATTTGATAAGTTCTTCCATACTGCATTCACACTTTTATCTAAATTTTCAGGATTTAACAGCATTATTAACAAGTGAAATACACAGTTTTGATTGGTTATATTTTAGCAGGTTTTCAATAATTTATGCACATTCTCTACTCAGTTTTATTTTATACTTACAGGCCGGTTGGTCCTTTTTTGTGCAGTCATATTTTCTTTATTTATTCCGTGTGTTACTTAATTGTACAGAGATTAGCTTTATTTAACAGGGCATAGAGTAATCATTCTCCATGGGTTTTTTTATCTGATGTGTGTCTTGTACAGTTTTTAAATAGAAAAATATTATCAGTAGCCTCTTGTGTTCTAATGTTGCAAGGAAGTGATTATTTCACTATTAAATCTCCTTTTGATTAATCTTTCAAATATGACTTTAGATCAGGGGTCGGCAACGTTCGGCACGCAGCTCGCCAGGGTAAGCACACTAGCGGGCCGGGCCAGTTTATTTATCTGCTGACGCAGCAGGTTTGGCCGATCGCGGCCCCCACTGGCCGCGGTTCGCCGTCCCGGGCCAATGGGGGTGGCGGGAAGCTGCGGCCAGCACATCCCTCAGCCCGCGCCGCTTCCCGCCGCCCCCATTGGACCGGGACGGCGAACCGTGGCGAGTGGGGACCGCGATCGGCCGAACCTGCTGCGTCAGCAGGTAAATAAACTGGCCCGGCCCGCTAGGGTGCTTACCCTGGCGAGCCGCGTGCCAAACGTTGCCGACCCCTGTTTTAGATACTAGGTGGCATTTTTTTTGTAAAACATCTATTCGTTGAAATGCTACTAACCTGGAAAATTAAATAAGTGTAAATGAAAAGTACTTGTATCATGCTATATATTTTCAGAGTATTATAGAGCCATTAATTAGACCCTTGTGAAACAGTGTAAAAAGAGGAGAATTTGCATGAGGGTGTCTAAAATACAGACAACATAAGTGACTTATCTAGGGCTACAGAGTGAGAGAGAAATATAACAAAACACTGATAAATTTCCATTTATTGTATTTGTTTTAGGTTATCGTTGGGACACCAACACTTAAACAGAGAAGGTCTATTCTACAGTTGATTACTTCTAATATGCCTATTTCCACTGATGTTGATTTGATCAACCTAGCAGAAATGACAACTGGATATGTTGGAGCTGATCTTACGGCACTCTGCAGAGAAGCTGCTATGCAGGCTGTCCTCCACAGCTGTTTGGTAAGGAGTCAGATTAAACAAGAAAGATGTCATTATTCACATTTATCACTTTTCCCCACTAATATCACTCTACTTTAATATATAAAATGAATAATTCAGGGATGATAATATTCAAAATAAGCTAGCAAACATGTTATAGATGTAATTATAAGCTTTGCTATGGTCTTTCAATCCAATCACCAAGTGACTGCCAACTCCTTGAGTGTAAAGGTAACGTGGAATATCTTTAGTCTCTCCATGAGCTTTTTAGTGTCGTACAAGGCAGAGAATATAAGTTTTTAATTGAAGAGCAAATTCTATACTTTTTTTCCACCTAAGGTCTCTCTTGTAAGCTACAGGCAATTTATATAAAAATCTGTTTCTTAGTAAGGTGAGCCATGTAGTAGTTTGTGTTGTGGTTTGCACAAATAGAGACTTATTTTGTTTGTCTAATATTACATGACATATTGGCCTGAAGAGAACAGTTACAAATGCCCATGGTGCAGCATTTCTGGGATGTTGTAGATATAGATCTCAGGGAAGCATTATTTGTTAATCTTTCTTCCCCCTCAGTCAGGACTGCTAGGAGAAGGGGAGCAAAGGCTTCAGTTGCTCCCTTGTTCATCAAGGTGGAGTGGAGGGTCAGAAAAGAAGTCAAGGAGTGCTTCTGTGCGATCGAGATCCAGAATATCTCTGGAATCATAGAAACTATGGGAGATGCTGGTGCACTTTACTCTCCTCCCCGGGTGGTGATAACAGGGGAACATTTTATTTGTAGAACCTCCATCACCATCGATCCTGTACAAAAATGTAAAATGATCATTAAAATAAAGTTGAGCCCAGTAGCCCTGACAGAAGCAGCCATTCTGTCAAAAGATGGTCAAAGAAAAAATAAACCAAATTGCTGGCCTCTGTGCTGTGTACACTGACAACTCTTCTGCAAAGTGCAGCTTATTACATTTTATTATGAAATCTGTAGACTTCAGCAAACATGATATAGGGGGCAGCTTGCCAGGCTGCAGGAGACTCTCCACTGGAGGGAAGGAAGAAGGTCCAATAGCTCGCAGACAATGGGGTTTTTAGCCCTGTGCTGAATTTCTCCACTATGATATAGAGAATACAGTGTCCCTCAGATTCATGCTCTGCCTGTAGAGCTGTGTCTAGCCAGCGTTTCTCAAATGCGGCCACCAGGGGCTTTTCTTGTGGCCACAGCCTCCTGGACAGTGATGTGGGACAGGGCAAAGCAGTGGCCCCTCCCCTGAGGCTGCCAGCAGGGGTTGGGTCCTGCTCCCTTCTGGAGAGACAAATGCTGGAGTAGCAGGCTGCTAGTGAGTTCCCCACCTTCCCTGGGGTCCCATCCATTACCTCTTGGCCCCCCCATCCATTCTCCCCATTGCCTCTGGCTCCCACTGCCACTGTACCCACCTCCCCATCCAGGGCTTAATTTGTCCCTGGGCTTGCCAGCGCTGAGTAAGTCTTCTGCTGTGAAAAGTGATATCTGTATGTTTGTTAATATCACTTTTCGCAGCAGTAGACTTACTAGCTAGCAAGTCTTTAAAAAGGCAACCCAAAACACACAATAAACAAGAACAAAAAAGACAAGAACATGCAAAGCACCTTATTTGTGTTTCTGTTCTGTTTAGTTCCAATAAAGAATAGAGACAAGTATACATTATTTTTATTATTGAGTCTGCAAAAAATCCCAACATAAATAAATTGGAATTATTTGGACATGTATATGTGCATATTTATTTCTGTCTTTCCTAAACTTAATTAGGAATTTTAGTTAAAATGTTAACAGCGGCCACCAGCAAGAGTTGGTGGCCGCACTCTGAGGCCACCAAAAAATTTGTTGAGACCCCCTGGCTATATTATGAAACTTGGTAACCCTAAGTCACCACTAGGTGGTAGCAGCAGTGGAAGCTACTAGTAATGTAGACAGGACTCGTGTGGGGAATTTTTAGGTGACATGGTAGGAAACATCCGAGTCCTGTTTAACTTAAAGCGTCTACCTCAGGTGTCATTTGAGGAACTGCATTGGTGGTGAATTATGGCTACAAAGTTTTCTAATGTAGACAAGAAGAATATGCAGAGCATTGAACAATACCAGAGATCAGCCTGGCCTTCGATGAGATTTAGCATGAACCGAGGATGAAAAATAGATCCATAATCCAAGATTTTTGCAAACCTGTATTCTATAGAATGTTTGAGGTGAGGGGATATGTGATGATTGGGTCTACAAATTTACCCTAGTTGTGAGCTTAACTCTAAAAAGTACATGAAAATTCATAAGAGACCACAGTAGCCTAAAACAACAAATGTTGATGGGAAAAGTTATGAATAGGAAACAGACTGAATTAGTCCAAACAAAAGGTCCTACTGATATAACGCAAGGACTGTATTAAGAGCATGCCTGGTAAACAAGAAAAGTATGAAACCAGAAATCAACGGACCAAAACTGGTTTTTCAGAAAGTAGCCTAATTGGTGGACAAAATAATAAATGGATGGGCTGTTTTGCACACAATTTCCTTTGTGAATCCTTAAAGAAAGAGACTTTGTGAGGAAAAAATTAGTTACTAGAACAAGCTCTACCATGATGGCTATCATCCCCATTGTTTCCTGGGACCCTGATCCGGGCCAGAGAGAGGGACCTATATGACATTACCAGCTCCAGCTGAATCCCAAACACCATCTGGGATCCAACAACAGCAGCTCCAGTCCATCTCAACTAACTTCTCTTTTTCCCAAAAGGACAGTTATTGCCATCTTTGATATCTAAAAGAATGTCAAAAAAGGGGATTCTCCGTCTGAAGACTTTCTCCAGCTAAAAGTAAAGGGAGCAAGAGACACTGTTAAAATGATAGCCTTATATAATATTTTACATTTCAAATGCTTTAACTGTTTTTCCTTTGTTTTATTAAAGGTTAAAAGGATTTTTAATGGAGTATGTGCCAGGGTACTAAACAGACTGAGGTCTCTGTATACCAAACCCCAGACTTTATTTAACACTGTTTAATGTTGGACAGTGACTGGGTTATGTTAATGCCTTTGGTCCATATATTCAATCTAAATGCATTCTGCTGTATATACTGGAACAGATGCCTGAATAAATGGGAGGGAGCTAGGAATCCTGTAGGTAGTGACCCTAAACCCTGGGTTTATCAACAGCTTCCCTCACTAGAGTCCCATATGGCAGAACTAGAGTAGATTCAGGAGAAAAGCAAAGATACTCTCTCAAACATCAGTTCCTTTCAAAAGTGTCCAGCCCTGTGCCATAACAAAAAATGTATCCAGCCACAATGAATGCACACTATTTTGTTGGTATGTGTTTGTACTTGTGTCTGTCATATGTAAACTCTTTAAAATAGGGGTTCTCTTCTTTGTCAGTTACATTTGGCATATTGTAAAATGCTGTGGACATCTAATGTAACTATATAAATTATTAATGATGCAAAGGAAGAAAGTGCTTTCCTTTTTTATTTGTTCTTTGTGCATTTCTTCAGGATTCAGTTCGTACGTTGATTAAAATGGCAGATTTCCATGAAGCTTTTAAAAAGATTCAGCCATCTTCCTTTCGAAGCAGTGTTGGACTAACTGACTTTAAACCTGTTACCTGGGAACAAATTGGTGGTCTTGAAGATGTGAAATTAAAGTTAAAACAGGTAGAGTGCAGAACACATTTAAACAAAACTGTAATTTCTCCCATCTACCTCAAACTGTTCTATACACTGCAGAATTGAAAAGTGTTCTTATGGGAATTGTATTGGTCTTCAATTCGTATTTAAAATGTTATTCCTAATTACTTAAAAATATTAAAGCACATTTTTGTATTTTCTTAAATCAAACTAAAATTGCCTATACACAGGCTCTGGCACCTTGTGAGTAATTAAATTTACAATCTCAAAATATCACCCAGGAGCATACCATAGTAAATTAACACATCAGCCAGTAGAGGGCAGTTACTGCAGCAGCATATACCCATCTCATTCCAACTACCCTCTAGTCTATACATTTTGGCTATTTCAGACCAGAGGGGAAATGAGTTCCAGAGTCAACCAATGTGCCCTCTCAGAGAATGCCGTACCCACTGCCCTATCTCCTTTATAACAAAGAGGGTCAAATTGGAGTGTGTCCGTTGACCTCAGCTGTGGTAATGCAGCAAGGTAAAGAGCAGTATTGTGACCAGTAGTTTTATTGGCTAATGTGTGACTAGATACATCACTGCAAATGTTTCATCCTTTCTGTATTTACAGAGTATTGAGTGGCCTATGAAGTTTCCTCAGGCTTTTGTGAGGATGGGACTGTCTCAGCCAAAGGGTATTCTCCTATATGGGCCACCAGGATGTGCCAAAACCACTCTGGTGAAGGCTGTGGCCACAAGCTGCCATTGTTCCTTTCTTTCTGTTAGTGGTGCTGACCTTTTTTCACCTTATGTTGGAGATTCAGAGAAGATTTTGTCTCAGGTTTGGTTTTTAATCACATATGATGTATAATTTGCTTATTTTTGTATAAAGTATTCATCACTCCTATGTTTTGCTTTTTAAGACGTTAAGGCCTGATTCTCCTCTGGTCTAAACGGATACAGCTCAATTGACTTCAGAGGAGCTATTGCCATTTACATCTGCTGAGCATATGTCCCTAAGTTATATTTCAAACTAATTTCTTTAATCTACCTATTGTGTATGGCTTTTTGTTCTTTGGTTGACCTTAGTATTAAGTTAGGCACCTAGAGTCTGCTAAACAGTCAATGTAAACCAGATTGGTCTCCATTGAGTGTTTGTAAATAAATATTTAAATATTTAAAATATTTTTAAATATTTGTAAATAAATATTTAAAATGAATTAATTAAGTAAAAGTATAGAAAATCTATAACAAGTGTTTTCAGTTGACATGGTGGAACTTATACATGCATTACAACATTCTACATTTATTTTATGAACCTAATAAAAGGTTTTTCGCCAAGCAAGAGCACATACTCCAGCAATAATATTCCTGGATGAGATTGATTCTATCCTAGGATCTCGATCAGCCTGCAAAACTGGACATGGTGCCCCAGAGAAGGTTCTGTCTGTCCTTCTTAATGAATTAGATGGTGTTGGCATTAAAGTCACAGAGAGAAGAGGAAATAAATTACAGCTTGAAGGTGATTGTCAAGAACAAAATGAAAAGGAGAGACAGGTATGTACACTCGCATATATAGGAAGAAGGTTAGTTTTTATTGCTAAAGTGCTCCAGAAGTTTAAACCATTGGCTTTCACAGATTAAAACATTACCTTTCTGCTGCCTTTGACAACTTCTTGATAGTATCCAGTATTTTCTTTTACATACAACATTGGAGATAACTAACATGCTCCTGCTATGCTGTTAAAATGGATTTCAAGGTGGTAGGGTTACATCTTCACCCCCATTCTGGCATACTGAAGAACCTTCCATCACCACCACAATTTTATCCTTACACATGCTTCATTCTTTTTAGTTTCCTTTATTTTCATCTGTAATTTTTTTCTCTCCCTCAATTTTTGTGATACAACACCTCTGAGTACCTTTAAAACTTCTCCTTTACTCCCTCTGCATGTTAGAATATCATAATTCTGAATTCTTAGAGCAGCAGACTTTGTACATTATTAACCCCTTGTTATTTAGTTATCCTCTTTTGTTTCATTTGCTGATAGCATATTTTCTGCCTTTTTCAGTAGGAGTCCTGTCTCTGAAATTTTCACTAGAGCATTTTAACAGCATTGACTTCTTTTACTAACTTGTAATTGCTCTGTCCCCATGTAGTCTGCTTTTAACTACCTAAGCTGACCTTTATTCATTGCATGTGATCTTAATTTTATTTAAATATTTATTTTAAACTATTCCTGATTACATTTAAGGAATTATGTAAATAAATAATAGTCACCTATTCCCCATTACTGGGTATATATTTCATCATTGTAAATTTCTGTGACTTCCCAGTTTATGGTGTCAGATTTATTGCTACTATAATGAACACACAATACATGTTTTAATAAACTTTTTAGTACTTGTAGCCATTTTAAACAGTTATATAAACCCTTGAAAATGTTGTATGATACTGCAGTCTTACGTCTTCTCTGCACTCAATCTGACACACACAATCTTGCTAGACTCTGACCACAAGAAAGTTCCATATGCATTACCAGAATGGATATTGATTCTTCTTTATTGTATTACATATTGGTATCTTGACCTACACAAAGTAGAAACATTTGTAGTGAAAAGGAAAGTGACTACATATGGATATATGCATTTATTCTTTGTATTGCCTCTCTTTTTCTCCTCTTAGTTGACACTTATAAATTATACTTGTCCTGTAGCCCAAAGCATATAAAACACTGTATACCCATCTAATTTGCTGCATATATAATCTCATTCAGATAGAGTTTCAAGAAGTTTTGAACAAAGATGTCATGATAGTCGCTGCAACAAATAGACCAGACAAGTTGGATGATGCCTTGTTGCGCCCTGGAAGGTTAGACAAGATCATCTATATTCCACCTCCAGATCAGAAGGTAATGCATTATAAATCTGTACACAAATTTAAATAGAGGTGTGAAGTTGTAGGTATACTATTTCTTAACAACAACAAAAAGAGGCATAGTACTATAATGTATGTAAGAGTGTGTTGCTGTTTGCACTGAAGATTAACTACTAAATGTCTAGCTTTTAAAATAAATATGAAAGCAGCATGGATTATAAAATATCATTTAAATGTATATAAAAATGTACACCCTTCAGACACTTTGACCAAGGCACAGGCATTTCTGGCATTTCCTGACTTTTGAATGCTTGATGATGATATATTTGCAAAATCAAGCATTCAGAAGTTAGGAAGTGCCAGAATTGCCTGTGCTTAGGTCAGTTTATATTACAGTAACTCATCACTTAAAGTTGTCCTGGTTAATGTTGTTATGTTGCTGATCAATTAGAAAACATGCTTGTTTAAAGTTGCGCAATGCTCCATTATAATGTTGTTTGGTAGCCGCCTGGTTTGTCCACTGCTTGCAGAAAGAGCAGCCTCTTGGAGCTGGTGGGGGCTTGGAACCAGTGTGGACTGGCAGCCCCACTATCAGCTCCCCTAAGTTTTCTGTGCACAATTACCAGGCAGTTCAGGTGTCCCTCCCACCACTGCCATGTGCTGCTCCTGCCCTCTGCCTTGGAGCTGCTCCCTGGAGCTGTGTAAGGGGGGGAGAGGGAAGAAGAGTGCTGATGTCAGGGTGTCCCCTGCTCCTGTACCCCCATCTCCACAGAGCGGGGGGGACACCACAGGGCTCAGGACAGAGGGAGCTTGCTGGCAGCAGCTGCTGTCTCAACTTGCTTATCTACCTAAAAAGGCAGTGTACTTAGAGTGGGGTCAGTGTATTTAAAGGAGTAATGCGCGTCTCTCTCTCTCTCTTTCTCACACACGTGGTGTGTGTCTCTGTCTCTCTCTGCCATGCTGTCTCCCCTCCTTCCATTCGTGCTGCCTTGTAGAGTGTGAGGCTACATTAACAACAATGTGTTAAGCCTTGAGGGCTCAGCCGAGTGCTAGTTCATCATTTAGCAGTAAGGCATTCCCTGGGAAATATCCCACCCTCTTACTTCACCACCTCAAGCAAGCTTCACAATCATCATTCCTGTGTACAGTATTAAATTGTTTGTTTAAAGCTTATATCGTGTGTATATATGTGTGTGTGTGTGTGTGTGTATATATATATATATATATATATATATATATATATATATAAAATATATAAAATAAAAATATATATAAAAATATAGTCTTTTGTCTGGCAAAAAAAAATTCCCTGGAAGATTAAAATGTTGGTAAAGGTATAAGCAACTGAAGAAAGTGACTTAAAATGGAAAGTATTAGACAACCTTAACCATTAGCATTGCTGCGAGATCTTGCCAACTCCCTACTAAAAAAAACCACCACCAACCAACATAGCATGTATAGTTGAGCATTCTACATTCTTTTGGGGTTTTCTTTGTCTTGCATTCGAGTTCTTCATATAGCCTGTACCAAGTTAGGGGTGGGAGCACAAAGGTACAAAAGAAAACCAAAAAAAAAAAGGCAGCAAGATCCAGTGATTCATGATTTTAAGAAGTCATGAGATGATGTAAAAATTGTTGCAATTGGTGAGGATATTGCTGCAAAACTATAGCTTAGTGTTCTACAGACCAGTAAGATACCTGGCAGCCCAACTAGATTTTCATTCAGAGTGCTAGTGTTCAGAATTCAAGTCAAGATGCCCTATTGAGTATTCGTTATTGAGCTTTGCCAATAAAATATTTTCAACTGCTGTCTTACTGTCCACCTTGAATGCATCATATGATTACTCTGTGGTAAACTGGGTTTTTGTTTCTTGGCAGTCATTTGTCACAAGTAGAATATTTGTTTGTGACTGTAGTATATTTGAGTTTAGAATTTGCAGAGTAAAGTACTAGCCAACATGAGTAAAGGTGGCAGAAAATAGGCCTAAACAAGTACTCTTAATAAAACAAATAGTACCTAAGTGACTATCCTTTGTCTTTTGTAATGTGCTTGTATCATAGGGAAGGCTTTCTATTTTGAAAATTTGCACAGAAAAAATCCCAATAGATTCTGATGTGTCATTAGAACACCTAGCAGTTCAAACCAAACTCTTTTCTGGAGCCGATATTGAAAATCTCTGCAAGGAGGTAAGGAGTTTTTTGTTTAATCAGTGAAGTAAGCTGTAAGTGAGTACTTTAGATGAAGAGAGGCCAAATTATAGAATATTCTAAGACATTTGGTACTTTTCCTCAATTTTTAATGAAAAGGGTAAGACAAATGAGCAAAATTTTATACCAGCTGAGTGAAAAACATATGTTGTACCAGTAAAATACACCCAGTAAATAAGGGCTCTATTAGTACTGAAGTTGAACTAAGTGCAAAATTAGAATAAATTGCTCCTGTGGAGACACCCAGAAGAAGCAGAAGACAGTTTGTGGAGCCTGGAAACTCTCCCTGCAGGAGATTGTATGGAGAAGGCAGATGATGCAACTTTACTAACTTGGATTTTTGGGGAGGAGGGTAAATCCCGTCCTGCAGAAAGATAGTTCTAGTCCCTCTCCTCCTGTCAAGAGCTCCTATCCTTGGACAAACACACAGTGCTCAAAACCACCTTCAAATAGTGCAAGTAAGGAGCCTGAATTATTTCTGTTTAGTAGAAACAACTTAGGCACATATCCACTGCGTAAGGAGATGAGCATGCTGTGAGGAGTGCCTTCTCTTCCTGTGTCCCAGACCCGCCCCTCTGATAATCATAGAGCACGTTGGGAGCATGCTACCAAAGTGGCTCTGCCCCTCTTACCTGCATTTACCAGAATCTGTAAATCTGTTTACTCTCTCTTTGAAGCAGAGAGTAGCATTTAAAAGAGTGAATGAAAAGCAACATGGGTTAACTTACAAAAAAGAAAAAATGATGCCAAACAAACCTGACAGATTTGACAGTATTTCAGGTTAGTTGGAGTAAGGGACTACTTAAATTCTGGAGCAAGTACTAATCTTCTTACTTTCCTTTTCAAAGCCTTACTTAAAATCCAGATAAATTGCTCCCGTGTACTACACATCATAGAACTTATTGCTGAAATTAACATTGATAAATCGGGAAGAAAAAGAATAGGGCAAGGGAGATGTGTCCACAAATATTTGAGGTAATGTATTTGAGGAAGGAGGAGGTTAGGTAGAATATCTGAATAATTAAGTGACCAAGGATATGTCTTCTAGCCCAATCAACTAGATGCAGTAAGTGAAACAGTATTAACTGAATTTGGAATAGAAGAATAGAGAAGGCAAACTAACATTTGTATTATCTGATAAATTGACTTCATTTGATGTTTACCTATTGTTTTTTTTAATCTTGAATCATACAGTACTGTGTCAAAACACTGGACTAATGTTCATTTTTATTTTTAAGTTTTGAAAAGATTGATTTGTAAAATCGTGCTTTTTTTTTTAAGGCTGCTTTGCAGGCATTACAAGAGAATGGACTTGAAGCAACTAGTGTGAAACATGAGCATTTTGTAAAATCACTGAAGACTGTAAAACCATCATTAACCCTCACAGATTTGGATTTTTATGAAAAATTATTTAATAAGGAAGTATCCTCTTAAACCAGAAAAATCTGAAGAATGACATGCAAAAATTGGTGGGTTTTTTTTAATCTGTTATATAATCTTTTATAAATGCATGATTTTGTATAACAATTCTTCTAAAAGTGACCTGCAAAGGGCAGAAAAGTTTTATGGTACCCATTTTCCCTACATTACTGTATAGAAAGAAGGATTGAAAGGCTATATATATTCATTCTGCTGGTTTTTGACATAGAAGTATTAAGCATGGTCTTCCATAGGACCTTCCACCTCTGCGTCCCAGTCAGTCAGCACTTCTGTGAGCCAGAATGCAGCTCTTAAGACCAGTACCAGTAAGAGATCTGACACAGTCTGAGAGGCCATCCACAACCGCCAGAAATCTTTGAGGATTTACACTGCCTGAAAGCTGCCTTTAACTGAAGGCACAAGGTTATTAAATCTTAAATTAAGATTCATTTTTTCCAAACCATTAGATGATTGAATTAAGTAGGTGTTAACAAAATTAGATTTTTAAAGTCTGAATAATAGTCACTTCTCATCTCAGTAAGATTTTTACTACTTTTGTACTATAATGTTATGATCCTACTAGCTCCCAGTGGTGCATGAATAGTCTAAACTAGACAAGAACTAAATATCTAGTGCAAAGAAGAAAGCTTTTAGAAAAAATAACCTTTCATGCCATATTTATACTTTAAAAAGAAATAAAAAGGGGAATAAATTACTTTTTTCTCGTGCTGTTCACCTTTCACATAAGGCTATATTTGCAATCATCATTTGAAACAGATTTTTTTTCCCTATGGACTGCAACTTGTATTATCTTGTATGTGTGCTGCTTTTTAATATTGTATTATAGTTTTCTGGTTTTGTATGTAATATAGCAAGGTTTTACTTGTTCTAGATTACAAAAATCTTTCACATTAAAGGAAAAATAAAAGTTAAAATCTTGTTTGCATTAAATATAATAGTATTTTAAAAGTACTGAATTTTTCAGACAGCATTCTTCTGATTGAGGCCTGTTATTGATGTAAACGAAACTTGAATGGCAGAGACTTGCTTAATTTTTGGGTCCCTTACACTGTAGCTATTACATACTTTTCCACATAGCAGGTTGATTTGGACTATACTTTAGTCTGAATTGTAAGCCAACCCTTTCACAAATCAAAAAAGTCTTTATTCAGTAATAAGCTCTATCCTGCATGATAAAGTCTCTTTCTTAGGGCTTATTTGACAGTTTAACAAAATTGAATTTCCAAGTGTAGATGAGCCCTTAGATTAAAACTGTAAGATATATATTAGGCTGCTACAGACTTGCTTTTGTTTCAAACAGTATATGTTTAACTCCTATAAGGACTCCTTTCTTGTTGTCCCTCAGCTCCCAAAATCAGATTGACAGTGCAGCGGATATGTACTATGGTTATGAATACTGTAGGAATTGCTACATCTTGATCTATGAATATTGATATGCAATAATGGTATGAACACTGTATATGTGACTAGGTCAGTGAGGGGAAGATCTTCTTGTACTGGGTTATAAGACTGTCCTGTGTGAATGCACTGTGCTAACTTGAACTTGGCTTAGTGGAATGTTTTATATGCCTATAATGCTTGAATTCAATGGGAACTGTACAGGACTGCAATATAATGACTTCCCAGATAAGAATACCTACATACACACTAAAAGGACAGTGGAGGACAGCTGTTAGACATAGGGATCCTACATTTAGTCTCCAACATGCCGTAAATCTTGTTTTGCCAGGCTGGGAACTAGAGAGCAAAAGATTAAAGAGTTAAAAAGCCGGGGGGGGGGGGGGGGGGGGAGGGGACTAATCAGTGAGCGGTCTAAAAAGACAGGCGGTATAGAGCAACCAAGGAAGGAAGGAGTCCAGAGGAACTGGGCATTCTGAGATTCACAGAATGGTAAGCATTAGGAGAAAGTAGGCATGGACTTTATTCTGATTTATAGTTTTTAAAATGTTTAATCTGAAATGGTTTTGTTCTAAATAA
>NW_020664418.1:33316562-33329099 GCF_002925995.2 Terrapene triunguis
TTTCACCCTTTAATCCATTTCCCAGATCATCTGCAGAAGTCACTGTCAAACAAATATTGCATCTCTACAAGACAGTCCACTAGGTCTGCAGCTCAGATAAATTACGATTTCAATCATCTATAAAATGAGACAGCAGGACAGTTAAGGATTTTTAATTCATATCCATACTTAAAGGTCTATTCTGGATTTTGGATACAAGATCTTCAGGAGTAAAAGGCTTTTCTATAATTTAAAAAAACAAAGACTGTGAAGTGCCAGAGGATCCTGAGGACAAAATGCTTGTATGAATAAAGTATATTAAGTGCCATTGACTGTGGGAACTGTGAGCCACTAAAGTCGTGTGTAGGTTCCTCACAATCTGCAAATATACATGTATCATATAACTTGTATAGTATTTTTAGCGGTAGGCGTGCAAGAAGCACTTTTGGCTATTGCAGGTATATAGCATCACTGAAATGAAGCTGCCATTTGGTGGTTTGCCTATTTTTGTGAATTTGGGAACCCATTTTGTCCAAAAGAATTTTACATCATCTGTTGTTGGATCAGTAATGAAACAAGCAGATACCAATACAAGCACAAACCTATTTAAACAAGACAGTCCAGAGGTAAGTAATAATTGGTGCTGTTGGGAAGAGTGGTGTTTTTACTGACAGTCTTTTTGCAGTCTGAATTTTGTCAATCCCCAATTTTCCTCCTACATTCCATCATCCTTTATGCGTTTGCATTGTAATTGGAAATGTTTGTTAAAAATACACTGATATCTGGAAGGGAATGATTAAATATTTTTACAAGTGTCTTTCTTTGTTTCTGCTTTTAACTTGGCAGGGAAGGGGTTTAGAAATGTAATCTTGTTTCTGTCAGGGGAAAGCTCTTGGACCGTTCTCCTGTAGGTGATGCAAAGAAACTCAAGTAAAATACAAAACCTAAGGTTAAAATTCAGAATGAGACATTGCTTTCTTTTTTCCTTATTGTGTGTAATAAGAAACCCCCCATGCCGGTCCTCTAAATAGCATTACCCCAGATTGTGGCTGGAGTGAGATCACTTGGCCTTAAAGATTCCATGGCAGTTGGAGACAACTACAGTGAAGAGAACAGCTGGCCACAAGTTGGAAGCCATTACTGTGTGAGAAAGGAGGTGGATTATAAATTACTGTCATAATTTGTTAGCTGTGCTGCTGCTACCACCACTATATTACAAAGGAGTACCCTGATGTTCTCAGTATTGCTGGCACCCAGAAATGTTACCATTTTTCTGCAGGGGTCCCTAAACCCCTAGGGCTACTGTTGAGGGCCTATGGTGATGAGACATAGAAGTGAGAGTTAGGAGACCAGGTAAAGCAATCCTTGCTGTTTTTTGAATTTTGAGATTACATCTTTAGAGGGAACTAAAGTTGAAAGCTTCCTGGTTGAGGGGACAAATAGTCCAGTGATTGCATCCAGCCCACTTACAATTACTGTATACAGGAACCCACAAGCCCAGCTGAGTGTCAGAAACTGATTCAACAACCTGCTGATTAGGAGTTGCTATGTAAGTAGCATCTGGGATTGGGACGCAGATGTGAAAGAGTAAATGGTTATATTAATTTAGTGGATGTCTTTGCCAAGGTGGTTCACCGGCCTCCTCCTTGTGCTCAGTGTTAAATTAAATTAAATTAATGGAGATATCCCCATCTCCTAGAACTGGAAGGGACCTTGAAAGGTCATTGAGTCCAGCCCCCTGCCTTCACTAGCAGGACCAATTTTGATTTTGCCCCAGATCCCAAAGTGGCCCCCTCAAGGATTGAACTCACAACCCTGGGTTTAGCAGGCCAATGCTCAAACCACTGAGCTATCCCTGCCCCCGTCAGAAACTTGCTGCCCTCTAGGAACAGTCTCAGCAAGAGGCCAGCAACTGGTGCCCATACTTTAAATTGTGTTTGTGAGTCAGATCTGCAAAGACTCTGTAACCAGGGTGACGTGACAAGCCCATAGGCTGCCCAACAGCATGCTAGAGAGGCGGCCTCTTGGACAGGGCCTGCACGGAGCAAGCTGGGCTTTCCCTAGTTCCTCCTACTGGCTGCCAGGGGCGACTGGGAGGAAAACTGAGCTTACAGGCAAAGCTGCCTGTTCTTCCCTCTCTCGCCCCTCCGGCTTTGCCGCGCAGCCGGACAAGCGGCGGAAGGAGGAGGCTGGCAGCAGGGCTGCCTCGCACCTGCCGCCCCGCCCCGAGCAGTAGCTGCCTCCTGCGAAGAGTAACGGGGGAGAGCGGGGAGCACGCAGGCGAGGCAGAGTAGGCCCAGTCAGACACGCTGGGTGAGGGAGCCAAAGGGGGCAATTAGGAGAAGCGAGAGAGGGAGGGGCCCAGGCGGGGGGAGGGAGTGAAGGGGGCGGAGTATGGACAGAGGCCGCGGGAACCTGCCTGTCAGCGAGCCACCTGGAAGTCAGCGGCAGGGGAGAGAGCGACCCCTTAGCCCTCCGCAGCTGCCCTCCTGCCGCGGGAAACCAGCCCGGCTCTCCCACAGCACAGCCCTGCAGCTGACATCCCCCTACACACCCCTATACACCCCCCATGTCCCCCGCGGCCGAGCCACACACACCCCCAACACCACCCCATTTACACCATCGCCGCCCCCCATCTCCCTCTCCCCGCGGAGCCACACACACACCCTTACCCCACTCCCGCTATCCCCACCCCGCGGAGCCACCACCACCCCCTTTACACCACCCGCCATCGCCATCTCCCCGCGGAGCCACCCCCCTTACCCCCTCCCTCTATCCCCACCCCTCCTTATACCATCCCCCCTCTCCCCCAGAGGAGCCACTCCCCTTACACACACCCCATCTCCCTCTCCCCGCGGAGTCACCCTCCCTCTATCCCCACCCCGCGGAGCCACCTTACACCGCCGCCTTCCCCATCCTAGGGAGCCAAGGGTGCCCACACGTCCCTTCCCCGCCGCCCCCCATGCCGCTCACCCCCCGGCCCTCCCCAACCTCTACCCTTCTCCAGGCCACGCAGCCAACCCCCCTTTTCTTATTCCTTCCCTCTATGCAGCCCCCGTGCACGCACATACCCTGTCCCCTACTCCCTATGCAGCCAACCCCACCTGCTCCTTCTGCACCCCACGCCGCCAGCCCTTCCCGAACCGAACCCCACCACGCTCTGCCTGCTTCCAACCTGCACGCACAACTCTTTGCACTCTCCGGAGCCGGGTCCTCGCATATTCCCGCAGGGGGAGCCGCTGCCTCATGCGGCCGGTTTTTGCAGGGACAGGAGACCGCAAGGGGAAGTTGTGCATCAGTCTGTACGAGCTCTGCACTGGGCTACGTGACTTGGGACACAGCCAGCCTCCTGGGGTGTGAGCAGTGCTATATAAAAGGCTGGACACCTCCCCAAGCTAAGGCTGTGTCTGCAGTGCTGCTTCTGCCCCTCTCCTCCCGGCCAGGTAAATCCCTTGTCTCTAGCGGCAGAGTGCATCTGGGATAGTGGATTAGTGGTTGTGACCCGCAGGGTGATGGGGATTATGTAGCATGTGTGTAATAGCCTCTACCAGTTGTGGTACCTAAATTGCCTCACTGATGGGATTGTAACTGGACACCCTTCGTTTCAGGTCTACAGTTGCCGCTATGGCCAACTTGGGCTTTTTCCAACTGCTAAGGAAAAACAAAGAAGTAAGTTTGCAAAAGAGCGTTGTCCTAAAATGATCCGATCTGCCTTCCTGGCACTGACGAAGAGTCCTATGAACAAGTGCATGTTGAAGAGGTTACATTAAAACGTGAGATTTGCCAGATTAATAAAATGCACTCTCTAAAATAAAATGATGAATGTGCAGAAGTTGAAGACACACTGGAAGTGAGATGGTGCGATCGGCATATATGTTATGCCTTCTTTGCGGGAGTTTCACTTGCTTTAAAGCTTTTTAATTCATGTCTCCAGTGTGCATGGACCACCAAGAGAGACATTTGGTTCTTGAAAGCTTTGTTTTCTAACTTTTTGTCTTTCAGCTCATTCCTTTGATTGGTTTTGTGGGCCTGGCAGCAGGTGGGGCTCTAACTGCTTCTCTGTATTCCCTATGCACCAAAAGTGATGTGATGTAAGCATAATCTATTCCATATTTCTCTGAGTTATATGCTTGGTATTGAGTTTTCTTTGCTAAATAGATACCCTGAAGTCAATGAGGTGTATCAGAGTGGGGAGGGGGGAATTAGGGAAGATCTGACACTCAGCAGTTTTTTTAAATTAACGTCTTAATCTTACAGATCATTAATTCTTCTATTATATTTTTGTAAAGAATTTACTCCAGTCTGTTATTCCCCAAACTGCATTAATTTTTGAATTTGTTGCTCAGAAAATTTATTTTTTGTCTTCACTATAAATGTAGTTTGAGCTAAAATGTTCTTGTGCAAAGTTTTAAATAGTGAATTCAAATAGCATTTAATATGTCTCAAATAGAGGAATGTGTTGAAAAGGAATCATTTTTACAACATATATCTGTCTTTTTACATTTTTTCTTCTGAGACAGAGGTACACAGATCACAATATGTCATTTCCAATAGCCAATAATATTCAGACTTTAAAATTTTAATTTTGCTAACACCTACTTAATTCAATCATCTAATGGTTTGGAAAAAATGAATCTTAATTTAAGATTTAATAACCTTGTGCCTTCAGTTAAAGGCAGCTTTCAATATACAGTGTAAATCCTCAAAGATTTCTGGCGGTTGTGGATGGCCTCTCAGACTGTGTCAGATCTCTTACTGGTACTGGTCTTAAGAGCTGCATTCTGGCTCACAGAAGTGCTGACTGACTGGGACGCAGAGGTGGAAGGTCCTATGGAAGACCATGCTTAATACTTCTATGTCAAAAACCCAGCCTTCACTTCCTTTACCATCTCATTCAGTTTATTTCACATAACCTCATTCAAGGTATTTTATTAATAACTCTCTCTTTGAGATATTAAATCAGATCATTAAATAACAGACAGCTATTGCTCATATCTAGATAGCAGGATTTTGATACCCATTATCAGTTACTACTTTTTTTCTTTAAAATGGTTTGACTATTAATTTAGGGCCCAAGCTTGAAACATTGAAGTCCATGGCAGTTTTAAAATTGACCTGTGAGCATGACTGGGCTTTTAGCCATAAGGCTAAGAATTCCAGTAACTGTTACCTAAACCACAACATGATATTATTATTTATTAAGCAATGACAGCATGTCTGGGATACAAACTACAAATAAAAGCCAGTCCCTCTGCCAAGTTTAATGGCCTAATGCTGTAAACCTCTATTCATGCAAGTAGTTTTTCTCATGTCAATAGTTACACTGAAGCTAGTGAGACTACTCAGCTGACTAAGGGTGTGCAAGATCAGGCCCTAAAACATTGTCTTTGTTTTTCCTACAATGAATTTCATAATTCTTTTTTAGTGTTAACAAGTCTGGCAATCCAGAACCTTGGGAAAATGTGAATCCTAACCAGGCTCAAAAGGTAACGAATAAAATAATTTAGTCCATAAAAGTTGGTATTGAGTGTAGTGCCAATTAACTATAGTCTATTTCATTAGAGATTAAATGAATGTATATAAATATATTTAGAGCGTATGAGTTAACAGAATGTTAATAGAAGAATACAATCAAATCTTCATTCGTGGTCTAATTCTGCAAAGTGCTGAGCAAATGCAACTCCTATTTACTACAGTACATGATTTCAGTGTATGTTTTGGGTATACATGGCTAAGTCCTGTGTGTTCATAAAATCAGAAATAACCTAATATTATGGTTCTTAATTACTTCATTCTTAAAGTCTTAAGATATTTGTGGAGAGTCAGGCTTAATAGGCAAAAAATTATTGTGAGTGGTGTAACTATTTACTGTGCATAGATTAGCATTTCAAATGAAAAAACATTACAATGTTTTATTTGATGATTAATAAAGAAAATATATTGCTCAATGGTACTTCTGTTTACTTGTAAAAAGAGAAAGTAAAGTTACTTATTAGAAGACTTCCTTAATACACAAGAGATTGTATAAATTGCTGTATAGTGTAAAAAACCTACAAAACTTACTATATATTTAGAGAGGATAACTGTTTGGTTTTTAATAATTTGCTCTTCGTATTGTTCTTTTTATTTTTTAGCTTATATCAATCAAGCAGGAGTGGAAATCCATAGAGGAGCTGGAGAAGGTCAAAAAGATGATGAAGTGACAAGTTGCCATTGCCTCAAAAATGTACTCTATGAATCTAGTGGAATCATTTCTGCACAAACTCGACTACTGAAATCAGTGTGCGGAAATGCTTCTGCTACGTTTTTAGGGTCTCCCTACATTTTTGGACTCTGGATGAGGAATTTCATTTTGTCTTAGTGGTTACTTAGAATATCCACACAGTCCAAAAATAAACATCTCTTTCAGGTACTCATTGTTTCAACAGTCATGTTTAACTTGATGTACAATGTTCAATATGCAGAGTATTAACGGGGTGGAAAATTCTTCATTCATATATGAGCTTTTTAGAATGCTGAATTATTTTTCTTAAAATATATATAATTTTGTAAATTTTCTAATAAAATGGGCACTTATGTTTAAATGTTTAGATTTATTCAAAATTCCCTGTGGCTTCAAAGAGAGCAGGAGCAAGACCATAATGAGTGTGAAAGTGTCAATATTCTTTTAAAAGATCCTCTCCAAAATAAGAACTCTGGTCTGTTGCTTCTTAGTTCTTTATACCATATTTCAGTGATGTGTGCTAATTTTACCGAGATGCTATTTGTACATGGTAGCATAAGTGGTCATAGTAGAAAATTTGGCTTCCAGTTCAGATTTGGTGAGTCCCAATCCTGCAAAGACTTACACATTTGCTTAAATTTATGCACTGAGTAGTCCCTCTGAAGTCAATGGTACAACTGACACAGTGCAAAGATAAGAACATGTGTAAGTCTTTGCAGGACCAGGTCCTAAGACAAATTATCAGCACTTCAGTGTGAGTGAAACAAGAGCAAATCTTTTGTATTTGTAAGTTCCTGCTGTTTATTCCTGTGAAAATTTTATTAAAGTAAAATGAAGATTAATTTGGAGTGGACATAAAACTTTATTAGAATAAGTTTTATTATCCTCTTTTTATTGTACATACAAGTTTAAGCGTAGAATACAGATTCCCAGAAGACATTTTTAAATGATTTCTAGATAAAGCAAACAACCTTAATAGCATGTACCAAGAGAAAATCAACAAAGATTACATTAGGAGTAGGATCCTATATAAGTCATTTCCTGTTTAATAATTTACATTTTTTTCTGAAGATTGGTTAGTGCAGAGATCTGTAGGTATTCCTTCTCCTTTATGTGCCTTTAATTTTGGAATAATTGCCGAAGAGGGTATCCCTTCCAGAAAGGTTTTCCTTCATTGTGTCATGACGCATCCTCACTCCAGACAGTATCACATGTACTGACTGTGTGGTTTCTAACTATATTGTATTTCTAAAGTGCATAACATTTTCTGGAATCACAAGTTTGTATGGGTGAAGAAATCAAAGCAGGAATCGTTAGATGAGCTACACTGGAGAATGACTTGCTTTCTGTGAGAATAACTTCTCTAAATTTAGAAAAAAATCCCCCAAATGCTAGCAGTTGTCAAGTGCTATAAATTATTCAGCCACCGTGCAAACAAAACTGAAAGTAAATAATGAAGCCATACACCTAGACTGAGTTAACGTGGGTTCAGAGTTCTCAAAGCTTGTTTGATTTTGAGAAATAGAAAATAGTTACAATACTGTTGTGCTGCATTTTTTACAGATGTGGCAGTAAAGTTTATTTTTTACAAGTAAGGATGACTCAGCAGCATACAACTGATGTAAATAACTCCAGTCCTCCCTAGCTTCAGAAAAACTTTCATGTGTAAGGACAAGCGGAATTATCAGACTTCTAAACTTTTCTTTGCTAAAATTACAAATTTAAGAGGAGTGGCATCAGAAGATCCCTAGATGTGCAACCACAAAAGTTCACCTTCCAGTCCTCTAGAATATTGGCTTTTGTCTTGTTAAACAGAGAGGCATTTTTAATATAATTGTGTTCAATCTAATAATCTACTCAGTGTTTCTACATTTTTTTACTGGAATGTGCTCATCAAAAGTGTGCAGTGCTCTGAGTAAATAAGTGAATTCAACATTTTTGTCTGTCAGCAAATCACTTGTCTCCTCTGTAAAAACTGGATCTTGCCATGAAGGGTCTACCTACACTAGAAAAATAAGTGTAGGGCAATGGTGATATATAATGGAATGCTACAAAGATCAAATATAGGGGTATATCATTCTTATCTTGATATGCAGGCATTCCCTCATATCTCTCCCTTACCCTCTCCAGTAATGGTATTAGCAAGCAAGGCCCCCAAAAATATGAAAAAATCCAAGATCATTTTTAATTTAGTCTGGAGTGAATGTACCATTTTCTGCACACGAAAAGTCAAATGTGCAGCAATATAAACAGGGGCGGCTCTATGCATTTTGCCACCCCAAGCACGGCAGTCAGGCGGCTTTCGGAGGCACGCCTGCGGGAGGTCCGCCAGTCCCGCGGCTTCGGCGTACCCGCCGCCGAATTGCCACCGAAGCCGCGGGACCAGCAGACCTCCCACAGGCAGACCACCGAAGGCTCCCTGATTTCCGCCCCCACAGCAACTGGCAGGCTGCCCACAGCTTGCCGCCCCAGGTACGCGCTTGGTGCGCTGGTGCCTGGAGCTGCCCCGAATATAAAACACAAGTGGGGAGGAAGGTTGTATAACTCAGTCAGGGGAAAGCATGTGAGCACTTAGAGCAATCCAGCCACTTCACAGGACAAAAAGAAGTCTCTGGTTTCCTTCCCTACACTATAGCTCCTTTCATCCTGAATATTATTATTTAACATTTATTTTGCAGTAGCACCTGAAACCCAACCACATTGGAGCTCTGTTGCGCTGGGCATTGTATGGACTTCCAGAAAATGACAATCTCTGCCCCAAAGAACTTACTTTATACGTCTGTAGCAATTTAAAAGCACTTTACAAATATTAACTAACCTTTAATTACCTCATGTGAGGTAGGTATTATACTCACTGTGCTGCTGTGGAATCTGAGGTACAGATGTGAACTTCCTGAAGTCATACAGAAAATCTGTGGTAATGCTTGGAATTAGAACCAAGAGTCCAGACTCCTGGTGCCCTGATCTAATTGGTAAACAACCTTGCCACTCTTTCTCATATTAGATAACATTAACAACACCAGTAGTGGGAGATTACCTCATGTGGTTACTAATTGTACCCTAATGGTCTGAAAAATAACATGATTAATGCCCGAGCTGTTGACCAGTAAACTTTTGGTGGTGTTTGCTGTTTATGTGGCTACCTCATGGCACTGTGCCAGCATACTTGCTAGGCTGATGCCAGGTGGGTTTGATGTCTTGATGGCCCCCATATGGCTCACAGCATTGGACAGGTAGATGATCAAGGGCTGTAATTGTATATCAACTTCAGAGACAAGACAGAAAAAGCCATTGTGACATGGAGCTGTTTCAGAGATCAGAATTTTAATGAAATCTAAGTTTATAAGGCTTATGGTAAGAAAATATTAATTCTGAGGTAGGCCCACATTTGTAAGTAAGGCTTACAGCCTCATCAAGGAATCTTGGGAATAATGGCTTCCTTAGTCTTCTGCAGAAAGGAAAGGTTGAAAGCCAGTTAAGCAATGTAGCTACGAGATCCCCCTATTTCCTTTTATTGACCTTCGTGTCTATAGCAATGGTTTGCTGGTGCCTAGAGCCGGCCCTGTCAGTTTAGTGTGTTCAGAACTGCTTAGAGAGCTGGGAGGTAGGATGACCAATCAAATCAATTACACAAATATGGTTAGAGGTGGTATCCACACTACAGAAAAATAAACTAGGCCTCAGTCAGAGAAACGCTGAGGCCCAGCTCCTCACAATGTATTTAGACACCGAAGTCCCATTGATTTCAATGGGAGATAGGCAGTTAGGCCGTTCCTCAAAGGTAGTTATGTGCTTACCAGCCATGCCAGTGACCATTTACAAACTTAGTTAAAAGTTGTAGAGTGGAGAGGGGATCCCTTAATAATTTGAGTCAATGGAAGCGGAGCAGGCCCATACACAGTGTTTCATTTATGGTAATGTCCTTTATTTCATCGTTAGGGCAAGATTCTGAGCCAAGCATTTAGAGAGAAAATATAGGAAAGCAGAAAGCAAGTTGGAGACTCCATTTTCTGCTATGCCTGTTGACAGCAGCTGCATTATCACACACATGTCAGTTGATTAGTCTAATGACCTGTAGAAGTTTCATTTGCCTACGTGCTGCAGAGAGAGAGAAGGAAGTAACCTTTGCTCAATATTTTTTCATTTTTAACTGTGCAAACAGACTGCCTGATTAAATCAGGTGTGGCTCCTAAGTCTTGACAATGATTCCTTACATATTAGTCATCTTAAATAGAATCATAAGTTAAAATTATTTTCAGTTGTACAGCTATTCGGCAGATACAACATTTCTAAACTGTTTGTTAATTTCATTCTGCCAAGATATGTCTCTAAATGTGTGTGTGTGTGAAGTACTTTGGAAAAAGATACTGCACTCTTCTCCCCTCCATTACAGCAGCTTTACAAGAGTTGATGGTGGTGGAGGTACTCCTGATTAACAGTAGTGTATATGAGAGAAAAAATGAGACCTCTCAAATCTGAGTTTAAATTAGAATTCTGAAATTATAATCAAGCAAGCTCTTCTCAGCCAGAGCTTTCCTTTATCACTACACAGCTTGCTACATTAGTTACTGCAGCTATAGATTATCTCTATGGCCATTTTGCATTTTCTATACAAGGTTCACAATACTTGGTAAAATCCTAACCCCATTGAAGTTAATGGGAGTTTTGCCATTGACTTCAATGGTGACATGTTTTCACCCTCGGTTTTGAAAAGTAGGGGCCAAATTTTAGTTGCTAAGTGCAGGTAGGCACATTAACCTCAATTCAGGAAAGCACTTAACTTTAAGCATGTGCTTAAGTCCCATTGACTTTAATACCCTCAGAAGTATCTTGTCCCTCCTCACAGGTAATGTTTTTGACCACCTCCTGTGTTCTGTTTTGCAGAAGGCAGGTGCTCACCCAGGTCATGTAGAGATCAGTCATTTTCTGTGTGTTTAAGGTTTCTCTTTCTTGGCCTTGTATGTGATTATGTGTGACAGCTGCCATTTTGGCTGACATACTGGGGACCTCCAGGCCTAAAAGCCTAAGCTGCTACAACCTGAGCTAAAAAGGCAAGATTTTGTAGCTGGTGTCTGTAACAACTCCTATCATTTGTGGCTCAGCACAGAGAGGAACTTGTAATACACACACATGAGTTAGGACATAGCTCTGATGTTGCACGCTCACTCTTCAGTGCTCAGACATTTATATACAAATCCTGGATCATACAGATGATTATAGATACATTTTTAGAAGTGTTATAATTGCTTCCCTCTGCAGATATCAAGGGCTTTTACGTAATCTGAGGCTTCTTACAATGGCACTAATGCAATCCATAAATATTGCTGTACTTTTTCACTCTAAGCCCTTTAATGGAGTAATAATGTCAGCTGGATTCCATTAGCTGTTGTGTACACTACTGATAAAGTCACACGTAATGGATCTTGTTTTCCTATACAAAATGTGATATTTATAATTATTTAAAAAACAAAGTATCCATGGGGAAGAGGGAAGCTATTTTTAAAAAGAGTAACTTTTCATGGAGAGTTTATTTTTCTTGGGCCCAGTCCTGCAGCCCGAGTTCATGAAAGCATTCCTTATTTGAATAATCACATTAGACTATTCAGGGATGCACCTAAACCCAGCCTAACCCCTCAAAATACTGTTACAAGGTCAGGCCTCATGTGCCTATTTCAGCGTTTGGGAAGATGCATATAGAGTGATGGGTGAACCTCAACAGGGGCATGAACTTGGAAGATCCTGTGTGCCTAGGGTGACCAGATGTCCTGATTTTATAGGGACAGTCCTGATTTTTGGATCTTTTTCTTATATAGGCTCCTATTACCCCCCACCTCTGTCTCAATTTTTCACATTTGCTGTCTGGTGCCCATGGTGACAGATATGGCAAATTTCCTGCAATAGCTTTGAGAGCCCTTACAATCCTTGGCCTACAATGATTAATACATAATGTAATTCCGTGGGGGATGGTGACCTTAGCCCCTTCAGGAACTCAGAACAGTTGGAGGTGATTAGGCAAATCCCGCTCTGGAGGTGTTACAGCCTGAGTGTGTCACTTTCTTGGGGATGCTTGTCTACACTAGTTCAAAGTAAAAAGAACAGGAGTACTTGTGGCACCTTATAGACTAACAAATTTATTAGAGCATAAGCTTTCGTGGGCTACAACCCACTTCGTCGGATGCATATAGAGTGAAACATATATTGAGGAGATATATATATACACACATATACAGAGAGCATGAACAGGTGGGAGTTGTCTTACCAACTCTGAGAGGCCAATTAAGTAAGAGAAAAAAAAACTTTTGAAGTGATAATCAAGATGGCTCAGTACAGACAGT
>NW_020664418.1:33329109-33341313 GCF_002925995.2 Terrapene triunguis
TTTTTTTTTTTTTTTTTTAGAGACTGCAGAAATCAAAGTCCACCTCTTTTTCTCCCTCCTTTGACACATTCTCTATCCTGTCAATTATTTTTAAATGAACCACTGTCTTGTCACACCTGGCCCCTTGTCTAGCCCCTGACCCTAGAACAGTCACTTCTAGCTTTCATCTAAATTACAAACCTGAATCAAATGTGTAATGCTGTGTTTGTTTAATTTTAATAGGCAAGTAAAAAGCCGCACTAACATCAGGCCTACATAATTGGAGTTCAGGGTCATTGTTTTCTCAGCACAGGTGGCTGATCATATAAAATACACGTTTGAAAGGAAGTGAAAGAAGAAAGGAGACTGCTTTTACACGAAGTATACAAACTGGAACTATAACCATATTCACTGAGAGTCATAATTCATTGTTGAGACTCCATGAGCTGCTTCGTGCAACTCTGTAAATAAATGGACAAATTCATCACTTCAAAACAGCCAGCTGAAACTCTCAGCAAAACCAAAGAAACAAAATGCTGCATACAAGCTGCCCATCTGCTGGGAGATCCTTTCTCTGCACATCAACTGTGGCCAAATCAGCTATCTGCAGTTATTTGTGTATCTCGTGTTTGATTCACCATGATGAATCCACAAGTACACAATCTTCCTAAGTAAAATGTACACTACTCTGAAAAACTCCATTGTAAAAATGTAAATGAAGCCCAGCAACCAAAGACCCAATCACTTTATATGTTCTCTGTCATGTTGCTCTATTCTTTTGTATTTGATCATTTATAAAATAAACTCTTACTTAATTTATTAACTATTTTTATTATAATAATAGAGGCCTCAACCAAGATCAGAGCCACATTGTGCTAAGCACTGTACAAACGTATAGTAAAAGACGGTCCCTACCGCAGAGAGCTTACAATGTAAATAGGTAAGATGCACAAAGAGTGGAAGGGAAAACAGAAGCACAGAGAGGTGAAATGATTTGTCTAAGGTCAAACAGACAGGAATAGAAGTGAGGTCTTCCAGTTCCCAGTCTGCTGCCCTATCCATCGGACCAGGCTGCCTCCTAAAGTAAAAATAAAATGAGCTATTTAAAAGAGATGCATAGAGACCAAATCAAGAGGAAACCAGGCCTCCACAGCAATTGGCCCACAGAAGTGCTGCAGTTCACCTAGGCTAGTAGCTCTGATGTCTGGGCTCTGGAATTAGGATGTAAGTTGCGCTTTTGTTTTGCTCCTCAAAAATCTTATACAGTATTGGTGTGAGCAGGTACAATTCCATTGACTTTAAGGGAACTCTGCCTGTTTACACTAGGGCTGAATTTGACCAAGTCTCAGATTCTCTCAGCCTGACTGCCAGAGCCAATTTAAGCAAATAGCACATGAGGACTCCAGGGTGTATTTGTGCCAGTTGCTGGTCTCTACTTTTCCTAGTATCGATGGGGATGTAGATGGTCATAAATGTCAGCTTTTCATAGCTGGCATAGTAAGTTAGGCATCTTTGAATTAAATACCAGTTGAACAAATTAGCACACTGCAGTCTTCAACTCTGGCTTTATCTGCTTTCATAGAAAAAGATGCTTGTTCAGCAAGTAACTGTTCAGATTGAAGCTCAATCAATCAGGAACATTTAATGTATGGCCAACCTCCTGTCCTGCATCTCCAGAAATAGTAGTGCTTGTTTAGGCAGACAAGAGACTATGTAAATATTTTTGTTAGGAAAGTAGATTTAGGTTTTTGTGTGTGTACTTACTTACGTAATGAAGTTCCTGATTTAGTCAGAAAAAGACAAGCGTGTGTATATATATATGCTGGGTTTAAACTCTTATAAGCAAGAATCAGTACTGAAACAATCGTACATGGACAACTTGAGCTCCTGCACAAGGCTGTATATCCATCATATAGTTCTTGTATAGCCCACTGCCCAAGATAGGATACTGAACTTGATAAATCTCATGGCAATTCCTATATTCCTTCAGTTCTCACTTTTAGGGAGAACGTTTCTGAACCATCAATGTCCCGATTTGAAAGTGTTAGTTATGTGCCTTTACATGAAAGATGTAACAGGGACAACTGATATTTCAAACTCTGGACATCAATAACTAAAGACTATTGTGCAGTTTTGGCTCTTATTGCTAATTTCAGGTCAAAATACTCTTACAGGCAAATTATCAAAACACTAGCTTGCTCTTAGGAGAGCTTGATACCCAAAAAACCCTAATAATTCATAAATACTATTAAGAACCAATCAACAAATGTCTTAACTCACTTCCCAGAGTCAGTTCTTTTCATCTGTATCAATTTCTATAAATTTTCTTAATTCAAAGTTATCTAAACAGATAAGAAAAGCCTCAGTAAATACTTCTAACTACCTGTAAATGTGATCACTAATACAGAGTATGTGAGCTTGACATTTTGACTTCAAAGGAGTTGCACCAGCATAAAACTGGTGCAACACATTGAAAGTTAATGCTAAATACATATAAATATTGATGTTAAATTGGGGGGCCTAATTTCTCCTGCATATTCCAATATCACATACATTGTTTTAAGAGATTCTCAATTTATGGAGAAATTTATAGCTAAAACACAGTAGGCAAGGGTACTTTTTACTTCATCTTTCTGTTTGGGTTCAAGATGTATAGGTTAGAGCTGTGTTCTTACCAGAGAATACACTTTGTTTGGATTTTAAAACCCTTATATTTAAATTTCTGATAAATATTTAGTCACTCAGTCAGCCAGTTTCTCAGCTGGTATAAATTGGTGTCGTTCTTTGAGAGGCAATGGAACAAAATGGAGGATCTGGTGTTCATTGCGTGTCATTTCTCTGATACTTTTACAATGGGTTGTTGCCACCCTAATCCAAAGTATATAAGATTTATATACCCAATTATGCATGTCAGCACTTCCCTGGTGTTATCTTCGACTTCCTGCCAGAACAGCTGTGCTTTTCTACAGCAAGGTGCTACTAACCAGTATTCTACTATCATAGCTATTTCTTTTGTGCATGTGGTTTTTGAAGTAAATAACTTGGAAGGTGGGTGATGCAATCATTGAAACAAGCTGTTCATCCTACAGTTATCATTTGACTCATTTAGTAAAACAGGCTTTTTGCTCTAAGACTAATTGTAGAGCACAAACAGCAGTAATGGGAATGATTCATTGATTGATTCTGGCAGTACCTTGCTGTTGGATGTTTCCCAAGAAAGCTTTATAAATATGGCATTGCTATTCAGTGCATTTTTAATTCATATTCCAATGTGAGATTTCTAATTTACAGCATTCTGCCGCCATATGGGGAGTGTTTCAATACAACAATGTGGCCTACAAAAATCATTCAAATGGAAAGGAAAATAAATCTACGAAGAACTGAACACATCAAAGCACTGGAGTTGGGCTAGGTAACCATTTACCTCCAGGGTGCTGAGTCCAGAACAGGCACAACAATGGTTGAAAGTTATCTTGCATCTCAAAACCACCACTATTGTAACTGGCACTATAACTGGTGCACACAGAAAAATTCCAAGGAGTGAATGGGCATGGAGTCTGAGGCACCATTTCCCCTCCACATCAAAGATGAAACAATTTCACCGGGCCACATGGTGAAACCTGCACCACCGCAGCCCATGTTGCACTTGGTCTATAGATAAACAGAGGATTTTGATCTCCAGAACTGCCAGGCCAAAACTTTTTACAAGCACTACATTCACTCAAAAACTGAAGAATTTGATATTATTAAATGTCCTCCTAATATGTGTGTGTTTGCTTGCTGCAGTTAATTGAGATGCAGTCTCTCTTTATAGCGTTAGGGCCAGCTCTTTGGCATCCCTCAAGTCCCCCTTGCACAACAAAGGGGACTGAGAGCTGCATTAAGACAACAGCTAAGGAGGATTCTTCAAGCAAAGCTCAGCTAAGTAAGTTTACACCAACCCCACCTGGCCCTGCTTGACATATAGGACCTACCAAGACAGAGTGGGAGGAAAAGGGACAAGGCCAGAGTGTTATGCACTCTTGTGATCCTGGGTGGTGAAAGAGTTCTTTAGGGACTATTATCTGTGGGTGCATACTAGAGATGCCCCGAGGCTGCTCCAACTTGTGGGGTTGATTAAGCCCCCAGCAGTCCCTTGGATCAAAGGGCTAAGAAAGGTAGTTGCTCTGTGTTTTAGTGAGTCTCATAACTGCTTTCTGCAAGAAAATCCCAAGGAGATGATTGAAAAAGGCACAGATTCACTATATTTTTAAGCAGTGATTAACTTTCCAGCAACAAGAAAGATTGTTGGGAAAAGACAAAGTGATATATTTGGTTTTTTAACCTGTAGTATGCTGTGTGTTTGCACCTTTGTACTTTCCACCTTTAATCTATTTAGCTTCAGATTGTAGAGATAAACCAGACAGTCCTCACTCAGACAAAAGTTCCATTGATTTAAATGGGACATTTGACTTACTGAGGGCGAGTAAGAACTACAAGATTTGGTCCTTTTAATTTATTCAATAAATAAAGATGGTTCTCCAACTGAATTACAAGACAGAGAGCCTGCTGGTGTCCTGATTATAGCATAGAGTGAAACTGAAATGGATTCCAGTTAGATCAGTTGCATCCCAAGAAAAAGTAAGGATGTGACTCCAGTTACATTAGCAAGCAAGCTCAAGTCGGCAGGTTTCCATATAAATATATTTTGGAAAACTATATCGTTTCTGTGATGTTCCGTACTTCATTGCCCCAACATTATTGTTAAATGTTATTCTTTGGGTAAATAGCAGAAATCCTGAAGGTTCTCTGTAGCTGTGCTTCTCTGATGCCTAAGATTCAGTAGATCTTAGGTGATGTATAAGTATCTTCCCATACAAGGCCTTCTTTGAGAATATGCCCAAAAGGAAACTTGTATTTATTTGAGTGGCCCTCCCATGATCCTTCTTAAAAATACAAAAATGGTTGTAACTTGGTGCTAACTAGAACACAATCACAGCTCTCTAATTCCTGGCTTCATATTGCCTCTTGTGTAAGGAATGTTACAAACCACTGCATGCACCATGAAGACAGTGTCCTTCAAACATAAACTTTCTTTAGATTTGAGGAGTCTAATAAACCAAGCAGCATTTCATCTGCTCTCATTGATGTCTAACTCCAAATACCCCTCCTCTTGACGCTTTTGGGTTTTGTCTTGGCCTCCCATTGGAAGCCCCTCCTTTGAAGAATTTCTCTATAAGAGCTTTAGTACAAGAATGTTGAGTTACCTTAGCAGCCCCTCCCACTGGCTTCTGTTAAACTGCCAGCACTTAACTTTCTGAGATTCAACTTCAGCAAGGTTTGGGGAAAACTCCCTTCTTAGCTGGTTTTGGCCTCATTATGATATCATTATCCTTTATCCCATAATAGATCATTTTACTCTCTTATATCTTACCGAGAATTTCTGGACAAGTTAAGAGAATGCAGATCTAGTCTATCCCACTGAAGATAGAAAGTCCTGAAGAGCGGTCTGTGTTGAGGGATGTCTTCTAAAGCACTGTTTCTCAACCTTTTTTATACCAGGGACTGGCTTGCTGCCTTCCTAAATAGTGTCAGGGAAATCTCAGGGACCCGGCACCCGTCCACTGCTAGCTATTTCCTGATTGTGTGGCTGAAAGCAACCAGAAGCCATGTCTTTACCAATGATGTTGTATGAAAGTCTGTTCCTTATCTGCTTCTACCATAGGATCCTGCAGTTTGACCAAGCCCTGTTTTCACTAGTGAAATTTGATTGACCTGCTTAGTTTCCTGACAGGAAAACTGCAAAGGAAATTGTACATTTTCCACATCCCCGACTCCAAAGGCCAGAGCTGATCCAGCAATTCAGTGCAGTAACAATGGAGTCCTCCAACACTGCCAGTCTCATAGGCTGCAAACCACATCTTCACTGCTTTGCAGACCCTGACGTCCTGCCAAAGAAGAGCTGGAAAACATCATTTTTTCCTTGTGTTCTCCCTTTTCTTTTTAAACTAATTCTGCAAATGATATTTCCTTAGGTTCCAACTCTTTTCTCAACACAAACTCCGATTAATGTCACTCTCGAATTTGCTAAAGCAAGGGCCGTAGACTAAGATTCTTAAATTGGAGCCATATTGTGGCAATGGTTTTAAAGCAGAACTCCCTGTTTATGTGAATGAGGAGTGCTGCACAAAATTGATGGTAAAATACACTTTTTATATAGGATATACTATATACACACACACACACACACTTATTTAAGCAATTATATAACTTAACATGCACTTATTCAGATTCTTATTTTTACATTTTTTCTATTATGTTTGAAAATATTGAATGATGCATTTCTTATTTACTAGATGATTTAATTTTTTTAGTAGGATTTATGTCAAGATCTATTTGGATGAAAATTGGAATTAAATTATAATGCACAAAAACAGCATTTTAAATTTCTTTTTATTAGATTTTATTAGATTAAATAAAACTACCTTAAAAGTGCTGGATACATAAGAGAAAAAAGTTTATCAAAACATGTTTATCAAAACAGTTAAACAGTTAAAACTAACGGATTTATTAAACAAAGGAAGCATTATCTGTAGGTAGTGAATTGAACTGATTGTTTCTGGTTACCATGTCCTTCAGGATTTGAGAACTGATAGATCTTGTCCTCTTATACCTAGTTTTCATTTACAGATTGGAAGAGGGAAACAAGCATTTTTGCTTTTTCAGCTGACAACACGTTTCTTTTGAATGAACTAGTTATTGAACTGAACTAATTGAATAAACTGAAATTAAGGAAATATTCTCTCTGCACCTGCAGAAGAGGCTACTGCTGTCAAAAACTAAGCTGGTTTAGCATTTCAACAGACTCTGGTTCCAGATGCCTAATCACTGACTTCCACCAGTTCAGTGGTTTGACTTCTTTAAAATGTTAACAGCAAACATATACTACTTAATATTTTTTTATTCAACTTCAATGATTTTAATATATTGTAATAAGTTTAGGCCTTAAAATAGGTTGTTATTTCAGATGTAATTTTAAATAGGTTTATTTTTATTTATTTATTTAATCATGTTTTTATCCATGCTGCATGTGAATAGCAGGAGCTGTTATGCAAACCCTTGCTTATTTCAGTGTTTTGGGGTAAGCAGACTTTTAATTGAGAAATCCCTATAGAATCAAAGTGCTGTATTGTTATCAGATTTGGTTTATCTCAACAAACAACATTGAATTGTGCAAGATGGAGAAATCAGGCAGGAGTTTCTAGGTGCGACTTGATTAGCTGGGGACTTGGAAAACCACAGCATCTCAAATACTTACTTCTTAAAAATAAATGTGTCTAAACTTCTTTTTCAATTGGGGAGGCATAGTTTTTGAGAATCTGATATTTGTCACTTCTTAATTGCAATAAACATATTTGGGATCGGGGGAGAAACATTTAAATGATCTCTCCCTGTGCACCATCATCCTGACTGCTGAGATTGGTTGAGGTGCTTCTGGTGATTTCCATTCTTGGTAGAGGAGTCTCAGCTGTAGAATTCATTCTTCAGATGGTTCACTGGAGCCTCCTCAGTCCATGGTGCAATGTTTACCTGTTAGTGCAGGCATGTATCTCATTTCATTTAAAAGGTAGCAAATGTTTAAAATGGAGGACGGGATTGTTGCTGCTTATGTCCTATAGGCAATAAGAGCTGAAATGTTTTCTGTAATTGTGTAACCTGTCCTAAAACAGTAATCAATGGGTGGATTAATCTCTGGGCCAGATCCTCAGCTCTTGTAGATAAGTGTAGCTCCATTGATGTCAATGGGCTAGATTCTCCATTACCCATGTATAATCACTTACATGAGTGCAAAGTGAGTGTAAAATACTACTACTAAATCAGAAGGGTAATAATTTACACCCATTTTGTGTAATGTATTTCAGCAGGATTGCAAAGAGAGCTTTTTTTCTTCTCTTTCCATCTCTTGGCTCTGCAAGAGCTGGTAACTACCAAATACTATTCTCACAGTTGATAATGCTAGTGTACAAACAAGGAAGTAAACACAAAAAATCATTTTAAGCTCTGTCAGTAACAGAAAACTCTTATCAGATTGCCAAAGCAAAACATGGTTATGCTGTAGTGAGGCACTGATTTACTACAAGTACCTGACTTGGGGAGGGCTCTTCTCAACAGTTTATGTGTAAGAATATTCCCTATAATGATGCAATACTCCCTTCTGTTTTGCTGTTGGTGGAAGCTTGTGTTATGGTCAGAAAAATCCCCAGAGAGCATTTGGCTTGGTAAAAGACTGCAGCGTCTGCCTTGATACCAGCAGCAACAGAAATACGAAGCAAAATCATAGTCAGTTATTTCTGTATTTTACATTTGTACCAGATGCTTACAGATACTTATTATAAATGAGATATAATACTACACTTAAAAGGATAACGTGAGTCTTTGGCAGTTTTCCCATTTATTTCAGTGAGCACACTGAGTTAGTATCACAAATCTCATACTGATACTTTAAATTTTTTTTAGAAAAATACAGTGGAAATCTAGGATTTTGATGTCTTCCTATTCAAGCATTTACGTGTGCATTAACTTGAAGTGAAACCTATTGCAATATGCAAAACAAGGAGTCACTTTTAAGTTCCTGTTGGTCTAGCTGTTAAGAAATAGAAATAATTTAATAACCTGTCTAGGAGAGAGACAGAGACACTCCCTCCTGTATGGTTCTATGGGCCAAATCCTGCAGTCCTAAAACAAACAAAACTCCTATTTCACTCTATGCATCCGAAGAAGTGAGGTTTTTACTCACGAAAGCTTATGCCCAAATAAATCTGTTAGTCTTTAAGGTGCCACCAGACTCCTTGTTGTTTTTGTAGATACAGACTAACACGGCTACCCCCTGATACAAAACTCCTATTGAAGTCAATGGAAGTTTTGCTCAACAAAGGACAGCAGAATTTGACCATCCTGTCCACTTTTAAAGCTCTATTCAGTGTGTATCTTTCACTATACCACAGACATGACGAGCATTGTTCAGCAGAGACTAACGGGTGAGGGATTAACATGATTAGAGATGGACATGTGATGAAGTAATTTGGAGGTGTTTCAAAGTTGTGGGAAATAAAGTCTCTCAATGAGATGAGTTTTAATAAAAGCTCATATGCATAATGTAGAACCAGTGAAAGGTAATTTAGGGATCTGATCTTCCATTCCCTTACTCCACTTTTATCCCAGTGTGGCTCTGCTGAAACTAGAAGGGTTATATTGGTGGGAATGGATATATAACAAAGTGGAGAATTAGGTGCTCAACTAAAATAAAAAGCTAAAGGGCCTGGTGACTTGTTTTTTCTATCCTCCCAAGCAAGGATCCAGTCAGACAAATGGAGGCCCAAGGCTGGGGGCATAAGGGGCACAGAGAGTCCTCTAGTTCCTTGGTTACCATAAAGGAGCATAAGTGGATAGGGCATAAGTGGATAAGGCATAAGTTTAGTTTGTGTTTTGACCAAGTCAAGTGAAAGATGGCAATATAACCAACATCACAGCACTGATCAGAGCTGCTATCCATTGACTTGATCTGGACTCCACAAATGATTAGTAATACCAGGCCAGATGTTGCAGTCATTAAACAAAACTCTCATTGACTTCGATTAAAGATGGTAAAATTTGGCCCAGAAATATTAAGATGTTCATGCCAGGCTGCAATGCATACTAACACGCTGGAGTCTAATGTTGTTCAGTTGGTATCTTGGTCTCCCAGTGAACCAATTTTATCTGCACTATCCCCAGCTCTTTCTCTCTGTCTTTCTCACATACACACCTTGTACCAGCAGAAGAATGTAGATGTTTATGTGGGTAAAAGGAACAGAGAGAAGTAGGAGGTTAAATTCAGCTGTCAGTGCAAGAAAGAAGCAGCACAGAAGCATAAATGCTAAGGGCAAGGTCAGGCCCACCAACAGCAATTCCAGGCCCCAGGACAGAACAGTCAAGGTGTCAAAATGGGATTCCACTTCTTATAATGCACCTGGAAACTGCTGTAGCTGAGCATATTAGTTATATTACTGTGAGACAACCTTTAGAAGTTTGATGGCAATAAACATGGAGGGTAGACTGCTGTGTATGGTGTTTCGTTTCATTTCTGCATTGCAAACACAGTTCATGCAGAGGACATTCTGTGGTATTTTGCAGTATTGTCCGCATGTACAGCTGTCTAGAAAATGAAACTTACTTTGCAGCAACTCTTGATGAAATGAATTTCAAGAAATCTTGCGAGTTTATTTAATTCTCTGTTGTATGTTTGTTATAATGTAAAATAGAAGATGATGGACTATATGGAGTCACTCACAGACATTTAGCAAGTCAAAGCAACTGTTTGTTTGTTCTGCCCAGTTCATAAATGAAAGACATCACCATAGCATTACATGACCAATCCTTCTGCCTGATATCGCAATTTAATCTTTCTAAATGAGGGGTGTGTTTCTATAAAAGCTTGGATTTCCCCACTGTTGTAAAATACAGGATTGCTTCATCTCTTGAAACTGAAGCAAAGAAATGAAAGAACATTTTACAGGAAGTAAGCTGTGGTTTTGAGTCTTTCAAACCTCCCAGTCTGACCTTTTATTTTGCTTTTGTAGGTACAGTCTGTGACTACAGACTAGCAGAGGACAGATTCATAATATCAATGTAAATCCACAGGGACTCCAGGCCAGTCAGTGGAGTTGTTTGTTTAACTCAGAGCAGAATTATCACTCAAAATGCTTCTCTAGATGTATCTTTTCAGTTCCGTATGTTGTCAGTTTCTTCTAAATGAAGAAAAATCAGGATGTTTCAAATGAAAGGCTATACTGTGCTAGGAATACATAATATGAATTTAACATCACATAGCAACAACAATTACTTCCACACAGATGACTCAGACCAAAGCAAATTGTCATTTACACGAATACATTTGTCATTGTATTTCAATTACCCGTAGCCACAATTTATTCCTACCCACACAATTTTCATTAGTGTACTTGGAACTGGAGGAAGACTCTTTACAATTGTGTTTATGAATATGTAAACCTAATCCTTCCTACTTTCTGGTTAGCAATTCAGTGTCATGTTTGCCACAATACTAATTTAATCCAAGTTAAAGTACAGTCAGTATGACTGAAATGTCATAACAAAATATCCCTGTTGGATTAAGACTCACAACTTAATCCACCCTTAAAATTTGAAATGAGAACATTTTCTGCAATGAATGGGGAAGTGATTCATCATGGTTACACCCAGTACACACCTATTTTTTAAAACTGTGGATTAGTGCGCCATCTACTGGTAAACACAGAAGAGACGTGATCTGGCTCTTGGGTGATTTTTCTTCTAAATTCACAACTGATATTTAAGTCCACTTGCCTTTACTTCAGAACTATGATTTCAATGGCATGGAGGGAGGGAGGAAAAGGAATAATATCCACAAAATAGAGAGGAACTTCCTGTAGGGTCTATTTTATCATGGAGAATTCTGACTGATGATATTTTACACAGAAGCACCATCAGATTTTAAAAGATGAATTACTATAATTAAGGCTAAGATTTAGTCATGGGCATTTTTAGTAAAAGTCATGGACAGGTCATGGATAATAAACAAAAATTCATGGCCCCATGACCTGTCCATGACTTATACTATACACCCCTGACTAAATCTTTGGTGTTCTGGGGGTGCAGCTGCTGCTCTGGAGGGGAGCCTCTGGAGCACTCGCCGGTGCTGGGGGGGTGCGGCCTGGGACCGCCGCTGCTGGGGGCGGGGGGATGGCCCAGGACCACCGCTGCCGCTGCTAGGGCTGTCAACCCTCCAGGATTGTCCTGGAGGCTCCAGGAATTAAAGATTAATGTTTAGTTAAAGATTTATGTCATGTGATAAAACCTCCATGAATACGTCCAACCAAAATTGGCAACTCTAGCAGCTGCTGCTGGCGGGGGGCGGCCCCACTGACCTGGGACTGCTGTATTGCTGATGGCGGGGGGGGCGGCCCAGGACTGCTGCTGCTGCTGGTGGAGGGGCAGCACCACTGGCCCGGGGCTGCCATGCTTCTGCTAGGGGGTAGGTGGGAGGGGGCAGTGGAGTGAAAAGAGGGGGTGGGGGGAATTTGGGATGTGCAGGGCTGCGGCAGCCAGAGAAAGAGGCGACTTTCCCCAGCTCCAGGGCTGCGGCTGCCGGAGAGAGACAGCCCTCCTTCCCAGCCTCAGCTCTGTGGCTGCTGTGGTGGGGGAGAGATC
>NW_020664418.1:33341323-33496770 GCF_002925995.2 Terrapene triunguis
CCCCCCCACTCCTTCCCAGCCTCAGCTCTGTGGCTGCCGCGGCGGGGGAGAGAGGGCACATCCATCACATTAGAAAGGTAAGACTACTGATATTAAAATATGAGTTGTGTGCTTTTATTTGTAGAACAAAACAACTTTAATTATTATTAAGGGTTTTTTTATATAGCGCTTTTATCCAAAGCGCTTTACAATAGCTAGCTAACGGTACAAACAACATTTGGAAAGACCATTAAGTGGTCCGCTGAGACTAGGGTGACCAGATGTCCTGATTTTACAGGGACAGTCCTGATATTTGGGTCTTTGTCTTATATAAGTGCCTATTACCCCCACCCGCTGTCCCCATTTTTCACACTTGCTGTCTGGTCACCCTAGCTGAGACCCTCAGCAATTTTCAAGTGGTCCATGGGGGAAAAAAAGTTTGAGAACCACTGTTCTAGAGGCTATATTGCTCATTGCTATATACATAACAAAGCAGAAAGGGTCACTGTTTGTTTGTTTATTATCTTTAGCAGCTCCCAGAAGTGTGATAGACCCCTCCCAATATAAATAAGTGTCTATGAGCCCCACACTGAGGAGTGTACTAGCTAGATTCAGACATGGTGCAATGAGAGTAAAAAGACAGTAGGGGGAGCACGCAATTTTAGTAAGATTGCTGAGTGGCTCAGTAAAGGCTTTTGCGTGCTCTGGGAAACCTGCTTTCTGGGGATTTGCTTTAGAGAAGTAAACAGGAAGGAGATTTTCAAAGGTCTATAGTGCTGCAATATGCTCTGACTTTCTAGGGGAGTTGGGTATCTCAGTCCTCTTTGTGCCTTTGACCATCTTCCCCTAGATGACTAGTTTCTTGTAGATCTCCTAGAGGAAGCGAGTTGGGGGTCAGGAGGTTGAATGGGGAGGGTGAAGCGGTCTCCAGACCAGCTCAGAAAGGGAGTTTTCTACGCAGCACAAGAGAAAGTGCAGGAGCAGCAGCAGAAGGAGCAGACAAACAGGTCTCCAGGCTGGCATCTCTGGTGAAGAGGAGATCGGGGTGTGATACAAGAGAGGTCAGATAAGCAGAGAGGGGACGAGTTATGCAGGGCCTTTAGCCTTGAAGGTGAAACAAGAAGCCTGAACTTGATGTGGTGAAGAATGAGGAGCCAGTAGCAGGACCATAGGGTGCAGGATGACATGGTCAGGCCAACAGACAAAAAAGATGATCTTGGTAGCTCCACTTTGTATAGGTGGAGGGGGGGATGGGTGGAGGAGGGTGCAGTAATCAAGATGGCGATGACAAGGACCTGGACAAGCATTTTAGCCCTCCAGACTGTAAAGGTGGGATTCTAGAAAAGCTGTGCAGGAGGAAGAATCAGGATTTAGATGCGGGGGCCCAATTCTTATTTACACCAATGCTCCTTTACACCATTCTGGCAGTGTGTAGGGGCCTTAAAGTGGGTGTATTCGTTTACACTGCCAGAGTGGTGTGAAGGAGCCTTAATGCACATGAGAATCAGGCCCAGGATGATATACTCTTAAAGGTAAGAACAGAACAGAATAGCATAAAGAAAGATCACCTGTTTCTGAGAAGCTTTTATAGCAAGCTGAACAAACATAAAGACATAACAAAGCAGGTGTTAACCACTGCCAAGCAGGAGGTGAGACACACCCAGAAGAGGTTTCAGGTAATCTGTTGTGAAAATAAACAATGATTAACTGACTCAGGCATAAAACACCTCCCAGAATTGATTGCAAACCAAGGTAAATTAATCTCTTTTAAAACAAGATATATGGCATGTCTCACAGGTCATCAATCCATCTTCATTTATGTAATAGGTTCTTTAAGTATTTGGGTATGAATGTCATAAGAACATCAAGTATCAGAGGGGTAGCCATGTTAATCTGTATCCACAAAAACAACGAGGAGTCCGGTGGCACCTTAAAGAGTAACAGAGTTATTAGGGCATAAGCTTTCATGGGTAAAAACCCCACTTCTTCAGATCCATGGAGTGAAAATACAGATACAGGCATAAATATATATTGGCACATGAAGAGAAGGGAGTTATCTTACAAGTGGAGAACCAATGTTGAAGGCCAATTTAGTCAGGGTGGGTGTAGTCCACTCCCAATAATTGTTGAGGAGGTGACTATTCAAGTCCAAATTGATGGTGTTACGTTTGCAAATGAATTGTAGCTCAGCAGTTTCTCTTTGAAGTCTGTTTTTGAAGTTTTTTTGTTGAAGTGTTTTAAATCTGTTATTGAGTGTCCAGGAAGACTGAAGTGTTCTCCTACTGGCTTTTGTATGTTACCATTCCTGATGTCTGATTTGTGTCCATTTATCCTTTTACGTAGAGACTGTCCAGTTTGGCCAATGTACATGGCAGAGGGGCATTGCTGGCACAAGAACATCAGAACATAAGAACAGCCATACTGGGTTAGACCAATGGTCCATCTACCCCAGTATCCTGTCTTCCAGTATTGGCCAATGCTTCAGAGGGAATAAACAGATCAGGCAATCATCAAGTGATCCATCCCCTGTCATCCACACCCAGCTTCTGGCAAACAGGCTAGGGACACTTGGAACATGGTGTTGCATCCCTGCCCATCCTGACTAATAGCCATTGGTGGACCTATCCTACATGAACTTATCTGGTTCTTTTTGAAACCCTGTTATAGTTTTGGCCTTCACAACGTCCCCTGGCAAAGAGTTCTACAGGTTGGCTGTATGTTGTGTGAAGAAATACTTCCTTTTTGTTTGTTTAAAACTTGCTGCTTATTAATTTAATTGGGCAACCCCTCGTTCTCATGTTATGTGAAGGAATACATTTCTTTCTCCACATCAGTCAAGATTTTATAGACCTCTATCATATACCCCCTTAGTCATCTCTTTTCCAAGCTGAAAAGTCCCAGTCCCTCTCCTCATAGGGAAGCTGTTCCATACCCCTAATCCTTTTGTTGCCCTTCGCTGTCCCTTTTCCAATTCCAATATATCTTTTTTGAGATGGGGCAATAAGATCTGCATGCAGAATTCAAGATTTGGGCATACCATGGATTTAGAGGCATTATGATATTTTCTGTCTTGTTATCTATCCCTTTCCTAATGGCTCTTAACATTCTGTTAGCTTTTTTGACTGCTGCTGCACATTGAGTGGATGTTTTCAGAGAACTATCCACAATGATTCCAAGATCTTTCTTGAGTGGTAACAGCTAATTTAGACCCCATCATTTTGTATTTATAGTTGGGATTATGTTTTCCAATGTGCATTACTGTGCATTTATCAACATTGAATTTCATCTACCATTTTTTTGCTCAGTCACCCTGTTTTGTGAGATCCCTTTGTAACTCTTTGCAGTCTGCTTTGGACTTAACTATCTTGAGTAATTTTGTATCATATGCAAATTTTGCCATCTCACTGTTTACCCCTTTTTCCAGATTATTTATGAATATGTTGAACAGAACTAGTCTCAGTACAGATCCTTGTGGGATCCTGCTATTTACCTCTTTCCATTGTGAAAATTGACTATTTATTCCTACCCTTTGTTTCCTAGCTTTTAATCAGTTACTGATCCATGAGAGGACCTTCTCTCTTATCCCTTAACTGCTTACTTTGCTTAATAACCTTTGGTGAGGGACCTTGTCAAAGGCTTTCTGAAAGTCTAAGTACACTATATCCACTGGATCACCCTTGTCCACGTTTGTTGACCCCTTCAAAGAATTCTGATAGAACATCATACTCGTGAAAGTTACCAGGACACAGCCCTGCCTGGCGAAGCCCTTTATTTCCAGGAGACGTACAGCATAGACAGCAGCAATGCAGCCTGCACACAAGCTTCTGCCAATATGTCTCATTGTGTTCTGAGGGGACCACTTCTAGGATGAGAGGTTATTTCTGTCTCTGTGCCCAGTCAGTTCTTGTCCTTGATGCTGAGACATTAAGCATAAGTGCCAATTAGAAGCGTGTGTGAGGTGAATGATGCAGACTCTGGTTCACTGCTATCATTACATAACTGCACTCAAAAACAAAACAGTGTAAAACTTTAGAGCCTACAAGTCCACTCAGTCCTACTCCTTATTCTGCCAATCACTAAGACAAACAAGTTTGTTTACATTGATGGGAGATACTGCTGCCTGCTTCTTAGGGCTAGTCTACATTGGCAATGCTAAAGCACTGCTGCAGCAGCACTTTAACATGCCTTGTGTGGTTGCTCTCCCAGCACTCTAAAAAAACTACCTCAACAAGGGGCATGGCTCACAGTGCTGGGGCACTGTTTACACTAGCGCTTTACAGCGCTGCAACTTGCTGCGCTCGGGGAGGTGTTTTTTCACACACCCCCGAGCGAGAAAGTTGCAGCGCTGTTAATTGCCAGTGTAGACAAGCCCTTATTTACAGTGTCACCAGAAAGTGAGAACAGGTGTTCACATGGCACTTTTGTAGCCGGCGTTGCAAGGTATTGCATGCCAGATACGCTAAACATTCGTATTCCCCTTCCATGCTTCTGCCACCATTCCAGAGGACTCATTAAAAAAATAATGCATCAATTAAATTTGTGATTGTACTCCTTGGGGGAGAATTGTATGTCTCCTGCTCTGTTTTACCCACATTCTGCATATATTTCATGTTATAGCAGTCTCGGATGATGACCCAGCACATGTTCGTTTTAAGAACACTTTCACAGCAGATTTGACAAAACGCAAAGAAGATACCAATGTGAGATTTCTAAAAATAGCTACAGCACTTGACCCAAGGTTTAAGAATCTGCAGTGCCATCCAAAATCTGAGAGGGACGAGGTGTGGAACATGCTTTTAGAAGTCTTAAAAGAGCAACACTCTGATGCAGAAACTACAGAACCCAAACCACCAAAAAGGGAAATCAATCTTCTGCTGGTTGCATGTGACTCAGATGATGAGAATGAACATGCATCAGTCCGCACTGCTTTGAATCGTTATCAAACAGAACCCATTATCAGCATGGAAGCATGTCCTCTGGAACGGTGGTTGAAGCATGAAGGGACATAAGAATCTTTAGCGCATCTGGCACGTAAATATCTTGCAATGCCAGCTATAACAGTGCCATGCGAACACCTGTTCTCACTTTCAGATGACATTGTAAACAAGAAGCAGGCAGCATTATCCCCTGCAAATTGTAACCAACCTTGTTTGTCTGAGTGATTGGCTGACCAAGAAGTAGGACTGAGTGGACTTGTAGGCTCTAAAGTTTTACATTATTTTATTTTCAATGCAGGTTTTTTTGTACATAATTCTACATTTCTAAGTTCAACTTTCATGATAAAGAGATTGCACTACAGTACTTGTGTGAGGTGAATTGAAAAATACATTTTTTGTTTTTTACTGTGCAAATATTTGAAATAAAAAATAAATATAAAGTGAACACTGTACACTTTGTATTCTGTGTTGTAATTGAAATTAATATATTTGAAAATTTAGTAAACATCAAAAAATATTTAAAATAAATGGTATTTTATTGTTGATTAATTTTTTTAATCACTTGACAGCCCTAATAGCAACCTTTGGTTACTACCGACTGGCTTTGAACTGGTGACCCAGGCATGAAAGGTTCTGTATTCTATGACCAACCCTCTGATCCATCCAGTACCACTTGCAGAACTGTTTAAAAGATAATTTAACCACCAAGAAGCTCTTTCAATAAAAGAGTTGTTACAAACAAGAGAAGACAGCCTGATGGCTGAGCAAAAGGCCCAGTCTACATTAGATTGTCTTTCATGTTAGGATACCAGCCTGGTTAATTTCTCAGTCATGCTACTGTAAATCAGGAGTGACTTTGCGTGAGTGGAACTATACTGAAGTAAAACTGCGAGAGGAGATTCGGGCCCATAGTTTTTAATACTGATTTTGCTAACCCAATAACATGAGGGTGTGGATGGGGCGTATAACTTTGTTAAATACTTTTCTTTAGACAGAGAGACAAGGTGGGTGAGGTAATATCTTTTATTGGGACAACTTGTGTTGGTGAGAGACAATCTTTTGAGCTTACACAGAGCTCTGGTCCAATAAAAGATACTACCTTACCCACCTTGTTTCTCTAATATCCTGGGACCAACAGGGCTAAAACACTGTATGCTTTCTTTAGACTTGGCAGTGAAACCACCATCACTTTGGTGAAAATGATAGGTTTCTCTCCATTTCTTTCTTAGGAAAGACCCTGGAATAAATCATGAGTTTCATAGGAGAGAGATATCAGTGTTCTCATTCTTCTCCACAGGAACATGGGAGTTCCTGGATCACACAGTGGGCCCCAACTAGAGCAGTATTTATGCTCAGAGGGAGGAATGGACAGTTTGGAATAACCAGCCCATAGGCGAAGTTTTTTCTCCAAGGCTAGACAGTTAGAGGTTGGTTTATGCCCTGTAGAATGAAGGTTTACATCTATTCCTTCTGCATTTGAAGTAAAATGTATTTGTTAAAGAGGAAATTGTGCTTTACGGACACGCCTCTCTCCAATCTGCACGGGAGAGCATTTTTTGCATTTGCACTAGCTTCATATGTGGAACTTCTGCATAAGGAGTAAGTGCAGGATATGTAACAGAGAAGATAAATATTGTGTGAATAAAGCACTCACAGTGCAGATCTGAGCGAATTTTGCCCTAAAGCTGGCACTAAAAGATAGGTGAAGCAGACTTTCAGTGATAGGAATGGCCACTCTTACCTAACCTCACAAAAATATGACAAGATCTTGCTAATGTCGTGTCCCGCTTTATTCATTAGCTGGCAGGATGTTGGACAAGCGTATAGGTTGGTTGGTGGTGTCAGACAAGGGTTACTCCAGCCCAACAGATGGAATAACCTCCCCATGGTTTTGTATCGTACTCACAAGAAGGAAAGCAGCAAGATTCATGCAGTAATAAATCTTCTGGCATGTCCACTATACAAGGATATAGGTATATGTAATACTGTTACCCGGGGTTCTTTCAACCCAAAGCTCTTGGTAACTTTACTCTGTGCGAGAAGGTGTCAGGAAATAAATCAGGGGAGACACAGCCGTCTGACCGATAGATGGCTGGCACAAAGAGGACAACACAAGAGTGCTTTCACTTAAAGCTAAACTTTACTAGTCTCAAGCACTTACACACATCTGCAACAAGTTAGTAAAACACCCCCAACCCTTGATAATTACCAAAGCTGAGTGTGGCTTTCGAGTGGCACAGTGGCAGCCCGTCTGCCGCTGGGGAACACAAGATGCATCCAGAGGGAGAGACCAGTCCCCAAACGAGTCCCACCTATCTCAAGCCTTTCCCCCCTTATTTATACATTAGTAAGACAATGACATGTCCCTTAAAGAAAACTTGTCAAGTAAGCCTTTTCAAGCAAGAGGTTCCTTCTGATTATTGATTAACCAGGCGTGGGTTTTTCCAGAGTCTGCAGCTCTGAGACCCCAATAGACATTCCTGCTCTTTTAAAATGCATGTATCAGCAACTTCAACACAATTCTTATCAGGAAGGACGCGGGGTCAAGCTGCCCCTTCTGTGGCACCCCAAAACCCCCTCTCCTCCTGCCTTGGTCAAGCTGAGTTTGCTGACTGGCCAATTTACAGCTTGCTGACTAGGTTGCTTTTTAACAATAAGCCATAGTGGTTTTAGGCACTTTACTGGTTTGCCAAAGTCTCCCCGTACAATACCATAATAGAATTTTAGCTAGGTACTAGGCTAGTAACCTCCCAGCATCACCCCAGAAAGTAGGGATGCAGACTCCGGAGGCTCTAAACTTGTCTAACTGACATGGGGTTTGGCAAGCAACTGTCATGCTGAACAGATGTGTTTCCACTCACTGTGGTGGTGGAAGGATTTTGCATGCAACGTTGTGGAGGCTAATGCTGTACAAATCTTCCTGTGATAGCACTAGAAGTAATTATTGGGATATCCAGTCGTTCTTTGTAGGTATATTGGTCTCTTGGATTGAGAGATTCTGGGGCTGATTCTTATTTACAATAAGGTTCCTTTACATTACCCTGGCAGTGTAACGAGATCTTACAGTGGGTATAAATATAATTCAGATCCAACGTATGGCCCCCGTCACAGTGCCAGAGTTGTATAAATGATAGTCAGGCCCTGTGTGTCTGTTCATGCTCGTGACAGTTTTGGTTTGCAAATTAAACAAGTTTTTTTAACATTATTTTCTATGGCTTTTCTTATATACAAAATGTTATTGTGACCCAAGAACTTCTTGATGCCAGCTGGCAGAGGGCACAGGGGTGCATAGGGATTGCAGGGATACCCTGTGTCTGGTATTTGCATCCTAGTTCACTAGAGTGTCATGTAAGGTGTCTACTGAAAGTAGGGTGACCAGACAGCAAATGTGAAAAATCGGGACGGGGTGGGGGGTAATAGGAGCCTGTAATGTTGCACTCTATATGATTTTATGAAAATATGCTAATAAGTTTAAATATAATGTAACTGAAATATGCTTCATGCAAAAGGTCTCTTGTAAAGTATCATTACAAAGTTTATAATCTACTGGGTGTGGTCATCCCATTTGTATAAATGTATCACTCTTGTATCTGAAACTAGAAATATGAAAAATAAATCTGAGAGCCTATTGTAATTATGCAAAGTGTGGGCCATTAATGGTGGTTTGGAATCTTGATGACTCCCATTAACCAGGACAATTGTCTGCAGATGGCTCTGTTTTATTTGTAAGTCTCCCTGTATATGTGTGTGCTGACAAGTGGGTAATGAAGTCTTACAGTGACATGTGATCATGTCACCTGAACTGGAATCCATCTTTAACCTGGTGCTTTTCCATTGAGAAGGAGGGGGTGGGAACAGAGAGGGACAAAGGATTCCCGCTTTATGCAAAAGATATATAAGTGGGTGGAACAGAACAAAGGAGGAGCCATCATGAGGAATCCCCTAGCTACCACCTGAGCTGGAACAAGGGCTGTACTAGGGGAAAGGACTGTGCCCAGATTAGGAAAGTGTCCAGTCTGTGAAAGAGACTTATTGAAACATCTCTGAGGGTGAGATTTTATCTGTACTCAGTTGTATTACTGTATTAGGCTTAGATTTGCGTTTTATTTTATTTCACTTCGTAATTCACTTTGTTCTGTCTGTTACTACTTGGAACCACTTAGATCGGGGTAGGCAACCTATGGCACATGTGCCAAAGGTGGCACGCGAGCTGATTTTCAGTGGCACTCACACTGCCCAGGTCCTGGCCACCTGTCTGGGGGGCTCTGCATTTTAATTTAATTTTAAATGAAGCTTCTTAAACATTTTAAAAACCTTATTTACTTTACATACAACAATAGTTTAGTTATATATTATAGACTTATAGAAAGAGACCTTCTAAAAATGTTAAAAATGTATTACTGGCACACGAAACCTTAAATTAGAGTGAATAAATGAAGATTCGGCACAGCACTTCTGAAAGGTTGCCGACCCCTGACTTAGATCCTACTTTCTGTATTTAATAAAATCACTTTTTACTTATTAATTAACCCAGAGTATGTATTAATACCTGGGGGGGGGGGGGACACAGCTGTTCATATCTCTCTATCAGTTTTATAGAGGGCAAACGATTTATGAGTTTACCCTGTATAAGCTTTATACAGGGTAAAACAGATTTATTTGGGTTTAGACCCCATTGGGAGTTGGGCATCTGATTGTTAAAGACAGGAACACTTCTGTAAGCTGCTTTCAGTTAAGTCTTTGGGGCATGTGGTTCAGATCCTGGGTCTGGGTTGGAGCAGACTGGTGTGTCTGGCTCAACAAGACAGGGTGCTGGAGTCCTAATCTGCCAGGGCAGGAAAGCAGGGGCAGAAGTAGTCTTGGCACATCAGTTGCACTTCCCAAGGGGGTTTCTGTGACCCAACCCATCACAGAGTCTATATAAGAAAAAGACCCAAAAATCAGGACTGTCCCTATAAGGGCACGTGGTAGCAAGGTACCTTACAGTCCTGGGTATCTCCAGGGAACATCCCAGTTACCTTCTGTAATACACATTCCTACTCTGATGTTTTTCATACCTTTTATTGTGCTTAATTTATTCCATTGTTCTGAGCATTAAAAATAGCAACAAATCTTTCATTGTATTCCTATTACCTTGGGATAACTACATTATTGAAGGCTAATAATGGGCTGCCCTCAATACACTGCTCTCTCGAGTGAAATACAAAGGGATAAAAGAGAAAGCCCTTCACCCTGAGTATTTTGTAAGGACAAAGTAGAGATCTGGAGGTAGGACAATCAAATCTAAATTTTCATCTAGTGATCCCTACTCAGTTATTATAGTTGAGTTTAGTTAGAAGGAGCTACAGGAATTTATATTTGAGAGTTTCCCTGAGATGGGACAATGGAATCAACATTCTAGCCTTTTGTTGCTCTTTTAAGAACATAAAAACATAAGAATGGCCCTACTGGGTCAGACCAAAGGTCCATCTAGCCCAGTATCCTGTCTTCCGACAGTGGCCAGTGCCAGGTACCCCAGAGGGAATGAACAGAACAGGTAATCATCAAGTGATCCATCCCCTGTCGCTCATTCCCACATCCCCTGTCGCTCATTCCCCTATCACTCCTTCCATTTTTTCTATATTGCTCTGTTAACAAGAGGTCCAGAACTAAATACAGTGTTCCAAGAATCGTCTTGCTAGGTACTTAAAAGAAAGTGTGGATAACAGAACAACCTTTAATTTGTGTGTTTTTAAAAGCATAAGCACTACATGGTGGAAGACAAAAGACTGGTGATGACCCTGTATAAGGAAGTGAGCCAGTGATCTAAATATAGTACCTCAAAACTGAGTTCACCTACGACTTCATGTAAGGAATACTACAAAACGTAATTGCAAGGGGAATCAAAAGAAATAGGCTAGAGCCAGCAGTATGAATAAATATTTTATAAGACAGCAATGTGTAGTTTAATAACTGATTTAATAAATCCACAGTAAAGCAACATATTTTTGCTTTTTTCAGTTAAACAAATGTATAGTATATCATTACAATAAAAAACTCCAAATACAATACAAGTTTATCATACTCCAACTTCTAACTACATTGACTGTAAACCGCAACTTCATAAAATCCTACTTGAATAGCCAGTATGTGCAAAATACCTGGTTTTCAGAAAGTTCATATGGAAAGGATACACAATTTTTCATAAACTGTGATATGGCTTTACTGGTGATATACTGTATGTACTGAAGCATTAGCTTCCCAAAGACACTGGTACTCTACCTCTGAGCTGAAGGTGCTGGCATACTGTATTGTCGCATTCCCCCTCTTTGTTGGAAGAAATACAAACATAATCCAGTGTTATGTGCACTTTGTCCAAACTAATACTGTGCTGTTAATTAGTATCTCTGAAATTTTATCATCTGATTCCCTACCCCAAGAGAAAGCAAACAAGCCATGTTTTAATCCTAATTGCAGCTACAAATCAGTTTGATGAAATTAAATATGAAACAGTAGCAGGTCTTAAAACAGTATGTTGCCTTGGTATTTACAGCTGAACAGCAAAGCTGTCAATGTAGGGCAAAAGTTATCTTTTCTGATACATGCACAGAACTATTATTGATGTCAGTGGAAGTTCTGGATAGAGATCAAAGTGCAACAGAGATCTGAGGCCAAATTCTGGTTTTCTTTTCAGCTTTTGCAGTCTATATTCTTCCGGCCTTCAGTGAGGAGGATACATGGTGGCTGTAACCACAGGCAGATCAGAGAGACTGAGTTTAAATTTGCCCTTATAAAGTCAAAGTGCAGAGGATTTATGGAGAGCCTGTGAGACTCAGTTCCATGGGAACCTGGACATCATACATCATGCACAGAATGTATTTCTCTAAAGGAAATGCAAAAATGAAATTAACAGATTATTAAAATTCTAAGTTTGGGGAATATATCTGAAATCTCTCCTCTCTACTTTCCTGTTAGAATATCTATGTGTGTTGCATGTCTGATTATTTGACAGTATCTTCATAGTTAACATAGTTTCTATAATTTTCTTTTCACAATGCAAAATAATCATGAAAAATGTTTCCTACAGCACATTTATTAATTCTAATTAGAATGAATGCTAATTAATTGGCCCTTGAATCAAGTTAAAATGTTTTACACATTCAATTTCATTAATAATAAAATCATCTTAAGAGTCAAAACTTTATTAAATAAATAAGTGCTTCTAAGGTATACATGCCATACTAAAATACATGAAAGATAACTGATCACTTAAAACATTTTGGGTCCAGTTCTGAAGTCTCTAATTAGACAATGGAAATTTTGCCTGGGTAAGGACCTCTTGATTTGGACCTTTGAATGCCTGCATTACATCTAAATTTCTGGTATGGGTGCAGTAAATTCTATATTTGGCAATTTTCTGAAGACAGTTTATCAAATGGTTTAGCTAGCACTGTTTCCACCACCTTCCAAGATAATATATTAAAAACTGTATTACAAAAATACTGTATAACTACTTTAGGGATCTTTAAGTGTTATGGACCCCTGACGTAATCAACTTTTAAAAAGTTTTTAAGTCAAATACTGAATTCTTTATGCTCCATTTGGAACGCAGGTACATTAGTGGTACACAATTGACAAAGGACAATATTGAAGTGTAATTGATGAGGTATCTGCAGAGCCATATCACAACCTGTAAACAATATTGTGGAAACATCTTTGTCTGAAAATCATATCGAACTGACAATAAATTGGTCAGAGCGAGAGAGAGCAAATACATTTATCTGTAGGGTACCTCCTGCACTTTTTGCAGTACCAGTTCTCCCTCTGGCATCAAATACTGGTACAACTCCACACATAAGGGATTCCATTCAATCATGTTAGTTTTTCATTTATTGCTCTTTAGTCTTTGACTACAAGATAAAGAATAAGGCAGCAGTTCCCAAAATGTATGAAATTAGGCACTGGAACTCTGACAACCTGCACAGGTTTTGTTTACTTCATGCTTGTAACTCTGAAGCTGGACAGAGCATTTATACATTCCAAATGTGTTCAGCAGCAAGTGTCTGGCCTTGGACTGAACTTCCTCCCATTTACGTGAACTTCCTGGAACTGGAAAAGGAAGAAAATTATCAATACATGTCATCCTTCAAAAATCTGACAATCTACCTGTTTCACTAGGCATTACAGCTGGCATGATTGCCCCATTATCGTGTGCCCTTCAGCCCTGATCCTGCACTCAGATCCTTAACGCTGATAAAAATAAGAATCTGATAGTCAGCCAAAAAAGATCAAGATTTTTTGTCTATGCTTTCTATGGACAATACAAAAAGGGATTAATATGATAAATACATTACTGCTGTATTATATAACATTTTACATAGCTGCTAAACATAAACCCTCATGTGTTGTATTGGACAGATATCTGCTGTTTCAATTTAGCTGACATATATGGGCCCAATGAGTAATGGTGTTAACATAGCCCAGTCACTGTCCAACATTAAACAGATTTAAACAAGCTTCACGGTTTGGTATACAGAGATCTCAGCCTGCTTAGTATCATGGGAAACACACCCTTAAAAATCCTTTAAACTTTTTTATGAAAGACACCAAAAATAAGAAAAATAGTTAAAGCATTTGAAAGGTAAAATATTAAGTAAGGCATTCATTTTAACAACATCCCTTGTCCCCTTCCCCTTTAGCTGGATAAAGTTTTTAGAAGGAAAAAGGCCCTTGTTTGACAGTCTTTAAGATAGTTTCAAAGAGGGTAAGAACTGTCCTTTTTGAGGAAAAGAAGTTAGTTGAGATGGGCTGGAGCTGTCATTGCTCTTGTTGTTAAAGTCTGAACCCGTTTCCTAAAGACAAAACAAGACAAACACACACAAAAGGGGAGAGAACAGAACAGCAAAGATACAAAATGCAGCTTCTGTCTCTGGTGTTGACTTTCACTTGCAACCTCACCATTGGAAAAACACAGGCACAGCATACAGTCTTACCAGCCACTCCGAAACCTAGCAAACCTGTACCAGCATCAGGCTGTCCTGGCCAGGCACTGAATTTCTGGTCATAGGCTTACAACAGTGTTGCACATAGGCCGCGGCATTGAGTTTTTCTTTTCCCTGGGGGTGCTCCATCCCTGCTCTGCCCCAAGGCTCCACCCACTCCCCTGTGCCCCCCCTTGCTCTGCCTCTTCCTGCCTCTGTTCTGCCCCCTCCCCGAGGCGCCCGCCTACTTGCTGCTCTCCACCTCCCCCACGCCCCTCCCCCAGCTACCAAACAGCTGTTTGGCAGCCCCTCCAATCAGCTAATCGGAGGTGCTGCCAAACAGATATGGCTGGTGGGTGCTAAGCACCCACTATTTTTTTCCCTGAGTGCAATATCAGACTTGGGAGGGTAGCATGAAGCCCCTAGAGAGGTCTGTATTGATTTTTTTATACAAAGCGTCTTATGTTGTTTTACCACCTATTGTGGGAAAACTGTGTTTTTTTGTGCCAGCAAAAAATCTGTGCAAAAGCATCAACTTTTTCCTTTTTAATGAATCTGATCAAACAGTATTTGCTCCTGATCTTTCCAGCAGTGAGTTTTCTTGCACAGTTCTCTATAATATACCCATGATAGGAGAAGTTTTATGTATTTTATAAGCAAGCCATTTTCTATGCAAAGGATAGTTAAAAGCCTTGTTCCCAAAATGCATACATCACAGCTCAGTTTAATCAGAAGCATAAAGACAGAGTCAAAGTTCTTTCTGCAGCTAAAGCTTATCTATAGCTGTATCATTGTAGGTATACTATGCAGTTACTTACCTAATTGCAAGTGGACTATGGCAGTAGTTTTTCCTGCTGTGAGAGACCAAACATTCAAATCTTCTATTGAATAAACATCTTCAATTTTCATTAAGTCTTCTTTAATGCGGTCCACATTCAAATGCTTTGGAACCCCTACAGTATAAGAATGAGGGGAAATTAATTGTTTCTAATTAATACACACACTGACTTTCAAAGTAAAATATTATGACAGGTCACAAGAAGACAAACAAACAGTTCTTGTAACATTTAAAGTGTCTAGTGGCATCTAAATTATCAGCAAAGAACATAGGAATTGCCACATTGAATCAGGACAGTAATCCTTCCAGTCCAGTAACATAGGAACTGCCCTATTGGCTCAGACCTGGGTCCATCCAGTCCAGAATCCTGTCTCCAAGAATTGCCTTGACCAGATGCTTCAGAGGAAAATGTAAGAAACCCCATGGCAGGCATCTATGGAATAGTCAGTCACCCCTGACAGTCTCATTCTACCTCCTGCTAGCTAGAGACTGGCTTAGATCTTGAAGCACATCCCTTCCAAAACTCATTTTTTGTGTTTACTGTCATTACTCTGGATATTCTTGTTCTCCATGTAACTGTCCCAACCTTCTCTGAATCCTTCATGTGACAGTGCTGTGCACCAGATACTTCAAAGGAAGGTGTAAAACCCCCTCATGGTGGACAATTATGCAATAATATGCCTCTGGGGAAAGTTTCTTCCCAACCCAAGAAGTCGGTGGATGTTTACATCTGGAAGCATGAGGATTGATATCACTTATAAATATTTATTCTAGCTAATGTAACTGCAGATATTATTCATGTAACTTTCTAATCCTTTTTTAAAAATCCTAATATGTTCTTTGCCACAAGATCTTATTGAGACCGTGAGTTTCACAGGTTAATTATATGTTGTATAAAAAGTATTTCCTTTTATCGGTTTTTGAAATTTGCTGCCTTTTAATTTCATCATGTCATGGGGGAAAAAAATAGAAGCACCAAATGACCTTCCTACACCAGTCACTAAATAATTTACAGATCCAACATGCCACATATTAATAGCCTTTCTAAATACTCTTTGCCTTTTTAACCTACTATGGAAGCTTTTTGGTCACACTTTATATTAAGATTCCATTCGTAAATAATTTATAAAGGTTAATAAATGATTACTAACATTCTATGAACACGTTACTAGTCAGAAACTGGAATTTTTGTCTCATGGAAAGTCTCAACATTTCAAAATTTTGTTTCTGTTCTGAATCAGAATGGAAAATCAAAATATTTTTTAAAAATACATGGAATGAACAATTCCAAAAATTTCAAACTGGAAATGTCAACATGAAAATTTTGGCATTTTTGATCAAAATGATTCAACGTGTTGAAACATTTTTTCCTCTTGAAATGACAACTTTTATTTTCAAATAACCCTTTAAAATGAAAAAATGTTTCAAATTCACCTTTTGAAAGAAAAAGCATTGCTTCATTTCAAAAAGTCAACTTGAAACAAATTCTTCAATATGATTCTCACAACTAGAAAATTGTAAAAATTGCCAGAATGAACAATTTCTCATGAACGCTTTCAATTTTGACAAAAATTATATTTTCCACTGGGAAATTTAACCAGCTCTACATGTTACAGACATGAGGAGTATAGACGGTGTTAGAGATGATTATAAGACATGATTACAAAAAACTTTTGATCTGTTGGACTTTATAACAACCAATTTAACCATTTAGTAAAACATCTATTAATCGAGTATTAATACTTCATAAACTATAAATGGAAGCTTAATATAAAGTGTGACCAGTTTTTTCATGGATCTCATTCATTTTTGTTCCTCTTCTCTGAACCTTTTCTATTTCTGCTCTCTTTTTACAAATAGGATGACAAGGATTGAGCAATGTTTTCATTGATCTATTTCCATTGACTCCTCTGTCTTTCAATTCAAGGGTTGTAATTCATTGAGAACCCATCAATATGTAGAAGTAATCCACTATTTTGTTGACGCTCTCAAAAAAACTGTGTTAGAGAAACATGATTTTCTTTTATACAAGACGTAGTTTTGTCCCTACCATGTTTATCTACTGTAGATGGTTATAACTCTATATTTTTCTAATGCTATTTTTATATTTTTCCAACCAATAATCTTCTTACTATTAAAATAATGCCCATAACCATCCCTAGCACCTTTTTAAAATATACATATAATATAGCTACCCTCCAGTCTTATGGTACAGTAGCTGATTTTAATTATATATATTTAGCAATGCAGCCACTTCATTCTTAAGTTCCTTCAGGATTCCTATATGAATGATCTCTGGAACTGGTGTCTTGTCGCAACTTAAATAACTAGTTTGTTCCAGTACAGGGATCGGCAACCTTTGGCATGCGGCCCGTCAGGGTAAGCCCCTGGCGGGCCAGGCCAGTTTGTTTGCCCGCAGCGTCTGCAGGTTCGGACGATTGCGGCTCCCATTGGCCGCGATTCGCCATTCCAGGCCAATGGGGCCTGCAGGAAGGGGCTGCAGGCTGAGGGATGTGCCGGCCACGGCTTCCCGCAGCCCCCATTGGCCTGGAACAGTGAACCGCGGCCAGTGGGAGTTGCGATCGGCCAAACCTGTGGACGCGGCAGGTAAACAAACTGGCCTGGCCCGCCAGGGGTTTACCTTGACTGGCTGCGTGCCAAAGGTTGCCGATCCTGTTCCAGTATCTCCTCTTTTGAGAGCTCAGTATCTAAGGGCTTGTCTCCACTTACCCGGGGATCAATGTGCAGCGATCCATCCATCAGGGGTCGATTTAGCGGGTCTAGTGAAGGCCCGTTAAATTGACCGCTGATCGCTCTCCTGTCGACTCTAGTACTCCACCGGAACGAGAAGCATAAGGTAAGTTGACAGAGAGTTTTTCCCATTGACACAGCACGGTGTAGACACCGCAAAAGGTCGACCTAAGGTACGTCGACTCCAGCTACGTTATTCACGTGGCTGTAGTTGCGTAACTTAGGTCAACTTAGCCCCGTAGTGTAGACGTGCCCTGAGACTGTCTCACGTTTATTAAATGCAAAGAGCAGCTCTAGAGTGAGTAACTCTCCATTGTCCTTTCTGGTGAAGGCTGTTGCAAAGTTGCTTACCTGTTAAATAAGTAAGTGCCTGATGGCTGTTTCTGCTGCATTTCTTGCCCCAAGGAGCCTGGGCCTAAACTCTAATCCCGCACATTGTGCTGCCACTAGACCGCTCCGCCAACTTTTAAATCTATATTAAAAAATAGAATCTAGCTGCTAATATTAGGTAATCACATATGTTTTAAATTTAATATTCCCACTTTAACAGTGTGGCTTAGGTTAAATGTATTTTGAAAACCTACCCAGCCCCACAGACTCTGATGTTTAGCAATGGTCTCTGACAGAACAAACCAATACAAATTCATATCTACGTTTTTGGAGTTGCTAAAATGGAGTGCAAAAAGTTCCCAAAAGTACACGAGATCTAAAAAGTACCTTTCATCACTTGTAATAATATAGTTAATTCAGACATATATTCATCACAATCAGGCGGCCTACACGAACAACTAGAATTCAAATGTAAAATCTGATATACATGTTAGTTGTCTTATCTATTTTCTTTGGCTAAATCTCAACACCACTAACCTGGAACTAATTGAGACATCTTAATTGTAGGCACAGTTCACCGTTTTTGCCCTGTCGATGAACCTTTTATTTTATTTTATTTTACTTTATTTATTTATTAAGGAAGAAAAAACATTTGACAATCAAGATTGGTGAGGCCCTGTTCAGAGTTTTTGATTTGAACCATAATTCAACAAAGCAGAGTGTCAGATACCCAGCAACTTTACGGCCATGTTTGCATTAGCCCTTTCTCCCTAATACTTCCCTCATTGATACCGTAGTTGCATTTCCACTAGGGGTAGTAACAGTCGGACTGCTCGTTAAAACAATGCACTGGAGGCTGCTGGCATTTTAACCACCATGTTGTCTAGATCTGCTCCGCACAGGCTAAGAAGACATAATAGTTAAAAAGCAATGACCAATCTACACCTGTGCTTCCACTGTTGCTACCACCAGTAGAACTGCACCAATGGTGCAACAACCATGGTGCGAAATTTGAGGGGGGAAAGGGTTAGTGTAGACACAGCCTGTGTGTACAGCTTTTTGATCCAGGTTTGTCTCTTTGTGTTTTGTAAGCATTTAATTTTCAAGTTTAAGTAAAATGTGGAGTCAGATGCTTGGCTATGGCAGAGAAGCATATAGTACAGGATTGGGGCTGGAGGAGGGAGCATGAATGGGTGCTGCAAATTTCAATTTTGCCTTCCAAATTCTGGGCAAGCTGTGTGCCAGGCAGGCACCTAGCAATTTGGCATAAGTTAAAGTAGCCTGAAGACTGCTCTAAGTTATACCAGCTCCCAGTGACCCCAACGGCTTAAACAAAAGCGGGGCAAAGGGAAGCCACAGCCATGCCCCCTATATAGCAGCAGGGAAGGCATAGGGCCATTAAGACACCTCTGTGCCACTAATAATCCCCCTACACTGGGGCAATCCTCTGATGGCTGGATAAGTTGGCTCTGTGGCCAGGTTCTGCTTGTGGTGCCATGTAAATGGTTGTAACCCATCCAAGAATCTGGACCATGATGTCTGTGATCACTTATTCAATATGATTTAAATATACGGAGTGAACATTTTGTACAACAGAGAAATAACAAAGAATTAGCCATTACCACAAAATGTAACTTTCACTGCTATCTGACATGTAAAATTAAATAAGAGTATCACAGAATTCATACAGATCTTACCTTCCAGTATAATAACGCCTGTGTCCCGTATGATTCGGACTGTTGTAAAAACCACAAGTATTGAGAATATGTAAGTACATATAGGGTCAGCAATCTTGTATTCTGGCTGCAAGGTACAGATTAAGAGTTTGTAAGGAAATAGGCTTCTTGTAAAGATTCAAAAAAGACTTGGTCCAGTAAGATTCAGCCACTTTTACCTCTCACTTTATTTTACATTCTGTTGAAGAATATTTAGAAAATATGTGCATGGTAGCGGTCTAATCTTTACTCATTTTGGATGAATTTATATTACTAAAAAACAACAACTAACACTGAATATTTCTTTATCTTATAAAAAAGGTCCTTTAATCTAGTATAGGAGTTAACATAAGAAATGTCCACAGTCACAAAAGACTAGCAACGTCCTACCTTGAAACGTATGATGTATGCAGCTACAAGCACACCAATACTCTGTACCAAGTCCCCCAGGGCATGTACAAATGCTGCTCTCACTGCAAGGCTGCTGTGTCCCTGGCTATGCCCGTGGGCTGTGTTAGGAGTGTTTGATGCAGGTACTTGGGAGTGTGAATGGGAATGAAGGTGACCTGACTGATTCAGTAGAAATCCCATTCTGAAAATGAAAGGAAAAGGAATAAGAGTGAGGCGATTTATAAATATTATGACCAAAGGATGGAGAAAAATATTACATTCATTACTACTGCATGTCTCATTTTGGGAGCATGAAGAGACCCAACAAACCACGCTAGCATACAAATAAAATTCCCAAGTGATTGAGACTGATTCAATAAAAATAAATATTACAGACTGTGAATGAATTAATCTATATATTATATTTTGTAAATGTATACAAGGAATATCAATGTAGGGAAACAAAGCTTACATCAAGTTTACTGCAACGCCAACAGCTGCTGTAATGAGCATTATATCTCCATTAATTTCATAGTCCATATGGATAGTTCTTTGAACAGCTTCATATAAGAACACCACCATTAGGATATATACCAGCAATACACTAACAAGGGCTGACAACACCTCTGCAAACAAAAAGGGAACAACATTACAAGAGTGACTTATAGATCTACTATATCCTATTTAAAATTTCATTTGTCGTTTTTTTACCAGGCAATAATTGATTTTCAGTAGATTCTCACGCCTTAAAATATGTTGTGAATCAAGTCAAATTCAGAAGATACAGTCAGCAAACAGAACAATTTGTGCTAATCAGGTAATACACTCTCTCATGTCAGCTTTGTTCCTGGAAATATATTTCCTCTGTTTAGGTCAAAATGTCTAGGTGGGTTCAGGAGATTCCCAAGCTACTTGGAAGCTGTGCCTAATGCAGTTGCAGATAAAGGCCTGATCCAATGTGGCCAAAGGTAGGAGCTCTGAAACCATAAGTCTGACCTGTTTGTAAACTAGACACAGTTACTTTTTAAATGTACACTATATCAACCTGAATATTTTGCATGAACTATTAATTGGTGCTGTATAGTTTTAAAGATTTCTATATGCACAGTTTTGTGCTTTAGATAGAGACAAAGACAAAAGAAGACGATAATCACTGCAGCACAGTACAAAATCAGCATACATACTGGGAGCAAAACACTTGAGAGCTGTGTATATATTATTTATTGTACAGTCTTGTTATAAAGTGTTAAACGAATCTGTTGTATTTCCTATGATATGCTGTTACCTAATGGCTAACGAATCTCTACTTTTCAGAGAGATAAGAGTATCGTTAACCTTGATCGTATTGCATTTTGGTATTGTAATTTTAAATAACTGGCAGGGCCTACAGAGTTTGTATATGAGTGCTTTTCATTTATTCTAAATAAAAAGAAAATTAAAAAAATGAACAAACATAGGAATCAAAGGGCCTGATTCTGCAGTGCCTGGCAGCTTTTGTAATGATTATGCCAGTACCAAGCGGGTGTAAAACACTGCTATTCTGATCTCGTGACATTAATCAGCCGCTTTACGGAAGTGTTAATGACACACAAGATGCAAGAAAGTGGAGCATCAGGCCCCAATCCTAGACAACAAAGATCATGCAAGATTTTGAAGTAGCTCTTCCAACTTTTAAAATAAATTTGCTCTAATATATATAAGTTACTGAAAGGCCCATTCCTTAGGGTTTGGGGACCCTTCAGAGATTTCTGTTTTATGCAAATTCACATCCCAAATACTGAGTGTGAGCAGCAGGGCTTGGTGCATAGGGCCTTGATGGGGACTAGGGAGGAAGGAATCAAAAGCTGTTGAAGGCTGTAGCATAATTTAGGGACACAGTTCTTCCCTGTCTAAATTGTAAGCCCAAACTGTTTAACCATATTGGAAGTCTACCATGCTGTAGCTGCAATAGCCAGCCCAAGTAGCCAGGCACTGGATGGATGTAGAGAGAAAAATCTCCTTGCACACTGAAGCTATGAAGTGTGTCTGCAGCCACTCCACAGAGACTGCTTCAGTGGGTCCTGATGCATCTTTCTTTCCCAGGATGGGAAGAGGTTGGAAGGATCTATCCAATGGAGGAGTCCGCTCAGCATTCTGCCACATAGGGTGTCTGCATGCTCCTACACAGAGCCTTGCACAGAGGAACCTCACTGGTGTAACTGCCTGGGGGACTTCCTCGGAGGAGGAGCAATTAGTGTGTAGTACTGTAATTCAACTAGCCTATAAAACACGGAGCTGATTATCTTAGAATGTGCATTTTATAAGATCCACATAGGCAGTTCTTAGAATATCTGCATGTTACTGTAACTACAGCATGAAGAACTCAATGAGAGAGGCTTGTTCTTTACATTCTTTTGTTGTTGTTGTTTTGTTTTTGTTTTTTTTTTTTTGTTCCTCCTGATTCCCTGATAACAGAAACTGTAAACAACCTGTGTTACTTTGGCACCATCTGTACGACAATTTTTCCCATATTAGGAAACAGGATTTAAAAATTGTTATTAAAATATGTTTGCTGTTAACATAATTGCTTGGTCTCAACAACAGCTGAACATTCTAAGCCCCATCCACACAGGTTTGCACAACTATATTAGCAAAACAGTTTTTACAGCAAAGTTAAACTCTTTCTTAAAAACTGGTTGAAACTGTGGGGGAGATGGACAATTTAACTCTAGCCAGGTTACATATTATTGGAAGCAATCCACTGCTTCACAATTCCTTGGAATTTTGTTATAATTTTGTCCTCTTCCTTGTCCCTAGCCTCTGTTTGTCAGAGGAAGGAGATGGATGGCAGGAGAGAGATCACTTGACCATTGCCTGTTAGGTCCACTCTCTCTGGGGCACCTGGCATTGGCCATTGTCGGTAGATAGGCTACTGGGCTAGATGGACCTTTGGTCTGACCCGGTATGGCCATTCTTATGTTCATCTGTAATGTTATTACCTGCTCAAGGAGCTTGGATTGTCAGTAAAGATAGCTTAATGTTACACACAAAATAACTAGGTTAAAAGAACATTATTAAGGTTGCAAAGTCAAGCACTCAGAAGTTGGGGAATTAAGTTGCCTGTGCAATCTTAATTTGCCATCCTTATTTGTATGCATTTTAATACAATCTTTAATGACATGATCATATGCTATTTTTTTTTACATTTTCTCCGCCTAATTCAGTGCACAGGATGGATGGTGTTCACTTAATAATCAGCTATTCAGTATTTTGTTTTCTCCTCATTGTTCAGTGTATGGCCACAGGCTTTATTTACTGCAAAATATTCAGCCTGAGGCAGATCCCTGGCATGGAAAACTGGTCAAGTCTGGCAAAGTTTCATAAGTAACTGAAAACGGGGTCTTATAATGGGTAGTGTTGGGAAAATCTTACGAGATGGTGCCACCAGACCAGCCTATAATGCATATAAATCTGCAGGACTGTATGCATGATTTGTATCATTATTATTTGTAATAATTAAAAATGTCATTCAGGACTACTGATAAAATCTCATTGTGAGTTAATTACCAGAGCCTCTATCTTTCTGTATCAACACCTCAAAGATCAGAGTTGATATTCATTTGTTCTTCGAGATGTAGATGTGTAGCTGTTATTTCTTTGTGTTCCACACATGTTGCTATGAATTCTTTCACAGCTGGAGCAAAATTCTATCCTCAGATGCATAATATACTCCAACAGTGTTGTTCTGTGTTGGCATTTGACAGCTGCCTCAGTTCTCCCCATGTCTTAGATCTGTCAGCATGTACAATGTTTCTTTGATGGCTGCAGAATGTATTGTTTCTACCAAGGAATTGTCTTCATTTTACTCATTCAACACGATAGTAAAAAGTGTCCTCTGAAGGAGCTTTTGATGTCACCAGAATCACTTGGTCCATAGGCTGAATTTTAAAATCAGGTTGGCAGGAAGAAACTCACACCAACGCACTCAGCTGTTCAGTTTATCACTGCCTGGATAAGAATCAGTATTATAAAGCTCTAACCAGGCTCTGAAAGGCAGCCATCATGATCTCAGATGATTTCAGAAAGATACCCATCTTAAAAAATCCTGGAGTTATCCATGCAATTTCTGGAGTGCTTTATGAAACAAATTATTCATGTTGATGTCCTTAAAACAACATAGTTTCATAGATTCGTCAGTCATGTGAAATGTTGGCATATGAATCACATTCCATTACCATACACCAGCAGAGTACTTATTATTTTTGTTTTAATTCAAAGCAATTTTCTCTGTAGCTGCCTGAAACCAGTGCTTTTCCTGGCAACAGATTATAATGAGATCCCTTTCTTGCTGGCAATGTAAATTTGATCTGGCTGCAATCCTTCATTTCTCATTAAATTAACCAAGCACTGTCTAAATGGATCAATCAATTCTGTAGCTATTGACATAATCTCACCAGCAATGGAGAGTTGTCAGATTCTCTATCTATGGTTAAATCAGTTAGCTGAAAAGGGACATTTCCACTTAAATCATGGATAAACTGAAGTACTTTTGGTTTTAAAGGTGTAACCCAGGAGTCGGCAACGTTTGGCACGCGGCTCGCCAGGCTAAGCACCCTGGCGGGCCGGGCCAGTTTATTTACCTGCTGACGCAGCAGGTTCGGCCGATCGTGGCCCCCACTGGCCGCGGTTCGCCATCCTGGGCCAATGGGGGCGGCGAGAAGCGGTGCTGGCGAGGGATGTGCCGGCCGCGGCTTCCCTGGCGAGCCGCGTGCCAAACGTTCCCGACCCCTGGTGTAACCCATTCCAAACTTGCATGTTCTGTCCATATTTCATCCCCATTTTTCTAACCATTCTAGGATTCTGAGTTTATCCACTTCCTTTTCATCGCTGCAAAGAGAATTAAAACACAACATACATTCTGCATTTAAATAGCGTTGGAATAGGTGATAGCAGTGCTAATTTCCTCTGAAATGCAAACAGATAATCAATAGTGCTAATGTGCTAGATGCTGCTGGAATCCTTTTACAAATGAAAATAGAGCTCCAAAAGCTGGAGTTATAGAAATACTGTTAATTGTATTTGTAATGTTGCCAACGTTAATATCTATAGACGTAACCTAAAAAAATAACAAAGGGGTAGTCGTGTTAGTCTGGATCTGTAAAAGCAGCAAAGAGTCCTGTGGCACCTTATAGACTAACAGACGTATAGGAGCATGAGCTTTCGTGGGTGAATACCCACTCCTTCGGATGTATGTACAGAGCTAAAAAAATAAGTGCAGAGTGCATCAGTTTAAGAAGCCATGAGATGGCTTGAATGCATATTTTTATCTTTTTTGAAAAGGGTCCTTTCTATTCAGAATCCATGAAGCTCACTCTCTTTTGCTGGATTTTTATTATTCGCTGCTCTCTCTATATAATATCTTTCATGAAATTCAGACTAATGGTGGGGTTAAATTATTTGATAACAAGGTTCTTAATGTATGTAAGCAGAGTCAGGATGAGCTCTACCCTGACATCTGGTGGTGAATTATGGCGAGTGTGGAAAAGAACTCCAGGGGCTGATCTTGTTTGCATAGGCACACCCACCCGCCTGGCATGAGACAACAGCAACGGATAGTGGTTACTTTGGATGGGGTGGGATCCCCAGTTTCTCTGTTATTGGGGCAGGAGGAATAAAGTGGTGTTACCCTGATTATGTGAATCAAGGACAATGAAACTGTTTTATGACAGAGTGTCTCACCATCACCTAAGTAGCACTCGCTAGACAAGGGACATGGGTTCCACAACCCAGTGACTGGAGAGAGGATGGGGACAGGTATTTGTACCCGATGGTATGGGCCCCCTTTGAGGGCTTGAAACACCAATTGCACCACCTCCTTTCTCCACTGTTGAATGTCAGAGCTAACTTTGATTCCATTAGGAGTCTAGTTACAGGCTGCTGAGCTGAATTCACTTTGGGCCAATGGTGTACCAGCACTGGGGCTCCCCTACTATGAGCTGAAATCACAAAAGAGCTAAAGTTATTAAGAGCTGTGTTAAATACTGGGGGAGCCTGAAGCTATATTGCTAAGTGGCTGGCGGAGCAGTTTGCAGGGATGGCTGGAGGAGCAGCGAGCAGCGCGGAGCCTTGCGGGGACGGTTGGAGCGGCCCAAGGAACGGCGAGCGGAGCCGTTTGCGGGGACGGTTGGAGCGGCTCACAGGTCGGTGAGTGGAGCCATTTGTGGAGACGGCTGGAGCGGCTCGTAGAGCAGAGCAGTTTGTGGGACAGCAGGAAGTGGACTGGCTCGTGGTGACGGCTGCGGCGGAACCCCACGGAGAGACGGCCAGCTGGCCTTGGATCACGTAAGGTGCCCCTTAACACTCTGCGTGCCCCCCTTTTACTCTGGGGCTGCACTGACCAGGGACAGAGACTTTGGGTGGTTGCTGGACCCAAGAGACTTTGGGGGTGTTGGACTTTGGGGACTCTGGGTGATTTTTGGGTTGCTGGATTCAAGAACCAAAGGGAAAGGACACAGCCCAATTTGATGGGGTGGGTCTTTTGCTCATGGTTTGTGTTATGAATCCTGTTTGTGGTGTTTTTCCAATTTAATGCTGATGTCGTTTACCTCATGTTATTAAACATTTTCTGCTACACTCAGACTCCGTGCTTGCGAGAGGGGAAGTATTGCCTCTTAGAGGCGCCCAGGGGGTGGTATGTAATTGTCCCAGGTCACTGAGTGGGGGCTCGAGCCGGTTTTGCATTGCGTTATTGAAACGGAACCCCTAGATACAGAACCCGGCCCTTGTTGCTGCCAACTTAGATGGGCAGAAGGGTTACAGGTATAAGACTTTTAGGAGAATGTATCATGAAGAGCTGGGGAATCTCTTGTTCCATTACCAGCTCTACAACTGATTTGTGTGGCATTGGGCACTTAGGACAGAATGATCAAATTTGGGTGCCTCAGATTAAGCAAGTAAATCCTTGTACCGTATATGTTAATCTCTTACATGCCCCCAGCAGTAAAATGAAAACTATACTTAGATCGCTCATAGAGGAACTGTGAGGTTCCTTGAATTAATGTTTGTAAAGTGCTTTGAAATCCTTGAATGAGAAGCATTACATAAGCTGAAAGTAGAATAACTGAGTTAGAGCCAACTAAGCTCCCATGGAAAAGCTGTGGAAAAATCCCTGAGCCACAATTGTTCTTCTGCTACATAAACTCTCAAATATTTGTTGCTAGTGCAAAAAAATCCCAATGAGATGCAAGTCTTCTGCTGAGCCCAGAGCAATTTTAGTGAAAGTTTCCAGGATTGTCAAATATTTTCAAGAAAACGGTTAAAAAAAAAATAGCTTTCCATTTTTTTAAAATGAACTTCTCTGACCCTTCATTCTTGTCTTAGGTTGGTCTCAGGTCACTTTCTATATACACATTAGTTTTTGAGCTCTAAATGCACACAAAACCTCTGAACAAATTTTACTTTTTTTTTAAATGAGGCTTATTAACTCAAAACAGTACCCAAGAGACTTCTGTGTGTATTCATATTGCCCAAAAAGTGCTCTGGGGCAAACCTGAAAGGTCATGTTTCAGTGTAAAGGTAACTCATACAACAAAATTAAAAACTCTTGAAAGAAATGATTCTAATGGAAATGCTGGCAAACCCTTTCTTGTTAGAGCCCCAATGAGCCTTGCTACTGTATCGTATTACGCAGTATTGCTTGAGTGACTAATTAATGGCATAGGGCTGTAGGGTTAGGTGATGAAGCGAATGAATCTGCTACCTACTGCTATAAAATCTGAAATATGAATTGTAAACTTCATTACATTATGTAAGTACTGAGCTAAAATAGACATTGGAATTCATTGTAAAAGCATGTATTTTAAACCACAGTAAAGCAGAAATAGTAAAGCCTGATATTTCATAAAGCATAAAAAGTTAAAGTTCCTGTTAAAATATTTACAATTCAAGACCTGCAATCATACATTATTAATTAATACAGTTACAACATAAAAAGCACTTTTCATCTTCATGGTTATATACAACCATGAACTAATTAATCCTCCCAACACCTGAGGTTGGTAAATAATTCTTATACTTTACAGATGCCTAAAATAGGGAGAGGTTAAGTAATTTGCTCAAGACCACAGAAAGAATCATATCAGAGTCAGGATTAGAACTCAAGAATATGTAGCACATACTAGGGCAAATGTTGTCTCCTTTCCTCTTTGTGGTCCTGGAAGGTCCTCAACACAACAGAATTGCTGCTGCACAAGGAAATAAAGGTTGTATAGGAAAACCCATGCACACAGGAGAGTTCTCTGTGATTCTTCTCTCCCCAGTAGCATGGAGTAGAGAGGAAAGATAGTATTGTGGTTAAGGCACTGGACTAGGTTGCCAACTTTCTAATCAGTCAAAACTGAACACTCTTGCCCCAACCCCTGCCCCACCACTTCCCAGAGGCCCCGCCCCTGCCCTGCCCTTTCTCAGAGACCCCTTCCCCACTTTCCCCCACCCTTTCTCACTTTCACCTGGCTGGGGCAGGAGGTGGGGGTGAGAGCTCCGGCTGGGGGTGCGGGCTCTGGGGTGGGGCTAGAAATGAGGGGTTCAGGATGAAGGAGGGGGCTCAGGGCTGGGGCAGGCGGTTGGAGTGCAGGGAGGGTGCGGGCTTTGGCTGGGGTTGTGGCTCTGGGATGGGGCCGGGGATGAGGGGGTTGGGGTGTGAGGGGGCTCCAGGCTGGGGCAGGGGGTGTGGGGTGCAGGCTCCGGGAGGGAGTTTGGGTGCAGGAGGGGGCTCAGAGCTGGGGCAGGGGATTGGGGTGTGGGATGGGGTTCGGGCTCTGGGAGAGAGTTTGGGTGTGGGAAGGGGCTCAGAGCTGGGGCAGGGGATTCGGGGTGTGGGCTCTGGCCAGGCGGCACTTACCTCAGGCAGCTCCCAGAAGTAGCCGGCATGTCCATCTCCTAGGCAGAGGGGCCAGTGGGCTCTGTGCGCTACCCACCCCCACAGGCGCCATCCCCGCAACTCCCATTGGCCGCAATTCTCTGCCAATGGAAGCTGTGGAGCCAGCACTCAGGGCGAGGGCAGCATGTGGAGTCCCCATGGCCGCCCCTGAGCCTAGGAGCCGGATGTGCTGGCTGCTTCTGAGAGCTGCATGGAGACAGGGCAGGCAGGGAGCCTGCCTTAACCCCGCTGTGCCACCAACTGGACTTTTAGTGGCCTGGTCAGCAATGCTGATCAGAGCAGCCAGGGTCCGTTTTCGACCGGGCATTCCAGTGAAAAACCAGATACCTGGCAAGACTACACTGGACTGAGACACAGCTCTTCCACAGACTTCCTGTGTGATCTTGAGCAAGTTATTTAACCTCTCTGTGTATCACGTCCTCCTCTGTAAAACAGGTCAACACTTCCTTTCTCACACTCTTTTTGTGCGCCTTGTGTATTTAGGGCTAGATTGTGGTGACTATCACTCGCAGTGAGTGGTGCCTTATTTTCCAAAGGAACCCCTCTGAAGTCAATAGGACTACTCAAGAAGTAAGGTACCTGTAGTGGGGTGGTCACCCCGCTCTGGCCCTGAAAGGGTTAAAGCAGCCCTGGAGAGGGCTGTGGTGGCGAAATGATTGGGGGAAGCAGCCACAGTTGGTGCCACGTCCCAATCAGGCCACAGCTGGCCCTATAAGAGGGCTGAGGGCAGAGACTGAAACACTCTCTCTCTCAGGAGCGCCGCCAGCTTTTCTACCGTCCTAGGTGGCGGAAGGTCCTGCCCTGAAATGCCACCCCCCACAGAGGCAGCCGAAGGTCCCGCCGCCAAAATACCGCCGCGGTCGCCGCCCCCCAAACTGTAGCGCCCTAGGTGACCGCCTAGGTCGCCTAATGGGTTGTGCCAGCCCTGCTCTCTCTAGCCTCTTGAGAGAGAAGGCCCTGGCTGCCTGGGAAGCTGAGGAGGGTGGCGCAGCACTGGGGAAGGGCAGAGGGAGCTGGGGAGCTCCAGCCTACCTAAGCCCCAGGCTGCAGGCTGAGTTAAGGGCCCACAAGGGTACTAGGGCTGCAGAGGGGTGGCCCAGGAATAGGCAGAGGCAGCTGGTCCAACCCCCCTTGCCAATGATGAGTGGTTTACAGACTGCAGTCCGCCCCAGTGAGCAGGGGCTAGATGGTGACTGGCAGTAGCCACTGAGGCAAGGTGGGGGTTAGGGTTCCCCTGGGTGGGGAGACCCAGATTGTGGGTTGCTGCGGTGGGCAGAACCCCTGGGCAAAGGGCACCGGGGTCTGGGAGGGACATGGGGGCCAGCGGCAGGTGAGACATCAGCTGGCAGAGGGCGCTACGGCGCTGGAAAAGAGCTAATTCCCTGGACAACCAGCAGGAGGAGCTGTGCCGGTGAGTCTCGTCCCATCACAGTACTACTCAGCATAAGTAAGTCTGGCCCACTGATTGTAAGCATTTTGGGACAGTGATTGCCTGTTACCACATTGTGTGTATGTACCACACGAAGCACATGGGGCTCCTCCAGGTGCTTCTGCAATACAGATAACATTGATATAATGATAGGGGTTGTGATGGGCCAGCGGAGTAGTCTATTTGAATCAATAGACTTCGTCATCTTAAACTTAATCTTTCAAAACTGAGGGGTGCACAGGGGTCCTAATTGCTTGGACAGCCACTATTGCTATGGACCATGGAGTGGCTGCACATCCACTCTGAGCCTTGTCACTGGCTTGTAGGAGAAATTTCCTGTCCTACCCTTGTTAGATTCCTTAGGCAAGGCCCATGTCCTGGGAGCAACAAGCAGCATTTAGAATACAATCTGTAAAATCACCCACTCATCAGAACCAACTTGACAGAAAGCCAAATAAACTTTCATTCCTAAGAGCTAAGTCAAGCACTAAAAACTTAACTCTGAATTTGCCAGATTCCATTTCCACATAGATTCTGTTCCCACTTACGTAAACAGGGTTTTGCCATCAAGTTCCAGGGAAACCAGGTTGGGATTAAAAGAGAAGTGATGTTAAATCCTTCTGGATTTTCCTTTAATCCTTTACTGGATCAACGGGCAGCGATCAATCCAGCGGGGGTCGATTTATTGCATCTAGTCTAGATGCGATAAATTGACCGCTGAGCACTCTCCCATCAACTCCAGGACTCCACCAGGGCAAGAGGCGCAGGCGGAGTCGACGGGAGAGCGTCAGCTATCAACTTACCGCAGTGAAGACACCACGGTAGATCTAAGTACGCTGACTTCAGCTACGTTATTCACATAGCTGAAGTTGCGTAACTTAGATCGATCCTCCCCCCCCAGTGTAGACCAGGCCTTAGTCTACCTGAGTTTCAGTCTGGAGTTAATAGCATCCCTGCAAGTGCAGTGTGTCTCCACCAAGGTTACCTGATCACTGGGGGGGGGGAAAGCATTCTTAAGCTGGGTTAGCTAGCCCAGATTCGAATAGTAGCCAAGACATAACAACTCGGCTTTTAACTTGTGTTAGCATCTCAAATTCAACTCTAGGCTCCCCTACAGGCTTTAACTTGAGCTGCTCACCCAAGTTAAAAATTGCCTTGTCTTTGCTGCAATTTTACCCTAAGTCAGCTAACTGGGGTTAGTTACCCCATGTTAAGAATACATTCTTTGAAGTGAAGACCTAACTGAAGGCTTTATACATCAATGCTGCTATTTCTGTAGCCATATATGTTCAACATACTCTCTGTAGACAAGTCTTTAGACTGGAAGATTCTTATTCGGGTGATGATGAATCACTATGCTGAGTTATTTGCAAGGAAAAGGCTGTACTTTTCCTACATAATTTAACATGAAATAATCACTGTGGCATGAGTTTCCTAAATAGGCCTCTAATGCACAGTTATTAAAAAAATACTACCAACAGAAATAGAGCCTTCTCCACATCACTCATCTGAATGCACAGCAAAGTAATAAAGAAAGGGAAAAAAAGACATGCCTGCCACTTTGGGTATTTTATTAAACTTTTCAGTGATGTTAGTTCTCATGAAAGATTACGGTCTGACAGCCAAGGACAACGTAGTCTCCTATTTGAACCTACAAATAGCTACAGCACAGGTAGGAGCAGTGGAACCTCTCCCAGGAAGGGCTACCAATGTAACACAACCTTGGGCTGGGGGGACCAAGTCAAATCATGGGCCCCGTCGGTCACTTTTGTGCCACTCTGCCTAGGGAAATTCCCAGGTGTCATAAAACCAGCACAGCCATCTCTCTGCCGCCTGCTATGGACAGAGCATTGTAAAGGGCCCTTCGTGTAAATAAGAATCAGGCCCCTAAAATTTCGAGATTTACATAACCTCATTTCTGATAGTTATTTAATGCTCTACACTACAGCTCTGCAGTCAAACTTTCCTCATAGTTATCATTTACAACACTGCTATAACAGTAAACTCTGGCAGCTACGTACCTAAGCGGTGAAATCCAAAGGTGAACTTTTTTGTGGGAGATTTTGCAGACAGCCACAAAGCAAGCAGAGTCAAAAGAATACCACTGAGGTCAGTTAGCATATGAAGTGCATCCATCATGATTGCTAGACTATTAGCAACATATCCACCTGAAATGGAATTGGAAACGTTAGGGCATGTGATATGAACCACTCTGCAAAACATCCTTTGGGTGTAGTTTACAACAAAGTGTATTCAGAATGGTGCATTGAGCAAGTAATGAAGTGTGGTAATGGAGCTGGTGGTTTTTCCCATTGCAATCAATGTGCCATGCTATTTTTTAAAGCTACCATGGTGATAAATACAGTATAAATATTTAAACCGATTAGGTAAGTGGAAAAAGCTCAGTCCTCCAAGCTTTACTCACGCAAGTGGTCTCACTGAAGTCAGTGAGACCACTTGCTTGAATAAGGTTCTGCAGGATCAGGCCTAAAGTAGCTTAGTGTCTTTTCTTTGTTATTTTGTGTGTGTTTAATCAGCTGATTAATTTATTAAGCCAAGACTGCAAAGTTTTTTGACATTTTGAAACATGGGCAGAGCTCCAATGACTAAATGGCAAAGAAATTCAGCCTGTCCTCCTTTTTTTAACATTAAATCTTAAGCCTCATTGTTCCCTGTCTCAGCAGCCATTGCCAACCCCTTCATTCTGAAATATTTCTTTCCATTTCTATGTAATTTAACCCCCTTCTCATAACTGTGGGCTGTGCTGAGATAAATTTCCTCAGATGAGAAGGTCAAAATGATCAATTTGCCCTGAAGCAGATGTCAATATCTGTAATAGATGCATGGAAGGGGTTAACCTCATAAAGATGTAGTCTTCCTTTCATACACAATGCTAATGGGAGTTCTGCACAGGCACTCAAAAGAGACTACATCTTCAGTGTCAGTTCAACAATGGGTCAGGTTTCCCCACTGCTCTGGGAGCAGCCTGAAATTGTCCTTGAACCTGCAGCTTCCACCAAATATAAAATGCCCCCTTGCAGGCCTGAATCTCCAGTTTTAGAAATGAAATATCTCAGATACGAGCTTGTTTGTGTCCATCATTTCTCACTGCCTGGTCTTCGTGTAATATTAAAAATTTGCATTACAGGAAAACCCGAGGATCCTATTGGACAGACCATTAGGGGCCAGGTATAGCAAAGGAAAGCTTACAAATTGGTTGATTGCCTGAGCAACAAAAACAACAAAAATCTATACTTATCTACAAATACACGGACGCACAGATAGCGTACATTATAGTTGGTGGTGGTATTGATCATTATATACTTAAGTTGGAGATCCAACTTCCAATCTAGCTTCCCTCCCACACTGGTTGCTCATCACTTTATCAGACAAATTCCTCTGAGGCTGTAATGTAGCTGCTCTACGCCGATGGGAGAGAGCTCTCCTGTCAGCTTAACTACTCCAGCCCCCGCGAGCAGCAGAAGCTATGTTGGCGGGAGAAGCTCTTCCGCTGACATAGCACCGTCCACACCAGCGCTTATGTTGGTGTAACACCCTGAGCCACATAAATTATGCCAACATAAGCTGTAGTGTAGACATAGCCTGAGATAGCTTGCTGGTTTGTTGAGCCTCCTGGCAGAAGGAACAACCAGACCTTGGGAGACTGCCTGGAATTCTGACTGTTTGAAGATGAGCTCTAAACATATGGGTGAGATCCCGCTGAAGGTTCACTGGATGAGCCTGGTTTTGAGTTGTGGTTTTTCCTGACTTTGTTTGGACCTTAACATCCCAAAAGGACTGATGTGTGCCTTGGCCAGATGGCTAACGCACTGCTACATCAACCCCTGCAAAAGAGCGTGAACCTACCTACAGAGACATGCAGCTGGGTGAGTCGTGCCCTGATGGGCCACAAGGGGGTGCTGCAAAGGCAAATCTGATCACAATCCCAGTGTGTCAAAGGTCACAGAAAACAGAGAGTTATAATACCCTATAGGATCAAATGCAAAGCTCCCCAGATGACTGAGCACTAAATTTCCTCAGAATATTCTGAAACTTGAGGCCCAGAGGATGGGCCACAGAAACAGATCAGGAGAGGAAGTTTGGTTAAGGTAATTAGGTCCATTGTTCAGGGGACTAGCCTGGAACTTGGGAGATCCAGGTTAAATTTCCTGCTCTGCCACAGACTTCTGGGGTCTTTGGGAAAGTCACTTAGTGTCTCTATGCCTCAGTGCACCATCTATAAAATGGGGATAATACTTCCCACAAGGGAGGTGAGGATAAATAAATCAAAAGATTGTGAGGTACTCAGCTACTATGAAGATGGGGGCCATATAAGTACCTTAGTTGGAAAGATCCACCACCTTGACAGAGCTTAGAAAAGTGCTGATCTCAAGCAAAAAGCAATGATGATCTGATCATGATTAAGGTGTAGTTTTATTTTAAATCCACCCTATTTCCAGTTCTGTCTCTAAATCAGATGTGTGGTGTACACATGAGCATAAGCTGAGTCAGACACCACTTAGAAGCCAGGAAGTCTCAAACAAATCCACAAGAGGCATGGTGAATGATACTGAAGTCACCCCCATGAAGAAATTTCAAACTCAGATCCTCAAAGGTTAAATCAATGGGAGCTGGGCATCTAAATGCCTTTGAGGATCTGGGTGTCAGTCAGTGACTCCAGTAGCAGGCTCAACAAGCTCAGCCAGGAATTCCATTGAGTAGTGAGATTGGTACATAGCCAAAATTCCCAAATTCATTTTATCCCGGGAGTCTCATACTACATCAATCTGTCCTTGTGATGAGGGATTTTCTACACCTGAGATCAGACTCTGCCAAATTCACCTTTCAACCATGCCGAACCACAAACACAGTCAGAAAAAGCAGAACCAACTGACAGGGCAGGTTGTCATTCAACCAGGTCTTTCTAATACACCTCCACCTCAATATAATGCTGTCCTCGGGAGCCAAAACATCTTACCACGTTATAGGTGAAACCGCGTTATATCGAACTTGCTTTGATCCGCCGGAGTGCGCAGCCCTGCCCCCCCCCTCCGAGCACTGCTTTACCGTGTTATATCAGAATTTGTGTTAAATCGGGTCGCGTTATATCGGGGTAGAGGTATATGTTCAAAGTTAAGAGCTTCATCCATAATTAGTTCATGGATTGTGGCAGTCTTATCAATGACTAACCATTGAAGCAGAAGCTAAAGGGCAAGGTCACTGCTTGCCATTACCATGTGCTCCTGAGATAAGGCCTCTAATTAAACTAGGTGGAGTAGATAACAAATGTCAATTATCTAGAGTATGTCTGACAAATGGACTTTCTCCTAGTTTTTCCCTGAGAGGCTTGGTAAAGTATATATATTTTTTTGGTTTGAACAATGGCGTTGTCAAATACACCACAGATGTAGTGCAGATAAAGTCATTATTCAAAGGTATAAGGTCAACAAAAGGTAGTTGTTATGGCACATTAATTACAATTTCCACTGTATAAAATGAAGCTGCTTTACCACCACCATCTTCTACACTTTTATTTTTAAAAAGCTAAATCAAGGAAAGTTTAATCTTCCTGCTTTTAAAATGTTGTTTTTAGCTCAGTGATCCTCAAACTTTTGAGGGTTGCACCCCTCTTACACCTGAGTGCCTCCCCTGCCACCCCCAGAGCTGGGGCCCAGAGTGGGGCCATGGCTGGGGATAGGGGACACAGACTGGGGCCGCATCTGTGGGTAGGTCTCGGGCCGGGAGTGGGTCCGAGCCAAGGTCCGAGGTTGAGGGTGAGGGCAGAAGCGGAGCTGCAGCTGGGCTGTGGTGGGGGCCAGCAGCCGGGCCCATGGCCAGCTGCAACTCCACTCTCATCCCAGTCCTTCCCCTTAGTCTTGTCCCTGGGCTGGGAACAGAGCCACAGCCAGGTGCCAAGACTGGGGCAGGGGCCAGGCGTGGATCTACACTGAGCCTGGGGACAGGGTCAGGTGCAAGGCCGGAAGCTGGGGACGTGGCTAGGGGCAGGACTGGAGCAGAGCAGGGGGTGGGGAGGAGCTGGGTTATGCTCCCTTCCTGCTCCCCATGGGTACTGGCCTGGCCCTGCTGCGCCCTCCCTGTGTTCCTCTGCATGCCTCTACGGGGGGGCACCCTACACTTTCGGGACCTCTGTTTTAGCTAAAAGTTCAGGATACAGATAAAATGCTCCTGAAAGCCATGGCTATGCTGATCACGGAAAAAATGGCACAGCAGTTTCCAAATTTTTTTTTTTTTAATAATGAATTTAGTACTCTTGACAGGTGCCAGATTGTCAGGAATGAAGCCCTTTATTTATCCATAGTTCAGGTAATGCCACTGCCCATCTTGTACTAACTTCTGGCTCCCCAATGTAACACAAACCTCCCCTGGGAGACCACCTCACGGGATGAGAAGGAAGCGAGTTTAATGATGTGAACAACTTTCCTGAGACCACTAATTCATTTCACAGAGGCCATTGAACAGCCAGCAGACTTTGTCAGTACTGAAATGAATTTGAATGGTGAACAAATGGCAGCAAGTTCTCTATACTGGGGTTCTCAAACTGGGGGTCACGACCCCTCAGGGGGTCACAAGATTATTACATGGGGGGTTGCCAGCTGTCAGCCTCCACCCCAAACCCCACTTTGCCTCCAGGATTTATAATGGTGTTAAATATGTGTTTTTAATTTATAAGGGGGGTTGCACTCAGAGGCTTGCTATGTGAAAGGGATCACCAGTACAAAAGTTTGAGAACCACTGCGCTATACTATTTATTACCTGTCCCTTGAGCCATCAGTTTCTGTACTTTCAAAAGTTTTTAACTTTCCCTTTTACTAGTGAATTTAAATTATAACTAATTCATGCTTCCAGATTTACAGTTGTGTATTGAAATTACAATATTTACGAAGTAGTATTTATAAGAAGTTGTGTGGTCACAAGTAAAAACCCAGTTCAGTGCATCTGAAAGTCTAATGACTGATAGATACATTGATGCACTGACATCATAACATTCTCCACTTTTGAAAACAAAGTGGCAATAGAACAAGTCAGGGGGAAGTGGATGGCAGAAATACTTTGTGTTCTTCAAGAGTTTAAGTGGCACCAAGTAGGCACTTAAATGGCATGAACAACTCCAAAAGACATGGTAGTACATTGTGCTATTTAAATGAAAAGTGAATAGTGATTAGAAGGTAAATACTATGCTTCTTAATAATGATTAAATATTGGTGATGTCGTTTTTAATAGCTTTGTGTCTACAGCCATGTGACTCAACTTTAGAGTTTCTTTCATAGTTATATCACAATAAGCTCTCCAAGAATAAATGGCAAAAAAACACTTCATTAATGCAGAGTTAAAGATGCCTAATGATAGCTCGTGCCCTTCCAAAATCTCAAGTTCAGCAAAACTCAGACTTCTGAAAACCAGGAAATACAGAATTGAGGTAGATGCCCACACAACCTTAACTCTGCCTGGAGCTGGCAATAGTCATTGGGAATTATCTGCATGCATTCTAGTTTCTTTCAGAGTTGTAGGTGTAGCTGTAGTGAATGGTGGAGGCAGCAGGTGGAGCAGGTTGGTAGAGGTGTGTTTGTGATACGAGGAGATCTGGCGATTAGTTGGAGGAGTGTCATAGACCTGTGACTGTGATATTCAGAGATCTGGGTCTGAATCACCCCATGTATGTTATCAATGGAAGGAGGTGCATGTGTACCTTGAGGTTCCAGTCTGCATCATTTCAATATAGAATTGTGTGGTATTCTGTTGGGGGAACAGGCTCAGTGTTTGAGCACTGGGCAGGTGCAGGCAGCACCTGTCTCTTACTTGCACTGTGTCTTTTCACTGTAAGTGAATCCAAGTAACTGTCCAGATATTAGAGCACTTAGAATAGTCAAGCTTTAAACAGAAAGCTGGCCTTAACCTTAACTATACTGGAGCTGCTGCTCCACTGTAATATACAGCCATGTGTTTCTAGATTTACAGATTGCTGTATCATGCTGTTTTGGTTTCTCTTGAACCTGAACTGCAGGAGATAACATGCTTTGATATCAAAAAAGCTTGTCAGAGATAAATAAAAATTGAACTTGGAAAATGGGTTTGTTACTGTTTTGAATGAATCCATAACAGGAGTAATTTTGTAGTGAAAAATCAAAATGGTTTCTCCCAACTATTAACAATATACTGGAATTTTCAGTAAATCATATGATCAGAGTAGCTCAAAATCATTTGTTGCTTTTAAGCAATATACTATAGACACTTTCATGTTGCTTATTATGACAGTGTTTCTCAAATGCAGCCACAGTGGCCGCATTCAGCCACCAGGGCCTTTTCTTGCGGCCACAGCCTCCTGGGCTGGGGGGGAAAGGGGGGCATGCAAAGCAGTGGTCCCTCTCCCAAGGCCCCCTCCAGAGACACAAATGCTGGAGGTGCAGGCAGCTGGTGAATTCCCCACATTCCCTGGGGTTGAGGGGGCAGGCTTTGGCCACAGGGCTGCGGGCTCCGTCCATGTAGTGGCAGGTTCTGGTTTCAGGCTCCGGCCCCAGGCTCACCAGCCCCAGACTCACTAGCCCCGCCATCATCCCTGGGCCCTGCTGCCTCCCTGTCCACCTCCCCATCCAGGGCTTAATTTGTCCCAGAGCTTGCTGGGGCTGAGTAAGGCTGCTGTGAAAAGTGATATTAATAAACAGACAAATATCACTTTACACAGCAGAAGATTTACCAGCTAGCAAGTCTTAGAAGAAAAAAAAAGTGCAACCAAAAAAGTAAAAGAAACAACAACAAGACAAGAACATGCAAATCATCTTATTTGTGTTTCTATTCTGTTTAGGCCCAGTAAAGAATAGAGACAACTGTAAATTATTTTTATTACTGACTCTGGAAAAAACCTACATAAATAAATTACAATGATTTAGATGTGTGTATGTGCATATTTATTTTTTTTCCTAAAGTTAATTAAGTATTTTAGGAAAAATAGTCAGCGCGGCCACCAGCAAGAGTTGGTAGTCGCATACTAAGGCCACCAAAACTTTTGTTGAGAACCTCTGGTTTAAGATACAGAAATAGCTAGACTAGTATAGATATTGTTAGTCCAGTAGGGAGAAGCAAAACAGGAAGCTGTAAGTGATTGATCTTTATCTATAACTCAGTTTCATGAGGAGTTTTTCCCCTTTCAGTGGTAGAACTAAATTATATTCCTGTATTTGGGGACTAAGAACATAAATAACAAGGTTTGAAGGCCCTAAAATCTTATACAGACACTGGTATTCTGCTATTAAAGAGAACCATTAACTTGAAAAAATTACATTTGTCTGAAAATGTTGCATCTACTATAATTACAAGTAAAAAGATGGCAATAATTGAAACAAGTTGAGGGGAGGGGGGAATCTGTATTTTTCCTCATTTAACAGCATATGGACAATTTAATTGTTAATTTCAAATAGTCAGTTTCTTCCTTGTTGTTAAGATCCTTATAAACATCAGCCAGGGAAGAGTTAATGTTGGCAGTGTCCCTTTAAACTCTTTCTTTCCTTAGATGCTAATTGCATGCTGACTTTCTTTACTGTGGGCACTCTCTGGACTTGCTGAAATCTGTGCGTCTCAGTAACTGATATACTGTCTCCTTTAGTAAATAATTAAAGGACAACTGTGTAATAAAAAAAAAAGTCCTAAAAAGCACCGAGGCGTTTTTCCATTAACCCTTGACAGAGTAAGAAAACAAGCCCAACTCACCTATGAGCTCTCCAATCATAAAGAAGAGATAGAGAACGGCAGCCAGGATCAGCTGTTTTTTCACCTTCCTCTGTTTTGATAGTTCCCTCTGTTTACTGCAATTGCTACAAGGGTCCGTCCTGGGGGAGCTAGTCTGTGTGCTCCGCAGAGCAATATCCCGGTCCAGCAAGGAGTCGTCATCGGACTGCAGACCTAGGTGAGCCCCATTGACAGGTCTGTCCGGAGCTGCATCCGAAGTGTCATCAGAAACCACAACTCGCAACTTGTTAAACCGGGGGAAGTCCTCCTCCCCCACTTCATCTGAAAAATCAAAGGCACTGGAGTCGTTCAAGAACAAGGGGTCATCGTTCTTTCTCAGCATGGATTTGATGCTATTCCAGACCCTGGATTGGGCCATAGTAGCTGGAGCCAGGAGCCCAGCGGGGTGCTGCTGCTTCGCTACAGCAAATTCTTCTCATACAACTTCCCCTTGCAGGCAGAAATGCTTCATTTCATCGTCCATTCAGAACATTTCCTCCAAGCCTGAGGAAATCAGAGTTGCACGTTCAGTTCATCAATGGATAGAAATGCACCGGGGGGGAGGTTATTCCAGGTAATCCTACTAAAGCAGGCCAGCCCTCTTCCAAGCCAGCTCTACTAACCCTTAGGCTGGCCAGCCCACCTCCAGGATGCCGAACAGCTAATAGGAGCACAAAAATAGTCTATTTTAAACAGCCACTTTCATGCCCACTGGCCTACTCGCTATGCAGCTGAACACAGAGCCGTGAGTACAGTAGCAAAGACGTGTTTGACCCTGACCGAATCTAAACCCAGAATAGACTGTAACACGTTGTTACACTGTCATTTTTTAAGATTATGCAAAACGCGGAATAACTGTTGCTCAAGACTCTCGGGTTTATATTGCTGAAATATACAGAGGGGGGAGCTAATATACAGAAATCGAACGGTACCTTTGTATGGCTGCTACCACCGCTGCCCCCGTGCAATGCCGATCCTTCGGAGGTTGGCTCAGGTCATTCTCTGAAGTCCCTTGTAAGCGATAACAGCTCGCCAGAAATACCTGCACTCTGCTCCGGGGCCGGGCAAAGCCAGCTTAGACCGACAACCCCGACGAGGAGCTGGGCTTTCCCGCCGGAGCATGCAAGCCCCGCGTAGGGAGGAACCGCACCTCCCCCGGGAAAGCCGGCGTCGGGCGGTCACCCCTGTGCTCCGGGGAGCTGCATCTCTCCCTCCCTCCCTCCCGCTTTCGAGACAACCAGGCTGGCTGCTGACTCGCCGGGCACGCAGTGCGCGTGCGCGGGCACCCGTGGCCGACGGGCGGCGCAGCGGCACTGAACGGGGGCTGGCCGCGCGCGTTGTTCGCATTCCTGGCTCGGGACTCGGGGCCTGCGCGGGCTGTCGCCGCCGCCTCTGCTCTGCAGCGGGTCCAAGCCCCGCTTGGTACCAGTCCCCCCGCCCCGCGCGCGCGCGCGCTAGCTACACCCGGGGACTCTCCCGCGGGGCCTCTGCCGCGCGCCGTTGGTCAGCATGCTGCTGGCTCTTGACTAGGGTCAGAACCATTTCGCGTGCCCTGTGCGGGCTACCTGCTCTCAGCACCCGCCCGACGGGCTGCAAAGGGTTACAGCCTGGACCTCCTGCAGTGCGGGAGCGGGAGCCCGCGGAGGCTCCTATCCTGGGGGGCTGTAGTGAAGGTGTCAGGCCAGTGGTGTCTAGCCTATTCTGCTATTTTCCACGCTGTGCTCCTATTATGTGTCACAGGCTCTGTTTAGGGTAATTAGTCCCTACAGCCCCAAACCTTAAACTCCTGATGCCCTCACATGCATTGTGGGTATGTGTGCATGTTTAACTGCACACTTGTGCAACCCTGATTTATATACATACACTGGGTCAGGGTAGTCAATTATTTTTTGTCAAGGTCCCAGTTTCTTGGTTAAGGTATAGTCAAGGTCCAGACTCCCCGGCGGGCGGGAGAGGGGAACAAACCCAATGATAATAAGTAAATAAAAAGATTTTGGGGTCTGTTCAAAAGCATTTGGTGGTCCGCATTTGGCCCACGATGTGCCTGTTGCCCTGGGCAAGGTCCCTATGTCCATTTATGGTACGTTTAACTTTCAGAAATTTCTTAGTTCTGTTTCCATGTCCACACTGTCCCCTCCGTAAATGCATTAACCTTTCCATGCCTTAGTTTTCCAATCTGTAAAATTGAAATAATAATCCTTCCCTACCTCACAGGAATATTGTGAGGCTTCATGTTTGTAAAGTGCTTTGAAATCCACAGATGAAAGATGCTATAGAAGGGCAATGTTATTTTATTGCTATAGTTTTAAATACAGTTACTCTAGTTGTGCTTCTTTATATGTTGGGCCTTGATCCGTCAAAGACATGCTTAATTTTAGGCACTGGACATGCACTAAAGTCTTTGCACAATCAGGGTCTTCTACTGCAAGCCCACATAGATTAAAACCCCACAATACTGTTGTTAAATTAATATGCACCTGTTGCCAGCACTTCCAAAAGATAACTGTACAATCTCATTTATAGTGAAAGTGCTGGAACTTGCTAGTCAGCAGTGTGGTTCTAGTTTGTCCCAATCTTGCAAACATCTATGCAATTTATTCCTTGTTATCTGATCAGCTGTAAGGTTAGCGACTATGTGGATAGGAAAATAGCAGTTCTGGGTAAGCATACTCATTAATATTTCACATATTTGTAATGTGGTTTGAAAGATTTTGATTATAAATGGCACAACATAAAACTAAAATATTTTCTGTTGCTATATAACCAGTTACTTAAATGCAAGCCCGCTTTACGACACGATCTGCACACAAGTAGGTTTAATGTAAGGGATAATTGTATATAAAGCCTATATTGTATTTTAAGTGTGGAATTTTAAGAAGCCCAGGAGGCTTGAGAGATTTGCACATATCAGAGTTCTGTTCAAGATGACTAGAGTGTACAGTACTGAAGTCTGACATGTCAAATTTCTTGAATGTTGCATCTATCTTGTTTCTTTTTTTCTAGTATTTGTGGCAATAAAGGCAGCGTTGTTTACATTCTATTTCACATTCCTGTTCATATGATCAGGCTCAGTGATATCCTCATGTTTTGGTACTTTTGGGGAAGGCTATGTGCACCCCTTTCCTGACTCTCCTTAAAGGAATAAGGGGTCTGATTAGAAGCTGATTAGAGCTTTACCAATGGTTTATGTGGGAAATTGTGGTGGGGTGCACCTGGCCTTTGCAGCTCCCTACAGGATGTCCCGCCGTTCCACTTCCCCCGCCCCAGGAAGCAGTGAAGTGATAGGAAAGGAGCATCAAAAGAGGGTGCTCCAGCCCTGCCTAGAGAGGCCTCACAGAAGCAGCCAATCAGAGCCCAGCAGGCTCAGATAAAAGGAGCTGCGGGGGAAGTTAGCAGATCTGTTTCTTCTGGGACCAGAGGAGAGAAGAAAGGGGCTCCTCTGTGGCCTGGAGGTAGAAAAGAACCTGATGATCCTTGCACTGACATAGGTCTGGAGGTAAAAGTGGTCTGGTAGGGAGAGGCCCAGGAAAGGAGCAACAATGAATTGGAGTAAGAAGTACGTGGCTGCTGTGTATAGGGCCCTTAGTTTGGTATCTGGAGTAGTGGGAGGGTCTGGGTTCCAGTGCTACCCCCAGGTGAAGTGTCATAAACCCCAGGGAGGGGACAGGGCTTAGTTGACAACCCAACCAAAGGGCTGAATTTAAAGGGCCCAGAGCTGGGGCTGAAGACCCAAGCGAGGGCAAATATTCTGTCCATTTATTGGACTCTTTAATGTCCCAGAAGGGGTGCCTGGGAACTTTGTGATTTGACTGGAGGGCCAAACCACTGAAGAACTCACCAAGGTCGGTTAGCAATCTATCGGGGACCCCAGGAGTGGGAAAAGGACTGCAGTACAGCACCCAGCCACAAGGAGGTGCTCAAGAAGTAAGTGCCACCCATCACAGAAGAATTCGCTTCTAGTACAAGGTTTGATAAATAAAGCTATTAATTTGTAATCAGAAATGTGAACATCAATATGTTATGTACTGATATGTCAGTTGTATAGTATAAATACCAATAACAATGTTGTTGAAACTGTCATTTATTATGTTGTGCACAATACTCAGAGGCTGATATCTTAATACTCGTCACTTGCCCTCCAGCCTCTTCACCACCAGGCTCTGACATGCTGCTTGCACAAGGAGCCAAGAATAGGTGTGGCCTAGAGCCATTCCAACCCCTTTACTTCACGCAGGCATCTCCATCTTGCCAACTAGGAGGTTTAACGTTGGCTTCAATAGGATCAGGAACTGGCTCAGTGTCTGCTAGTAAAAGCAGTGAGTTCAAATCCTGTTGTAGACATAATTGTATTCATAGCCCTTCGTGTCTTTTTCTTCTGTGTCGAATGTTTTGCTGCATTTTCCACCATTCATTTTGCTATCCAAAAATATTTTGCATTTAAACAGAATTTAAAAAAATAAACTCATTGCTGAAGAAGCAAAATAAATATATAGTGTCAGGCTTTTACCCAGCAATTGACTCTACACAATGATCCACCCTTTGTGATTAATACAGGAATCTCCCTATGCTGAGAAAAATCCTAGGTTGCCAGTTCAGCTGGCTTTATGGCCCCTTTAGACCAATAGAGCCATTGTAAGAGGGCCAGCAGGAATCCACACTCCTAACTTGATCTCTCTTCTAACAGCCCTTTAACAACTGTGGTCCCTCCTGATCTCTGTATTTCATGTCTATAGACAGGTCTTACCCTCCCTCTGTTTTCCACACAAATTACAATTCTCTTTTATGACCCATTTCCCATCCTCTACATCTCCTCCTGGCCTCTCCTGCACCTCCAGGTACTACAGGATTCCCCTCTGTACCTCCAGATCCCTGTCCCCAAGCACCTACATATCTGTCTAGACCTACCCAAATAATTCTTGGTATCTCTTTACTGTTATCACTTTTGACTTGAGTAGTTAGTCAAAGTTCGGGGCTCTGCAGGTGCTCCAGTGAGGAGCAGAAATTGATGATGGAGCCTGGCTTTTTTTTTAAATTTTATGTATTTATTTTTTTGGTGCAATCTTGTTTATGTACAAAGACTGTACAAATTCCTGTTTCTCTGAACATAGTAGGAATCCCCAAATAGCAGGAGATGGCTCTTTTGTTCACTGTTCCAAGCCTACCTTTACAAACAACACGCTACCCCCCCCCAGAAATCTTTCTCTCCGCTTTATTTCAGGGCCACATTACTGTTCTTGCAGGCTGTGTCTGCTTCTGACTCTCTTCCTTCTCTCTCCTGGTACTGTCTGTCCCACCCACCTAAACATACACCTCCAGTGGAAACTTACTCAGGGAAAACCTCTCTGCCTGAATCATTAGAGTTCCTGAGTGGCCATAGGTGTTCCTTTGTCTTGGAGCCTGCTATTTTTTTCTTACTTTTAACCTGAATGGTGTTTGTTAAACTCATCCATTTTAAAGGGGTTTGAACCCAATCTATAACATTGCCAAATGTTTGACTATTTTTCTAGAGATAAGCATTTGTATTCAATGCAGCTTTTTTACCAATGAGTTTTCTAGCAGTCCATTTTTGAGCATGGGAGGCAAGGCCATCATCACCCTTTGGACAGTATTTTCTTTGTTTAAAACGAACTCAAAGTAACGTTATGCTTACTTATTTAATCACTGCTCTGCCTGTGAACTAGGAAACTAATCAGGGAGAGGGAGAGAGATTTTTGCCATTGACCATCTGTCCATTAATAGTAGCTTTTTTTTCTTTCCCGACTAAGCATTTTTGAAATTCAACAGTACTTTCAAAGTAATTAAGCTGATGGTGTAGACAAGAAGGAAGCCAAGTGGTGGCACAGGTCTATGGAGACACAGGCCTCAACTTTCTTATGTGCTGATCACTCCTGATTGTGAAGATTTTCTAGGAGACTGTTTATTCCTTTAGATTTGGTCATATTTCCTTTGGGATGTTGGGAGATTATATCTCTTACATTATAGACAGCTGCCAAACCATTCTGGGATTGCACTGGGACGACCAAACATGCAGCTGGAATGGCAACACTTGCTGTCTACATTAGCACTACATCAGTGAGGGTTGATACATGGAGGACAACATGGTGGTTAACCTTGCTGAGAGCAGGATTAATGCACATAGTGAAGCAAATGCCTGTGCACTACAAGCAGTCATGTTGTGTGTAGACCTGAGGTGTGCTACAGGCATCTATGCCCAGAAATAGGATAGTGTAATTTTTTTAACACTTGTTGCATAGCTACATGAAAGGTTATAAACAATTGGCTGTGTAGACAGTGTTCAGGTCTTGCAAAAGGGGGGCTACTCCTTTCACTCTAGTGTATATATTGGTTTTTGGTTTGGTTTTTTTAATTGGTAACAGACAGATTAGCCCAAGGAGCTAGGGAACACACATTAACTCCAAAATATTTCTCAGATGATTCAGTGATATTCTTTTTCTAGGGAAGACAAAGCTAGTCACTTTGATAATTAGCGAATGAATGCCAATTGGCCATAAAACCAGGCCTTTTGTAAATAAACACATGACTGGAAAAGGAGGTGGTCTTTGAGCTATATGCCAGCTCATTTAAGGACAACAAGAAAACCTTTGTCAGAAACCGGCCTTTCTTCAGAAAGAAAAACTACCAGCTACAGTAGCACTGCAGGGGAGCAAAGAGAAGTTGTAGAAAGTAATTCAAATTCACTGCTGTCATGAGTGGGCGCAACTCCATTGAAGTCAAGGGAGTTGTTCTTTCCTATGCCAGTCACGAATTTGACCCACAAACTCATCCTTTTATAAGCTTTATCATGTTCTTCAGTTTTGTCAGGCCTAAAAAACATGATTAATGGGAAACCTGTGCACAATTAATTGACACTTCAGAAAGCAGAAATAGATCTTTGAAGAACAAAACTTACTTTCAATTTGAATGAAAGAATACAAATGTATTAGTGTGTGTGGCGGATTGGGAAAGTATGGGCCAGTAGCTGCAAGTGTGGCAAAACACAACAAAAAAAGTGGCTCTATAAAAAGTGAGGCAGGAGGAGATCAACTTTGTTTTGGGACAATGAAGTGATAAGGCTGACCCATCCTAGTTCCATTTGACTTTCAAACAGAATACTTGTTTCCCCTAAGAGTGATAACTACTTGGCAGGAAATAAATCGATCTTGCTCACTCTTGCTGTAAATATGGATGAACCAATAATGCTTTTGGAAAAGATAGCAGCTAACTTAAAGTGAATCCTTTGGAAATGCAGTAAATTGACTCAAATATTTCAGCCTTTGACTGCATGTATGTTGGATTCAGTGGGGTCATCCAAGGTCAGGTTTTACAAAAATAACTGAATGGAAAGAGTGAGTGTATAAATGTTTCAATCTATGGGTCAGATTAATGTCACTTTGTTTGTTTAAGATCTGATTCTGTCTGACTTTAATTTGTTTTCACTCTGAATCTGGTAATATTTTCTAAAATGGAGAGGGAGAGGACTGGGGTAAACTATTAAACTGTTGTATCTCCAGAAATAACTTTATCTGTACTTTTTTAAACCACTTAAAGTAATATCTATCTTTTTGTTGAACATATTTGAGTTCATCTTTAGTTAGGTTACTTTGTATTCAGAACATGCTATTAATATAATTTGTTCAGGAAAAGTGGAGGAGAAAAATAAAAATGTGTTTAAAAAACAACAAAGCCACACATAGGATTATGAGTTTCAAAGTAAAAACCAGGTTCTTTCCAAATGTTTTTTTATTATTTCTGACCATATAAGCTTTTATTGAGATGACTTTTTTCCCCCTCCCTCCTAATATGGCAAAAATCTGAGTGTCTAGATATTTATGGATGAGCTTTTTTAATATATAAACCACCTGTTATTTCTTCTTTTACTTCAGAAAGGTGGTAGGAGTTAATTTATCTATGATTATATTGATAGAAAACAGTTAAATCAACAAAAATAATGGGAAATTGTTAGGGTGACCACTTGTCCCTTATTGTAAGGGACATCCTTTGGTTCCCTTATTTCACTGATTTATTGCATGAGTAAGGGAAGGCTGAATCAAACCTTTGCAGAGCAGCACTAAGCAATGTAACTGTTGATTTAAACCTTGTTTTCAGTGTAGAATTCAGCCTGAAGAAACCTAGTCTTTTAACAAAACCTAACCACAAAGCAAAAAAAAAAAGTTCTCCTTTTGTGTCATGCTAAGACTGCAGTGAATTGCACATCTGAAATAAAAATCATGGATATGGTCTCTTGTTTGAGACGCTACCTGTTACTTCTGAATATATAATATCACATTTTATCTCCACCCCAGGCCTCTGTTTTTCCACTTCTAACAGAGATAAGGGAATGCTAGGAAGAATTTAGAAAACTTCTGGAAAGGAAAAAGTTCATTGATGAACCAAGTAAACAGCTAATGCTTGCCACATATGGGCACTAATATGTTTTATTGCAAATGGTCATTGAGTACTGTACACAGGGGAAGGGGTGGGGCTTTGAAATATGGTAACTTCTGGCAGGGCCAGGCAGTTTTAAGCTGGAGGCTTTAAAGTTACCAGAGCTCTCTGGAAATTTCCCTTCAGGCTCAGCAGCCTATAAATCAGGGGTCGGCAAGTGGCTCACCAGGATAAGCACCCTGGCAGGCCGGGCCGGTTTGTTTACCTGCCGCGTCCGCAGGTTTGGCCGATCGCGGCTCCCACTGGCCGTGGTTCGCTGGCCCAGGCCAATGGGGGCAGCGGGAAGCGGCGGCCAGCACATCTCTCAGCTCGTGCCACTTCCCGCCGCTTCCCCCGCCCCCATTGGCCGCAATCACTTTTCCTCCTCTGCCAAGAGTTTCCAGACTACAGGAGATATTTCATTTTGTTACCTCAACATTTCCATTATTCAATACTATGTCCCCACAAGATGTTTAATTACCTACCTGTAGTTGAAAGGATCTTAAAAAGTTTTCCAGCTATTAGAAGTTACTTGTATAGATTTGGTGAGGATTGCCCAGTTACAATTTTGAAGGATGATGAAGATGGGGATGATGAAGAGATATTTAGTGACTAAATACTACTTATATTTTTTCATCATGTTCTTAAAACTTATTTTTTATGATACAGTCTTAAAATTAGAACAATCTGGTCATGTATGTGCTGGAGTCTGACATAACTTACTCTTCAATTAATGCATTATAACAAAGGATCGACGACAAATTCTTTAGTCATAAATGTAAATCTTATCTAAAAACAAATCATGGTAAAGCAGAAAGAATGGAAATGGATTTCATTCAGTGGTATATATTACCGGGGTACTTCATATTTTGATTTCAGTGAACAAAACCACCTTAATCTGATTCAGCCACTTTCTCAGAAAAAATGCTGACTTTTTCCAGGAAATTGTAAGTGTTATTGAAGAGTTGAAACTTGACAAAAAACTTGATATGGATTGTTTGTACAAGGAATATTGTGCACGGAGAGATTAGTGGAGTGTGTGTGCATGCTTCAGGAGTCTGATTGTATTAGAGCATTAGACCATTTCCTATATTCAAATTCTAGTTCTCCCAGTTTCTTAACTTGCAGAACTTACGTCCATTTCTACTTCAAATGCAGTAGTAGAAAAAATATTTTCCCTGTGTGAACAGACTTGGGCAGATTGAAGAAACCTGCTAAATATTGAGTCTGTTAAGGCTGAGCTTTAAATTAAAGTTAATTTCAATTGTGTATATATATAAATGTTTTATTAATTGATTTCAGAAAACAAAAGTGTTAAACTGATAAGTACCATTTTAAACATTAAATCGAAGCTTATGATAATTGCATTGTATAGACGAGGGCAGTAGAAATGTACATGTGAGAGAAAAATACATGATATGCTAAGGGAAATGGTGTGTCCCTGAAATTTCCCTTAAAATAAAGCATGGCCTCACATTTCATGTGGTTTCCCCTTATCTCTATCCAACAGACATGGATTGTACAGATACCATCATCCACCAGATTTTTCTGATTTAGTTCCAAGAACACAATTTGTCAAAGGAAAGAAAATATAGTGTTTGCTTTAGAGCTCAAGATAACTGCTCCAGTCTTTCAGTCAGAGTGTATGACTGCTCCATTCTTTCAGTCGGTCCTTTTTGGGAAAGTTACTGTAATTCATTTGTGCATAGTTATGTATAAAGTAAAACCCAGAATCTATAAGTAATGTAGATACATGTAAACATCTGAACAGAAATTTCTATGCAGGTGAAAAGCTGAGTTAATGTTCTGTTGTTGCACTGACAAATATGTAAGCATTTGTGTGGCTAGCAGTCTGAAACATGCCAGTGTTCTAACAGCTGAGGCCCTGCGCACCTGCTGGAGAAGTAAGAGATATAAAGAATTGTGTGTGTAGATCAAGAGAGATACTTACATAGTATCACATCCCTTGGGCAGGGATCTGGTGGTACAGAGGGGAATCTGGGATTGTAATAAGATCTGGTGGTGCAGGAATGGCCAGGAGGTATAGAGGATGGGAAATGGGACATGGAAGATCATAATTTTGTGTGGAGAACAAAGGGAGGGAATGTAAGACCTCTGGACATGAAATACAGGGGTCAGGCTGGAACACAGTTGTTCATGGGCTTTTGGAAGAGGGATCAGGTTAGGATTCAGGACTCCTTGCAAACCTATTTATGTTAGCTGTGCTGGTGTAAAAGGGCCACAAATCCAACTGAACTGGAAACCTAGGAATTCTCTCAGCATAGGGAAATTCCTGTATGAATCACAAAGGGGGGATAATTGTGTGGAGTCACTTGCAGGATAAAAGCCTAATACTATGTGTTATATTTTTGCTTCTTTAGCAATGAGTTTTTAAAATGTTTTGTTTTAAATGCAGAATATTTTTGCATAGCAAAATTAATTGTTGAAAATGCAGCAAAACATTTGACAGAAGAAAGACATGAAGAGCTATGAATGAAATTGCATCTACAACAGGATCTGAACTCATTATGTTTAGTGGCAGACACAGAGCCAACTCCTCATTCCTATTGAAGCCAATGTTAAAACTCCCAATTGGCCAAATCCTGAAGACTTTGCTCAGTATATACTCACCAGTCCTCACTCAGGCAAAATTTCCAGTCAAATCAAAGTAAAATGTAGGGACTTTGAGAGTTGGACTCACTGATTTCAGTAGGAGAAGAATTGAGCTGTTTAACCTAGTGGTTAACATCCATGAAAATTTGGCACTTTTGCCATCAGAAGGAGCCTATATTCACTACATTAAATTAAAACATATTAAACATTAGAAAAACTATTTTTCTCGAAAATAAGTACTACAGAGTTTGAACAAAATGTGTTCCCAAGCTATACAAGTATGAACACTTTTAATAAGGATTATACTTAATTTAATCTGTCATATGCCTCTTCAGTAAGTGAGATGAAAAGAACAAGATTTTTCCTACATTTTAGCTAAAAGGGTCTCCCTACACAAGGCACCTTTTGAGGTGAACTGTATGTTTACAACATTTGAGTGAGGTGGACTGTATTAAAAAAAAAAAACCACACACACACACACAAAGATCCTTCACTGTTGTATGTAACCTGAGACCATGCCTTCATAATATGAAACAGAAAAGAACTTTGTGTGTCATGGGGAAGGGGGTTGGTATTTTTGCATACATTTACTGATCCTCAAATTCAGTCTTGAATAGATAGTAATGGTAGTGCTCTTACTAAATTTGTCTCAATTCACTCGTTAATAACTCTGTCCTTCTGAATGTCTTGTAGCAACTTTTGGAATTGGACAATCAAGCCAGCAAGTAATTGTCCTTGTTAACTTTATCTAAGAAAGAGTTTAAATTCCAAGCTGTAGGGTTCACTTAACTTCACTTTCATGCTTTTGTTTTAGTTGGAAGAAAGCCTTGCCTATTCCTCCCATGGAACAATGATTTGGTAAATCTTTGACAGCAGTAAAACTAACTTGTTTGTTTAATCTTTTAAATCATATAGTTCACTTGGCTTCGGATGAGATTTCAGGTGTTGTCTTTCAGGTCTCTGGGACTCCTTTTGAAGCACAAAGGGGAAAGTTTTTAATTTGAGGACATAACAATACTTAATAGTGATCTGTAAGTGAAGACAAATATGTAGACTATTTTACCATTATTAATCACCAGTGCTGTTAATAAAAGTAATATTAAGCAACATTACATTAGAATACAGCACAATACATTAAAATAGGGGTGGGCAAACTTTTTGGCCCAACAGCCATATCTGGGTGGAGCAATTGTATGCAGTGCCATGAATGTAGAGCTGGGGCAGGGGGTTGGGGTGTGGGAGGGAGTGCGGGGTGTGGGGGGGGGTGCGGTGTGCAGGAAGGATCTCAGGGCAAGGCGGTGTGCAGGAGGGGTGCAGGGTGCAGGAGGGGGCTCAGGGTGCAGGCTCTGGCCCAGCATCGCTTACCTCGAGTGGCTCCAGGGTGGCAGCGGCATGCAGTGGGGCTAAGGCAGGCTTCCTGCCTGCCGTGACCCCGCGCCGCTCCTAAAAGTGGCCAGCATGTCCAGCAGTGGTGCCTTGGGGTGTGGTGGGGCAGGCGGCTCCTCCACACGCTGCCCTCACCTGCGGGTACCACCCCCAAACCTCCCATTGGCTGCGGTTCCCCGTGTCTGGCCAATGGGAACTGCGGGGGGTGGGGGGGTGCCTGCAGACAAGGGCAGCGCATGGAGCCCTCTTTCCCCCCCCCCCCCGGCCCAGGGTTGGCAGGGAGGTGGTGCCGGCCGCTTCCGGGAGCGGTGCGGGGCCAGGGCAGGAAGGGAGCCTGCCTTAGCCCCGCTTCACCATGGGGCTGGCAATCCCACAGGCTGGATTGAAAGCTCTGACGGGCCGGATCTGGCCTGTGGGCCATAGTTTGCCCTCCCCTGCATTAGAAGCAAGAGGAAGACCAAGGACAGGGTAAGTCCATTATTCAACGAGGGGGGAAATAGTAACAGAAAATGTGGAAATAGCAGAGGTGCTTAATGACTTCTTTGTTTTAGTACTTTGCCTAGGAAGGAGTACTTGGTGTCATAGTGGACCACAAGCTAAATATGAATCAACGGTGTAACGCTGTTGCAAAAAAAAGTGAACATCATTCTGGGATGTACTAGCAGGAGTGTTGTAAGCAAGACAGGAGAAGTAATTATTACACTCCACTCAGCGCTGATTAGGCCTCAACTGGAGTATTTTGTCCAGTTCTGGGCGCCACATTTCAGGAAGGATGTGGACAAATTGGAGAGAGTCCAGAGAAGAGCAACAAAAATTATTAAAGGTCTTGAAAACATGACCTTTGAGGGAAGATTGAAAAAATTGGGTGTGTTTAGTCTGGAAAAGAGAAGACTGAGGAGGGACATGATAACTGTTTTCAAGTACATAAAAGGTTGTTACAAGGAGGAGGGAGAAAAATTGTTTTTCTTAACCTCTGAGGATAGGGCAAGAAGCAATGGGCTTAAATTGCAGCAAGGGAGGTTTAGGTTGGACATTAGGAAAAACTTCCTGACTGTCAGAGTGGTTAAGCACTCACTGGAATAAATTGCCTAGGGAGGTTGTGAAATCTCCATCATTGGAGATTTTTAAGAGCAGGTTAGACAAACACCCATCAGGGATGGTCTAGATAATACTTACTCCTGCTATGAGTGCAGGGGACTGGACTGGATGACCTCTCGAGGTCCCTTCCAATCCTATGATTCAAATACCCAACTTTTTCCCTCGGCAAGTTCCTGAATGGCATCGGTGGGATAGGTACAGAGGGGCAGATCGGCTTCCCCTGGCGGAAATTTAAAGGGCCTGGGGCTCCCAGCAGTGGCTGGAGCCCCAGGCCCTTTAAATTGCCACCAGAGCCCTGCTGCCGGAGCCCTGGGGAAGCAGCGGTGGGGCTCCGGTGGCTATTTAAAGGATCCGGGGCTGTGGCAGCCGCTACTGCCCCAGCCCTTAAAATAGCCACCGGAGCCCCACTGCCGCCTCCTCAGGGCTCCGGCAACAGGGCTCCAGGAACAATTTAAATGGTCCGGGGCTCCGGTACCCGCTACCACCCTGGGCCCTTTACATTGTCCCCAGAGCCTGCCGGAGCCCTGGGGTAGCGGCGGCGGGGCTCCAGGGCTGCCCAGAGGATTCAGGGGGCCTGGGACAAAGCAATTTATGGGGCCCCTTCTATAAAAAAAAGTTGCAATACTATAGAATACTATATTCTCATGGGGGTCCCTGTGGGGCCCGGGGCCTAGGGCAAATTGCCCCTCCCCCCCCCCGGGCAGCCCTGTGGGGCTCAGGTGGCGATTTAAAGGGCCAGGGGCTCGGCCACCGCTACCACCCCGGGCCCTTTAACTTGCTGCCGGAGCCCCGCCGCTGCTACCCCAGGGCTCCGGCAGCAGGGCTCCGGGGACGATTTAAAGGGCCCGGGGTGGTAGTGGCAGCCAGAGCCCTGGACGCTTTAAATCACTGCCCAAGCCCTGCTGCTGGAGCCCTGGGGTAGCGGCGGCGGGGCTCTGGAGGTGATTTAAAGGGCCAGGGGCCCCCAGCTGCTGCTAACACAGCCCCGGCCCCTTTAAATCCTGATTTAAAGTGCCTGGGGACTTAAAGGCCCCGCCTCTTCCAGTAGAGGCCCCGCCCCCTCATAAGGACTCCGGAGTACCGGTAAGTCCTTTAAGTTATTTTCACCCCTGGATAGGTACTCATTGAGCCTCGTGGTAATCCGTACTGTGTGGTCTTAAAAACTTGTGGGTTGATTTGCAGATATAAGGACTTGTATAGCAACCATCGATCCGCTGGACCATAGTATACATGTAAGAGGTCTAGTCAGGTCCTGATGAATCTGCTTATGGCTGAGAAGCCCAATTTGAGACCAACACAGATTGTTACAAGTTTTACAGATCCATACATTGTCTGAGTTGGAATTCAAGATTACGGCACACTGCTTTCTTCTTTCTCACTTTGCTTTCATCCTCTGGATCAAAGCTGCTTCATGCTGAACTGCATCCAGTGCCAGGTGTTCCTTCCAGATTGAACAGGATTCTGTGCACTCCTCCCAGCTTTCTACATTGATGTTAAACAACTTCATATCACTTTTACACATATCGTGGTACTGCCATAAGATTCATGACGGCTCTAGAAAGCGGGATCACCCTTTATGAGGGTATAAGGAATTAATCCTTCCCAAAGATCCAAAGGAGATAGAGGCAGGACTCTTCGGGTCACTAGGGTCTTATTAGGAAGGAGTGGTTTCAAATAGCGTATTCAAAGCCAATAAGTGATTGATTAGATTGATGAGGACAGGCCACACTCATCCCACTCCTGGAAGGCTCTCTGCCTGCTCCTGACACACTCTGACATGTCCCCTGTAAAGTGCTTTGAAGCTGAAAAGTGTTGTATAAATGCAAGGTACAGTGGTCAAGCTTTAAAAAATTTGAAAAATTCGCCCATTTGAAGATTATATAAAATGGAGAATATGGCAGAAACTGCTAATAGCTTTCAAACCACAAGAAACTTTGTAAGTGCACCAACCTTATTATGACTTGAAATCTCTAATTAGCAATTCATCAATTTCTCAAAAGCATATGCCGTTTTAAGTGCCAGAGAGAGAAATTTACCTGTTCGTTGCCAGTGATTTTATCACAGGAGATTAGATCAGGCTTCTGCAAATTTTGTTATAACATTGGTTCCTTAACATATGGAAAAAAATCAAGCCTCTCCTGATGTAAATTGGAAGACTCTCCTGCCATATATATTCATATGTACTGTGTGAAAAGGCTAAATGGAGCGTTTTAATTTCTTATGCAGTCATTTGAACTTAGAACGCAGCAAAAGCTGCACTATCAATTGAATAGTCACAGTTCAGAATATTTCCTATTCATGAGATGACTTTTCTTTAATGAAAACAATCCATGAAGTGACCCTGGATGGAATTCATCCTTGTGTTGGTGCAGAGCATGAGGGGGGAGGGGAGCGGGAGGCAGTGGATAAAGGAGGCTTGCACCCTGCTGATGCTGGAGCTGCTGGGAGACATTTTGTCCCCTGTTGGTTGGGACAGCAATAGGGACAGCTGGCAAGGCTGTTTTAATTTGTGCATGACTGCTATGTTTCCTATGGGTCTTGTGACAGCTGGAGAATAGGCAGTTGGGGCACAGGAACACCCAGGCCACACTCATCCCATTCCTGGAAGGCTCTCTGCCTGCTTCTGACACACTCTGACGTCCCCTGTGCAGGGAGTATACGGAGCTAGGTCTGTGCCGCTTTAGGCCCCTAAGTCCAAAATCCAGATCCCCAAAACCCCTGCTTAGTGTCACCTAAACTTGTAAGTGCCTAAATTCTCTGGGTGCCTAAGTTTCCACTAATAAAGTCTCTTCAGCCACAGACTTTGAGGTGTCCTGGCATGTGCACAGCCATCTCAGTCCAGATGCCTAGCTCACACCTAAACCCCAATGGGATTCTCAAATTAGACATTGCCCCACCTGTCTCCTGCAGGGCCTGATCCAGTAAGGCATTCTCAGAGGCTGCCTAACAGATCAGGTCACATGTAAAATGCCATTAGTGGTGGTGCCAGTGTACATGCCCCAGGAGTTAGACCAGTCCCACAGGATGTGGGAGAACTGGGTTCAAGTCTCCCTTTGCCTAATGTGCTGTCGTCAGTTATCCCTTGATACAAGGATGATGTCTGCCAGGGAAAAGTTCATTGATGAGACTTAAGATGGCTGAGGAGTCTAATCTGTGCTCTGCAGGTTTTTCCACATATATGACCTTTAACTTTATGCCCCCCCCCCCCCCCCAAAAAAAAGTTATATTTGAAATGTTCTTACTGTTGCACTTTGATTTGTGTTTGATTTTGAAGGGTTGTGTATAGCTGGTTACTTAAGAATACTGGTTTGTTAAACGTACTTCCAAATACAAAGATTTTTTTCCCTTTGGTTTAATTAACTTTTTTTTTTAATTCTTTCATAATAATGGATGTATGGCAAATGGTTTTGTGAGTCATCATTGCATTTAACACAGAAAATCCTTTAAATAATGCTGAAATCATTCATAGGGTTTTGCAGAACCACATAGGGAATGTTAAATTTCAACCACCCACACACAACACTGCAGTGCTCGCAAAGTCTGTATCCCAACACTGCCAACCCCCTGCCCATGAGCGAACATCAAAATATGAACAGTAGGTATCCCTGACAGCATTCCCATGTGTTTGTGTTCTTTATGGGAGCTTTGCTGGCTGCTCAAACCTCTGAGCACGTCTCCACACCTCAGCCTCCCATAGGGTGACCAGATGTCCCGATTTTATAGGGACAGTCCTGATTTTGGGGTATTTTTCTTATATAGGCTCCTATTACCCCCCCACCCCCGTCCTGATTTTTCATACTTGCTGTCTGGTCACCCTAGCCTCCCACCCATTGATAAGGTTTTCCCTTTCGCGCTCATAAATATTGTGCAAAACACAACATGCAGTTATAATGGTTGGAACATTTTTTTTCTGTTGCTTCCAACCTATTCCATAAACAGAGCCATTTGCCTTTCAAATGGCCAAATGACTTAACTACCTTTCTGAAGCTATTCAGGTGATAGTTACAATGTTCCTTCTTTTTGTTCAAGACACTGGTGTATGGCTTCATTAGCCAGGGCATCAGGGGATAAGACAAGTCTCCCAGTATAACTGGACCAACCTCCATACCATTAATGTCTATAGTGCTCCTGCGAGCAAACAGTCCTTTCTGCATTAGTTTAAATAGTATTGAGTCCTGAAAGTTCCTAGCATTGTGGACCTTCACAGACCACCCTGCATTTGTTTGTAAACCTGCCATGGTAGTCAACCTATCTTTGGAGCACCATGGAGAAATAACCCTTTCTGTTTATAAATTAGGTGCCCTGACTGTATATGTGGGGAAAATGATAGGCACTGAAGATCCATCAGTTGCCACAATACAGTTTGGGAACCCCATACGTGCAAAGCCATCAATAATCTTCTGAGCCTTGTGACCCAGTTAGACAGCATCTTATCAATGGCATAGCAGATCTGCATGACAATAGCCCCAATAGTTGACCTCCCCAGGCCAAACTGGTTGGCTACAGACTGGTAACGTTCTTGGGGTGGGGGAAAAACTTCCAGATGGCAATGGCGACCCATTTTTCCGTGCGTATAGTGCATCACAGGTTGCTATGCTGTCACTGAAGCCCCGGGGTCAGTTCTCCACAGATCTCAAGGAAAGGTAGCTCTCCCCATCTTGAAGTTCTCTTGCCACTAGTGGTCACCCTAGCTCTCCAGAATAATCCTTTCCCACCAATCCACACTGGTTTCTTGGGTCCAGCAACTGTGCTGAATGGTGTATATGTGATCCAGGAATCAGTCCTCTTGTTCCAACAGCTCAGTGTTTCCTGCCTCATTCTGCTGCCAGGACTGCAGAGTATCCTCCTGCTGCCCAGGAGGAGCTGCTGCTGTAGAATATTTTCCTGTTCCCACATCATTTGCTCAGTGGTACAACAGGCCAACTCCAATGCAGAATTCATCCAGCTCTGAGTGTTGTAGTACCAACCAAGCAGCATATTTGCACTTGTCACCATAGCAACATGGAGCATTGTTGGATCCATACTGGCTGACAGCAATTTGAAAACAGCATGAGCCAGCCCAAAAAGGAAGTATGGGGCAGAGTATGAGGTAGTATGGTAGAGATATGGGATTTTTCTTTTAAATTTGAACCTGCCTAGCTTTGCACAGTTCAAAGCAAAAACAGTCCCAGGAGGATGCACACTGCTCAGCACTGAAGCAAAGGACAATGGGATGCCCCTGGAGAATACAATGCCCTCAGTTTGCAGCAAACACCTCGTGTTTAAGTGACGCAAATTGCAAATGGAACAAGCATTCTGTGGGAACACAATTAGTGCAACTTGCGTACCGCAAGTTACCTGATGTGCATCAAAAAGCTTTTGATTAGCAGCCGCCCCTCCCATGTAGCCATGACCTAAATCCCCTTTGTGGAGCTAGCCCTGGGGCCAACCACGCATTTAGCCACCTGTTCCTCATTTCCTTTATTCGAATTCCATAATGGTTGTACCTGACATGGCAATTTGCTGATATTACTTTTTTGAACAAACAAATTTGCTTTCTACAAATAATAATCTCAAAATTTAGTTTGCATTTGTTTTGGTAATTACAAATAGAAGTTTGTGAAGAGAATAGTGAGTTGGGAGAAAAATCTTAGGCCAGGACTACACTATAAACCTATATCGGTATAACTTCTAGTTATACTATATGGATGGGAGAGCTTCTCTTGTTGACATGGCTATTGCCTCAAGGAGGTGGATTAACATTTAACAACACCATGTAGTAGCATCTTCATTAAAGTGCTCCAGCAGTGTAGCCGTAGCACTGTACCTGAAGACAAGCTTTAGAGCAGTGATACACAGATTGTGTCTTGAGCCACAAGCGGTTCTTTAATATGTCTCTTCTGCTCTTTGCAACACATGATATTAAAACATGGTGTGATTTTAATTATTAACCAATCAGGATGCTTTTACTGTTATTAACCAATTACACTAAGTTACTAATGTAAGTTGATAACTTATTTGCTGTGAGACTATATAAAAACCTAAATATTTCCCCTGTCATTCATACTAATGTGGCTCTTCTTTTGAGCAATGTTGATTGCTAATTTGGCTCCTGAACCACTGTCTGAGTATCCACTGCTTTAGAGGACGCCATAGAAACCTATCCCCGTCTACTGAGAAAATAAATAAAGGATTCAGAAGACTCTCTCTATTCCCCATTGCACTTTGTTTGTTTCTGTTTCTATGTGGAGGTCTGTGATGGTTCCACTACTTCGTCTTCCAGGGGGCAGAGCATCCTGAGCTTCCACTGCAATAAAATGGAGTCTGAGGGGATGCCTGCAAGACTCATGTACAGGGCTGTACAGCAAAGGACTGTGCTGCTGACATTTGAAAACTGGACCTTCCCCAAGACCTGCGATACCGTCAACTTGAAACTCAATGTGTCTGAAAACTGCATCTGCTGTAGTGACAGGCGACACCCACTCTTAGTGCTGGGCCTTGGACCACCCCATCTCCCGCTGTTGCTAAGGGTCCCGTCCTAGCAACCAGCAGCGTCAGGTGACTGACTACCTCTCTGGGAGCGGGGTCACTTCCGGGCTCGGCTCCCATCTACATCCGGGGTAGTGGACGGTTCCCCTCTCCGAGCCCAACTGCGGTGTCGGGTTCTGTGGTCAGGAGGGGCCGAGGCGCGGTTGCCTCAGCGGGTCGGAGCGCCGCGGTGCCGGACTGCCCCCACCCCACAATACGCGAAGGCGCGTTAGGTGGGCCCAGCCCCCGCTGCGCTCCCGGGTCTGCTGAGAGCCTCCCCTACCCCCGTCCGCTTCGCCTTCCCCGCGCCAGGCCCTCCAGGGTCTAGCCGAGGAGCCGCTTCCCACCAGACACCGGGGCCTGCCCCCCGCCGCACGCGACTCCTAGGGGCGGGCCGACCCCCGTGGAGCCCCGCCCCCTCAGCCAAATTCCGGCCGGACCAACCTCTCTCCACGGGGCGCGAGCGATGGGCTCTGCCCCGGGGTAGGGGCCGCGAGCAGCCGGGCGGGGAGCCTCGGTGCCCCCCCTCGGGAGGAGGCAGCGGCGGCCGGGGATCGCGCTCATGCTGCTGTCGCTCTGTGCCCTCAGCTGGCAGCGGCGAGGAGCGCCATGGAGCAGCCCGAGGGGAAGGAGGGGTTCCTGCTGGAGGCCGCCGCCCCGAGGCAGACGGGACCCGCGCTGGGTATGTGAGCAGCGGCCACACGGAGCTCGGCTACTAATCGCTGGCATCGTTCGCGGTGGCCCCTGTATTGTATGGTGCAAACCTTGTTATTCTTGTCATGGAGATTGGGGGAGGAGGGGTCTTTTTGCCTGGCTCGTCTCTAACGTTTGAGCGTCCAAATTGGGAATTTGAACTCGGGAAGCTGCACTCAAGTGGATATGCTTCCATTTCTTGTGTATGTTTGACTTCTGTGAGGGAAGAGCATTTGGCATGTCTGAATTGGTTTACCTGATTTAGAGCGGCTTGTATGCACAGTGTACATTTTTGTTGAAATCTCACCCCTCTGCTGTATTCTGTCATGGCATGATTTTGCAACTGAAACCTCATCATGTAGGGAGGTGAAAGGAGCATTGCTCACTTGATGAAGTGCAAGGAACTGCAATTTACACTCCATTGCTGAGACTCCCAACTTTTATTTCAAAATAGAAAATCCGTTAGTACTAACAGATAAAGGGATTGCAATAGTTCTTAGCAGTTTAAGATTGCTACTTCTTGTTACAGATTCCTGTGAGGCATCTCCAGATGAGGGACTAATAGAAGATTTGGCTATTATAGATAAGAAAGCTGTGGAGCAACTAACTGAAGGATTGATTTCTCATTATTTACCTGATCTTCAGCGATCAAAACTAGCCCTCCAAGAGCTCACGTAAGCAAACTGAAAAAAGCAACGCTTTCTAATATATGCATTTCCTCTCTAGAATTTCTTCAGTCAAATTCCCTTCTTCTGTGTAAGTGGAATATATTTTCCTGTAGTATAGTTTACATATAAAATAGACTTTTCTGTGCTTTGAGTGCAGCACTTTGAACAGTGAGTGTATATTCTGCAGATTATAAGTATAATTTTAAAAGAATTGCCAGCCACGTAACCTACCAGCCGTTAAGATGGACAATTTTAAAATTAAAGCGCTGAAATCCATGCACCCAGTCACAGCAAAAGACACATCAACTTTCTAAGTGCTCATTCTTTTTCTGGAGAGATGTAACCTTGTGTTGTACAACTTTATTTGGAGAAAAACATCCAGAATTTGAGATGTTCTATTAAAACGGTGATTGCAAGAAAGATATTTTTAAGATTTTTCTTGCATGTATGAAACTCCCAGACTCTACTTTTAATTAGCACACACTGTTCTGTTTCATTGCTTAACATTTATAAGGGTCCCCTCTGTGTGCATTGCTCTAAGACACTGTTGGGATTTCCAGCAAATGTCTTTGCTGTGCTTAGAATTTTCCAAATAGTGCACAAGAACATTTTAGTAGCAGGAAGAGAGATAGCAGAGTCCTTTATAACTGTTTAATTAGAATTCATTTAAATATCAGTTTTAAAAAAAAATCTGCAAAGACTCAGTTCCTTTATCTACTTCTGTAGGTTTCCTGATTATTCCTGATCTACTAATATGGGAAAAAAGCTATTTAGTACAACCGAAATAGTTAATCTGAAAAAATTCTCTTGGAATGTTGATTTTTATACAACTTATTTCTGGCATTATATCCTCATTAACAATCAGTATGTTAAGATTTCAGTGAAGAGAACAGTAGTAAAACTCAAAATTGTGAGTACTCTTTAATAAATCCAACACAGTCTATTTAATCCAGTGGTTCTCAAACTGTGGCCGCCGCTTGTGTAGGGAAAGCCCCTGGTGGGCCGGGCCGGTTTGTTTACCTGCCCCGTCCGCAGGTCCGGCCGATCGCGGCTCCCACTGGCCGCGGTTCGCCACTCCAGGCCAATGGGAGCTGCGATCGGCCGGACCTGCGGACGGGGCAGGTAAACAAACAGGTCCGGCCCACCAGGGGCTTTCCCTACACAAGCGGTGGCCCCAGTTTGAGAACCACTGATTTAATCTGACTTCTTAAGTGTGTCTTAAAGTCTTTGTATTTTTGTTTCAGACAGAATCAAGTAGTGTTACTAGACACATTAGAGCAAGAAATTTCAAAATTCAGAGAATGTAATTCCATTCTTGATATCAATGCTTTGGTAAGTGTATTCTATTATAAGTTTGCCTATGTTTTAACAAAAAATTTTATATGCACATGTATTGTTTTTCATCCCCAGAGAAAATGTTATAAACAGACTACTAATAATCATTACATCAATAAGTCTGTTCTTTGTAAATTGGAAAATACAACAGAACCAACGTGATTCTGTTAAATGGAAAGAGGAGAACATGGAGGACTACTCAAGTCTGTACAGGTATGTATACACTGCAATAAAAGACCTGCAACATGGCGACTTCTGGCCTGGGTCAGCTGATGTGGGCTTGCAGCGCTTGGGGTGTGAAGCTATAAAATTGAAGTGTAGACTTTCAGGCTTGGCCTGGAGCCTGGGCTCTGAGACCTGCCCCCTCACTGGGTCTCCGAGCCCAGGCTCCAGGCCGAGACCAAGTGTCTACACTGCAATTTTATAGCCACCAGGCCAAGCCCTGTGAGCCCAAGTCATCTGACCCAAGCCAGCTGCGGCCCTGCCATGGGTCTTTTACTGCAGCGTAGACATACCCTTACTGGCCTGCAGATGAGGGATTAGCAGGCATAGACAGTGGGTCCAGCTATATAAATCTAGAAGCCAAAATCAGTGCATAAAGATTGCATATGCTACTGAGGCTCCAGGAGCAGCCATTGGGTACCCATGGTACTTTGTGTCCTACTCCCCAGGTTGGTGGAAGGATTCTGGTTCACTCTCGTACATTTACTCAGGCTGTGCACAGGGACCGCATTTGGTCCTTTAATTTAGTTGCATATTTTTTGAGTTTGAGTTTGTTAGTGGTAACTTGAGGGAATATTCTAACAACAACAACAAAAATTCACAGCTGTACTTCATGATTGCCATAGTTTAAGGCAAATGACAGTGTCTTACAGAAATTGCATATGCAGTTGTGGCATATGAAGCTAACTTTGTGTTTGTAAGAACTTTAGGAAATTATAAGGTAGGCTTGAGAATTAAGTGTGGAACCATATAAGAGCTTGAATTTTATGACTAGCGCTTGCTAAGCTTCAGCCACATTGGGATATAAAACTGAAAACTAATGAGCATGCAAGCGATAAAATGCTTTCTTCTACCTTAATGAATATTTAAATACTTATAGTAATCTGTACCCTTTGATACATAGTAGTTTTATTAAAATTGTTTTAAGTGTTTAGAATTAAGACCCTAAAATATTCAAGCCAGTCTCAAACTGACTGGTCTTCAGCCTGTTTTTGAAGTTGCTGTTTTAGGGCATAGCTTTATACTCCAGGCTAAGAAACATTTTGATCCACTGAATCTTACTATTCAACTGTCTTGTGTTTTTAAAGTTTTCAGAAGCTAAACATTATCACAGCAAGCTAGTGAATATTAGAAAAGAGATGATGATGCTCCATGAAAAGACATCAAAGTTAAAAGTGAGTGGAGTGAGTTTTGCTTCCTTGTTTCCGCTGCCTATCAATGTAGAATTTTAACAGCATACTATCACATACTCTTAATCAGTATTTTTAATATGTTAGGAATTTGTAAGAAAAACCTGGTTCTTTATATCCCCTTTCTTTGTGTAAACTTGTTTACCTTGTATTTCCAGTGGCATTGAAACTAACCATGGCTGTTTTTAACCTTCACTTAAATTTCCTTATGTTAAAATATATTTGTACACTGGCATCACTGGTGATGTTGAACTATTAAGAAAAGCTAGATTCTGTCTTAAAGCTGAGGCTGAGAATTTCTTCTGCCTCTCCATCCTTTAGTATAACACCAACAATGGCATAACTTCTACCAACCTGGTGGGCTGCTGTATATAGCATGTCTGACTTCATTCAGCTGTTAAATTTGGTCCCTTAGTCCTTAGCCAACAAAAAATTAAGTCCTCTGTGGAGGCAACAACTTGCATAGTATATACTCCTCTGGTGTTCTTAAAGAGCAGTGATAGTGGGATTTGGAGGAATCCGGTTCGTCCCTCCCCTAAATACATCATCACGATGCAGGGCCTGGGGTAAAGGACAGGGAAAGAAGATAGTAAGAAAGAGGGAGGTGTCCTCTGGATTAAGAGGGCCTGAGAGGGTTTTGGCAAGATCTCAGTCATGTGTGCATGTGTCTTGCATTTAAGTTAGGTTCCAAAAACCACAGAGCTTCTGATTAATTTTGTTTTTTTTCTGGTTCAGAAAAGAGCACTCAAACTGCAGCAGAAGAAACAGAAAGAAGAACTAGAACGAGAACAGCAACGTGAGAAGGAACTTGAAAGAGAGAAACAGTTAACAGCAAAACCAGCTAGAAGGACATGAAAGCTGAGCATACATCAACTTGTCCAAATTAATTATTTTTAAATTCTCTGGACTTGTTAAGACAGACTCTGTTATACTGGTGAGCTAAAGTTGTTACTGGGGAAAGAGTCTCTTGTACAGTATTATAAACTCCAGAATGCTAAGAACCAGTTGGTAAATTGCCGCTTTTCCATTTCAGCCATTCAGGATGCCTTCTTTTCTAATGCTATGCTGTTTGATATTAATCATAATGTAAATTTAGTTTTGATATATGCAGGGGAATTTAAACGTCATAATTTTAATTACATATCTGTTAATTTTCCATTTGTTTTTTCTGATGTTTGAAATATTGGCTAAGAAATAGTAGGCTGTGTATTCTTTCAGACAAAATGTTGAATGTGGTTGGTGCAGTTTGGGAGTTCAGTTATGATCCATGGACATCCGCAGCTCTGTACCCTTCTGAGGTTGCTTCAATCGGATGTCTTTGTCTTCTTGTTGAGTCCACAGGTCACAAATATCTGTGCCAGTTAGGTATAGTGGATCTCCCTCCCCCAATTGCTATATAACTGAGTGTTAAAGCCATATGATATTACTGATCATGTGTGAGAAATACAAATGACCTCCTTATGTTGGGACTCTTTCCTCCTTTCTTCCCTCCTCCCCCCACTCCCTCCACACACTTAGGCTGATGGCCCCAGTTTATTTGCGTGAAGCTCCCTTTATTTCAGCAATCTTCCTTGGATCTTATAACTACATGGTTTGAGATGATCACCTCTGACTATTCCCCCAAGCCCGACAGAATGAATGTGAAAAACATGTTAAATTAAGATTGGCATAACTAATGCATGCATGGTACAAGAGTGATCCTATAATGGAATTGCCAGCCCTTGTGCTTGGATAAATGCTTTCTTGGATGGCCGTGATTCAGACCAAAATAATTGAAACTAAGGTACGGGTTAGAGAGGGAGATTATGAAGCCAAGTCAGTTGTATTGTTAAACAGATCTCAAAGGATTCAAAAGCTGTAGATTTCATTGCTTTCTATGTAATAGACGCTATTTTAAATTCATTTACATCTTCAGGAAAAATTCTTGCAGTGTAATATTATTTCATGCAATTGACCCAGTTTTAACTCTTAGACTTAAATGAGAGAAACTGCTTCACATGGTTAAATTTTTTCAGCAGTGCTGATGACAACTAGTACTGAAAAATTGTATCGGGGATGCTCTTAAGTAAATGTGGGGTGGGGATTAACTTCTCTGAATGTGTAACTGTTTTCTTATAGAATTTGGTACAGCCTCCTGTTCAAATGAATATATACACTGTTTAACAGTCTAGATAAGCTTTTAACTATTTCATTTCTGCAGTCTGACAAAATAGTTATTTTACATCTGTACCTTTTGAATCAATATTAGTAAAATAAATGTTGTCACCTGAGCTGACATGCTTATCAGGAAGTAAGTAAGATTAAGTGTAAACTTTGTGTAAGCTATTTATAAAAATGGATGGCAAGACATTTAAAGGGACGCCAACTTGAAATTGAATTGGTTTTTAAAAAATAATTAAAAGTAGTTTCAAATGCTACATACGCCTGCCCTGATTCCTCAATATTTATGATGTTACAACTAAATTTTCCTATTTTTTAAATGGTTTTCCTTTTTCTTATGTGAATGATATTCTCAAACAGGGAAATAGCAAAACTATATGTAAAGTGCCATCCAATTCATAGTGTAAACAGAGGAGGTGAGGGGACAAAACTCTCTTAATTTTTCAGTTGCAGTAATTAAGTAGATACTCGTAGCAATAATAGATTAAAAAAATTCAGGCAGGTGTTTTTGTTTGTCTTTTTTTAATTGACTTTGCAGGAGAATTGTTGACCTATACTGTGTGGGTTTTTTTAATGCATTTCTAAAAAAATATGTACAAAAATGCTAAAATCTGTTTTTGAAACAGAGTGTAAATAAATTAAGTAATTTTAAATATTAACCTCTTTTTTTATTTTGTAATTAAATGTATTGCATAATTAGATTTTGAAAATATACTTTAATAAGAACTATTTTTATAGTAGGAAACTAGATGCGTCAGTCACACATCCAAATCAAAATTAACTTCCTCTGCTAAACATTTTTTTTTTTTTTTTTGCTCTCTAGTAGAGGGGAAAAATACATTGTTTCAGGCTATGGTAGCTTTCTAATAGTGAAGAATTGTTTAAAAAATTGTGATTGTTCTCTATTATGCAGAATAGAGAGATCCAAACATTGAAATTAATGAGTAAGCAATTTACATGGTTCATCATTTTGGATTAACTTGTCATCTGTTGAAGAAAGTTAACTTGACAGTGCTTTATTGAAGAACTTCAATTGCACTTGGATAGAGGAAAAGTAAAAATGTACTGGACATCCATCCACTGCCAAAAAGGAAAAAAGCAGCAAATAAGTAGCTGAAACTTTTTTTTTAAACAAAGAACCCTGATCTAGTGGGGTAAATAGGATAAATGGAAACTTTGAAAAGTGTGGAATTTGATATAACTTTGGTTACATAGAAATTAAAAACAAATAAGATCCTAGTCAGAGCTGTAACTCCGATCCTGTAGAGCAGAGAATTATGCCTCACAAAATTGCATCTTTGCAGGGAATATAATAATTTTTGCCCAGACTTCTGTAAAATCTCTTTATTAATGGACAGGGTTTTCTTTTTCAAATTGTCCTGTTGCAGTTAAACCAATATGACAGAGAGAGGAAATATCCAACCTAACCATTTTTTCTAGAGCTCAGCCTTGCAAAATTCTACTTGGCTGGAGCAAGAAACTTTCTTTCTATAAGCAAGTAAAATTCTAATTAGTTTTTTCCATCATCCTTATGGTAAGAGTGTGTGTGCTGGGTGTCTTTTTTTCTCAATTGCATCAATGGGGATCATACTACTTGACTACCTCACAAACCTGTTGAGATTAACATTTGTGAAGCACTCTGAAGATGTATAATTGCATGTGTTGTGGACATTGTCTAAACACAAAGTTGGACTGATTTGTAACTTTTGATTTCTAAATCAATACAACCCCATATTGTGTATGCAGTTATACTGATTACTTGTTTATATCGAGTGTGTTTTGGTAAAATCTGTATTGATGAACACCTTTTTATTGGTATAAATGTGAACCTGCTATGCTAGGGGGATACAACCAATTTAACTATCTTTTTAGAAACCCATACTGTTAAATTGTTGCAACTTGTGTGTATACAAGGCTTTTATTTTATTACTGGCCCCAAGTATCCAATTTGCTTTTTAAACTGCTAATGCACATCAGGTGCATGTCTTCATTCCGCTATTCAATTGCTCTTTAGCCTTTATCTTCTGAGGAGTCCATACATTTAGAGAGTATCATCACAGAAGCGAATGGTAGACTTAAAAAATTCCCTTAACATTGCTCCTATTTACCAATCCCTAGAGTACCCCACTATTCTCCTTTTTTGCTCAATTTCTTTTTTCTTAATCAATTTTTAATTCACAACTAGACTTTGCACTTTGTCTCCTTTCTTTCCTTAAAGATAATTAAGGGAAACTGATGCTTTTTTAAAATTTAGGTAAATTATCCTCACTTCTTTCCTCTTAATTACAACTTTGATATTAATGTAACATTTGTTTGCAAGGTTTCAAATAATTTTTTTTAAACTGCTCAGAATTTCAGTATCTGAGAAGGTACTTAATTCATAATGCTTCTGTAAACAGACTTTACTGCGACGTAGTGAGCATATGTAGTACTTCATGTCCTACCATTGCTGTGTCTTCTGTAAGTTCGTTCTAAAATTCAACAGCTAGGGCCCTGGTCCTGCAAAAATCTATTCAGATGCTTAATTTTACTAATGTGAGTAGTTTCATTGACTTCAGTGAGTAAAATTAAGCACATCAATAAATCTCTGCAGAATTTGAGGCTAACAGTGTGTGCATGCAAGACCGTAGGAGAGAGAGTAATCAGATAAACTAATGGGACTATCCATGCCAGTAAGAACGGTTTAGTAGTAAGTGTTAATATAGAGCCTGATCCTGCAAATAATGTCACCAGACCAAGGAAGAGAATAGAAAAGGTGTGAGTTGGCAAAAGAAGAGGAAGGAAGAAAAGCTCTTACGTGAGTGGTTATTTTGGTATAGCTCCTTTGACTAAATGCATGTATTGTATTTTTACATAAATCAAAATAGAGTAACTGTCTTTGGCTCTAGGGAGCTGTAATTTATATATATTTTAAAGTACACAGTATTTTAAATTCCCGAAAATCTCCCCTTAGCCAAAAATAGCCGAGCAACAAAAAGAAACCATAAATACTTTTATAAACCTGCCAATTTCCCAGTGTTGCCTCTCAAATAATCAGAAACCATGCATGAGGCATGTGCAAAAATCATGAGATTTAAAAAATAATAAAGGGGGTGTGTGTGAGGGGGTGTTCTGGGTTTTGATCTAAGATTTATATTTTTAAGTTTTCCTCTACAACTATCAGAGCTAAACATCTTTTTTTAAAATGCTGAAAATTTTACAATCCCATGACTCTAGGAGCTGGGGTTTCATGGAAAACACCAAATATCATAAGATTGTGATACAATTACTGAATTTGTAAATTTTGACTTCCATCATAGTTATTTGGTAAGTTGGGGTGAGTGGCAGCTGACAATTGAGGGTGGTGGAAACTAGCTGAAAGAAAATGAGTTTTGATGATGGATTTGAAGGAAACTGATGAAGCTATTTACTTTCTAGGCATATAGGGTGGCATGGGGGAAAAAATTACAAAGGTGTGAGTGAGTAAAAGAGACTAAGACCATCCCCAACAACAGGTTCCATGTGGGAGCAGGGGCCCTCCCACACAGAACCAATTTCTGAATAAGAACTAAAGAGAGCTGTAATGGGAAGGCTGGGGGGAATACTACGGGGTGAGGACTGAGATGTAGGCAGGGACAGAGTTTTGAAAGCCTAAAGAAGGAGTCAGAATTTGGAACAAAAAAGAAAGGATACCCGTAAATAGGTTGGGATAGCTAGATAATTTGTGCTGCAGCATTTTGGATGGAAGGATGCATGGTGGGAAACTTGGAAGCCGGAGAGGAGGAGATTGTAACACTTGAGGTGAAAAATGACTGAGGTATGGACAAGAAGGGATTGTAAAGGAAGAACTGATGGGAGCTACATTGGTATTGTTTCAGATGAGTTAGAGATAACAGAGAGAGAGAAACATTTGACTCCCCCCATAATTCACAGCAACATTTCCCCCCAAAATAGTGTACTTGAAGGCAACATGGAGGCAGTGGTATGCCTGCTCACAATGCAGTGTGCTTTTGCTGATGCAACATGAGCTGTGTGGCCACAAGGGGCAGAGTATGAGCGCATTCTACCAAAATAGGTTTGTTGTTCTCTGGTACGGTGCCACTGTTCTGTTGTCATAACTTTCTAGTGTAGACAAGACCTCATTATCATTCCAAAAAACTTGTGACTCTAATAGTCACTGTCTAATCTCAGATCCCCTGCCTACAGTACATGTAATTGGAAAAAGCTGTTTACACATCAGCCATAATAAAGCACCCTTCCTTGGGTTTTTCCTCTTTCTAAAGTGGTATCTAAGTTATTCATAAATGTACTAATTCACTCAGTTCAATACTGAGGTCATTCCTCAGTAATATGTTTTTGCTATAAATGACTGGTATTCATTATTACTATGAGACCTCCATCATGACGGTTTGCCTTTGTCCTGACTCTGGCTCCCTCTTGCAGTGTTTTTCAAAGGGTTTCATATGTTGATTCTAGAACAAACGTCTGCTAATAATTGGAGTGCCTCAAACATCATTAACAGGTTTTCTTTTCCAACTTTAGGTGACTTATGTGGCACCATTTGGTCTGAATTTCTGGGCCCAGATCCACAGAGACACTCAGGCACCTAAGGCCCTGTCTACACTTTTGGTGGCATGTAGGGTACACGTAGCTACATTCTGCAGTGAAAAGCAGCCTGCAGCCACACTGCAGTGTGTAGCTACACGCTGCAGTGAAAGGCTCTGGCAGGCAGGAGGTAGCAGGAATCTGCCAGAGCCTTTCCCCGCTTCCTCCCCCCACCCAGAGCCTTTCCTGGCAGCTGGAGTCTTTCACTGCAGTGAGGGATGTTACACTGCTAAAAATAGCAGTGTGAATGGGGGAGGTATTGCTTGGGCATGTAGAGAGACATGAAGGGTATATACCTAGGGTTGTGGTGTGCCTGTACTCTACTTGCCTAACCAGTGCATCATCAACTACAGTGCTATTTATGCCCATGCTAGCTGAGCATCCAGTGTCTGTACTCTACATGCTACTGTAAGTGTAGATCTACCCTAAATCCCAGTTTTGGCCCCACAGCAATCCACAAAACTCCTGCCAAACTTCATAGGCATCTAAACTCAGCCAGTGCCCAGGTTTTCAAAGTAAAAGTTCCCTAGGTATGTATGTTTCCAAGCACCTACACTGCTGCCTCCCTCAACACCTATCTCCTGCCTAAGCCCAGGCCCTAGAGTGATTCATGAACTAGGGGAAGAAAGGCATTCAGCTGCCTAAATTGTGGGCAGGGCCCAGGCTGGTAGATATGCTCAGAGGTGGTCTACCAGATTGGGTCCATTCAAAATCTAGCTGGTGGAAGAGGAAGAGAAGGCACTGCCCACCTTATAACTTTTAGCCCAGTGATCATAGCACTTGCCTGGGATAAGGGAGACCCAGGTTCAATTTCCACTTTCCTGTGAGAAGGGGAGAAAGGATTTGAACTGGGGTTTCCCTCTTAGCAAGAGAGTGAGTCAGACCAAATCAGTCTTGCTTTCTGGCCCAATGACTGTTTCAGTGTGGGTAAATACTTAAATAGTCATTGAGTCAGAGAGCAAGACTGATTCGGTAGTCCAATGGTTAGGGCACCCCCTGGCTGGTGGGAGACCCTGGGTCCAGGACCTCTCCAAAATGCTAAATACTGTACTTAGGATGGAAAAATCAAATGCACAAATATAAAATGTGGGCTAATTGACAAGGCAGAAGTACTGCTGAAAAGGATCTGGGTGGATATAGTGGATCACAAAGTGGCTAGGAGGCAATGATGCAGTTGCAAGAAAGGCTAATATTCAGGGCGGGGGAGAGTGTTATTAATAGGAATGTTGTATGTAAGACATGGGAGGTAATTGTCCCTCTCTAGTCAGCACTGGTGAGGCCTCAGCTGGAGTACTGTGTCCAGTTCTGGGCACCACACTGTGGACAAATTGGAGAGAGTCCCTTTTGAAGTCAGTGGAAGTTGACATGATTTGGCAAAGTCTAAAGGACTTGGCCTGGGGAAAAGTCTCCAGGATTTGGCCTGGAGTCCTGTGTCCAGTTCTGGGCGCCACACTTTAGGAAAGATGTGGACACATCAAAGAGAGTCCAGAGGAGAGCCACAAAAATGATACAAGTTTTAGAAAACCTGACCTATGAGGAAAGGTTAAAAACCAAACAAACCTGGGCATGTTTAGTCTTGAGAAAAGATGACTGAGGGGAGACATGATAAGTCTTCAAGTATGTTAAGGGCTGTTAATAAAGAGGTTGGTGATCACTTGTTCTCCATGTCCACAGAAGGCAGGACAAGAAGTAATGGACTTAATCTGCAGCAAGCAGATTTAGGTTATATATCAGAAAAAACTTTCTACCTATAAGGATAGTTAAGTACTGAAATAGGTTACAGTGGAGGGTCCTAGATATACTTGGTCCTGCCTCATCACAGGGGGCTAGAATAGATGACCTCCCAAGGTCTCTTCTAGCCATACATTTCTATATAAAAGGCACTGTTTGTTACGTGAACACTAGGATGCCAGCAACTTGAAGCTAATACCCCAATGCGTAAATGTGAAATCTAAAATATGTTGTTTGGAGATTACCCTGCTCTCTCATTTACTCTTCCTAATTATGATTGATTTTACTGAGATTTTAGTAGCTCTTTTTCTCAGATGACCCATAAGCATCAGCTGATGTAATAATAACCACAGTCTCCATTTAAGAAAGTGATGGCTACAATTGTTTTTCAGCAAATACAGTCATCATACAGGCCAGTATGTGGGCAGATAGGGTGTAACTATAGATTTTAGGGGTTCAATAACCAGGGCCAGAACTTGAAACTGAAGCCCTTCCCTAAGGTTAAATATTTAATAGAGTTAGAGATCCTCAGGCTGCTTAACCTCATCTATTCCCACAGCAGGGATTTTATATTTTGCTGAGTCCAGAATTGTGAGTTCCACAGCTTCAAGATATATTAATTAGCTGCTCCGCATATAAATACTTCTGTCTCATGGCATGTGTCTGGTTCTCAACAGATTCAGACCCTGCAGTAAGCCCACTTGTATTACCAACTGCCTCGTACTACTAGTCACGTAAGTGCATTGATCAGTCATTTGTATTTATGTGATGTTGACATCACATGTTCAGACAAGTTAGTTGAATATCAACAAAATTATTACATGTTGGACTTGACCCTAATCTCATTTTAGTCAATCAGAGTTTTGATATGGATTTAAGTGGTAACACGAGCAGGCCTATACTGCGCTATTAATGAAATATGAGACATGAAATTTTAAAACCCACTAAAGCTGTAGTTAATCTTAAACCAAGTTCTGATTTCTTTGTGTGTGTTACAATAGTCTCTAGTTAATGAGCATCAAATATTCTGAAAAGCCCAGTAATTGTTTATTTTAAAATTATGCAAAACTTGTTTTATCAATGAAATTTTAATAGATTAGTTGATCTGAGGTTTGTTGTCAGTTTGTTACTTTTGTGTGATATAGCATTTCACACACTGTATAATGTGGACCACATGGTTAGAGGTAAAAGGAAATGATTTCTGATCAGATTACTCTTCAGTTACTAAATATGCGTGTATAAGTATTCTGCAGAGAGATAGATTCTGGGCCTTTTTTTTCCTTGTGGAGTTTTTTGGTTTTTTTGATGTTTAATTTGTTCTGATTTCTGCTTTATAATTGCAGGTTAAAATGATTTATAGATGGTGTAGAAAAGAGATGTCTTAGTTAATCTTTTCTTATAGTAACTGTAGGACATGAATGATTTTTCAATATTTTTAAAGTGCAGTTTAGAGTGCAAGTTCTGTTTTATTGGTGGGAAGAGGGTGGCTCACATGGAAGAAATTCCAGTCAAAGTCTAAGTGCTTAAGAGATTTAAATTAAGGAAATGACTCACAATTGTGGCAGATATGGTGGTTTTACTACTGGCAATCTCTCTAATTGCTCCTGAGTCTAGTTACAAATTTAGGAAAAATAACTACAAATAAAATATACCTCACATGATCTTTCATACCTGCATGGAGAAATTTAACTGCTCACCCTTGTTTGTTGCCCTCCTAAGCTTCAAAAGTGGATGGAGGATGGCATTGGTAGCCTGCTTGGGAACATATTTGTTACTATATTTTATGTATTTTCCTGATTTGTCTGTTTTGTTAGTTCTACTTTTGATGGGGAGTTGCTGCAATTTAGAGGCCTCCAGGAAGAAGTGTATTTTAAATTTCTCCATAAAGAAACAAGACTTGAAGAAATCAGACATGACTTCACAGTTGCTTTTCTTCTCCATTGCCTATCTCCACCTGTTGTTGTAATCTGTTTATGGTAGTGCTTGCTTTCTGCTAGGCACTTTCCAGAGCTCACAATTTAAGCTTAGACTGACATATACACAAGTAGACATATTTAGGAATGGGAAATAACACATACTTTTCTCTCCCACTTCTGTATTATGGACTGGCACAATTTATAACTATTCATGTTAGAAAATTATACCACAGGGATAGGCACATGTTGCTGAGAGATATTTGGCTGTGCAGATCCTGAGCTGTCCCTGAGAAGGTAGGACTAAAGTGGGATGAATGAGCCTCCTGTGCTCAAAGATTGCATACTCCTATGGGGCAGCATCTCAGATCCAACAACATTTGCAACAGGTGGTTGCAAATGTAACCTACCATCTGTTCATAACTAAATTGAAACCCGTTTTTCCTAAACCTCACCCAGTTTTTCTATGGAACGGGGTAATACAAACATCAGGCCAGTCAGTCTCTTTGGGGTGTGTGGTCTGGACTCCCTAGGAAGGCAGAAAAGGGATGATGAACATAGTCTTAGCCCTCACTTGCAGCTTTAGTCAGGGGACCAGTCTCTGTGAGGGAGTTGTCCAACTGCAGCCAATCAGGTGCCCAGACAATGTAGCGGTGTGTTAAGGCCAGACATACATCAGTCTTTCCCTCTCCAGCCTGCACACTAATCCTGCTAGGACACTACAACTGCCAGCCACTTCTGGCAACACTGACTTGCTGCTGGAAGAGTTTCCCTTTACTGCTAGAGGTAAGTGTTTTCTTCATGCTCAGCTTACATCTGCTGCTTCTAGAAATATTTTGATCAATCAGAATAATTAACATACCAATTTGAAATAACTTGTTTGTTAAGATAGTAAAATGCCCAGTGGGAAAATCTGTGGGAAAACCCTCACCCAGGTATGGGGGGGGAGGCACAGAATAAAAGACTTAATTCTCAAACTATCCTTGTATTGGGGAAATTAAGTCTTTTCCCAATAGATACAGTTGAAGATCAGTCCTTTCGAACCAGAAGGCAGAGAATGACTACCTTTTCAGTGACAAGGTGGGTGAGGTAATATCTTTTATTTGAACAAGTTCTGTTGGTGAAAGAGACAAGCTTTTGAGACTTATAATTGTGTCTAAGCAGACACAGGCATCTTACATTCCTAGTCTAAGGGAGAGGATGGGTGTGTGTGAACATTTCCTCTCTCTTTTTCTCAAGTGTCTGTTAATGAAAAGAGTAAAATTAGTGAAGGCATAATTGATAAATTCTGTAATAATCATTCATTTTACATGTACAGTGATTCCACTGCAAATGGTTAAGGGTACAAGGTGCTTAACCAATTTTAAAAAAAAACTGTCAAAGGTTCTTTTTTGAATTTATCACAAGGAAAGGCTTAGAAACTTGTGCTGCTAAAAATGTTCATTTTAGACTAAAAAGGGAGCAAGGGGAATGCATGGGGATAGAAAACTAAAACCTGTAAAGTTTAAAACAGATAATATATCAGCAAAGTAGAAGAGATTACACCGTCTGATATTTTGGGGGCAGGCGATACTTTTGTAAGCATTGTATTGCTCTTATCAAGAAGAGTCATGCATTGGCTAGAACTAGGGATAGTTCAATCAGCTGAAAAAAGGAGCTTATTGTGCTTAAAAAACAAAAAGCCCTGCAAGAATTTGCTCTGGTTCTAGTAGGTACCTGAGGGAATGCACACTGACTATTGGGGGATAAGGGTTTCATATGGGAATCATACACTGTAGTCCTACAGTTTAATAGAACCCCAGAATCTTGCAAAAGATCAAAGAAATACAAAATACAAAGAAGGATGGTCAATTGCAAGTACAACTTGTATTCCATCAAAATTAATAGCAACTTGATATAAATAAAGATGTTTATTTCTTTTAGTTTTTGCTAAAAAAAATCCCATTTACTAATTTTGTACCATATGGGTTTATAAAGCAGGCAAAATTGCAGCATATCAACCAAAATCTTTAGTGTTACAGCTAATCACAGACGTCCTCTGTACCTGGCAGAGAACATTCATGAGAAGAGGAGTACGCTGTTTTACTTAACTTTGCGATAACTGGTTGCAGCCATTAGCTGTGACAAGCATCTGGAGCCTCCTTTCTACAAGTAGAAGCTCAAAGTTACCAAAAATAAGATACAAAGTACAAGAAAGGTATATCTCCATAGTGTTCTGAGCTCTATCTCATAGAACTGGAAGGGACCTTGAAAGGTCATCGAGTCCAGTCCCCTGCCTTCACAACAGGACCAAGTACCATCCCCGGCAGATTTTTGCCCCAGATCCCTAAATGGCCCCCTCAAGGATTGAACTCACAACCCTGGCTGCCCACATGGGAGTGACACAAACTGCAGTACTCCTATGTACCAGATGTAGTTCTGAGATGAAAAGGTTATTCATGTCCTATAGCAAAAGCTGCGTCTAAATATGCATAAACCACAGATAATCGGGACATGTGCCTGGCTCCTTTTTAAAATGCCCTGAATTTACATGTACAGTGATTCTACTGCAAATGATTAAGGGTAGAGGGTGCTTAACCAATTAAAAAAAACACCTTTTTTTCATACTCCTCTCCTCCAGCTCTTAATCTACCCCTCTTCCAGAAGCATGAGTAAACTGGAACAGCCCTATGATCTCTGACCAGTTGAGGCCTGCCTCAGTGTTACATTCGCTGTATCTCTCCCCAGCCACGCTTTATTCATCTCTAGGCTTCAATGCAGCAGTTGAACAGACTCTAGACAGAGGGCAAAAACCTAGCACCAAGAGGGGAAGGTCAGAACAATACTGAGGAGACAGACTGACATCAGCTTAGGGCCTGTTGGTTGCTTAAGGGGTATTTTGCTCTCACATGCTGATGAATTATCACTTCCTTACATATTAGGCCTCCCCTAAACTTTTCTGGCTTCCTTTTGCCCATACAGTTAAACACAACTGATTGATTATTATAATTTCATAATGTCTTGACACTACAGAGGTATACAGAAGCAAGTCAAAGGAGACAATGGGGCAGAGGGTAAGAGAAGAGCTTCCTTCAATTTTAGAAGGTGTCTTTTTTCAAATGTAGACATGCCTGGCAATAATGGGCTTCAGTAAAATGCAATGTCAGCTTACAAGATGCATCCTCCCCTCAGCTCAAAGCTTCACAGTACAGTTTTTAACTTAACAGGGATTCTGGTTAATTACAATTTAGATCTTGCTTTCCCTTAGGATTGTAGTTTCTTGACACTTCTTATCAAGCTTAATTCATGTATTTTACCAAAAGGCATGATGGGGTGATTCATTTAAAGGTTAGAGCCAATGCAAGACTGAGGAGACAACAGCTCCAGCACAAAGGAGCGTCCAGGATCGTTAGACTATAGACCAGCTGGGAATAACCTCTCCAAAGCTGAAGTGAGTTTCACCGTTGAAGCATTTCAAAGCTGTGTGGTTGTAAGGGCAAAAGGAAGCCATGAAAGCAGGGGCGGAGGAGAGAATAACTCCGATCTGCTCCTGAGAGCAAAACCCCTCCTCCAGTGATGGTCAGTTGTATTTTATTTAAGCACTTGCAGGGGAGAGGGGAGGTTTTTCGCAGGAGGCGGCGTGCAGCGGTACTGGAGAGCACGTTGGTCAAAGGCTCAGGGAGGCCCTGGCAGTTGCTCGCGCTGCAGCTCTGCTCTATTACCCTGCATTATACTCCTTGCCTCCAGCTGTCGCACTCCGTGGGTCGCACCTGCCACCGCGGACCCCAAAGCACTTGACAACTGCTGCGGCTGCCCGCCCCCACGGGCTCGCTCCTGGCTTTGGGGCCGCTTACCCGCTCCCTGTCAAGGGCCCGTGGGCTGAGCCAGGTGGACGCGCTGGCTCGGGGCCTGGGCCTGTTGGATTCACGTCCTCGCCACCCCGTGCAGGGCCGGAGCGTTGGCAGGCAGCGCCGCGGCCCGGGTATGAAATGCCTCCGCGCACCCGGGAGATCCTGGCCCGGCCCCTCCCAGCTGATCGCACCTGTTGCGCAAGAATAAGAGGCGATCGCCGCTGGCGGCAGCGGAGAACGAGGTAGAAGCTTGTCGGCGCTGCGCAGCTGGGGCGGGCATCCAGGGCTCCTCCAGTGCCATAGGCAGGCGAGTCCCGGGTGCGGGGGGGCAGGGCGGGGTCAGTGCCGCTAGGCCAGGGGCTGATGGGAGCCTGTGTCCGGCGCTGGCCGCGCTCCAGGACTTGGCCCCGAGCGAGCGAGCGCGCAGAGCTGCGCGGAGCGCCCCCGGCCGGGGCTGGCGGGGTTATCGCCACGGGGGGCTCTGGCTGCAGGGGTCTGTGCTGCCCCGTTCGCAGCTGGGGGAGCCCCGCTCTGCCGGCCGAGCCCGCTAACGCTGCCCTGGAGAAGGCTGTAGTCCGGGGAAGGGCTCCGCTCGCTGGCACCTGGAAGTTGCCCAGGGTGGAAACTGGAGCTGCTTCCTCACCCTCCCCCAGGGCGCCGGGCTCCTTCCCGCTCAGGCCGGGTGGGGTCGGGCCCCTCGCCCAGCCCTGCAGCCGCTGAACTCGCTGCCTGACTTTGGAGGAAGAAAGCGGCTGCGCCACCCCGGCCTCCTCCGCCCGCCGTGCCTTGAGTGGCCGCAGGCTCCGGGGGCGCTGCGAGGCGTGCGGCGCACGCCCCTCGCCTCCCCACGGGACCCGGCCTGAGCTGCAAAGGAGCAACCGAACTGCCTGGGGAAGACCTGACTCCGCAGAGGTCATGGCGTGCAGAGCCCCGTGTGCCACTCGGCCAGCGCCCTGCCCTGCCCTGCCCTGCCCTGCCCTGCCCTGCCCAGCAGCGTTTGACTCCCAGCCTGGGGCATTAGAACTGTTTGAGTCAGAGGAAGCGTTGGCCAGGATTGTATCTCCTCCCCCCAGCCTCAGCAAAGTATCCCGGGAGGGGTAATTTATTGTGAAATAACTGCCAGCCCTGGGCGGGCGGGGACTAGGGTTGCCAGTTTGGGTAGGCTCTATTCCTGGAGGTTTAATTACACGACCTAATATTTAATTAAAGATTTATCTTTAATTCCTGGAGACTCCAGGACTGTCCTAGAGGCTTGGCAACCCTAGCAGAGACCTTGGTGTGTTGGCTCATTGGGAGGTTGTGGCTGTGAGATTATTACACACTTTGAATGTGTAATATCCCTATTCAGGCCCATAGCTCCTGAATGGGAGGGGGGGGGGGAGTCAGTTATCAGGACTGGAAGAGTAGCTCTGTTGTTCATCTTTAGCCTTCCCCGGTGCTGGCTCTTTCAGACTACCACCCATAAATGTTTATGATGACCTGTATGTGACTAGGGTTAAGTACCCCAGCTGTAGAGAAAACTCTCACATAGAGCCAGGTTTTAGTATGCACAAGGTTAATGAATGTTGATAATAGGAGTGTGCCATGTACAATTCAGTAATCTGAGCTGAGTGTACAGTGTAGAATCAGCATTCTGTCCGAACAGGGTTAATCAGTGGCCAGCTGTTAAGAGAGCACTCCTTTCTAGCAGGCTCTTCATTGTGCAGCAGATCTTTTCATTTTGTTTCTGAATCAAGCTAGTGCTTCTATTTTTTTTAAATTGACCTTTGGTTGCCCAACATAAAGTAGTAATTCTTCTGGTGCATAGTCATCCCTGAGTTTCCCTGGATTTCACAGCTTGCTTCAGAAGTATTTGTTCTGTGATGGTGTTTGTTAGCTGTTGTGACAGACAGTGCCCACGCAGTCTGTTGTGAAATTTATCCACTCTATAAATATGATGATTTTACGCATTTTGTATTCTGCATGTTCTGTTTGTTGCTGGAAGATATTCCTCGGTCCTGAGATAGGACTCCTCTAGCAGGGTTTCTCAACCACTGGGCCATGGACTGGGGCCAGTCCCCGAGATTTCCTTGACAGTTTACATTTCTCGGCCTTTTTGATACCAGGGACCGGTTTGCTGCCTTCCTAAAGGACCTATCTCTGTTTATTATCAGGGGGTAGCCGTGTTAGTCAGTATCTACAAAAACAACAAGGAGTCTGGTGGCAGTCTTTAAGGTGCCACCAGACTCCTTGTTATCTCTGTTTATATGATACTGAATTAATACCAAACATGTTGTTTAGAGTTGTTCGCTCTTTGGTGGATTAGCTAGTGCATATGGGGTGGTGGTGGAGTACTAGGGTATGTCTACACTACAAAATCACTCCGATTTTACAGAAGTTGATTTTTGGGAACAGATTGTATAAAGTCAAGTGCACACATCCACACTAAGCACATTCATTCGGTGGTGTGTGTCCATAGAACCATGGCAAGCGTCGACTTTTGGAGCGGTGCACTGTGGTAGCTATCCCACAGTTCCCGCTGCCCATTGGAATTCTGGATTGAGCTCCCAATGACTGGTATGGGGCCAAAAACTTGTTGCGGGTGGTTATGGGTAAATGTCGTCAGTCAACCCCCACCCCACCCACCCCCGTGAAAGCAACGGCAGACAATCATTTTGCGCCCTTTTCCCTGGATTGCCCGAGCAGACGCCATAGCACGTCAAGCATGGAGCCCGTTCAGCCTTTTTTCACTGTCACCATATGTCTACTGGATGCTGCGGACAGACACGGTACTACAGTGCTACACAGCTGCAGCTTCTTGCCGTTGCAAGTTAGCAAAGACAGTTACCAGTCATGCTGTACCATCTGCTACTGTCATGGGTGCTCCTGGCCAGCCTCCGTGAGGTCGGTCGGGGGCGCCTAGACAAAAATGGGAATGACTCCCCAGGTTATTCTCTTCTTTAAGTTTTGTCTAATAGAGATTCAGTGCTGCCTAGAATATCGGGCAAGCCTACTAAAGAACCACAGATGCAAGCGGCTGCTCCGGGTCAGAGCCCCAGACATCCAGCAGAAATGAGCTGCATGCCATTCTAGGGGGTGCCCGTACAATAACCCCACCCGTTGCTTCCCTCCTCCCCCACCCCTCCCAGGCTACCTTGGCAGTTATCCCCCCATTTGTGTGATGAAGTAATAAAGAATGCATGAATTTGAAACAACGTTGACTTTATTGCCTCTGCAAGCAGAGATCAAAGGGGAGAGGGGAGGGTGGTTGAATTACAGGGAAGTAGAGTGAACCACCATTCTGCACTTGCTCAGCCTATAGTCTGTCCATCATGGCCTTGGAGATTTTTTTTTTTTTTGAAAATGTTTTGGCATTCTGTCTTTTGGAACGGAGTTCCGATAGCACAGATTCGTCTCCCCATACAGTGATCAGATTCAGTACCTTCCGTACAATCCATCCTGGTGCTCTTTTTCGATTCTGGGACTGCATGGTCACCTGTGCTGATGAGCTCTGCATGGTTACCTGTGCTGATCAGCTCTCCACGCTGGGGAAACAGGAAATGAAATTCAAATGTTCACGGGGCTTTTCCTGTCTACCTGGCCAGTGCATCCGAATTCAGATTGCTGTCCGGAGTGGTCACAATGGTGTACTGTGGGATAGCTCCCGGAGGCCAATACCGTCGAATTGCATCCACACTAACCCTAATTCGAACTGGCAATGTCGATTTCAGCGCTACTCTCCTCGTCAGGGAGGAGTACAGAAATCGATTTTAAGAGCCCTTTATGTCGACAAAATGGCTTCGTTGTGTGGACGGGTGCAGGGTTAATTCGATTTAATGCTGCTAAATTCGACCTAAACTTGTAGTGTAGACCAGGCCTTAGATACAGTATTCAGAATACCTATTAAATGGCTGCATATGTCTGCAAGGGGCAGACATAATGTTTAGCGTAAGCTGATAGTATTATGCGAGTGTGAATATGTCCCTTGATTCACTGTTAAGATAGCATTTGTGCCCTCTGCCCCGCTTACCTTTCGTAGGCCATGCTTTTGCCTTGCAAAACGATGGAAGGAAGAACTGCTAGGGCCCAATCCTGTAAACCTCTGTTCCTGTGAATGACCTCGGTGGGAGTAGTTCTGAGACTACCATACCGTAAGGGTTATTAGAGCACTGGTTTTGTAAACCAGGGGTTCTTTAAATAAACAAAAAACAAAGAAAAAGCCACACACCAGTGGGGTCTAGATAATTTTAATTGGAAGTGTTGCCTAGTGAATAGAGCACTACACTGGGATTCAGAAGAGCTGGGTTCTGTTCCTGACTCTGCTGCTGGGTGACCTTGGGAAAGTCACTGCATCTCCGTGCCTCAGTTTCCCCATCTGTAAAATGGGGTTAATGATACTGACCTCCTTTGTGAAGTGCTTTGGGATCTTCTGATGAAGGCCTAGGTATTTTTATTACTCCCATGAGTAAGTTGTATCTACACCAATAAGCGTTTGCAGGATCGATTGTTTAGTCTGTTTCCTCTGAAAACCAATTGCTGCAGCACTAAGAGGCTACCTCCGTTTCTGTTGTGTTGATAGCAAACCTTGTCAGGCAGCAGGAATAGGCCTAATGTTAAGACATTTTTGGGGTGGCCAGACGTGGGATCATTTAATCGGAGCAATTTTAGAGGAGCTTGAGATGTAACAGTTTGGGAGAGATGTGGGTTGGCATGCTGTAGCCTTGGGGAGGCCCATACGGTAACAAACCCCTTTTCCTCCATGGCACTTGTGAAATCTGCAATCCTTAGAACACAGAGCGACTTTTCTAATGGCAAATAGAGTCCAATTCTCACAGTCATGATCTTATTTTCCCAGTAACTAAAATCCTGAATATAGATCAATTGCCCCTTTCTGCTCCTCTCAAGACCTGAAAACGCATTGCCGTTTAACTATTCATACTGTCTTAGCTCACCTGTGGGGCTTTCAAACATTAACTTTTTATGGAAGTTCAGCATATCCACTGAGCTCTACTGTCTTCTGGTGGTCAGTGCATTCCAAAAGCCTGTAGCTATTTAAGCAGTGCAGACACAAATGTCTTGTTTCCATCAGTCATATGAACTAGCTTCTCTTAGACTCATCCCTCTTGTTTAATTTTGTATCATAAAATTGGGAAACAAAATACAAAACTGTCAAGGGGAAATTTATTATGGTACATCAGCAGCATAATTAAGCTTTAAGGAATACTTACTGTTTTGAGATTTCTAAAAGTCTGTAGAAAAACATTCCCAGGAGCACATGCCAATGCTGTTTAAACATTTTTGTTAGTACAACTATAGTAGAGCTTACCAGAAAATGAAGTTTTAGTATACAATTCAGATTGTGACCCAGATATTGTAATGGTTCTAAATGTGCTGTATTTGAGTAAGTGACAAAAAACATGTCAGCAAAATGACAAACTACAGAAAAGGCAGGAAAGACATTCTAAAACCTTACTAAAAACATTGTTAAAATAGATCTTCATTTTTCTTAGAGTGACAGCTACTTTAAAACTGGAAGTATAAAGCAATGAGTAGTTTCTTTTACTAGGCAGTTTTGCACTATAAGGTGCAGAAATAGAATAGCTTTATCTAAAATTGAGTTTGAAATTAACTTTTAAATATTTTAGATACTGCGTTCTTGAAGGTGCAGATTAAATTCTGGTGGGGTACATAAATCGTAGCTTTCTTGATGTGTTGTGCAAAGCTGTTTTAAAGTTGAATATTTTGTTTACAGTAGCTTATTTCAAATTGTTTTTAAAACACGCAGATTAAAGGATATATTACTATTTGCTGAAGTGTAAATTTCCAGCTCAGTAGGTTTTAAGTAGTCTGACTATTATTGCTTTAGTTTCATCTGTCTTATGTGTTGTGCAGTTCCTCTGTTTCGTTGTTCACCACTAGTTTCTGCCAGTGTTCTAATACTAGGGTTGATATGTTATTAGCCAAGGTCTGTTTCTGCAGTTCCTTCTGGAATTTCTCCCACATTCATTTATTCATGAACTCAAATCTTTTTAGACTCTTGATCACAAATAGCATCAATGGATTTGCACTTGGTAATACACAGTACATACCTATGGAATCCTCTTCTATTTATGGTCTCTATAACAATATGAAAATATATTAATATTACATTTTAATCTAGTAGGACATGTGTGACTAAAAGTAAAACACTTTTTTTTTCTTTTTTTAGAGCTAGAAAAGATTTTGGGGGGGGGGAGAGATTTGCTTCTCCTCCTAAACTTCATTCAGCTAAATAGAGGGTAACACTATCATTACATAGCATCTTACATAAATTGATCTTTTCCCTGATGGAAATCTATATATTGTATATTACCACTTAACAAATATATCCAGCAAACCCACAGCTACTATTTGTGTACAAGGATCCTAAAAAATGTAGAGAGTCTAAATATGCTGAGTTCATGATGTTCCAGAAACAGGATTCCCAGTTTAACTTCCTGATAGAATGCATTTTACAACTTGTTTTCCCTGTAATCCTCCTTGGTGACTTGGAGAGAACAGGAACTGCCACTGCCAGGTGGTAATCCCTTTTTTTTTTTTTTTTTTTTTAGGCTTAAAACAATTTGTCCCCTTTACTTGGGTTGTTAGTCCATTTTTTTTAAAATTTGTTATTTGTGCCATATGCACAGGAAATAGTCCTGTAAAATGAAAGTAGGGTTTATTATTCCAGTGAATCTCTCACTCTCTGAGGCCTGAAAATCTTCTGCAAATCAGACTCCTAAAATATACCACCCAGTAGTAACTATGTAGTCCCTGAAATCTCCCAAACCGAGATCTACAGTACTTAAAGTGAAAATCTGAGATAAGATTTTGTTATTCATGGGGAAAATCTCAATTTCCTTCAAAAAAGTAGCATATTTTCAAGGGCAAATAGATCAGTGAATCTGTTTCAAAACTATTAGCACGCGGTGTTATCTCTTGCAGACTGTGACTGGATCAGTATTGCCAATTCCAAGCATTTGAAAGTCATGAAATATTAACCCAACATTTATTATATTTTTTTCTATTTGCTTTCTGGGTTTTGAGCCTTTGGGGTTTGTATTTTCAAGCTTTTCTCTGCAACTCTGAGTGGCCAGAAACATACTCCTCCTGCTCCCCAGCCCTCCCCCCCCCCTTTTTTTTAAATGAATGCTGAGATTTTCATCTTGCGACATGACTTCAGGAGCTTTTGCTGAGGCCGTTGCACGTTGACCAAGTACTTGTGCTGACCACATTTGTTGAAAATGGCTTCCAGAGAAACTTGAAAACAGGTGCTGTTTTCATCGCTCTAACAGCGGCGTATGACACGGTATGGCACACTGGCCTGCTCGTGAAGGTATCACGAGTCCTGCTACCTTGGGTCACAGGCATCGTTGAACTCCAATATGTTAGGGCGGAAACACTCTGGCGCAAGGAATGGATATCTGTTATAATCCCCAATTGGTCCCTCGTCACCGACCCCACAATTTGCCTGCCTGGTTTTGACCTGCCCTGTCAGTGGTCCCTGTTGAACAGGTTCTGGACCGGGCAAGGTCTCTGCAGCCAATCAGCGGTGGCCTAGAAGAACTGCATCACGCCACTGAAGATGCCATCACTTGGCTAGATAACTGTGCACATGCTAAATAAATAAGGAGCTGGGGATATATTTATGAATAAATATTGAGACTTGTGATTAAAATTGTAAGAGTTGGCAACACTGCTGTCACCAACTTTATGGCTTAGAATAGCAAAATGTTTCCTACTAATATGCAGAGCAAAAAAAAAAAAAAGTAAATTCAGTTTATAAATGATTGATTAAAATTTTTAAAAAGGGGTTTCCCCCCATTTGTTTTTACTAGATGCAAAATATCAAAGGGTGTTGCACTTATAGGAAAAAAAAAAATCCTCATAGTTGGCTTTTTTTTCTCAGTTAAAGTCATGTATATTGATATTGGGTTAACTGCAATAAAAGATCAGATAAATCTTGGTAATGCTTTATAACTTGCTATATCTTTAGACTGGAACACTGTCTTTTATGATTCTGATTCACATTTGTTTTAGTCATTTCAGGGGTGGATGGGCACAGGTTTGAACTTTGTATCTGGTAACATTCATCTCAATAACTTGTTGACCTAGATGCTAAAAAGTGATTGTAGACAGGGAACTGAATCTTTTTAAAATACATAATAGGTTTAGGATCTTAAAACAGATAAGGGCCACGCTGTCATTCCACTGAATTCCCTCTGCTTTCTTCATCGCCAAGACCCAAGCTGAGAGTGTTTCATTTCTCCTGCAAGAGTTGATAGCAACACACACATCCCAAAAGCAGCATAAAAGCAGAAATTCCCGCTGTAATTGCTTGTGAAGCCTGAACAGAGTCTCAGCATGTAAGAAAAAATAAAATGCTTGTATGTTTTTATTTGGTTATTAAAATATATATTCTGTGAGCACCTATCCCATGCTCTGGGTGGTGCTTATAATATTTAAAACAACACAGTCAATTATGGTGAACTGTAGAATCCACTACCAACCAAGGATAATTCATTTCCTCGTTTCTTTTCATTCTCACCAGTGCCTTTCCTTATCTTGTAGATTCATACTTACTGAAGATGTCAAACATGGGAGTGATGTCCACCTGCTTCTGTGTCCGTTCTTTTGTACACCTGCTTAGGCCGGGAGTGCAGAAAATGGGCTATTTCCAACTGCACACTGCATCCAGGTGTGCTGCTAAGAATCACTACGAAGTGCTGGTGCTCGGCGGAGGCAGTGGTGGAATCACCATGAGTGCTCGGATGAAGCGGAAAGTGGGAGCTGACAACGTGGCTGTTGTTGAACCAAATGAGGTAAAAATCCTTTTAAAATTAGAGAATGAAGTACTAGCTTTCCTTAGTTGAGAAGCTGGTTTGTGTTTGTTCTTGCTCCTTCCCTCTGTTATGCAATTTAGAATTAAAATCCTCACAGGTCTCCCAGCAGGAGAATACCGTGTAATGCACCATAAAAAAACTGCCTTTAGCTATGATGCATGAGGTGACATTTACAAAGTACATATCTGTCTATACAGCTTCTTTCATTAGTAACAAAATGTGACCGACCTTCTAGGTGAAGGTTCAAATGATCAAAAAGCAACATATTGTTGCTTCAGAGAGGAAGCCTCGCACCTAGGGTGACCAGATAGCAAGTGTGAAAAATTGGATTGGGGGAGGAGGCCTTGGGGGGGGTAATAGGTATTCTATATAAGACAATGGTCCCAATAATATCAGGACATCTGGTCACCTTACTCTCACCCTTAGGGCTAGGTTGTGCAACCAATAGATTGGTGGGCAACTACTCAATCTTGCCCTTATGTTTATGAACTTCATGACCTGATTGAAGAGTTTATCTTCTATGAAGTGAAATATCTTTTTGGGTTCCATGGCTACATGCCTAATGCACTGCATCACAGCCAGCCCTTGTCTGCTCCAGACTCCCTCCAAAGGCAGTCAATACCCCTATCACTATAGGGGATCATCAGAGGCACTTTGTCCTACTTTCCCTTTTCCTGGGCCTCAGTGAGCTACCTCTGCAGTCCTGTCAGCTGTGAAATGGAGGCCGATTCACGGAGATGAGTTTTCTTTCAGAAACATTACTATCAACCCATGTGGACGCTAGTTGGCGCTGGTGCAAAACAGCTGGCAACATCTGGACGTCCGACAGCCAGCGTGATTCCTTCAGGTGTAAAATGGATCAAATCTAGTGTTACAGAGTTGGATCCAGACAAGAACTGCATCCGTTTAGCGGATGACAAAAAGGTAACCGTGATAATGATGGATATCCGTGAGCCTTAAGATAGTGTCAGAAAAACTTCCTTCTGATTTCCCACTCCAAAGGGCTCCCATAAATACAAAATGAATTTCCCATCCTGTATGGGTGCCATGAAAAGGATACTCTACACTATCCAACAAGTCCTGAAAATGTACTGAAAACACTTGTTACACTGATAGTATGATAACAATTGCTTCTGTGGGTTATTTATTTATTTAAAACAAAAACCAGGACAACAAAACCCTCCAGATCAATAGATGCTTTTCTCTCCAGGTAGCAAGTACCAGCATGTTTTCAGCACTCGTTTTAATGAATTGAATACTGCAAAATAAGGAGTAATTACCTTGCTGAACAATGGAGTAAATGTTTTGGATGTTCAGTGTATTAGTTTATTTCATAATGATGCATTTTTAATCATTCCACATTTTAGTATTTACCTCATATGGCTTATAATACATGGCTTGATTTGCTTTCCATACCTTGCATTCTCTCACAGTTAGTGTTCATTATTAGTTGTCAGATTGTTTAAATTAACCTTTTGAGGCAAAGTTCATTATGTATAAATGACATCTGTTGTTTTTTTTTTTTTTTTTCTTTATACTATAGATATCTTACAAATATTTGATAATTGCCCTTGGGCTTCAACTGCATTATGAAAAGGTATTTGCTTTAAACCAAATACATTTTTACTGGTGTTAATTGCATAGAAATTGCACTATATACTTTTGTGATCCTCTAAATTTAGTGGCTTTTCAATACAGTATATAAAGTGTGTCTACTAGTTCTGGCAGTAATGAATGAATATTAATGTCTTTCTGTCCATAGAGGCTCTAAATTGCACTGGATAGTAGGGGCTCCAATTTGGGGCCATTCTCAAACCATTCAGCATAAATGACCTCTCGCTAATCACATAGCAAAGCTGTCATCTTATTTATCCATTGTGCCTTTCCACAGAGATACGTTTTCTACACAAATCTGATCACACACACACAAATAACTCTTGATTGGCTGGCTGAATAAACTGTAGAATCCTAAAAATGTAGGACTGCAAGGGATCTCAAGAGGTCCAATGATTTAATACAGAAAAGAGGCTTGAATCGCAGCCTAGCTTCTATCAGCAGCACCCAGCCTTCAGGCCCCTACTGGCAGAATTTCTGCCTGAAGAGGAGGTTTGCAAGTGGTGCAGTTGCCTGCAACTCTGTTTAGCCCGGGCCAGATGTGGAAGATTAGCAAGGCCTCCCAAGCAAGACATTGATTCATTGCATTTTGGGGGCAGTTTCTGCTGATGGGGGGCGGGGAGGGCCCACCAGAGAGCCTATTCTGGAACTTAAATCTGCCCTCCATAGTGGAGCATTGGGGAAAGTGGTCGTGTTAGGGTGCAGTAGTTTCCACTGGTGCTGGTAACAAATCTGGTGCAAGGACTTTCTCCGGTGCCACTTTTTCTTCTTAAAGTTCATTACATTGTATCAGGCAAGCGCAGCCTAAAGCCTTGAGTCCCCTAGATACTGGGGTGGGAGGCATATGTGGGATCTGCGTCAACTGTTGTCCTAAGCCTGGGTGAGCATGTGGCGTAGCTTCTGATAAATGGGAAAATGCTATTCTATGGAGCTCTGGTAGTTCTAAAGGCACAGTGGAAACAATTACTTGAGCCATCACTTGTGAGTGAGAAGCAGCTTGTTGCTTATCTAAAGTCAACTACCTCCTATGGAGATTAGGTCTATTGAAACCAAACTGCACAGTATTTAATGATTGTCAATGTTTGCTGTTAGCTCTTCTATAGCACAACCTGATAAAGACAAGTACAATGAATACCCAGGGAAAGCGCAGTGTGGCAAAACCAGTCACCACTTGTTTATAGCTAGATCTCAAACTATTTGGGTTTAAAAATAATAAAATCATGATTAAAATTAAAGCCCACAAGACAGGTATGGGTAGGCCCCTATCCTGCAAGGATTTGTGTGTGGGTGTAATTTAACACACTGCAAGTGGTCCCAGGGAGTTGATTGCAAATCAGAGTGAACATGCATGTCGTCTTGGCATAGGTGTCAGTGCTGCAAACACTGATGCACATATGTAACTTTACTCGGGAGAGTTGTCCCATGGAAATGCCCCAGCCCCTTCTCTGTAAACAGGGAATAATTCCCTTCCTTGTAAATGTGTCATGAGGATAAATACATTGATTGAGATGCTGATACAGCAGTGATGAGACATTTCAGGATACAAATAGTTTACTTTAAAAAAAAAAAATGCCCAAGATTTCTTTAGTTCTGCTACAAATAACCATCAGATGACAAAAACTGAAATATTTTAAAAAAATCAGATTTCCTTTTCACTATTTAAGCTGTTTGTTTTCATTGTCCAAACTGAGTGAAATTGAAAAGTAAACAGCTCAATCCTTTTCACTTCCAGCCAGGCTCTGACTGTGCACGAGCCCAGTGATACAGTATTTTATATAACACACGCACTCTGCTGGCAATGTTTATGATTACAACTGTTATACTTTTTTTAAAAAAATCATGGAAACATTAATACTGGGCTTTTTGCTTTGTACAGCTTATTTTCACAAAAACTAGTTTTGGGGATTCACCCCCTGACAGAGCCCCTTTTAAAAACTAAGCAGTCTATGGGTGCAGTGGAAAATAGCTCTACCTTCAGCTAAAACTTTGGTTTCCCAAATTATCTATGTTATAGATTACAAAATATCTGAAGACAAGGGAAGATTTTCCATCAATTTGTTCCAGCTATGTTTTAATAAAAGCTTTGTTTTGTTTTGTTTTGTTGTAGATTAAAGGTTTGCCTGAGGGTTTTAATTATCCTAAAATAGGTTCCAATTATTCAGTCCGCACAGTAGAGAAAACCTGGAAGGCTTTGCAAGACTTCAAGGAAGGAAATGCCATCTTCACTTTTCCAAACACTCCAGTGAAATGTGGAGGGGCTCCTCAGAAAATCATGTACTTGTCAGAGGCCTACTTGAGAAAGGTACGTATCTCATCACATCCCCTACTGATGATGCCTGTTACCACTGCTAGAGATCAGACTTATTTTATGGGGATCATGTTGTAATTATGACAAATAAGCCCTGAGGTGAAAAAGATGTTGTGACTTAAATCTTAATAAAGTAATTGGTTTACAGATCAACTTTTCTGAGCGTCTGTCAATATGAAACAGACCATTAGGGCTCAGTGCAGCTGAGGAACAAAGGATGCTCTAAGCTACCGTTGCGGCTCCATGTTTCTGTGGCTAGCAGAGATCCAATTCAGTCCCCAACGTAACGTACAGCAGTGTCAGGATTGCCCTAATCTGCACTGGCTAGTATGGGCTCCAGTTTGGTACCTTCTAACTGCCTGGAATAGATGGAGTGCAGAAGCACTGTCACCAGGCCCCCTTCCACTCAGCCAGGTTGGTGGCTGAGAGGGAGGGGTGGTGTAGAGTTGGCCTGGTGACTTTCCCATGCTGTGGGAATACTCAGCTGGCTAGTAAAGTAAGCTTTGTGGTACCAAAGGGGCTATTGCAGGACAAGGATCTTGTCTGTAATGTTTGGTACATAGAACAGAGATTTTAAAGATTTAATACTGTGTATTTATATAACACTTTTCCATGCTAAGGGATTCCAAGAGCAGTGTGCATACTACACACACACACACACACACACACACACACACACACACACACTCTGACAGGAGCCACTAAATGCACTAGCTATTAAAAATACACAGCTTAGGAAGTAAAGCAAACAATGTGATTGTACCCAACTGAAAGTACAAGGGGAATCTTATGTAGACAGAATGCAATACCCAGATAGGTGTTTGGCCAAGACATTAAGGCTAACAGTGCCAGGGGACCTTTAATAGACAAGTATTTAAACCCTCAGTTTTGCATGTCGTCCAAAATGCTGTGCTCCCTTTTTCTGTGCTAGGGCACTTGCTTAGTTCTCAGTCAAATAATAGTGATACCCAATAAATGACTGCTATCCCACTTCACATGGCACCAATGTCCTCCTGGGAGGTCTCACCCAAAGAAGATACTTACCTAGTTTCTGACCAGATAACTGAGAGGATCAAACCTTGAGATGGTGTGGCTCCAATACACATTTTAACTGTTTGAATGTTAATATATGAAAATTCAAAACAGCTGCTAGTTACACAGTATATGATCTCATTTACAATAGTGTAGTGTTGCTATCCAGTTCTACTACTTTTGTACTCTGTTCACTGTTAGAAATTAATTTCTTTCTACCCAGACAGGAAAACGATCCAAAGCCAACATCATCTTCAATACTTCGCTTGGATCAATTTTTACTGTTCAGAAGTATGCTAATAGATTGCTGGAGATAATTAAGGCTAGGAATATTGTTGTTAACTACAAATGCAATCTCATTGAGGTTCGAGCAGACAAACAAGAAGCTGTATTTGAGAATTTGGACACACCTGGAGTGACTGAGGTTTATCAGGTCAGTAATAGAAGCTTTCAGGCCTTTAGTTTGGTCGTCTTCTGTTTTTGCCATCATTATTTACTGTCAACTGAAATACTAAATACTGAGATTTCCCCTCCACCTCCCGGAATGTAGAAAACTGAGTAACTTCAAATATGGAAACAAAAACTGGGGCTATCCCAGCTAAAATGGTAATATTGTCATTTCCCTCAAAACTCTGAGCAGGATCTGCACTCTCAGCAGATGTAGCTGAGTGGTTAAAAGAAGCTCCGCTCTGACTAAAATTGTTTGTGAATAGCACAGCTGGAGTGGATCAGTAACTGGCTAGCGATCTTAAAGCATGTAGCAAGGACGCACTCAAAAATACTTAGAAGCTGAACCTTACATTTGACTGTAACAAGGGAAAAGAGCCTTTTCTCCCCCACTCTTTTTAATCTTCTCCCCCTCATCCCTGCTATAATAAGGGTATCAATTTTAATCCTGTTCATTGAATTCCATTTATCTAGCTGTTTGTTTCTTTCTCTGCCCAGTATGAAATGCTTCATGTCACACCACCTATGGGACCACCTGATGTACTCGTTAACAGTCCTGTTTCAGATGCAGCTGGCTGGTTAGACATAGATAAGGAAACTCTGCAACACAAGAAATACCCCAATGTGTTTGGTATTGGAGACTGCACCAACCTTCCAACATCAAAAACAGCTGCAGCTATAGGTATAGTTCAGTGTCTTGTTTTTTAATGGTTAAAGGTAACAATTTAAAACAAAACAAAACAAAATTAACTTGCATCTTCCAGCTGGACCATTTTTCAGAAAACCAACTTAACCCTTGTGGTAAGAGAAACTTCTGACAAAGTACAGTTGGCTTGTAGTGATTAAAAAGTTTTGTTTATTTGCAAAGTAACAATGCTGTTTCCCAAAACTTACAATATGGACTACAGATAACAGGTTTCAACTGTCCTTAACATGCAATCCCAGCACTCTCATACCCCACACCTCTGATCTGAGTTTTTATTTGTGTGTCTGGCACAGAGATGGAGTGTGACGAGCTATGGAAAATGAACATAACACTAATTCACTTATTCCATCCTTCAGTTATGCAACTTTTTATTGTATCTCAAAGTACATGCATATGCTATCTGAGTGCTAAGACTCTCATAGTCAAATGATCCCATGTTCTGTTCTTGCAGTCACTGAATTTGAACTGTACAAAAATGGACATTAGGCATATGCCTATCATGGTTAAAATTTGAATGTTAAATACTGTGGCTATAGAATATGGAAATACAATAATTAAATGGATTAAGGCTACTAAAATTGTAGTTATTGGTATAAGAAAAATGTGCACCTAAAATGAGTGGTGTATTGAACTAACTCAGCACAGGCAATGTTGCCATAGCTTGTCACAGCTCCCTTTTTAACATTATACAATATTTTTATATAATCGGCCTGCTGGAACTTTAGTATGAAACTTCTCTAATTCCAAAACGTTTTAGAACTCCCCCTCCCTTTTCCCCAAAACATGAAGTTCAGACTTCACTAACATGCACCAGTATCTTATCTGTTGTAGAAATAACTAGAAAAAAAATTATTAAACAAATGTGAAGAAGTCCAACTAGATTATTATACTGGAGAATATACAACCTAAAAAAAACCACACCTGAATTATTCCCATTCTACTAAACAAACTGAATTGTACAATAGTTTCCACGTACTGTATTACTGTCATCATATTATAGTGTAAATACTATTTATAGCAGGAAAATGCTTCAACTGCAATGTAGCCAAAGTTGTGTAACTAACTTTTTATCTCTTATGTAGCTGCCCAGTCTGCAGTGCTTGATAAAACAATTTCTTCAGTAATGAAGAGCCAATTGCCAACTAAAAAGGTATTTTAATGTTTCTAAGAAATTGCCTTATTAGAATTATCCTCCAGCAGTTTATTTTTTTTTTTAAATAATAAAAGTGGGTAGAGAGTATTGCTTATATTTTAGGTGTTTGTACTCTTAAAATACAGCAGTTTAATTGTTCATGTGCAGCTTAGTTTAGTTATATTTGTCCCCGTCTTCAGTAGCAGGTGCTGAAGAACAGACAGGTACCACTCTTCTCCATCCAGTCTCACAATTCTTCACTCCTGAATTTTTAAGTTGACTTTCTAAAGGAGAAAGGTACTGAAGGAAAAAACTTAGTGTAACTTCAAAACCTTGTCAGTTACCCTGAAACCACTATTATGTTAAGCCTTTCTGGGAAAAGGATACTTAAGATTATGGAGAATCCAAGAAAACTGAAAATAATTAAGGGGACTTATTATTTGATACTAAAACGAACTAGTATTTATACAAGAGTCTCGTAATTTGGTGTTTTTTTTATTTTATTTTATTTTTTAAAAAGGCTTACAAGCTGCATAGGGGAAGGGGGAAGAAAGACCCTTTAAAAAGAAATTGACAATAATACGTGTTAAGCTTAAATTTTCCCCCGTGCACAAAGCCTAGTCTAGCCCCAACGATACAATTGCTTTGCTGACTCACTAAGTAGGAAGAATGAACAAAAAAGAGATGTCTGAACTGACCAATAATTCTATTATACACAGTCAAATTGTTGGGCAAAAGTCAACATGGTTTCTGTAAAGGGAAATTGTGTCTTACTAATCTATTAGAGTTCTTTGAAGGGGTCAACAAACATGTAGACAAGGGGGATCCAGAGGACATAATGTATTTGGATTTCCAGAAAACCTTTGACAAGGTCCCGCATCAAAGACTCTTACGTAAATTAAGTTGTCATGGGATAAAAGGGAAGGTCCTTTCATGGATTGAGAACTGGATAAAAGACAGGGAACAAAGGGTAGGAATTAATGGTAAATTCTCAGAATGAAGAGGGGTAACTAGTAGTGTTCCCCAAGGGTCAGTCGTAGGACCAATCCTATTCAACTTATTCATAAATGATCTGGAGAAAGGGGTAAACAGTGAGGTGGCAAAGTTTGCAGATGATACTAAACTGCTCAAGATAGTTAAGACCAAAGCAGACTGTGAAGAATTTCAAAAAGATCTCACAAAACTAAGTGATTGGGCAACAAAATGGCAAATGAAATTTAATGTGGATAAATGTAAAGTAATGCACATTGGAAAAAATAACCCCAACTATACATACAATATAATGGGGGCTAATTTAGCTACAACAAATCAGGAAAAAGATCTTGGAGTCATCGTGGATAGTTCTCTGAAGATGTCCACACAGTGTGCAACGGCGGTCAAAAAAGCAAACAGGATGTTAAGAATCATTAAAAAGGGAATAGAGAATAAGACGGAGAATATATTATTGCCCTTGTATAAATCCATGGTACGCCCACATCTTGAATACTGTGTACAGATGTGGTCTCCTCATCTCAAAAAAGATAAACTAGCACTAGAAAAGGTTCAGAGAAGGGCAACTAAAATGATTAGGGGTTTGGAACGGGTCCCATATGAGGAGAGATTAGAGGCTAGGACTTTTCAGCTTGGAAAAGAGGAGACTAATATGATAGAGGTATATAAAATCATGAGTGATATGGAGAAAGTAGATAAGGAAAAGTTATTTATTTATTCCCATAATACAAGAACATGGGGCCACCAAATGAAATTAATAGGCAGCAGGTTTAAAACAACTAAAAGGAAGTTCTTCACACAGCGCAGTCAACTTGTGGAACTCCTTGTCTGAGGAGGTTGTGAAGGCTAGGACTATAACAGCGTTTAAAGAGACTGGATAAATTCATGGAGGTTAAGTCCATTAATGGCTATTAGCCACGATGGGTAAGGAATGGTGTCCCTAGACTCTGTTTGTCAGAGGGTGGAGATGGATGGCAGGAGAGAGATCACTTGATCATTACCTGTTAGGTTCACTCCCTCTGGGGCACCTGGCATTGGCCACTGTCGGTAGACAGGATACTGGGCTAGATGGGCCTTTGGTCTGACCCAGTACAGCCGTTCTTATGTTCTTATGTCTTAAACTGCTCATTACTGTAGTATGATTGCCTACAAGCACTGCATTAAGCTACAGGCTTATAGACTACACAACTATCATATGTTGTTTGCTCTATTATCCACTCCCTGTGGGAGAAGTGTGAGCAATGGAATACCTTGTTTTGGTAGGATTTACATTATTTTTGATAGAATATACAAGTTGCTATATGTTGATGTTAGAAGGCAAAGTCAAAGACATGCCTGTTGCATTTGGGAGGTTTGTCAGTCTTCATTAGTGGCCAGCTGCAGCAGCTTCAGCGGAAGGTGTAAGATTCCCACTATAGGCAGCTGTTAAGCTGCTGCTTCCCCCTTCTCCCCTCTTTTCCCCCCCCCCCCCCATTAGGTCTCATCCTATTCTCTAATAGTCATTATTTATTCCGCTTATTACAGTAGTGCCTAAGGGAAAACCAAAGAAGGGGGTCCATGTGCTGGATACTGTACAAACACAGAAAAGACAATCTCTGCCCCTGAAAAGTTTAGTCATGTTTCTCAAATGCGGCCATGAGGGGCTTTTCTTGCAGCCACAGCCTCCTGGGGTGTGATTTTTGGGGGGCAACAAAGCAGCAGCCTCTTCCTCTCCCTGTTGCTTCTGGATGCACTACCTTGGTGTTGGTTGCTAGGGCTGCCAGCAGGGGTTGGGCTCTGCCCCCTCTCTGGATACAGCTGCAGGAGCAGACAGCTGATGAGTTTCCCCACCTTCCCGGGATGGTGGGGCTCAGGCTTTGGGCTTCAGCCCCAGGCACCAGTTCTCCAGACATGCAGCTTGGGGCTCTGTCCCCCAGCCGTGTGGCTTCAGGCTCCATCCCTCCCCCCATCCAGGTCTTAATTTGTCCCCAGACTTGCCAGGGCTCAGTAAGTCTGCTGTGAAAAGTGATACTTGTCTATTTTAAAAAGTGATAAAGACTTACTAGGTAGGAATAAATACATTACAATTATTTGGATGTTTACATGTGCATAAATTGTTTTTCTTAAAGCTAATTAGGAATTTTAGGAAAACAGTGTGAAAACAGCCATCAGCAAGAGTTGGCGGCCAGACTGAGGCCAGCAAATAATTTGTCTCAAGAACCCTAAATAGAGATCAGCTTGTGCCTTCATTTCAATCTAAGACCTGAGATTTAATACCCTTCCGAGATTTGTTAGCATTCACCATATCTCTCTGGATACTCTTGTTCTCCATATAAATGTCACATCTCTTTTTGAATCATGCTAAAGTCTTGGTCTCAATGAGTTCAACAGTCTAATTACCTATTGGACTGGAAAAGTATATCCTTCGTGAGTTTTGAATTTGCCACAGTTACATTTTATGTCCTCTTGTTGTGTGAGGGAGAACAGAAGTTCCTGTCTAGCGGCCACTGGCTCAAGTTCGTAGTGAGGGAGGGAAAAGTAGTTAAATATCCTCATAACCACAAACATGCTGTCATTAACTACATACAGTTTTTTGGCAGCACCAAAAGGACTGAATGGTTCCTGCTCTAGATCCAGGGTTGAGGCCTGTTGGTACAGTGTTATAGAGAAACTTGAATTGCTGCATCTGTTATGATTTTGAAAACTACAGTTTCTAGTGCAAAACTACAGTTTCACAAGCTCATTCATTTTGAAGTGGTTTTTGGATAAACCCTCTTCAGGTAGAGCTTGCTTGTAGCACTTTGTGTAAAATGTACATGATGATGAGAAGATACCTTTCATTGTAGTACGATGGATACACTTCCTGTCCCATTGTAACAGGCTACGATAGAGTGATTCTAGCAGAATTTGACTACAATTCTCAGCCTCTGGAAACGTTTCCCATTGACCAGAGTAAGGAGAGACTACTCATGTACTACATGAAAGCTGATCTAATGCCTTTTCTTTACTGGAATGGATTACTAAAGTAAGTACTCCCAATGTATACAAACTAACTTTGGCTCCTGAGGTGATCCCATTCAAAACATACACATAATACCCATGCAGTAGGTTGTACTGTGGTTTAAAATGAGCAGATTATGTTCATCAGAATGCTTCCATTTCAGGTCACCACCATCTAACACAGGGGTTGCCAACCTGTGGCTCCAGAGCCACATGGGGCTCTTCAGAAGTTAATGTGACTCCTTGTAAAGGCACCGACTCCAAGGCTGGAGCTACAGGCGCCAACTTTCCAATGTGCCATGGGGGGCAGAGGGGATCACTACTCAACCCCTGGCTCTGCCACAGGCCCTGCCCCCACTCCACCTCTTCCTGCCCCCTTCCCTGAGCCTACAGTGCCCTCGCTCCCCCAGAGCCTCCTGCACATGAAAGCAGCTGATTGAGAGGGAGGTGGAGGTGCTGATCAGTGGGGCTCTTAGAACTCTCCTTAATTTCCTGCTCATCTATTTGCAACCTACTAGTAAACCCATGAAACTATATCCAAAACGACCCCTGTTCCCTGAAAGAAAACTTGAAGCATTGTATTTGTAACGGGTGTGGTGCTAGCTAGGAACAATAGTAAAGTTTACTCAGTTACAATGAAAGAGGTGGTCTAATTTATGTAGTATACAGTGGCTAAAACTTTTTTTCCACCCCTTAGGGGCTACTGGGGAGGTCCTGCTCCTGTAAGAAAGCTGATGCATCTTGGTTTGAAATGATGATCCAATCAACTTTACTTACTGGCCCGAACTAAGTCTAAGAAGAGGAACAATTTTTAAAGCACACACCTGTTCTCTCAAAAATAATAGCACATACTTCTGTGGATATTGTACTTGATGTATCAAAGGCCAGGTTTCTCTTGTGGTGAGAATTAAACCTTGAATTCAAAAGTAATGTAAGATGTCCTGTTACTAAAATGTCATTGGGGTTAATGGTGGAACAGTAGGGTGGAAATGATAGCAGTTATCTTCTACTGATGATAAGTACCATACCAGAGTATTGTAACACAAAGGAGAGAGTCTGAACCCAACTCTAAATAACTGGTGTCTTTTTAATAAGATCCCACTCTATATAAGTTTACTTACTAAAGCCTATTGCATCTGATTTGTTACTTTGTACACTTAGTCAGCATGGAAATGATGGGAGCTACATAATAACTGTGCAATATACCTTCCAATATTAAATGTATCATTTAAACTTCTGTTATTGTAAGACATCTATTAGTCTACATATGCAGACTAGTGATCTAAATGGTGTTTCAGTTCAAAACACTGGCTCTCTAATTATCTAGCATAGAATAAATTACCTATTTTCAGCTAAGTGGCTTAGTAGTTGTCATTCACCCATCAGCATAATCTAGTTCCTATCAAGTTAGAGGAAGTTCTGGTTTCAGCACTAATCATAGAACAGGCCTCTCTGCCTCTGTTAATCCTGACTGGAGTTCAGACAAGTCTAGAGCCAGACTTAAAAACTGACAGGAAAGGGGAAGTTCAGCTATGTGTGCAATACTGATGGATGAGAGACTTCCTTTATTCATTAGTTGCTCATGGCATTCATGGTTTGGGCAGTACTAAAATGGTTACCTTCCATTAATTTAAGTACTTTTAACTAGGGCATGCATGCTGCTATGTTGATAGGTCAAACTTACTGCACAAAGCAGGAGCTTCTTGCATTCCTCCATTTCCCCCCTGTCCCCCCCCACATGCCAGGAGCTCTGTTGCTGCTTTTTCTCCAACCAACACAGTAGGTTTTGAAGCAGGAAGGAATCAATCTCCCTCTCACTGATCTGCCCCATAGGTGTCCTTGGGGGAACCATTTAAGAACAATTACACCTCTACCTCGATATAACTCTGTCCTTGGGAGCCAAAAAATCCTACCACCTATTAGTGAAACTGCATTCTATCAAACTTGCTTTGATCCGCCAGAGTGCACAGCCCCGCCCCCCCCAGAGCACTGCTCTACCACGTTATATCAGAATTCGTGTTATAGCAGGTCACGTTATATCTGGGTAAGGAAAGACAGCAGTGATAGGTATTATGCTGGAAGGTGATTGTGCTGATAGATTGAAGTGGTCAATGGCAATTTCAGAGCAAGTGCTAAAGCCGTGGCTGGGAAGAAGGTCAGATGTCACCCCATCAATAGGGTTCTGGCCCATACTGTGAAATATTGGACTTAATCTGAGGTGGCAGTTGATAAAAGCTACCCTGGATAGACAACTGCTAAATTGAGGGTGAGGTGTCAAACTCAAGCCCCGCCCCTCAAAGTGTTTTAAATTTACATAATACTAATGTTCCTTAATGTTTAGTCTAATTTAAAACAAGGGAAGAATGGGGAATGGATTAGAGAACAGACGGCTGATTAAACTGTTAAGGAGGGATCTGAAGACAACTGTGGTAGGCAGTAGTATGAATAAACATCCAGAGCAAACAAGAATAGGGCAAGAAGGAGGCCATAAAAAGGACAAGAATCTTGTACTTCATGCACCCCGTGAAGTGGAGAATGGTAGAGAGAAGACTTGTCAGCTGTGTTTCAGATATAACAGAGGAGGGAAAGTTAAGAGGCCAAAAATACTCCAGGTAGTCCAAATGAGATGACTGCTGCATAAAGGATTAAGCAATGGTGATAGCAAGACAGTTGTATATCAATTATCTTAAAACAGCCCCAACTGGCAGGTCTTGGTAAAAGACTACATAGGAGGGAAGGAGAGCTAAGACCAGAATAACAGCAATTGCAACACTAGAAGACAATAAGGATAGAGTTCTATTGATAGTGCTTACACCAGAATGAGCCTCTCACAACAGTCCTTTGAGGGAAGGAACAAAGATTAGGTGACTTGCCCAGCGTCAATCTGTCATGGAGAAGAGACTTGAATTTGGATCTCCCAGTGCCCACATTAGCATCCTCACCAGTAGAGCATTCTTCATTTCCAGTTGTCAGCTTGGGCTAAGTGGAAGAAGTTTGAGATGATAGACAGCCAAGAGCTGCAGCTTCCAAATCTAGGAAATGTGATCAGAAGTGATAAAGTCATGAAATGGATGAAATCAGAGGAAGAGAACTGAGGGATGCTAACCTTCTCCTCCACTTGTTCGCAACACAAAATGCTGTAGTAATAGTCAGCAAGGTAGGAGAAGCAAGCCTTGAAAGCAAAGAAATGCAAAAGCAGCAAGTTACAGATTAAGAATAAAGAAAAATACCCCCTGTATTTGAGCAGGAAGAGGCCATTTGTGTTTCTTGGTCAGTGTAGATCCCCCTAACATGGGAGATTCAAGGGGAAAGTCTAGACAGTATGTATCAGATAGAACTTGAACCCAAATTCTGATCTCATTTACACCAGTATTTGGCAAATCCATTTAAACCTGACGTGGACTGGTGCAAAAGATGAAAATGAAGCTCTAAATATCAGGGGAGAGCAAAGGCAAAATAAGGGACACTACTTGTGGAAAATCCACTGTACTTGTGTAGAGTGTAGAAGATGAACTTATATCTCCAAAAAGAGTGCATTTCTGTCACATTAACCTTTTGCTCTTACCCTCAATGGAAAAAATGAGGGACTATACTGTTTCATAGAAATGTAGAGATGGAAGGGACATCAAGAAGTCAAGTCCAAGCCTCTCTGCAGTGTCAGGACCAAATAAACCTATGCCATCCATGACAGTTGTCCAAACTGTTTTTAAAACAAAAAAAAAACCTTCCAATTAGGGAATTCCACAACCTCCTGTGGAAACACATTCCAGAGCTTAACTAAACTTATCGATAGATATTAGGAAAATACTTTAACCTAGGTCTTCCTTGCCACAGATTAAACTCATTATTTCTTGTCATACCTAAAAGGACATGGAAAACAATTGATCACAGTTCGCTTTTAAGATATTTACATATTTTAAGTCCCCCCTCAGTCGTCTTTTCTCAAGGAACATGCCCAGGTTTGTTTGTTTTTGTTCTCCTCCCCTGGACTCTCTCCAATAAGTCCACATTTTTTACAGGGTGGCAGCCAGAACCGGACACAGTTTGCATCTATGGATGTAAGAGCCAAGTCTCTTGACACATAAATTGGGACTTTTTTTAAAAATAGGAGTACTTATTGAGAGTCAGAGCACAGAAAAAAGTACACTTTTCTGTAGGCTATATACTACTCTAAGGAAGCCAGGAAATCTGAGGGAGCATACCATAATACTAAACAAGTGTAATATAGTTTAAGTGTTAATTAGTATTTACTTTGAAAGTCTGTGCTGGGAGACTAAGTTGTAGTAGGTTTAGATGGTCATCAATTTCAATCCCTTCTGTCTGTTTTACCTGTTATTTACTTTAGGTGTTCCTGTGCCACTGAAAATGGTTTTTGCTTAAACCTAACACCTTCCATGGCTAACCTATTTGGTCACTTCTACTCATGCTAGAATTTGATAAAGATGTCAAACTAGTTACATTTTAGGATCCTGCTAGCCTTTGCTCCTATAATACATTCCCATGTAAGCAAATGGGAGGGGAGGGTTGTATTATAAGGATCAAATAAGATGTATTACAAAAACTCACCTTATTTTCTCCATTTCTGCTTTTCACAACAGTCCCATTCTTTAATCCAAGATAAAAGCATCTGCTAAGTGTTGTTGGGTTTTTTTGGGGGGGGGAGGGGAGAATCACTCCATTTACCCTAACCCCACAACTGAGTTCCATTTCATCACAAACCATTTTTTAATCAGTGAGAATTTCTTCAAGTTTACATGCCTCTATCACATTCAATGCTGAAGGAAAAGGCATAAAAATAATCTGAAATGACAGTACACTTGAGATTCTATTGGTCAGCATTGAATGGGAAGTGTTAATAGTGGAAAGGATACAGCTGTAACTTAGAGTATGGACTTATTGACAATGGCAGTGCCATTGTACTTCCAACTGGCAAGTGTGCTACCATATTCAAGAAGTCAAAAAAGTCTAAATAAATGCATATAAATTTAAAATACAGGCCCATTCCAAGGACAACTACTTTTCTCCATATCTGGGATATGGAAGCTTGTCTCAAACTTTAAGCATGAACTAAACTACAGAGACTTCATGGAGGGGAAATGCTTTAATCAAGGCCACATTTAACTCCATGAGTTTCAGGTGAAAACTGAACGAAGTCCAATTTTAAAAAGTGAAAAAGGAAATCTTAACAAGCTGAAGCTTAACTGCCAAAGTCTGGTACGCATAAAAAGTAAGTTAGTGTTAACAGGCTTCTTTTTAGATCATAGGAATCCATCGGCTGCTTGTCTATCTCTGTAAAACGAAGGAAATTTCAGTGTTTGACATTATACATAAGAGGCTCACTTACAATAGTGTACACAATTAACAGCTTTGTTTTCCTGTCTGACAACACTAGTAGTCCCCCTTCTACTGAGTACAACTACCAATCACTGAGTTTCTGAAAGAAGTATTTAAAGAGTCACTCTTGTTCATTTTAGAAACATTAAGCCAGTTTGCCATTGCAGTGAGGTACGCTTCGTTTGTTTTTTACCTGCATAAGCAGCAGTTTCTCAATCTTGTTCTGGATCTGTTCATAAACTTCATTAAACAGCTCCTTCTTTGATTTTGTTCCATCCAATTGAACTTAAAAATATTTTAAAAAGTTAAAATTGAGACATTTCTGAATGAAGACAAAAACATCCTGATAACATCCTAGAATTACAATCCTATCAAATCTCTAGATTTTTTTTATAAACATAGGCCAGGAACTAGACCAATCCCAAAGAAATTTAACTACCTTAAATACATCACAAGTAGCACTGGTTCAAATCTACTCACTGAATTAAGTTATTTAAATTGTACCCTCTCTCCCAGAGCAGACAGTAGAAACAAACTTCCCTATACACTAGTCTTGAGCTTCCACCATCCAATATACTTACCCACATCCACTTTGAGGTCCTCCATTATTTTCTTATGTTTAACATACATGGGCCAGACATGGCCATCAAACAATCCAGGAGGATCTGGTACAGTGTAGTTCCTTGACCTAGAGATTATAAAGACAGTGATACATAAGTATTTCTTTTTACAAGGTAAGAAGTTTAGATACAGTGCACTCAATCTCTTTACCCACCACCAAATGAAAACTAGTTCTCTTGATGTTAATTCTCTGAATTTTTGTCAAAGTTGATATGTTATGTATCGGCTGCAAAAAAGATTGAAGACAAAACAGAATAATGAAGTGTGATATGACAGGTATGGCAGGTTGCAGAAATGACAGATTAAGATTCTCAGAACTCTACATCAACTGACCTTACTTACACGATATTAGTTCATATCAAGAATTGCTGTAGCTTTTGGACATCATACATTAAATTATGGCATGAAACAGAAGAGAAACTTTCATGTTTTGAACTTCAAAAGTGGCCAGTCCCTAGCAAAGGTAGGCCAAAAAGCTGTTTTCACCAGTGGAGCATAACCTGCTTTCAGGAAGGGGTAAGCTCCACCAGTGCAAAGAGTGCTTTACCTTCTTACAGGAGTTTGCACCAATACTGCTATACCAGTGGCTGAAATTTGGTCAAATCCCACATGTAAACAAGGCCCAAAAGCTTAGTTTCTCGTAAAGCAGTGAAGGGAAAAGATAGCGGAGTACTAACTGGCAATTTTACCGTTAAAGAAAACTCTTCTCATTTAGGCAATTCTTAAACCCTGAAGACACAATCATGAAGACAATGTCAAGAGATTGTCTAGAAAGCCATATCCCAAACAATTCAGACCTCGCAGGTTCTTTTGCATCTCTCATCCTTTGAGCTTTAGGGCCCATTTCAGTTATATATTGGCTTTTGATACCAGCTAGTATATTTCTAGAACTTTGCAGGAACTTCTCAGATACCATGGAGTATGCAACTAAATGACTAACCCAGTAAATCTAAGACTCTCTCAAGCATCCTCTACTGCTGCCTGAACCAAATAAAGCTTTATAAATAAAATGTAGTAATTACCAGATTACCTTATTGATTACTTCATTTAAGAAAAAACAAAGCCTACCTCCTCCTTCTCTTGCATTCTTCATATGGAATGGAAAGAAAGTACCGATGGTTGAATATCTCAATCAATGGTCTGAAAAAGAAATTCTGTTTTTTGTGTATTTTACAGCTACTCTATTTGATCTGCATAAGAACTAAAGGTGCACCATTAGTAAGAACATTAGTGGAGATTTTTTTACACCTTCCTATGATTTCTGATTGGCAATTGTCAGCAGGATACCCAGTTGCATGGGCTGTCTGATGACGGTATGACAATTCCAATAATTTTAGGTGCCGCTTTAAAAAGTTAAGCATATAAATTGTAAGTAGAGCTGAGTGAATTTTTTCCAGACATGGTTTATTAATAAAAACTGCAGTTTCAGTCAACCTGAAGCTATTTGCAACTTTAACAATAATATGCCCAAGAGTTTTGGCCAAAATCCTCCCTCCCAGGACTTAGATGCAATTCACAAAATGGTCAGAGCAAGACCGGGTGGTTCAGTGGTAAGGGCACTAGCCTAGGACTTGAGAGACCCAAGTGGCAAGTCATTTAGCTTCTCTGTGCCTCAGTTCCATCTATAAAATAGAACTAATACTTCCCTAGCTCACGGGCATCGTGACGAGAAATAGAAGCTGATGAAAAACACTGTGTAAGAGGTAGGTATGTTCTATACCTTTAGCTTAGTGGTTACGATTAATGTATTTGTCGTTCATAATGACAATAATTCGTCATTGAGGTAGGGAAAGTGAGAATTACCCTATAGTTTGGTGGCTGTGGCACTCACTAAGGATGTGGGAGATCAACATTCAAGACCCTGCTCCAATGACCACTTACAGGAAGTGGAACAGTTTCAACGGGAGAGACTGAGAAACCTGCCACCAGCATATCCTATAGCCTGAGGGTCAGGAACTCTCCTGCAATGTGGGAGACCAATGTTCAAATCCCTTCTCCACATCAGGTAGAGGGGAGAATTGAACCTTGCCTCCCACATCCCAGGGGGTTCCCTAATCACTTGACCAAAGTTTATAAGGGGGATCCACCTTTTTTTGACCCATTTCATGAATCTAGCCCTTTAAAAATGCCTGAAACAATATGTTCTGGGACAAATAGGATGTTTTGTTTGACCCAATATGGATTTTTTTTTTAATTTGCCAACTATTTTGCAATTTTTAGATTTGTTTCAAACCAATTTTGTATTTTTCAGAATTACCAGCAAACAGAAAAATCAGTTATTTGCCCAACTCTAGTTTTAAGAATCACAGTTTGACTTCCTGCAACTTTACCTAATAGAAAACAAAATACATATCAAGCCAGAATTACTAGTTATCAGACATATTGTAAGTCTTTAGTTACCTGTAAGTGTAAAGAAGAAAGCCTTCTACAATAAGAATATGGATTGTTTCATCTCTCTCTTCTGAATACTGTAATATTTTGGCATCCAAGGTGTTATTGATGCCATGTGAGCGTTCAAACTTAATTGGGTTTTTCATCCAAGCATTGATGGTACTCATCATAGCTTCCATATCCAAGGCACTAATAACTAAGACAAAAGCCCAGAAGAGTAATTAAGTGCTATGACTATCAGAAGAGTTACCAGAAGAAAAGCAACATGAACAGGATAGAGAACAGATCCTGTTAAGAGTTACAATTTCTACATGGATGGTTCAACAAGCAGGGCCTTACCATCATACTGTTTAAATCCATCTTCAACTTCTATGTCGTCCTGGGGCTGAAACAGTGATAAAGAGAACAGCTTTAGTCTGACCGGCTACTGCAAAGCTCAACATTCATTTTAAAGCAAGATTAAAGATCTGAACTTCACTGGAAAACATCCCTTTGCATGTGAGTGTTAGGGGGCTTATTCCTTCACCCTCTCACTTCCCTGGTCCTTCTTGCATGAACAGAGAGCAACAATACCCGAAGTCCAAAGGTGCAAACAATTTGATGTTTATTGGGGTGAACTTCCAGCAAGCATGATTCGAGTTTCCTTCCTCAGTGTCCTCCTTCCCAGCTCTTGACACCACAGAGCCTTGCCTATGTCCCTGTTCCCATTCCCTCCCCCGCAGCGAAACATGATTCCAATTCCCCCATCCCCCCCTTACTTCCTGATTGACTGTAGACTATATAGTAAAACTTGAGTTCTGTTTAGCTATACCTTAACCAATCATTTTACTGAAATTTAACTAACCAATCCTAACATACTGTAACATGGCTATTTAACCAATTATATCCCACCACCTTAATTGGTTTACACCCAACAAAATTAATTATACAGCAGACAGAAACAATCACAGAACCAGACAGAGATCATACAGACAAACAATAGGGAAGTGGAGACTACAGTGATAGAACAATACAGAAATGAGGATTTCACATCCCAGCTATTGATAAGTGAGTTCTTGCCAGACAGGATGCTATCAAACTGTGGCCTGGTCTACACTACGAGGTTAGGTCGACTTTAGCCGCGTTAAATCGACTTAAGCCTGGACACGTTTACACTACGAAGCCCTTTCTTTCGACTTAAAGGGCCCTTTAAACCGGTTTCTTAACACCACCTCGACAAGGGGATTAGCGATAAAATCGGCCTTAGGGGGTCGGAATTGGGTTAGTGTGGATGGAATTCGACATTATTGGCCTCCGGGAGCTATCCCACAGTGCTTCATTGTGACCGCTCTGGACAGCACTCTCAACTCAGATGCACTGGCCAGGTAGACAGGAAAAGCCCCGCGAATGTTTGAATTTCATTTCCTGTTTGCTCAGCGTGGAGAGCACAGGTGACCATGCAGAGCTCATCAGCACAGGTAACCGCGATGGAGTCCCAGTCCCAGGATCGCAGAAGAGCTCCAGCCTGGACCGAACGGGAGGTACAGGATCTGATCGCCATCTGGGGAGATGAATCAGTGCTCGCCGAACTCCGAAGCAGTAAAAGAAATGGCAAAACATTAGAAAAGATCTCCAAGGCCATGAAGGACAGAGGCCATAACAGGGACGCACAGCAGTGCCGCGTGAAAATTAAGGAGCTAAGGCAAGCCTACCAGAAAGCCAGAGACGCAAACGGAAGGTCCGGGGCTGAGCCGCAAACATGCCGCTACTACGCGGAGCTGCATGCCATTCTAGGGGGTGCAGCCACCACTAGCCCAAGCGTGTGCTATGAGTCCCTCGCTGGAAACAGGGAAGCGGGTTCGGCGGACGAGGAAGATGAGGATGGAGAGAACATAGATAGCTCACAGCAGCAAGGAAGCGGAGAAACCAGTTACCCCAACAGCCAGGATATGTTTGTCACCCTGGACCTGGAACCAGTAACCCCCGAACTCACCCAAGACCCTGAGGGCACACAGGGGACCTCTGGTGAGTGTACCTTTGTAAATATTACACATGGTTTAAAAACAAGCGTGTTTAATGATTAATTTGCCCTGGCAATCGCGGCCAGTACAGCTACTGGAAAAGTCTGTTAACGTGTATGGGGATGGAGCGGAAATCCTCCAGGGACATCTCCAGAAAGCTCTCCTTCATGTACTCCCAAAGCCTTTGCAAAAGGTTTCTGGGGAGGGCTGCCTTATCCCGTCCGCCATAGTAGGACACTTTACCACGCCAGGCCAGTAGCACGTAGTCTGGAATCATTGCATAACAAAGCATGGCAGCGTATGGTCCCGGTGTTTGCTGGCATGCAGACAACATCCATTCCTTATCGCTCTTTGTTATCCTCAGGAGAGTGATATCATTCACGGTCACCTGGTTGAAATGGCGCAATTTTATTAAGGGGACATTCAGAGGTGCCCCTTCCTGCTCTGCTGAACAGAAATATTCCCCGCTGTTAACCACGCGGTGGGGGGGAGGGGTGAAGTGACCATCCCAGAGAATTGGGTGTGTGGGGGAGGGGAGTTAGTTGGGTTTGTGCTGCATGTTAAACCTGAAACCGCAGCCCCTCCTTTTACATTGCAAACCCATTTTAAATGGCCAACCCAACGGGTGCTTGGTATGGTTAATGAGAGCAGTACTGTTTTAAAGCATCCCCACTTGTTAACAAGGTTAAAAAAGCCAAAAGACTGTGTCTTACCATGGCTGCCTGCAAGCTGAAATCTGTGGCCTGGCACTGCGTGAGTGATCTCTCACACCAAACCGGCAGGCCCTCAATATAAGAGGAAAAATGCGACCTTGTAACGAAAGCACATGTGCTGTGTGATGTGAACAGCAAAATCTAACGTGAAAGAGTGTACCCATTGTTCTCTAAAATGTATCTTTTTTAAACAACTCTCCCTTCTCCTCCACCAGCTGCAAATGTTGCACCTTCACAGAGGCTAGTGAATATTCGAAGAAGGAAGCGAAGGACGCGTGACGAAATGTTCACTGAACTACAGACTGCCTCCCACGCTGACAGAGCACAGCAGAATGCGTGGAGGCAGTCAATGACTGATTTTAAAAAAGCCCAATATGAGCGAGAGGAGAGGTGGCGTGCTGAATCGCGGGCTGAAGAGGAGAAGTTGCGTGCTGAAACGCGGGCTGAAGATGAGAGGTGGCGTCAACTTGTACTCAGAAAGCAAGAGTCGATGCTCCGGCTGCTGGAGCATCAAAGTGATATGCTCCTGCGTATGGTTGAGCTGCAGGAAAGGCAGCAGGAGCAGAGACCGCCGCTACAGCCCCTCTGTAACCAACAGCCCTCCTCCCCAAGTCCCATTGCCTCCTCACCCAGACGCCCAAGAACACGGTGGGGGGGGCCTCCGGCCACACAATCACTCCAGCCTAGATGATTTCCAGTGCAATAAGTTTTAAAGTGCACTGTGTCCTTTTCCTTCCCTCCCTCCTCCCCCACCCATCCAGGCCTACCTTTGCAATTATCCCCCTAGTTGTGTGCTGAATTAATAAAGAATGCATGAATGTGAAGTAACAATGACTTTATTGCCTCTGCAAGTGGTGCTCGAAGGGGGGGAGGGTAGTAGGGGAGGGTGGGGTGGTTGGTTTACAGGGAAGTATAGAGTTAACCGGGTGGGGGGGGGGTGTAGGGGCGGAGGGTTCATCAAGGAGAAACAAACAGAAGTTTCACTCCGTAGCCTGGCCAGTCACAAAACTGGTTTTCAACACTTCTCTGATGCGCACCGCGCCCTGCTGTGCTCCTCTAACCGCCCTGGTGTCTGGCTGCGCGTAATCAGCGGCCAGGCGATTTGCCTCAACCTCCCACCCCGCCATAAATGTCTCCCCCTTACTTTCACAGATATTGTGGAGCACACAGCAAGCAGCAATAACAATGGGGATATTCTTTTCGCTAAGGTCTGAGCGAGTCAGTAAGCTGCGCCAGCGCGCTTTTAAACGCCCAAATGCACATTCCACCACCATTCGGCACTTGCTCAGCCTGTAGTTGAACAGGTCCTGACTCCTGTCCAGGCTGCCTGTGTACGGCTTCATGAGCCATGGCATTAAGGGGTAGGCTGGGTCCCCAAGGATAACGATAGGCATTTCAACATCCCCAATGGTTATTTTCTGGTCCGGGAAGAAAGTCCCTTCCTCCAGCTTTCGAAACAGAAGAGAGTGCCTGAAGACGCGAGCATCATGTACCCTTCCCGGCCAGCCCACGTTGATGTCGGTGAAACGTCCCTTGTGATCCACCAGGGCTTGCAGCAGCATTGAAAAGTACCCCTTGCGGTTTATGTACTCGGTGGCTTGGTGCGCCGGTGCCAAGATAGGGATATGGGTTCCGTCTATCGCCCCACCACAGTTTGGGAATCCCATTGCAGCAAAGCCATCCACTATGTCCTGCACGTTTCCCAGAGTCACTACCCTTGATATCACCAGGTCTCTCATTGCCCTGGCAACTTGGATCACAGCAGCCCCCACAGTAGATTTGCCCACTCCAAATTGATTCCCGACTGACCGGTAGCTGTCTGGCGTTGCAAGCTTCCACAGGGCTATCGCCACTCGCTTCTCAACTGTGAGGGCTGCTCTCATCCTGGTATTCTGGCGCTTCAGGGCAGGGGAAAGCAAGTCACAAAGTTCCATGAAAGTGCCCTTACGCATGCGAAAGTTTCGCAGCCACTGGGCATCGTCCCAGACCTGCAACACGATGCGGTCCCACCAGTCTGTGCTTGTTTCCCGGGCCCAGAATCGGCGGTCCACGGCATGAACCTGCCCCAGTAACACCATGATTTCCACATTGCTGGGGCCTGTGCCTTGTGAGAGGTCCATGTCAATTTCCTCATCACTATCGTCGCCGCGCTGCAATCGCCTCCTCCTCAGCTGGTCCTGGTTTTGCTTTGGCATGTCCAGGAGGCTCTGCATATACTCCAGGACAATGCGCGTGGTGTTCATAGTGCTCATAATTGCCGTGGTGATCTGAGCGGGATCCATGATCCCAGTGATAGCTATGGCATCTGGTCTGAAAAAAGGCGCGAAACTAGTATCTAAAGACCAGGGGAAGAAGGGAGGGAGGGAGGGGCGAGTGACGACATGGCATACAGGTACAGGGAATTAAAATCAAGAAAGGTGGCTGTGCATCAGGGAGAAATACAAACAACTGTCACACAGAATGCCCCCCCCCAGAGACTGAACTCCTAAGCCTGGGTTTAGCGGGCCGTTGATTTGACGGAGGGAGGGGGGAAGGAAATGAATACAGAACAAATCTATTTTTTACATCTTAAGACGACAGTGCAGCATGACTGATAGCCCTCGGCATTGTCTGGGTGCTTGGTAGCAATGTAACCCTACGTGTGCCAGCCACATGTCTGCCAGCACCCAGATCGCCCTCGGCCTTTTCTGGGTGCTTAGCAGACAATACTTGGCAGAAAATAGTATACTATGACTGGTAGCCATCATCATCCAACGAGGACGGTTAAAGGCAAGGGGTTGCTGCTGTGTAGCAATATATGCTGTACAGTATCCAGAAGGATCGGTAAAGGCGCTCAGGCTACAATAATCTATGACCATTTCAGGCAACATGTAAATTTGTCTGACGAGGACGGTTACCAGTCGTAATAAACCATCTATTGCCAAAAGGCAAGGGGCTGGTGCAATGCAGCCCTACGGCTGCCAGCCCCACAGCTACCAGCATCCCGATCGCCGATGAAGGCTACCAGTCATGCTGCACCGTATACCGCCAAAAGGCAGTAAGCTGCTGCTGCTGTTTAGCAATGCAGTCCCACGTTTGCCGGCATCCGGAAGACATATGGTGACGGTGAGCTGAGCGGGCTCAATGCTTGGCGTGGTATGTTGTCTGCACAGGTAACCCAGGTAAAAAGGCGCGAATCTATTGTCTGCCGTTGCTGTGACGGCGGGGGAGGGGCCTGACGCAATGTACCCAGAACCCCCCGCGGCACTGCTTTGCATCATTCGGGCATTGCGATCTCAACCCATAATTCCAATGGGCGCCGGAGACTCCGGGAACTGTGGGATAGGTACCATAGTGCAATGCGCCGGAAGTCGACGCTAGCCTCGGTACTGTGGACGCGGTCCGCCGACTTCATGCACTTAGAGCATTTTATGTGGGGACACACACAATCGGCTGCATACAACCGGTTTCTATAAAACCGGCTTCTAGAAATCCGACCTAATTTTGTAGTGTAGACATAGCCTGTGTTTCCTTTTACATCTTCTAGGCTTTTCCCTTTCTCTGGAGGTGATAGGAATATCAGGACAGAATTGTATTCCTAACAGCCCAATAGCACCTTATTTCTATGTGACTAGTTTGGAATGTGATGCTGTGACCGTTCACTTCCCAGATTATGGCTGCCTGTGCTGCTTAGCCAAAGGCTTAGCCTAAGAACAGAGCCTCAGACGGTCACAGTACGAGACGGCCCTTACACCGGCAGACAGTGATTTTGATTCTTTCTTTCTTTCTTTCTTTCTTTTATACCGCTATAACTAGCTAAGTGATCAGAATACACCTAAATTCTTAAAGTATAGGCCTTTGCAGACAGGCCTGAATATCTATATCCTAACAGTGAGTGCCTTAACCCATCACAGGGTTTGTTTGTGGCAAGATAAGAAGCAGTAACAAGACTGTGATAAAGCGGTTGGCTCCTTTATCTTCCCACTAACGTAGAGTGCTCCAAGAAAGTGGAAAGTCATCAGGACACTGCCCAGGAGCTTATCCACCAGCCACACAGCTGGCCCCAGCCCAGTCACCCCCTGCCAGCAGCACAGGGTGCGCCAGTGACAAGCACCTTTGGCCATGAGCAGGAAGCGGAGCGGGGCGCCCAGGAGTCCTGGGTCACCTCATGTACAGGCTCCCCCACAGGCCACTCACCTTGAAGAAGTCATCCTGATGCACCACGCTGCAGTTGGGCAGGGCCTGCATGAGCTTGTAGGTCAGCGTGGTCTTGCCTCCATTGGTGACCCTAGGGCAGGACAGGGACCGTTAGACGGCGCTGGGCTCCGCAGGCCACGGGCACCACCAACCCCAGCCCCGTGCGCTGACCTCGCCACCTCACTGGGGCAGCTGCAGCAGACCACAGGGGGGAGGAAGGCGTCACCAGGGGGCTCCTCATGAGCGTTCCCTCCCGCAGCCCCCTCCCGGCCGCCCACCCAGCGATTTCCCTACACACCCCCGAACTCCCCCATCCCCCGGCTCTCACCCGCCGATGCCGACGATGATGTTCATGGTGCGGCAGCAAGCCGCCCGCGCTTCCCTTACAGCCTGTTCCTATGGGGGGAGACGGAGAGAACAGGGGGTCCGGGAGCTGCCGCTCGTCCGAGCCGGGACCCGGTGGAGGAGAGAGAGAAGGAGGGAGGAGAAGAAGCAGAAGAAGGTGAGTGGGGGGGGGAGAAACAATCGTCAACTACAGAGCAGCGCCATGGTCCCGGGAGGAGGGAGCAGCTGGGCTCGTCGGGGCCGCACCGAAGCGCTCCGCAAAAGGGGCAAACAACCGCCGCGCCAAGATTCCCTCACGCTGCCACACGCCCATTGGGCAGCGGGCCCACTCCAACACACCGCGACTACTCAGCCTATACCCAATCAGAGCACAGCACCGTCCACGCTACACCACCCATTGGCTGGCGGGGCCCCAGCTTCCCCTAATGGTAACGCCGCACAGATCCCGCAAAGCCCACTGGCCTGGCCATCTCGCTCTTCGTCCAATCAGAGAGCGGAACCGCTTCGTTCACGCCTCCGTGAGTTAGAAGGGCACGCCTTGGCCCCCCTCCCCTTCAGGCCACGCCCCCAAAAGGGCAGGGAGCCCTACCGGGTGGTGAAGTAGCTTGCTTAAACCGTGCCCCGAGCTGGGATGGAGGGTCGGTGGCTGGGGGCAGCTGCGGGTCTGGGGAGAGGATAACTGATTTGGGGACCCCACAATGCCAGGTTCATGGGGACTCGTCTGCCTTCCTGCTGGGTGTGTGTGAGGGGGGCTTTGAGGGCTTGCAGAACAAGGACCCACTAATTCCAGCCACAGGAGGAACCTGGCTCCCTAGGCAGTGCCTGGGGGATCTGTGAATAGGGTGACCAGATGTCTTGATTTTATAGGGATAGTCCCAATTTTCAGGGTTTTCTCTTATATGGGCACCTATTGTTCCCCCTCCTGATTTTTCACACTTGCTATCTGGTCACCCTAGAGGGGAACCCCCAATCCCACCTGCATGGCAGAGCTAGGCAGAACTCACCCCACTATGTCCGCTGCTTGCCTCAAAGAATTACTATTAGTACTATTATTTTATTCCAGTAGCAACCAGTGTCCCTAGTCAGTGTTGGGTCTCGAGGGTGCTTAGTAGGGTACAAACAAATCAGAGAAGACCTTGCCACTGACCTAAAGGGTTTACAATTTAAGGGACAGGTGGCAGGGTGAGGGAGAGATCCACCCAGCTTCCTAATACTAATGTTAGCTCTGACTATGGCCTGGGTACATTCCTTTGTGTATCAGGTATAAAATGAGGATAATATCCACCACCTCGTTGGCACTGGGGTATTGTGAAGATTAATCAGTTAATGTTCCTGCAAAACAAAAATTAAATCTTACTACCATCATTATCACTTGTTGCTAGAAACACAGAGAGCATAATTCCAAAATACGTTGTAGGGCTGAGCAGAAGCATAACTGAATTCCATAAGTCACCATGCCATAAACATACTCCTCTTCCAATATTAAGGTACTGAGTTAATCAGTCTGTACAGCAGTCTGAACTTTCTGCAAGAGTCTTAAAAATTTATACTCAGACATGACTTTAAGAGAGCCACAAATGTATACTTTTAATAGCAGTGCACACATCTATCAGAGAATTCCATTGCAAAGATGCCAAGAACCATTCCTACATTACTATCCCAGCAAAACTCAAGTGATTGTTACTACTAAACAAATCAAGTTACCAATTCAGTTCAACAGGAGGAGAAAATGGAACCCCTAATTCCCAACACAAATGCAAAACTGTATCATCAGATTGTCATAGAAATTTCTGTCCGTTCCAGCTGAGGAATAAGGAGAGACGGACACAGCTAGCCAAGCAAGGAGCCCCGGGAGGGGAGATCCGTTTATTTCAATTGCAATTGGGTTCGAGCTCATAAGTCAGCAAGAACAAAGAAAACACTTACACCAAAGCATTATATGCAGTTGCTTATGATAATCTATCGCTCTATGATTGGCCAAAATTTGCCATCATTACCATACATAATTAGCAAGCTACATGTATCTGCCCCCTTATGACTCCTTATTGTTCATCTATTTGCCCCCTCCTCCTTGCTTATTTTGGAAACTAAGCGGTTAGCTATCTACAGGACGCAGGCACAGAAAGGTCCATTGTCTCCAGGTTTGGAGTTTGGCTACATTTCCTCTTGAAGGAACTTCCTGACTACCTATAGCTGACCCTGCATTTTGTCCTTCTTCTTTCTCCCATGTGTACATGACAAATTTGCCCCCTGGCAGTTAAGCAGAATAATTTTATATCAAGATCAACAGTAACTCTTAAGTTACAACCCAAATAGAGCATACGTAAGCAAGAACAGAAGGAAGCCAGAAACTGCCCAAAACCCAAAGTTAGAAGGGAAAAAATGAACACTTGCACAAAATTAGAAAAATCCAATGGAAAGTATCAAAGCAAGAAATATTTATCTAGAAGTGTTGTAACTGAGGCTGGAACAACAGAAATAACTAGCTCAGTAAAACTGTTTTTATTATTGGGCTTGAGGAAAACATGGTGCAGGTGCAGTTCTCAGTCAGACCATAAATTTAACAGACAGAGTTTTTGTTTGTTTGTTTTGATGCCAGAATGACACCTACTGTTTTCAAAATGTGCAACATGCTGACAAAGGTAAAAACAGCATAACACTTTCTACACCCTGGGATAACATTTGTGCGAGGTTGTTAAATGAGCACTTAAGTACACTAGCAATATGACCAGGAAGCAGACATGGTTTAGAGTGCTTAGCTCCTATAGAATCATAGAGTTAGAAGGGACTACAAGGGTCATCTAGTCTAACCCCTTGCCAAAATGGGGATTACAGTCCTGAATCTTAAATAAATAAATAAATAAACCATTGAATAGGAGAGGATATAGAATGTGGACATCAGTGAGGTTCTGTGGCAGTTGGAGTTTGTCACCTGGATTCCAATAGTCAGTTCTTGGACTCTTGGGTTCTGGAAGCTGTGCAGGGAGGGGAGAGAGACTGTAGAAGGCAGGGGTTAGCTTTAAGTTACACCCTCTTTTTAGTAGCTTTTTTGCTACTCCTGCAGCCCTCTCAATGTACTCATTTTGTACATCGTGGATGGGATTTTAAACAGCACTTGTGTGATTTAAGAGCACAAGTCGCATGGACTTTCAATTGGAAAGTCTTTGGGACTTTTACTTTTTGGATTTTCACTTTTGAAGTCTACACAGCTATGAAATAGCCCCACAGCCCAAGCCCCACAAGCCTGAGTTGGCTGGTATGGGCCAGCTGTGGGTTTTTCTTTGCTGTGTAGGCATACCCTTAATAGCCACACCACCATCTTTCCTTTCTTCACACTCCTATTTACATCTCTTGACTATGGTGGGGCACTGATACCATTCTGGTAGACCAAGTTACAGGTGCCTGAGCATAACTGAAGGCAGGATTTGATCCTCAGATTACTTGATTACATTATGCTTTTTATCATTAAGCTATAGCAAGGAAGGCTGGTTTTGTGGCCAACGCATAGGGCTAGATATCAGTCTATGTAAATTATTCTTGTGCTTCAGTTTGCCCATTTATACAGTGGGGTTAATGATACTTACTTTTCTCACAGTGAGTTATGAGGCTTCATTTACCAGTGATTGTTTAATTCTCAGATACTATGGTGATCAGTACCACGTAAATGCCTACAAATAACATAATACGTAAGGGTAGCTCCTTAAATTAACCTAAAAAGGGTTCTAGTCCCATTTTAAATTGTGTAGAACAGGGATCGGCAACCTCTGGCACTGGTGAGGCCACATCTGGAGTATTGCATCCAGTTTTGGGCCCCTCACTACAGAAAGGATGTGGACAAACTGGAGAGAGTCTAGCGGAGGGCAACGAAAATGACTAGGGGGTTGGGACACATGACTTATAAGGAGAGGCTGAGGGAACTGGACTTATTTAGTCTGCAGAAGAGAGGAGTGAGGGGGGATTTGATAGCAGCCTTCAACTACCTGAAGAGGGGTTCCAAAGAAGATGGAGCTAGGCTGTTCTCAGTGGTGGCAGATGACAGAACAAGGAGCAATGGTCTCAAGTTGCAGGGGGGAGGTCTAGGTTGGATATTAGGAAACACTATTTCACTAGGAGGGTCGGGAAGCACTGGAAAGGGGTTACCTAGGGAGGTGGTAGAATCTCCATCCTTAGAGGTTTTTAAGGCCCGGCTTGACAAAGCCATATAAATCCCTATAAATATCAGTTCTGAGGCCCCTTTTTGGCCTGCTCCTATTTTAGGCCCCAATTCTGCAGATGACTGCAATGGGACTCAGCAGAGGTGCAGGGATCTGCAGTCACAGAGCTCAGTACAGCACTTGGGCCATAGACTTCTTCATCACCTTATGAAAGGCCAGCATCCAGACACCTGCATGGTCCACAGTCCATCTGCTCTGCATTGGGGTATAATGGTAAGGACCTTAGGGTGGATGCTCATGAGCTAGGCTGCTAACATCTAGTGAAATCAATGGCATTTAAGGGCTTAACTCTTTTTGAGCATTTGACCCTTTGTGAGTATATTAAATGAGGTGGGAAATAATAATTAAGACAGATAAATAGTATTCAAAGCACCAAAGATAAAGTTAAGGCTTTGCATTCTATAACAACATACCATATAGAACATTGAAAACTAATGGGCAAATAAGATAGATACTGTGAAAAATGAATGACAGAACATTCAAAAAGAAAAAAAATCAGAAGTGTAAGAAGAAAGGGATAAAGTGGGAGGAGTAACACAGGCAAAGGTGAGGAAGACAAATGTGATAATTGGGTAATTGTAGCACTATATAAAGAATGCTTGTGGCTGATTATTGTTACTCTGTTTCCTGATGAAGGCTGTTGGGTTGGTTCAGAGTGAATGAAGTTGCTTGTAAGCTTCTGTTTACTCTACTTTTTTTGTAAATTAAAAAGTAGCTGTGATATTTTTGTTATCTAGGTGACCAAGATACAGGTGCTACTGTGTGGATTATGTTATTCTATGGCTCTCTGTAAAGTTGTTTGGAAGAGGGATGGGTTTATAACCAAATAAGCAAGCATAATGTGGGAGTAAATAAAAGGCAGACTATGCTGTGGCTCTAAGGGCTATTTTCAGTTAACTTCTTGTCTATGACCCTAGTTCAGTATTGTTTTTTGTTCATGTTCTTATATACTCTAGTGAGTATATAAAACTAATGGTGACTTGCTGACTTTTTTCCCCCCTGTCATAAAAAGCTTTTCATTGCAGTTATAAAGGGTGTAATCTATTCTTCCCATCTAGGACTAGAATCAGAGGTTTCTCTGAGACTTGAAGTTTCTGTAACTATCTTATTGTGAAAGGTAAGAAAGGGATCTCTTTCTTGTATCATATCTATATTATCTTCTGAAGAGGTTTGAGTTTCCAAGTATCTAATCTGTTCTGTTCCTTTCTATGAAAACTATTCTAACACTCTTTTAGAGGCACTATGTTTAGAACTATTTCTTCTTACACTCTCTGTTTTTGTTCTAAGCCTACTGAAGCCTTTATTGCTCAGTAACTGCTATTTAACAGTATTCTGGTACTTCTTGCATATATCACTAAAAATAAACATACTTGTTAAAAATTCTGTTAAACATGTGTAATCCACAGATGTTCATCTGACTTGGCTGCCTTCTGGGTATCTACTAAAGTAATTCCTTTAAAACTCCATTTTAGGAACTGGTTTTTGTGTAGAAGTGGCCTCCTGGTTCCAGTGTTCCCTTTGATGTGGCAAGATCAACAAGCTAACAAGACTTCATAACCACCTTGTGTAGGGAAGCTACTGAAAGACACAATGACTGAGTTCTTGGTTTGCTTTAACTGGTGCAGTGGTGAGCAGCCCCAGCCAGTAAGTACATGCATGCATGGGATTTTTAAGATGCTTTTGAATTTACAATGAGAGCTTTAATCTCTGTGTAGCCTTTATTCTTGTGATCAGCTACACTAAGGAAAGCAAAATATAAAAACTGATAGGGGAACCTTATCTCTAGTAAAAGGCATGAGCTCTATCAGAAGATCTGATATAACACTCATTAGAGTTGCTATTTTCTAGCTGCATAGGAAATTAATTGTCTAACTCACATTAGTGTTGCACCTGTAAACTTTCCCTACATTGAGAAACACAGCTGTTGAATACTTATTCTGCAATTAGGATGTAGTTTCATCAGGACTTAGCATAGACTGCACCAGATGGGAGGCTACAGGTTCTGTTAATGAAACATGACATGGGTATATTTCAATTCAATCCTGAATGTGATGTCTTGTAAAGATGTGATGGAAGTCAAAATAATTAAACCCTGTGAATTGGGGAGAATTCTTGTAATAACTGTTCTTTAAGGACTGTGTCTGGTAAGAAGAGTTGATGAGAACTCTAGAACCCTTAATATAGCCTCCGGAGGCCTACCTATGGGCTATTAATGGAGACTAGGAGGGGAAAAACAAGGATACATAGCCACCCTTAAAATGTATACAGTCAGTGGAGTTTTCTGGGGGAGTGGATTATTTACTCAATATGATAGCTGCCATTTTTGCTATAACTGAGGATTCAATAACACTTCAATTATCAACCTCTATCTGCAGTTTTCATACTTGGTGTTTTTAAAAACTTGAAGCAGGATCTAGATACGGGACATACCCATACAGTTGTGCACAACTCTTCTAATGTGTTTTATTTAAAGTTCAGTTCCAGACTGGGATTGGGGAAGAGAGCTACAGAAGTCTTCCATGTCTGATAACTAATCATTGAGACAAATGTGTTTTAGCTTACACTCCTGTTTTCTTTTAATTGTAATAACAAATGGTTAAAAATTGCCAACTCTGCAAATTCAGCCCGGACTCACAACATGGAAACTCTCTGCAGGCCAGATTTTGCCCACAGTGACACATGGGCAACTAACTGCCTTCAATGGCTTTGCATAAGTTTCAACAGGTCAAAATCTATTGATGCAGAAAAAGGACAAGAATTGGCTCACTCTTAACTCTGCTGCCTCTTCAGGGCTAGAGAGTAAAAAGCAGTAAACTTGTCACCAAATCCCTGATGCTGAAACTGGATCTGTGGGTGGCCTCTTGTGCCTCTGCAGAGGCACCCATGACTTCACTGGGGCTCGGGGCTCCCCATGCAGATAGAGTTCCAGATCTGGAGGTTCCTTGGTTAGCAGACTGGACTAGGAATAATCAAGAACTAGATCTAAGTTAAAAGGTGCAATTTAGGGTCTCCAGAATAGAACAGTACTTCAAATATTGGAGTGTACCAATAATTCATAATATATCTGCACTGCATTTTACTCTAAAACCAAACTGCCTTTGAGGTGTGGCTACAGCCTCTGGAATGTAATATTTGTTGTAATATTTGAAAAGGTTAACATCCTTCTTGGTTCTCACTGAAGAACATTTAAACAACTGTCTCTAGGGCTGAACTTTTCAGTAGAAGTACGCAAGCGACCCTTAGCTTCTACCTGCAGACTTCAAAGGAGGGAGACTGAGATATATTTAGTGCTTCTGAAAGTACCCTTTCTTTGACCATTACCCTAAGGGCTCTGTAAATGCTCCCTAGTCTTGACTTGGTCCTAGACCACTATTGACTAGAGACAAGCAAACTGGCTTTGTGATGCATATAAATGGAAAGTAAATTGTGATGGCAAATCACATATCTTGACGTGAAGGGTTAATATACTACTTTGTGGTTTAAACCAATATGGCTACATAGAAAACATCCCAATAACCACATCAACATGCATTGGTTATAAATCATTACAGACCAACCCCGCATCTGTCACACCAACTCAATCACTGGCTAATGTACTTGTGTGGCACAAGGATAAACTCTCTGGTCTTATAACTAACTTGATACTGGAGAATTCCCATAGGACATCACTCTGGCAAGCCTTGGGTATCTTGTATATCAGGAAGGTAAGTCTTGCTACTGCAATATATTCCCAGGAATATGTAACACTACAGGTGATACTGTGGTAGAAGCAAAATGAATACTTGCCCTCCTTTATTTTTGACTGTCCTGCTCTTCCCCTACATGCTGCCATGTGGACACTTGACCCTCTCTTCCTCAAAAGTGCTTTTAAAAACTAATATAAAGGCTTACTGGGTATCTCTGCTCCCAGTTCAGTTGCATTTGATTAGGTAGGGAGTGGTCTGTCCAAAGCAGCAGCAGTAATAGTTCTGGGAATGCCTATTTATGTACTCTGCTTCCCTGATAGAAATAACTTCTCTCATCTTGCTCTACACTCAGCATGCAGATCCCATAGCCTTCTGGCAAAGGAACTGAAGAGGATTCTCTTTTGGAACTCCTCAGTACCCCCCAGGAAGGATTTTCTAATCCCCAGAGGTAGTGCATATTTTTCAAACAAAAACAAACTTCTAACAAATACTTGTTTAGGGTCCTCTGATCTCAGTAAGACCATTTTCTTGGGATAGAGAAAATTCTCGGGAAAGATGCTGCATGCAAATTGTTGCAGCGTGACCAGCAGCACACTGTCACTCAGTTGATTATTGTTCCACCAGCAATTAAGGTTTCCTACCCTAGGAGTCTCCCGGAATTAAAGATTAATCTTTAATTAAAGATTGTCACATGAGGCAATCTCTAGGAATTTGTCTAACAAAAGTTGGCAACCCTACCAGCAATATTAAGCTTTCTTAAGTCATCCCAATGCAAGACAGGAGAAAAACTGGGTTTAACTAAAACTGACTCCTGGAACCTTGACTTCGTTCAAGGACTGGCTGAGACGCTAGCTTAAAAAAATGCATAAATGTCCCTTATTGCATTTAGCATTGTGGTGCATAGATTTCTAACCCAAGAGGCCTAGACTCGCAAAAATGCATCTGCAAATGGTCAGTTAGACATAGTCAAAGGTGCAAAACAACTCCTATTTAGACTCTCAAATTAAACGTGCAATCTTCAGACCCCCATCCTGGAAACTAATCCGAAGATGGAACCTCTTGACTACAATGAGGCTCTTTGAGGGTGCAGAGTTCCATAGAAAGAGGCCCCAGTCTTGCAACTGGCTCATCTGACTATAGTAAGAGTTTAAAGTTATGTAACTTCTCTATAGCAGTCCTGCTGATGGAGTAAATGTCACATTGAGTCCTCTAGTGCTCCTAATTTGTGGTGGTATCAGACGAAAAGCAAGTGGAAATGGCAGAGGCAGTGTCTAGTCTAAACCACATGTAAGTGCCTTTTTTTATAGGTTCCTCAGTTATGTTGAGTGAAAGACTACAAGTCTGTTCCTTTAGTGCTAGAAAACAGCTTTTTAATGCTTGCTTCAAATCTTCTGCTGACAAACAGATTCATATGTCAACAAAAAACCTTAGTACATTCTGCTCTTTTTAAAAAACAACACTGAAACGTGTTGGTTCTGTTTCCACTAGGAGTCACTAGAAGGTTCTTATCAACTGGGCAATAATTCCCAGACACAACCCTGACTGTCTTATAAGTGCTTAAGCAGAAAATCCTTTACATATTTTTTTTCTCTTCTCTCTTAAAGAAGAGACGTCGGAGGCTAGACCGAAATATGATTGGAGAACCAATGAACTTTGTCCATACTGCCCATGTTGGAACAAGAGATATGAATAGTGGTTTTACATCTGTAAGTATGTACTCTTCAAGATGAGCAGAAATGTGAGACATGCCTAACTGCTAAGACTAAATGTTTAAAGTTGTGAGCATCACTTGCCAGTGTATGGAGAATGAATGCAGCAGAATAGTGTCAGGACAGACCATAGTCTTCTACATCCTACACACCCAGAATAGACTTATTTTAGGTCATTTAACTTGACACTAGTTCATAACACTTTCTCACTGACACACTGCAGTCCTGGCATATACAGTTGTGGGGGGGGAGGGATGGAGTATGTCAGTACTCCATGAGGCCTCATTCTTCTGTCACTCCACTGAAGTACCAGGACTTGCACACCCATTTAGAAAGAGCAGCATGTTGCTAATCTCAGTTTTGTCACTGATACCCTGGGTATTGACATCCCTCCATATGTGGATAAGTATGTCTTGCCGATTAGGATTAATGTTTGAAGTACTTTCTCTTCCTTTCCAATTTAAGACTTAATGCTTTGACAAATAAATGGCATCTACTAATCTACTGTATTCTTCTCTAGGCTGGGTCAATTCAGGACCATATGAAGTCAAAAGGTGGCTACACAAATGGTACTCCTGCAAGTGCACAGCTATAGAAAACTCGAAAGGAGACTGATGCACCAATTTTTGGTATGCTCTGCTCTCTGAGGGCTTCCTAAAGTTCCATAAAAGTTATGAGCTAGCAACTGGTAGGGAAAACTCCAACTACATAATGTAGTTGAATTCAGGCTTCAGCCTTCTTTGTTGAATGGCTTGTATACAAATGTATGGGGGCTATTATAATTGTCAACCTGGTATGGTGATGGTGCAGTACCAATTGGAACACCATCCTAGGTCCCCTTCCAAATGGGAAGACCCCAACCCTATCCCAAAGAACTTAGTGTTAGATTGTATGGCCTTTTTTTTGGTAGGCATTGTTACTAGTCTAAAAGCACTTGCATAAAAACAGTCTTGACTTTCTTCTTTTCACAGAAATTCTGGAAACTGATGTTATTGGAAGACCTCACTTGTTTACACTAATAGTAAAAGATATTCTACTGGGGAATGGAGTATTTCATAGTAATGAACATTTCTCTGAATCTAGTAGTTGGATGCCCACATTCTAATTCATTCTTTGCTGGAACTGTACACTAGTGTTGCTTTTAACTTTATAAATTAGATCTTACTTTTTTTTTTTTGTCTTAAAGCCCAGTGAAGTCTCCACAACACTAAGGCTTTTGTGATGGATACTCTTACAAAATAACTGGGTTCTCCACCCTAAAGTAGGTCCAGGTGACTGGAAAAATAGCTGTTTTTCCATCACTGAACTGTAAGTGCCTAGCATGTTCTCTCCCACTATTATAATAACTGCAACAGATCTTCACTGTGCCAAAGTCTCTGAAAGAGGCTAGGTAATGCTGGATGGGTCTCAACAGAATGCTCAAGACTTTCTTTAGACTTACTTAAATTTATGCAGCAGCAATTTACATTACCAATTGAATTTTAAACTCTCATCTAGAGATGATATTCTAGGTATCAAGCAGTCATGTAGCACTGTGGTGGTTGTTGGGTGGGCTTTTTTTGTTTGTTTTTGGTAGCTGATTGGGTTTTTTTTATTTATTTCCCCCCCCCCCCCCACCCCCATGGTAGTGATGCCAGATCTATCTAACTACAAGTGACAGCCTGTCTTCCAGACACTTAAAAAAAATAAAACCAGTCTCTGATTACTTTGTTTTTTAAATGCATTGGAAGTTCTTAGATTTTTTTTTTTTTAACTGAAGTAGGTGATGTAATGGCCTAAATGAAAGAGAAAATAGACTAGTCTTAATCACTTCTCAAAGAAACATACCACATTTGACACTTAAATGCTAAATTGTATTCTGGGTATATTTGATATATGTATAGTGCTGGCATTTTGAGATGTTGCTTTTGTTAAATAGTCATGAAGGCCAGAAGCACCAAGTTTAAGTATCCCTTGAAGTGACTAGGTCCATAATCACTGTCACAAGTGCATCCATACCCTTTTTTATCTTGGGTAATAGACAATTGTCCTCTCAAACTGTGCAGTTGGTATGGATGCAGCAACTTAAAGTGGTCATAACTTGCTTCCTTGACTTCACTTAAGTTCATGAACTTGAATTATTGCCAACTTTAGAGCATTAACAAGACAACTGGTAAGTTAGTGGAACTCTCATTTTATTTCAACAGGAGTAGCATCAGGCCTTCAGGTTTGTCTTTAAAATATCTTTCAACACCGTGTGATCTGACCACTGTCATGCGACACTCCTATAAATTAGGGGTCTTCTGTGACTGAAATGTGTCAGTGTATACATATTGCTATAAGAGCTGATGTGAAGGCCTAAGATGAGGGGCTGTTCTGTGTCTCTGTACACTCAGAGTAGAGAAACAGTCTTCTTTCAAATGAATTGAACACTATTTTTACTGTAATTTTCTAAAGTGACTGTGCAGTAACTACATAAAGCAAAGATTAATTACTCTTTTTGGCATGTGTATATCAGATTAGAATACATGCCCTGTTTTTAAATAGCAAACTATAGACTAGCATGAGTATCTTATCTGTAATTCTAACACAAGATCTGTCATACTAAGTTTTTCCAACTTGGTTTTTGATCATAAATACTGTAATTGTTCAATAAACACCACCTTGCAAACTCAACTACTTCTGCTTGTATTTTATACACACTTGAAAAAGAACCTTATGCTCCCTTAATAGCTTGGCGTGAGCAGGTTCTAATGAACTTATTAGCCTGAATTAACATTTTGTCTACCACACCTTAGACAAAGGAGGAGGCATAACCAGTTTCAGAATTCTAATAGCTGTGATAAAGAACATATCTTATTGTTAGTGGTGTAAAAACAAGGAACTCAGGCTGACAGCACTTAATCTCTACTGATCTTACAGGCTGAGCAAGGGTCCACTCCCCTCTCCCCACCACTATGCTATTAAAAACTCCAAGGGATTTGAAAATATTTACAACAGCTCTGCTGTAGCTGAATTTAAGCCCTAGTCTTGAGGGAATCCACACTTTCTAGACAAGCTAGCAGGGTAACGTTCATTCCCTCTAGTCAATGTAGTGTAAGTGTCCTATGAGTAGCGGAGATACAGTGCCCTGTTGATAACCATGGAAGATGGCTAGCTCTGCTGGCAGATTCATGCTGTCTAAATGGCCAACTTCAACTAGTCAAAGCTGTACAACTTTCTTACCACAGAAGCAAAGTTAACAGCCTTCACCTTCTTGAAGACCAGTTTTAACATAGTATGCTGATAGCTGAAAAAACAGAATAGTGCATCAATTCAACACTAGTGTAAGCAGAGTCAGGATGAGCTCTACCCTGACATCTGGTGGTGAATTATGGCAAGTGTGGAAAAGAACTCCAGGGGCTGATCTTGTTTGCATAGGCACACCCACTCGCCTGGCATGAAACACAGCAACTGAAAGTGGTTACTTTGGCTGGTGTGGGATCCCCAGTTTCTCTATTATTGGGGCAGGAAGAATAAAGTTTTGTTACCCTGATTCTGTGAGTCAAGGCCAGTGGAACTGTTGTATGACAGAAGGACTGAGTGAGTCCTTCACCATTACCTAAGTAGCACTTGCTTGACAAGGGGCATGGGTTACAAAACACAGTGAATTGAGAGAGGATGGGGACAGGTATTTGTACCTGATGGTATGGGCCCCCTCTGAGGGTTTGAAACACCAATTGCACTGCCTCCTCTCTCCACTGTTTGAATGTCAGAGCTAACTTTGATTCCCTTAGGAGTCTAGTTACAGGCTGCTGAGCTGAATTCACTTTGGGCCAATGGTGCACCAGCACTGGGGCTCCCCTACTATACTATGAGCTGGAATTGCTAAGAGCTGAAATCACAAAAGAGCTGATGTTGTTAAGAGCTGAGATCACTGAGTGCTGTGTTAACTAGTGGGGGAGCCTGAAGCTATATTGCTCAGCAGCTGGCGGAGCAATTTGTGGGGACGACTGGAGGAGCAGCGAGCGGCGTGGAGCCTTGCGGGGCCGGTTGGAGTGGCCCAAGGAACGGCGAGCGGAGCTGTTTGCGGGGACGGCTGGAACAGCTCACAGGTCGGTGAGCGGAGCAGCTTGTAGAGCGGAGCAGTTCGTGGGATGGCAGGAAAGTGGACTGGCTCGTGGTAAAGGCTGCGGCGGAACCCCCACGGAGAAACAGACGGCTGGCCAGCCTCGGATCATGTAAGGTGCCCCTTAACACCCTGCGTGCCCCCCCTTTTACTCTGGGGCTGCACTGACCAGGGACAGAGACTTTGGGTGGTTGCTGGACCCAAGAGACTTTGGGGATGTTGGACTTTGGGGACTCTGGGTGATTTTTGGGTTGCTGGATTCAAGAACCAAAGGGAAAGGACACAGCCCAATTTGCTGGGGTGGGTTTTGCTCATGGTTTGAGTTATGAATCCTGTTTGTGGTGTTTTTCCAATTTTATGCTGATGTCGTTTACCTCATGTTATTAAACATTTTCTGCTACACTCAGACTCCGTGCTTGCGAGAGGGGAAGTATTGCCTCTTAGAGGTACCCAGGGGGGTGGTATGTAATTGTCCCAGGTCACTGGGTGGGGGCTCGAACCAGTTTTGCATTCCGTTATTGAAACGGAACCCCTAGATACAGAACCCGGCCCTTGTTGCTGCCAACTTAGATGGGCAGAAGGGTTACACTAGTCTTAGAGGGTGTAAATTGAGCTTTTTTTGTAATCCTGTTCCATCTGCTACTTATCCATACCTCCTTACACCCCTCTTCTGTGTGACCAGCACAAGCAGGCAAATGGTTGACAGGGAGGGGCTTAAACACCAGGCTTCAACTTTATTAATTTATAGCTGGGGAGGGGCACTACATTGCCCATCCCAGCTTTCATGTACCAGCCATTTATCTGGTTACAGGGTTTCTACTGTAAGCCCCACACAGTCAAGGTAGACCCTCCTTGGTTTATCCCACAGACTCATTTCACTTGTGAAACCTCTTCCCCCTCATGTAATGAGGGGTAATCTGACAGAGGCCACAAGGTAGGGCAGGGAATCTTCAGTCCAAAAAGGTTTCAAGTGCCTCTCTTATAAGCACAAGATCCAACTGGGCAATTTTGGTTCTTTTTAGCCTTTACCTGTACTGGCTAGAGCAAGTGCCAGTGATTTAGTATGGATGCACACCACACCCACCATGCCTGGTACCCCCATCTCCTGCCTGACCCTATCCTTAATGCCATGGAGCCAACTATCAGCCCCAGCATCTACCAAACTCCATCCTTCTTAAAGAGCTCAGTGCCATTGTATCAGATATCACTATCTTCTCCCTCTTCCCACTCCTCCCAAAAAAATTCTCAATTATCCTGGCTACCTCATAGCTCACATTCTTTCTTGCTCTGTTGACATGGGGTGGCTCAAGGGCTTCCCCCAAACTCATCTTATGCACATCCCTGACTAAACTAATGGAGGGTGAGGCCAAACTATCTAATAACTCCACATCTCTCTGTAGCCTAGTCCTTAAATTTAATTCAATGCACTACCCAAGATCATTTTCACCCCAGTGAATAATCTCAGGACACCAGGTGACTGTAGCTTTGCCATCTACGAGTGCTGGACTTGCTCATGCCCTGCCTACCATACCATCACAGGCAAATGGCTTCAGCGTTGAAGCTCAGTTGTGATCCACCAGTTGATGTCCAGCCCATAATTGCTTAAGCCAACATTACAAGCAGCATCAACAAGCACTGGGACCAGCTCCAACCTTCCCTCAGTGCCATAACATTGAAGATAAGTGGCTTCAGCCTTGCAGTGTAGTGATGATCCACCTCATGCCTGGCTGAAATCTGGCCACAATTAATTGCTTAATCAACCCAACATCCGTGAACACTCGGACCAGCTCATACCCTATCTGCCATAAAAAGAGCTGCTCCCCTAGCATGCCTCTCCTGTTGAACTAATGAATCTGTATAGCTTTGGCCTTGAGGCCCACCAGTGATCCACATGCAGATGGGGTAAACTCTCAGAATCTGTTGCCTGCAAGCTAGCAGGTGAAGGGTCCCAGCTGAGGTCCTGGGTCCTATACACCAAGATCTCCTCAGTCCAGGATGAGGTGTCTGTTCTCCAGTTCACCTCCTCAGAATAGTTGGCTTGTCATGGTTCCCATCTGCTCTAAAGTCTTGGGGAAACTGAGTCCCTTTCTCCTTAGGGAATGGTGATCCTAGGGCCACAAATCCCCAGCAAAGCTGTATAAGGAATCCTTGCTGATTTGAGGCTGCCACTCTCCGTGTGTTCATATGGGCCAGACTGGAGATCCTCAAAGGAATGAAAGAGGATACTCCTGCTTAAGCTTCTGATTGCTCCTACATCCTTCCTTTTTGTTGTAAGAACTCAAACCTCTGCACCAAGGAGCAATCTTTTCCCTTCCTTTAGTCCTAGTCTCCCCATCCACACACTTCAGGTTATTTTTAAATTTGCCTAGGTGAAGTATGGTCAGCCACAAACTAGATGTAAAGAGCCTCATTCTTTCGCTCCTTTGTACCTTGTATACTCACATCTGTACAAAATTCTGACTTGGTAGTATTTTATACTCACTTTTCACAGGTGTAAGGAATAACACAATGTATAAGGGAGAAGAGGATCAGGCCCTATGTATATAACAGTGCCACAGTCCTAATACTAATAGATTTCTTCAAATGAATCAGAGGTAGCTGTTTTGAATAGTTTCTATGTTTTATACGATGGGTGTAAGAACTAGATATAGTGGGGAAGCAAAGCATAGGTATCATTGCATCTAAAGTCTAATATGGCAGGTTATCCAAAAATCCAGACTCCAATACTATTTTCTTTTTCAAAGTATTATCAGATACCTCCTGTAAGCATTTAATACCACTTGCATAGTGCTATGCTGTGTTTTTTAATGAGATGTCAGCATATCCTATTATAGGATAATCTTTAACACAGGAACTAGCTTCCCTTTTATAGTAATTACTGTACTACTGCTGCAGGTCAATGACTGGACATAGGAGAATATGGTAATCGGTTAAGTTTAATGTCCATTCTGTGGGAATGGAGACAAACTATTTCAGAAAACACTAGATATTCTTCATACTTAAATCAGTGTTTTTAATTTAGCGGTACAGTAAAAGTTCCTTGTCTATCGTTGCTGAGTCTGAGGGCAGGGATGGCAGGGGGATTCTTAATTTACTTATATAAAATATAAGTTATTAATTATAGTAATTCTGGAAACATAGATTTTATTTATTTATTTATTTTTAGCTGAAGATTATAATACCTGACGGTTTTGGGTTGTCTTTGGACATTACTTTGATCTCAGTCTTGTGGAATTGTCATGAAAACTTAACAGTCCAAGATCAAATGTTACTTATCTGTGCTTCATAATTGCTGTTGGAGGTAAGATTCATGGGGGGCAGGGGGGTGGAGGATAGGGGGAGGACATGAAGCTATTTTACTCTGCTGTCAAAGCTTTCTTTCCTCTGGGTTGTATTTTGCAAGGTTTCCAGATATCCTGCACTGACAAAATATTGTTTTATACAGCTGCACTAGATTATTGGCTCTTTGAAGGATTAAACATCAGAGTGCTTGCTTTGAGCAGGGTTTCAGCTCCTGTACTTTGCGATGTCGTTGTCCTTCTAAAAATTTCTCTTTTCAATAGATCACATTGTTTAAAAGCACTGATAGAGCTCCCTTCTAACTCTTCAACATGTTCCACTAGTCCATAATTGTAGCCTTTAATTTTTGAAGGTAGAGTCCTTTAGCCCTAGACAATATAGGAGAAATGACTCCAGCATTAAAGAGTTAATGTCAAAGGAGTGGAGTCCTGAAATAGAAAGCTAGTTGGCTCATTAGATTACAAATTGGCTTTAGGGCAGGAAACAAAGAGTAAATGCAGTGGAATGTTTTTAGAGAAGCAGAGCTTTTTCCCATAACACTTTTTAAATTAATGCTGCAACTGTTATTTAACCTTTTAGGTTACGTAGGCTGTAGGAAGACTCATGCTATCTACCATCAGGGTGGGGTTAATGCATAGGCATTACAGACCTGCACCTAGCTTCATGGAATTGTGTGATTACATCAGAATCTTAGCTTTCATTATAACAGCATGCCAGCACTGTCATAGTTAAAGCTGTATCAAGACATCTGTTAAAAGGTTGACTATTCTAAGTCCTCTAAAAATGGACATGCTTAGTTGGATTTGTTTGAAATTTAGTGAAAAAATTAGTGGAAAAATCTGAGAGTGGGGTTCTGGAGATATGAGCTGTGGAAAAAATAGCCTTTTTTTTTTTAAAAAAAAAAGCTTCTATGTGGGGTGGGTTGGTTGGTTGTTTTTACCCAGTGTTAGAGTTCAAACTATTCATTATTAGTTGATCAAAATGGTATTCCCAAGGTAGTGCATGAATCCCACTAAATTTTTAGGAGACCCAAAGTGACAATATTTAAGAAAAAGTACATTTTTATACTGTACATGTGCCAATACAGAAAAACAGCTAGAATGTTTCCATTCCTGCCATTTAGTATGCTTTGAAGCTCAACTCTTGGAAATGCTCTAAGATCCAAACCGTTAATCAGATTGTTTTGAAGTTTGGGGTGCCTCAGAGGGTGACAGGGTAGCATTAGTGACCCAGATTTCGGGTTATTTGACCAAGGGGCTCCTTAGTTACAGACCCACCACCACAACTTGTATCCTTCTATTGTTCTGTATTGTTAAACTGATAGGTATGAATGACTGAATGAATTACAGATCTTGAGATGGCTGTGAACTTACCCTGCCATAACATAGCTAAGGATAAATTAATCACCAGCCCTACCTGTGACAAAGAGAGATTTGGACTGAATGGAATTAAAGTATTGTGTGTGTGTGTGGGGGGGGGGGGGGGGGTGAGGCGTGATTTTGTCGGGCACAGGGAGGGGCATGCGGGGGCAGAGGGGGGGGGGGGGGGAGAGGGAAAAGAGCAGTTTGGGGCTGCAGTGAAGGGAGAGGGCTTATGGGGAAGGGGATGAATGGTGAGAGAGGTTGAGGGCTCAGGTGAAGGAGGCATAATGCCCCCAAGCTCTGCTAGTGTACTCCAACCCCCCTGCAGCCCCAGCTTTGCCAGTGCACCCTAAAGATCCTGAATCCTCAGCTCTGCCAGTACACCTCACCCCCTGCAGACCCAGCCCTGCCAGTGAATCTGACACCCTGTACTCCAATCCCCTTGCACGCCACAGCTGTGGCAGTGCACTGCAACCTCCATGCACGCCAACCCCTCCCCTGTGCCCTCCAGCTGTGCTGGGTGAATTGTGGGGTTGGCAGAGTACAGGTATGGGGGTGAATGGGGCATATTAGGGCATTGTTGAATGAGGGCAGAGTGAAGGTTGCATGAGCAATCTTACCTCTTCATTTATGGGTTTTCAGAAGTTCGGGTTTTACTCAACGCAATGTTCTGGAAGGGGACAACTTACCACTAAGCAACTTTACCTCTCCATTAAGATAATTTCCAGCCATTTAATTGATTTCAAAACAAACAAAACCTAATCTGAATGTAACTGATGCAGTGATATCTACCTAAGTCTGCAGAGAACCTGAAGCGATGCCTCTGAGAAGTATGAATTGCCCCATGCATCTCAATGTGGTATTAATTCCAAGGCCTACTGCACTTGGGGCCCTCTGCCAGTACTGGTCTAGCAAGGGAAAAGGTGTGCAGTGGGCTAGACTGGCTCATCCAAGAAGAGTTGGGAGTGTAAACTACTGGGAGGTGCATCCCTGTTGCCTGGCCTCTCTGGGGGACAGAAGGTACCCAGCTATTCTCAAGGTATGTGGGGGGGGAACACCTGCTGCTCCCCAGGGACGTGCATCCTAGACCACAGCCCCTCACTCTCTGGGAAGCGATGGGGGGACCTATTGCTACTGCCACTCCCAAGTCAGGGGTGGGACCACAGCCCAGAGACAGGGCTACATGGACAGAGCCATGAAGGGCCTTATGCCATGGTGTGCCTTGGGTCCTGGATTACCTTGATCCAGACCTGAAGACATTAATGAATACTGTGACACATCTGGCCCTGTATTATTAATATTATTTATTGGAATTACCCATAGTGCCTACTTCATGGCTGTTCATGTTATACACCATGGCCACTGAAAACAAGTGACCAAAAGGCTATAAGTCTGCTCCAAAAGTGTAGGTCCTTTCTACTTGAGCTAAGGCAGAATCTCCTGTAGCTGTTAGTGTGACATCTGTTTGTGACTAGCTCCAATTCTGCAACCTTGGTTGCTTCACAATCCTTCGCTGTTGTAACTTCCAACTTTGGGTCACTCATCATCAGCCTGCCAGCATGCAGGTTACACCCTGAGTGTCTGTGTAAAGCCACAGTCTTGGTCCAGCAGCTCTGACCCCAGCAGCGTGTCAGCAAATACCAGCCACACTGGCTTCCAGCAGCCTTTGTTACTATTTGCAGGGTGACCCCAAGACATTCTCACTCCTGAATTTTCCCCAAAAAAACATGTTTTGCACTGTCCAGTCTTCTCCTGAACAGTCCAGATACACTAGGTCTGTTGATCCTCTAAGGGGATCAATACTCAACAGCTTGCCACCTTAAATGAAGTTACCAAAACAATTCACAACACTGGATTACTTCTGGTTAAAGAACAAAACAAGTTTATTTAATAACAAAGAGATTTTAAGTGAGTACATGTAATGAGGTATTAAAGTCAGAAATAGTTACAAGAAAAATAAAGATAAAATGCTTTCTAAACTTAACAAACTGAACTTTGCTCAAATCTGTTCCACCTTGTATTTAGCTGTGACAGTCTGATTAAGTTTCCCAGACTTGAAAGACTCAAAAGCTTCTCTCTCACCAATAGAAATTGGTCCAATAAAAGATATTACCTCACCCACCTTGTAGCTCAAATTCTGTCTAGTAGAAGGCAGCAGTCTATGTACACAGGGGCCAGCTCTGTGTCCCTAGTCACCTATCTAAAATGTCTCAGTAATTACAGGCTTCAAACCTGTATTCCAAATATTCTAATTACTAGAGGGTCTGGCTATTGTATTTTAAAATAATTTTCATGAAAATGTAAGCAAGAAGCTCTTCTAGATTTTTTTACATTGACTAATGTTAAATTCACCTATGATACTTCTATATAAAACTAAACTGGACAGGCAAAAAGGTTATGTGGGTAGATTATTACTAAAGGAGTGGGTAAATTATTATTACCCACTCCTTATTCAAGCAAAGCTCCCATTGAAGTCATGCCCTTTAATGCTAATTTCCACATAAGATGTTAAAGTAATAACATACTTTCCTCTAAGGGTATGTCTACACTACGAGAGTAGTTCGATTTTAGTTAAATCGAATATGTGCAATCGATATTAGAAAGTCGAACGTGTGTGTCCACACTAAGGACAGTAATTCGACTTTGTCAGTCCACACTACCGGGGAAAGCGTCGACATTGGAAGCAGTGCACTGTGGGCAGCTATCCCACAGTTCCCGCAGTCCCCGCTGCCCATTGGAATTCTGGGTCGAGCCCCCAATGCCTTCTGGGGGAAAAAAATGTCTCGAGGGTGCTTTGGGGTAACTGTCGTCATCCAGTCGTCACTACCGCCCTCCCTCCCTCCTTGAAAGCGCCGGCGGGAAATCAGTTCGCGCACTTTTCTGGTCAGTGACAGCGTGGACGCCACAGCACCGCGAGCATGGATCCCGCTGCGACCATCGCTGCAGTTGTGACCGTTGTCAACGCCTCGCAGCTCATCATGCACCTTTCACAGAGGCAGATAGAGAGAAATCAGGTGAGGAGGCTATGGCAGCGGAGTGAGGACCTGAACTCCGAGAGTAGCACACGCCTGTCAGAAACCACGACACCCAGCGCCGAGGACATCACGTTTGCAATGGGGCATGTGGATTTTGTTGAACGGCGATTCTGGGCCCGGGAAACAAGCACGGACTGGTGGGACCGCATAGTGCTTCAAGTCTGGGATGAATCCCAGTGGCTGCGAAACTTTCGCATGCGGAAGGGGACTTTCCTGGAACTTTGTGAGTTGCTGTCCCCTGCCCTGAAGCGCAAGGACACCCGCATGCGAGCAGCCCTAACTGTCCAGAAGCGAGTGGCCATAGCCCTCTGGAAGCTTGCAACGCCGGACAGCTACCGGTCAGTCGCGAACCACTTTGGCGTGGGCAAATCTACCATGGGGGTGGTTGTCCTGCAAGTAGCCAAGGCAATCGTCAAGGTACTGCTGTCAAAGGTAGTGACCCTGGGAAACGCGCAGGCCATCATAGATGGCTTCGCCGCGATGGGATTCCCAAACTGCGGTGGGGCTATAGATGGGACTCACATCCCTATCCTGGGACCGGGCCACCAGGCCAGCCAGTACATCAACAGAAAGGGGTACTTTTCAATGGTGCTGCAAGCACTGGTGGACCACAGGGGACGTTTTACCAACATCAACGTCGGATGACCGGGCAAGGTTCATGACGCTCGGGTTTTCAGGAACTCTGGTCTGTTTAGACGGCTGCAGGAAGGTATTTACTTCCCGGACCACAAGATAACTGTTGGGGATGTGGAGATGCCTACAGTGATCCTCGGGGACCCAGCCTACCCGCTAATGCCCTGGCTCATGAAGCCCTATACTGGCGCCCTGGACAGTGAAAAAGAACTCTTCAACTACCGGCTGAGCAAGTGCAGAATGGTGGTGGAGTGTGCTTTTGGCCGTCTCAAGGGGAGATGGAGAAGCTTACTGACTCGCTGTGATCTCAGCGAAACCAATATCCCCATTGTTATTGCAGCTTGCTGTGTGCTCCACAATCTCTGTGAGAGCAAGGGGGAGACCTTTATGGCGGGGTGGGAGGTTGAGGCAAATAGCCTGGCTGCTGATTACGCCCAGCCAGACAGCCGGGCGATTAGAAGATCCCAGCGGGACGCGCTGTGCATCCGGGAGGCTTTGAAAGCTAGGTTCCTGAGTGAGCAGGGCAACCTGTGACTTTTCAGTTTGTGTACAGAAAAGCTGAACCTGCCCCGTTCATTTTGACTATCCTCTCCAGTTACATACCCCCTTCCCCTTCCCAAAAAATAAAATCAGTTCTATTTTGTTAATGAACACCGTTCTCTGTATTGCTGTTTTCGCGGGAATGTTTTAAACCGGGGACGCAGACTGTGGCGGGGGGCGGGTTTAGTGTTGTGATGCAAATGATGCTTCTAAACTCCCGGAATGACAGGCTCCGCACTGGTGCACTGGTTATTTCAATGGAGCCTGCCAGCACTCCTGGGGGGGACTGCGTGTATGTGTCGGCTATGTGACTTTCTGGCAGGGGGAGTAGGGTTACAGATCCCCTGCTGCGTGGATCTGTGAGCCAGGATAAGGACCGCTGCATAAGATCTGTAACTGCCTTCCCCCGCCACAAAGTCACAGAGCAACCCCCCCCCCCCCCCCCAGAACATGAAAACCACCTCCAAGACTGACCAGGGTAACCAGTGACCGCACTGTGTATGTGTCCTAATGCTGCACCTGACCCCGCCTCTGTACCCTGCTAAAGGTGACTGTCCTGTCCAATTACCAAGCCCCTTCCCCCCCTTCAGACAGACTCTCCTCCAAAAGAACAGGATGGAAACAGTAATGATCAGGAACAAATCTTTTATTATGAACCACACATTAAACGTGGGGGGTGAAACTTGCACGGGGGCTTGTGTGAGGTGGGTAGGAAAGGACTTTTCAAATTTTGGGGAATGAGAGCATTCTAGTGCTAGAGCAGTCTGCAGGGGTGGAGTGAAAGTTTTAACGGCCCTTGCCGCCCCTCCTTCTTTGGACTTTGGGTGAGGGGGGTGTGGGACTTGGTGGCGGGGGAGGGCGGTTAGAGAGAGACTGCAGCGGGGCTCTCTCCTCCTGCCTCCGGTCCTGCAGAACATCCACAAGGCGGCGGAGCGTGTCCGTTTGCTCCCTCATTAGTCCAAGCAGCGTTTGAGTCGCCTGCTGGTCCTCCTGTCGCCACCTCTCCTACCGTTCCATGACTGCTCGGTGCATTAGTGACAAGTTCTCCCTCCACTGTGTCTGCTGGGCTGCCTGGGCTCGGGAGCATCCCATTAGTTCAGCAAACATGTCTTCCCGTGTCCTCTTCTTCCTCCTCCTAATGTGCGCTAGCCTCTGGGCAGATGTGGCTGTGGGAATTGGAAAAAGGGAGTGAATTCCTGAGATAGATCAATGTATCTGTGAACAGAGAACATAGTCTTTCTCTGTGAACAAGACCATGCAGAGCACCTATCACACGCGCACTGAGGACAAGGTCGAATTTTCAGCCCTTGCCTACAGTGCCTGCGGTCTTGCTGTGGCGAGCTGAGTAGCGGGGCAGGACACCGGACTTTGTCTAGCTGGCAAACATGGTAAGCCGTAGACTTGTGGCTGCTTAAAACTTTAAGAGTGGCACTGGCCTCCTTTCGCATAGAAAGCAATGCGAGTCTCTGCTGGCAGCAATCCTGCAAGCATGAACTCTGTCCCTGTCCCACCCCCTCGCGGCTGTAAACCGCGTGGCTGTAAACCGGCGGTTGCAGTTCTGTAAAGGAACAGGCAAGCAGTCCCAATACTAACTGTCCCCTACCTAATTCAAAGCAGGGCGTCATGCCAGACATCACCCTCCTGAGGGTCTCGGAGAGCCAGAAGGAGAAGATGCTTCGGGACAGCCTGCAGAAACCGGGGCCATTTGCTGCTATGCTCTGCAAGGCCATGATCCCCGAATACCTGCTGGCGTTGTGGCATGGAAACGTGTCATACCACGGGGGGCCTAATAAGCTCTCCCTGCCCAGGAACCTGATAGTTAGGCTGGAAAGACACCTTCAGGAGGCCTATGAGGAGTTCTCCCAGGAGGATTTCGCCTCTATCCCAGGACACATCGACCAGTTTTTGGGTTAGGTGCCCTTGGAGGGACAAAAGAGTGGAGCGTCTTGGGCAGTATAATCATGAAGCGGACATTGTGAAATTTTTTTAAAATAGTTCAGACTATATATTGAAGCGCCCAAAGACAGACTAATCATGATACCCTTTCTTCAGATTCCCGTTTTGTTGCACTTTACTCTTTACATGTTTTGAAGCACTTTACCCATTGTTAATATTTTAAATGTTCCTGTTCTGTTATAAATAAATGTTTACATGTTTACAGCACTTACTGCTTGATCCTTCCCCTGATTCTGTGTCCGGGGTAAGGGATGGGGAAGGTTGGTAGGGGATCTCTGTGAGGGTGATGAAGAGCTCCTGGCTGTCGGGGAAATCAGGGGTGCCAGCGCTGTCGACTGCATCGTCCTCCTCATCTCCTTCTTCATCTTCCCCGTCCGCTAACATGTCCGAAGAGGAACCGGCCGAGGACAATATCCCATCCTCAGAGTCCACGGTCACTGGTGGGGTAGTGGTGGCGGCCGCACCTAGGATGGAATGCAGTGCCTCGTAGAAACGGGATGTGTGGGGCTGGGATCCGGAGCGTCCGTTTGCCTCTTTGGTCTTCTGGTAGCCTTGTCTCAGCTCCTTGATTTTCACGCGGCACTGCGTTGCATCCTGGCTGTATCCTCTCTCTGCCATGGCTTTAGAGATCTTCTCGTAGATCTTTGCATTCCGTCTTTTGGAGCGCAGCTCGGCAAGCACGGACTCATCTCCCCACACAGCGATGAGATCCAAGACTTCCCGATCAGTCCATGCTGGGGCCCTCTTTCTAGTCTGGGATTGCACGGCCATCTCTGCTGGAGAGCTCTGCATCGTTGCCACTGCTGCTGAGCTCGCCACGCAGGAAATGAGATTCAAACTGCCCAGACACGAAAAGGAATTCAAATTTTCCCGGGGTGTGGCTGGTCAGAGCATCCGAGCTCGGACTGCTGTCCAGAGCGTCAACAGAGTGGTGCACTGTGGGATAGCTCCCGGAGCTATTAGCGTCGATTTCCATCCACACCTAGCCTAATTCGATATGGCCATTTCGAATTTAGCGCTACTTCTCTCGTTGGGGAGGATTACAGAAATCGATTTAAAGAGAGCTCTATGTCGAACTAAATAGCCTCGTGGTGTGGACGGGTGCAGGGTTAATTCGATTTAACGGTGCTAAATTCGACATAAATGCCTAGTGTAGACCAGGCCTAAGTGAAGTAATGCTGGAATGTCTTCATCTACATACATAATCAATAGTTTATTAAGAATATGTGTGCTCTACTTTAATTCTGGGATTGCTTTTCTGTACCTGTCCAAGTGGCTGACCTAAAAAATATTAACCTACTGCCCCTGCCAGCACAAAGGGGATCATCTTTCTACTTATTTAGAGAGAGGGACAGAGATTCTGATCTCAGTTACAGTTGTGTGAATGGGAATAGCCGCACTGATTTAACATGAAATTAGTAGGGTTACTCTGGGTTTACACTGCTGTAACTAAGGCCAGAACCTGATCTGAAATGTACTCAATTATCAGGAGTGGGTTTTGGTACCTGAAAATATCTCCCTTGTTAAAGCTGACATTTGTAAGAAAGTCAGCACTACAACATACCAACAAAAATATGTGAATGGAAACCACCCAGATTCTTCAACAAAATTAATTCATAGATTCCAAGGCCAGAAGGTTCCATTGTGATCATCTAGTCTGACTTCCTGTATAAGACAGGCCATAGAACTTCCCCAAAATAATTCCTAGGGTATACCTTTTAGAAACACATGATCTCTAGAAAATCCAGTTTGAACAAGTCATACATCCATATTTTTCCAGGGGGAATGATTTCAAAGGCTGATAATGGAGGAAGTTCATTACCACCCCCCTCCCTACTAGAGAAGGTACATATAATGCCCCAACACCACCTGCACAATTGCATTTTCAATACAAAGTATCCCAACAGTATTAACCCTAATTCAGTACAGTTTATTTTAATTCCATAAGGTTTGTTCAGGATATTGTCAGTCTGTCGTAATGTCTCATTACTTCTCACTGTTTAAGCATGCTAAAATGGGAGAATGGACCACTTGCAGTCTATCTGTTGCTGACACAGGAACAAAGTTCTGAATGTTACTGAGAAAAAATGCTTGTTTGGCATAGTCAAAGTAAAAAGAACTTCTGTAGATCAAAATAGTAATTATTTACAGAATTACATTTCAAGATGATTCAAGTTCCTAGGGCCAAAATGTGATTTACTGTAAACTTGCAACAATAGGGTGAGGAATTGCCTCTGGATGCTACATTTTTATTTCTATTTGGTTTTTAAATCCACCATATGCAATGAGGGGGAAATCACATGCACACAAGCTCTTTTCCCTCTCCCCCTTCCCCCATAAAACAACTAATAATCATTGTTTGTTCATGAATACATTAGTTTTATAAATTTGTTGAGTTTGTTCCCCAGTTACTTCACCTTCTTGAAACCAATATACAAGCTGATAGTATCAATGATTTTCCCTGGTTTTTTTTCAGTGTTGTTGCTATAAAAGAAATCTCTACCTTCATCAGTCATCATTCCTATTACCATATGATGAAACACATTTGAAAAGGGTTTAATGAAGAGTCATATATGCTCATCAGAAAAGATTACAGGGATCTTGGGCCTGATGCTGAGAGGTGCTAAGTGTCCTTGACTCACACTTCAGCAGGTGCTGAGCATCTGGCATGATTGGGCTTTTTGTTTTCAGTTTTGATTAGCTCCATACAACTATAGTGATGTATAAAGAATAAATAAGAGTTTCAGAGCAGTTCTATTAAAAATGAGTAACAGACAGGCTATTAGTTTATTATCCAGAAATTGTCAGGTGCCACAAAGGAAAGGCAGCACATGCTGAGATATACATCAGGGACTTGATGGCTTGGAATATTGGTAACAGACAGAGCTTGTCATTTTTAGGTCACTATTTCATATGCAGTTGGAGTTGGAAACTAGTGTCCAAAGTTGTGTTCCTCTGGAACCATTGCAACCCTGATCCAAAGCTCTATGTAAAGACTTGGTGGCCTCACTCCAGTGGCTAGTATAAAAACAATTTTCATCAAAGAGCCAATGGACTGATTGATTTCATACCAAGTGCTCTACCCTCCCAACTCTAGCCATTTTCCCACCCTCCCACTGTGCTGAGTGTAATTTAATCCCCTTTTAAATTTTTGTCTGTTGTTTCACTTTTTCCCCTCCCCTCTTTCCATAGGTGCTGGAACTAGGGGTACTGCTGCACCCCTGGCTTGAAGTGGTTTCCATTATATATGGGGTTTAGTTTGGTTCAATGGCTCTCAGCACCCCCACTATACAAATTGTTCCAGCACCCCTGCCTCTTTCACAGCCCTTGTGAGTTTTGGTGGGATTCTACAGCAACACTTGCTGACCAAAGCCTTTGAAAAGAGTTTCTCTTTCCCTTTCTGCTCTGTCCTTGGCAGGAAAAGGAGTAAACACAGAGATCAGTCTCCCACGAAGAAACCATTGGAATATGCCATTATCCTTGTAGGGATATAGAGTTACAAACTTATTCTTTAAAAATTAAAGCTGAGAATGTCATGTTCTTACTTGAGTACTGGGACTTTAAAAAAAGCATCAAACAGTGGGAGACAGAGCTATGGTGTGGAGTGGGAGGCACATCAGCTGTTTCCCTAATTACAGGAGGAGAGTATAGAGACAGCAGTAAAGGAAGGAGCCTCCAGAAGGGAGCAAAGTGTGGAAGGTAGTACAGAAAGCCCAGCTTGAGTGTATATGTGTTTGAGGGGGCAGTGAAGGCCACCTGCAAGCTCAGCAACAGGCTGGTCCTATGTTTGGCAACAGAAACTGAAGCCATCACACAAGCCCTTTGCATGCTCCTTGTTTAATGGTGCAGCAGCAACACTCCAGAGGGATGCTGCAGTTGTCAGAAGAGGGAAACACTCAATTGGGAGTAGCAAGCAGGATGGAGGGGGCCTGGCCTTGTCCAGGGCCTTAGAAATGCAATGCAGCAGCCAAACCCTTTGCTGGAGGGCAATAGGGACAACAGTTCTGCCCTGGTTCACCAAGGACCGGCCCCGTCATCCCCACCCTCGTCGCCTAAAAGCTTTGTCCTGAGTTGGGGGGGGGGGCACAGCAGGGCTAGGACCGTGCGGGGCCTCGCTCCCCTGCTGGGCAAGGCATGCTCAGGGCAGCCCGACGCTGCGGGGATGGGCGGGCAGAGCGGGACGAGGGCTGGCTGCCGGACAGAACCTGCCCAGGAGGAGGAGGCTGCCCAGTGCTCCCGGAAGCGGGGGAAGGGCGGTCACATGTCCGCGCTGGCAGCCCGCTCCTACCCAGCCGGCTGAAGAGGAAGTGCCGCGCGCTCTGGGGGGGGGGCTCAGTCGGCGGCGCTGTGCAGGTTCCGTGTGCGGGCGGTGGCGGGCCCGGGAAGGCCGCTGGCGGAGGGCGAACCGGTGCCGGCTGCTGCCCCGGCGGGCGGAGGAGGAGGATCAGGATGAGGCGCGCCTGGCTGCTGTGGGCCGCTCTCTGGGCCCTGCTGCTCCCGCGGGTAAGGGGCTGCCGTGCGGGCGCTGCTGGGCCGCCGGCCCCCGCGATCGTGGGGAGGGCAGTCGGCGGGGCCGGCAGGGTACTAGGGAGTGAGCCGCAGCGGAGGTGGGGGCTGTGGGGGAGAACTGGGGTGGGGGCCGCCAGGGTGCTGTGGGGAGGAGAGAGGGGAGCAAGGGCTGTGGGAGAGAAGTGGGGGGGCAGGGGCTGTGGGGAAGGGGCCACGAGAGTCGGCAGGGGGGTAAGAGTTGGACCTGTGGGGGGTAGGCCGGCAGGGGGCTGTGGGGAAGGGGGGCGAGAGCCGGCGGGGAGTTTGGGGGGGGAGGAGCTGGGGGTGGTGGTGAGGGCACCGGCAGGGGGCTGTGGGAAGAGGGGGGCGAGGGCTGTGGGAGAGAGCTGGAGCTGTAGGGGGAGGCGAGGGCCGGTGCAGTGGCAGGGAAGGGGGGGCAAGGGCTGGCAGAGGATGTGGGAAACGGGGGGCGAGAGTCGGCAGGGGACTGTGGGGGCGAGGACTGTGGGAGAGAGGTGGAGCTGTGGGGGGCGAGGGCTGGCGCGGGGGTTGTGGAGTGAAGGGGGGGGTGAGGGCCGGCAGGGGGCTGTGGGAAGAGCGGAGGGGGGTGCGAGGGCTGGGGGGGGGAGAACTGGAGCTGGGGGGGCAAGGGCTAGCAGGGGGCTGTGAGGGGAGATGCAGTGTGGGGCTGGGGTGGTAGACCTGGGGGGGGGGGTGGCGGCATGATGTCATGTTGAGGAGAGGTTGGTTGGCATCATATGGAGGGTGGTTGAGTTCACAGTCCTGGACTGTGCAGTGTGAGCTGCAGGTCACAATTGCAAGACTGTGGAGTAGGGTGATGAGATGGTAGTGGACATGGGTCCTAGTCATGTGGGCTGGTGTGAATGGGTTTGGGTGTAGGACTGCTTGTGTGAGCTAATATGATTCTGTGTCAATTCTGCTGTGTGCAAAAGGTGTCTTTCTATCCCAGCTGGTGAACTGGTTGTGATGAGAACCAGTCATTTTCTCCCCTGTTGGGAACTCTGCTCACTTTCAGAACCAAACTCAATCACAGCTTGTTTTGTTGAAGATCTGAAATGTCTGTCTGAAAAAGATGGATTGGCTCTTTTGGGTTTTCCAGTTCCTATCCAGGATCAGAAGTAAAACTGCTTTAAACATTATGACAGAGGCCATCCTGGTAGTATTTCTAGCTGGGCCTGAATTGTCAGGGTATTTCCAGTCCAACTCTGCAGACTAAAGGTCAGAAAAATGTCAGATAAATATGCAATCTTTCAGATGCTTCCTAACCTCACACCTGATCTTTTGAGGTCCATTCTATCCATAGGTCAGTGCTGATTGGCCTCCTCCAACAGGAGGAAACTTTTTATAAACATACCTATTGTTGCTACTTATCAGCTCCATAGCGGGCACCTTAGTATAGCTGGTGTTTTGAGTACAGTGTTGTATTGACATGCTCTTAGTAGGATTATGTAACATGCTTAAAACACTGGCGGTCACCTAGAGCCTGTATACATTAACAATGAAACTATGGCTACTGCTAATGGAAGTTAAATGGTGATAGCAGTGTTGGGAACGTTTAGCAAAACAATGTAGTGTAGTGTTGAAGAACAAGTGATCACTTCTTTAGAAAAAAGATTACTACTGATGAAAAATTAGCACTGCAACTTTCATAACACCATATTTATTTATACCTCTCTCATTCATACACAAGAAAGTTCCAATAATGGAAGGGGCTAATGTGAAAGCCTCTAGTTCTTGCTGCTCAAACTCGCTCCTGTCTCCATTTGAAGTAAGATGATCAATATCATGACTTTTAATTGCCAGCAGTTTATATTTTTAGATGAATGGGCTTAGTTTAAGAGGTAAAGATTGGCATCTCTTTTGCTTATAGTAAATCATTAAATAACTCTTCAAAATCTGTCTTAACTTTATCTAGTAACTGAAGGACTGTACCTTTAAAATACTAACAAAATGTGGCTATTTTCACACTTTGCTTTGTGAGCAGATGTTCACTCTCAGAGCCTGATAAAATGGGTTGCTTTTAATAAGAATTTTTGCCATTCAAACAGGACAGACCTAGAACTCTGAAACAACTACACAGGAGCACCTCTTGCTTTTTTTCTCCTTTTATCCCAAGGTCTCGTTTGCTATACGAGATGGTTAATGCCTTTCAAAGAAGATCACAGAGAAATACAAGCTATTAGTGAACTTCCTATATACATGGCAGGCATCAAATTCCAAGCGTCTCTTTTTCTACCTCTCTCTTGGTTATTAATATTGCTTAAGTCTATACCTGGCAGATAACAAAAACAAAAAGAAATCTAAAACCTACAACAGGGCTTGCCGACTCCTTTTGCTCTATTAATTCATTCCTGATGTTAAGGTAAGTGCCTCTTTCAAGAAGAGTCAAGATGACCAGCTTTAAATTATGGCATAATTTTCCTTAGTTCCCAGTCAATTACTTTCTTCTGGCAACACCTAACTGAAACAAGAAATGACACCTTTTCTTTCATTAGTCACCTTCTAGATATCATTTTTTTAAATTATAGATCTTTATCTGGAACATGGAAAAGAAATGTTACATATTTCCTTTATTGTGGACAAATTCATATAGTGCCTGACTATTTTATGAGTCTGCATTTGTTTTATATTTAATCACGTATGTATCAAACTGGGAAATTAAGAATTTAACTTAAAAAAAAAAAAGGCTTTTAAGTATTTATAATAAATATAGTTTCAGAATCCATCCTCTAATGTGCCCCTCCAACAATCTTGCCAAAAGACTGTTGGCAAGAATTGTGAATAATATATTCATTTTTAAAAAAACATAATTATAGGAATTGCCATACAATAACATGTCCACAGCTGGAGTTCTTCTTTGTTTCTGTCAGTTAGTGGCCAGCTTTGAGAAATACAGGTGAAAAGTGCTATATCAGAAAATTATTATGAAATTTGGTTACTGACCACTTTCAGAAATCAATTTTCAGACGTTAGCATCTTAATTTTTCTTCTGTGCCTGCACACACATACAAGGATTACATCATGGTATAAACTATAAAATCCTGTCTTAAAAATCCTATAAAATCAGGATGGATAAAAATCAATGATTTAAAAAAAATAAAAAAAATCTGATTTTTTTTCTTTAAATCAGATTTTTTTGATATAGCTCAAAGATATCTCATTATGGAATAGGGATTATAAATTCTAATTCTGTAGTATGAGACAATATATTCATGTAATGTTTAAAAAAAGTTTTGTAAATGAGTTCCAATAGTTCATGGATTGGGGACCCAATCTCATGGGGCTCCAGGAGCTTCTGTATAGATTATTTAGGTTAATGTTTCTGTCTTCCCAATGGGACTCAGTGCTCAGTCTAGAACAGGGGTGGGCAAACTTTTTGGCCCGAGGGCCACATCTGGGAATAGAAATTGTATGGCGGGCCATGAATGCTCAGAAAATTGGGGTTGGAGTGCAGGAGGGGGTTAGGGCTCTGGTTGGGGGTGCAGGCTCTGGGGTGGGGCCAGAAATGAGGAGTTCAGAGTGCAGGAGGGGGCTTCAGGCTGGGGCAGGGGAGTGGGGTGGGAAGGGATGCAAGCTCCGGTTGGGGGTGCAGGCTCTGGGTTGGGGCTGGGGATCAGGGGTGAGGGGTTCAGAGGGTGGGAGGGGGATCAGGGCTAGGGCAGGGGGGTGGGGTATGGGGAGAGGCTCAGGGGTGCAGGCTCCAGGCAGTGCTTACCTCAAGAGGCTCCCGGAAGCAGTGGCATGTCCCTTCTTTGGCTCCTACGTGGAGGCACAGCCAGGTGACTCTGCACGCTGCCCCGTCCGCAGGCACCGCCCCTGCAGCTCCCATTGGTGCGTCAGAGGGGGGGCCATGCTGCAGCTTCCAGGAGTCTCATGGAGCAGCCCCCAACCCTGCTCCCCGGTTGGAGCGTCAAAGGGGGGTCATGCGGCTGTTTCTGGGAGCCGTGTGGAGCAGCCGCCAACCCTGCTCCCCGGCTGGAGTGCTGGAGTGGGGCAAGCTTCAGACCCCGCTCCCCAGCGGGAGCTCGAGGGCCGGCTTAGAACGGCTGACGGGCCGGATCCGGCCCGCGGGCCATAGTTTGCCCACCCCTGGTTTAGAAGATACCATCAAAGATGCTTAGTTTTGCAGTTCTCAAACTGTGGATTTGTGTCTCCAGAGATAACGTGCTTGTTAACAGCAAAAATGTTTTTAAATAAATATATAGAGGTGAGAAATAACAGACCTCAACCCTACTGTTCCTCTGCAAATTTGTGTACACAGAGTCAATCCCTTATCTCTCTCTAAAAGTGCAAAGTTTCAAAAAATTTCAAAAGCTTGAATGTTTAACTAAATTCAAAAATTCATATGCTGGCTTTGTTAAAATATTATATGTTTGCTGTTTAAGAAAAAAATCCAGAATACATAACGTTGTTGTTTTAGTTAAATAAAACAATTTAAATGTCTGTCTAGTGATCTCCTAATACAGCATGGAAAGAAAATCCTCCAAATATTATTGATTAACCTGTTGAATTGGAGATACTTATGAAGTCATTGGGAGGTGAACTATCTGCTTCAATTACCTTTGGTAAATGAAATAACCAAACAATCATTCATTTTCTGATTATAGCTGTAAAACTCATCTGAAAAGTTTTCAAAATAAATCACCTTAAAAATGTATAGTGTACACTTTCTAAAAATGAAACCTACATCTATCTCTGAGTTGTGAAGAATATGTATTAAGGTTATAACAACAAACAAGCATGCACTTTTATGTAGAAATCCATGATTAAATCGAGTCTTCCTGACTAGTGATTTAAATCAAATCCACCCTGTATAAAATATAGCTTCTTTGATTTACAGGTGCCCAAATAATTTGCAACCAAGTATTCCCACAATTTAGAATTAAGTTTAAAATTTAAATTAAATATGGGGTGCTGTGTTTATCCTCCCTTCTCTCCCATCCCACAAAAAAAAGAAAAGAAAAACACCCCCAAACCAACCAGCAAACCAAAACTTCCAGGCCAAGACTGAATCTTTAGAATTGCTGTAACTCCAGGAAAAACATAAGGCTTAATCATACATCTACTGCTCACAAAAGTAAATTTATATGAGCATTCCCAGTGAGGACTATGCACATGAGAGAAGGTATTTAAGATGGGGGCCCATGACTTGTAATATAAATTTGTACACCACATCCCCTATGCTTGCTATATCAGTTGTGTTTTTAATAACCTTTTTTTCCAGTTTAAAGGGAATGTAAAATCTTGTGTTTAGAATGTAAGAATGCTTTCCTGGAGGTTTCTGTCTCTTTAGGTTGCTCTTCACAGGTGTGTGTGTGTGTGTGTGTGTGTGTGTGTGTGTAAAATGAATATGCTGCATCTGAAATGTACTTGAGCATCACTGTTTCCTTGCTATGATTAGCCATGCAAACGCTGATCAGTTTTCCACTTTTCTACCTGCATTACAGAATCAAAACCAAGTTGTCAAGGTTAATCTTGTTACCTGTTCCATTTCTTTTTTGGATATTGAAACTTTTAAGTTGTCCTATTCTTATTTAGAAGAATATTATTTGTCCACTGATAGTGTAAACTGTGTTGTCTAATGCAGAAACTTCATATTGTAGGTAAATGCACAGGAGGGAATCCTGCATGCTTCTGGAAATGGGATACCCCCATTAACAAAGGATTACTGCATAAGTTACAATCCTTCATGGGTATCTCTTCCAAATACCCTGGATAACATTGTAAGTAGTTATGTAACTATACTGTCTAAGAATTATAAAACCAAGAACAGTTTTGGATCAAGTGGAATTTCTAGGAGAAATTACTGAGTAAAATCAATGCTATGTTAAATGTATATCCCAAATTAAAAAACATAGAGGACCAAAAAAGTGCCACCGTGGCTAAACAACTAAGAAACGGTTAGAGGCAAAAAGGCATCCTTTAAAAATTGGAAGCTAAATCCTATTGAGGAAAATAGAAAGGAACATAAACTCTGGCAAGTCAAGTTTAAAGGTATAATTAGGAAGGCCAAAAAAAGATTTGAAGAGCAACTAGCCAAAGACTCAAAAACTAACATAAAAAAATTTAAGTACATCAGAAGCAGGAAGCTCGCTAAACAATCAGTGGGGCCACTGGACGATCGAGTTGTTAAAGGAGCACTCAAGGAAGATAAAATCATTGCAGAGAAACTAAATATGCTTTGCATCAGTCTTCACTGCAGAGGATGTGAGGGAGATTCCCACACCTGAGCCATTCTTTTTAGGTGACAAATCTGAGGACCTGTCCCAGACTGAGATGTCATTAGAGGTGGTTTTGGAACAAATTGATAAATTTAACAGTAGTAAATCACCAGGACCAGATGATATTCACCCAGAGTTCTGAAGGAACTCAAATATGAAATTGCAGAACTACTAACTGTGGTATGTAACCTATCATGTAAGTCAGTTTCTGTCCCAGATGCCTAGAGGATAGCTAATGTGACCACCAATTTTTAAAAAACGTTCGACAGGCGATCCCAGCAATTACAGGCTGGTAAGCCTAACTTCAGTACCAGCCAAAATGGTTGAAACTGTAGTAAAGAACAGAATTATCAAACACTTAGATGAACACAATTTGTTGGGCAAAAGTCAATATGGCTTTTGTAAAGGGAAATCATGCCTCACCCATCTATTAGAATTCTTTGAGGGAGTCAACAAACGTGGACAAAGGTGACCCAGTGGATATAGCTTACTTAGACTTTCAGAAAGCCTTTGACAATGTCCCTCACCAAAGGCTCTTAAGCAAATTAAGCAGTCATGGGATAAGAGGGAAGGTCTTCTCATGGATCAAAGATTAAAAGATAGGAAACCAAGGATAGGGATAAATGGTCAGTTTTCATAACGGAGAGAGGTAAATAGTGGTATCCCCCAGGGGTCTGTACTGGGACCAATACTGATCAACATATTCACAAATTATCTGAAAAGGGGGTAAACAATGAGATGGCAAAATTTGCAGATGATACAAAATTACTCAAGATAGTTAAGTCCAAAGCAGACTGCAAAGCGTTACAAAGGGATCTCACAAAACTAGGTAACTGGGCAACAAAATGACAGATGAAATTGATAAATGCAAAGTAATGCACATTGGAAAACATAATCTGTACTAGACATACAAAATGATGGGGTCTAAATTAGCTGTTACCACTCAAGAAACAGATCTTGGAGTCATTGTGGATAGTTCTCTGAAAACATCTGCTCAATATGCAGTGGCAGTCAAAAAAGCTAACAGAATATTAAGAACCATTAGGAAAGAGACAGATAAGACAGAAAATATCATAATGCCTCTATATAAATTCATGGTATACCCACATCTTGAATACTGCATGCAAATCTGGTTGCCTCATCTCAAGAAAGATATATTGGAATTGGAAAAGGAACAGAGAAGGGCAACTAAAATGATTAGGGGTATGGAACAGCTTCTGTATGAGGAGAGATTAAAAAGACTGGGACTTCAGCTTGGAGAAGAAAAAAGAACTAGATAAGTTCCTGGAGGATAGATCCATCAATAGCTATTAGCCAGGATGGGCAGGGCTGCAACACCATGCTCTGAGTGTCCCTACCTTCTGTTCGCCAGGAGCTGGGAGTGGGCAACAGGGGATGGATCATTTGATGATTACCTGTTCTGTTCATTCCCTCTGGGGCACCTGTCACTGGCAACTGTCCGAAGATAGGATACTGGGCTAGGTGGACCATTGATCTGACCCAGTATGGCCATTCTTATGTTCTATGTTCTCATTAGGATAACTTCTAAATGGGTGCCACTGCTTATTTGCTGTCAAAAATAATCATAAAAAAGAATTTTTTAAATTTAGCACTGTGAATATATATTTAAGAGCCCAACTTCCACAATACCCCAAATGATACTGTCATGCTGTTTAGACACCAAATTTTAATGTTTTTAAAAAACCTTTCAAAGCCTAATATTGAAATGCATTAATGAAAGTTGAGAGAAATAAAAATCAGCAAAGTTTCATGTTTAGATTTAAACACTCATCTACTCCCCAAGTGTTCATAACTCTGATATTTTAGTATCAAGTCAGTTCTTGGCAAAAAAAAGTTAAAATGGTTATAAAAGAAAGTGTAATTGACTTTTGTTGTTTTCCAGACTGAATGAATCTCAAAAAAATAAATGTCAAAATGGAGAAAAATGAACTAGATTTTAAAAATATTTTAGTTAAGTGTTCTTGGAGACACTTTGAGTGAAGTGATTTTGTATGTAATACACCGTATTTTAGAACGTGATCTGTTTAAAACAAGAATTGCCAATATTGATCATCATATGCATTTGGGTAAAATATTAAAATATATATGTTAAAATATATTTAATTGCAAATGGGTTTTCAGGTGGCAGTATTTTAATGATTATTTGGAATTTATATCGCCATGCCTTACTCTTGGTCAAAACTTCTCCTTGAGCCAAGATTAGAAAAATCCCACATATACATGTTAAAGCAGTTTTTTTTCCCTTTCCTTTTGCTACCCTTGATGTGATTGGTAAATGCTATAGGTTTGGAAATAATCAAGAGAAATATTCTTTCCCTTGATTGGCTTGCTAAACCCAGGGTTGTGAGTTCAATCCTTGAGGGGGCCATTTAGGGATCTGGGACAAAAATCTGGGGATTGGTCCTGGTTTGGACTAGATGACTTCCTGAGGTCCCTTCCAACCCTGATATTCTATGATTCATAAACAAGGCTGACTCTGTACAAAACCAGAGGAAGTGTAACAGCCATTTTTCTGTCAAGGACCTACTGTGGCCAAACATAACTTGACTAGCCAAAGAAAACAGCTTGTTTTTTTAAATAGGACTTAATAAATGTTTTTAAAACTAAAATTAAATATACAGAAAAATTATTTAAACTACTAGTACTTTGTTTTAGGGCTAGCCTACTGTCTTGGTGTGAGTGTTGCAAGAGAACCAGAATTTGGATATGTATCTGAGTCACTGCTTCTTTGGCTGGTGAAACTCGTGTATGACATAGTTGGATTCTTTAGAGAGTTGCTGTCTGCTGCTCATCATAAACATATTCTGAAGACTAGTTTACAGAGTAGCATTGGCCTTGGAATAGGCTGTAAAACGTTTAAGACTGGTTCAGAAATCTCAAATATACTTAGTTGCTTATTTTTATACTTTTAAATTGTTTTTGTGATCTTAGTATTGCAATGAACCCACATGAACATGTCCCAGAAAGTTTATTCCTCTCCCCCCTACTGATTTCCTATTTTGAGTCCACATTGCTGAGTCAACTATCCCATTATATTTCTTAGTAGGTCTATTTACTCCCTGTAAATAAATGTTTTTGTGTTTATAAATAAATGGGAGAAACCATATTGGAAACTAATCTTTGATTTTTAGTTTTAACTTTTATATAACTTTTGATTTTTGTAGGCTTCCAGTAGTTTGGAGAACTTGACCTCCAAAGTGTTCTGCAGTAATTCTGAAGTTCCTTCTACTCTTGTAATAAAGGACAAGGCAGTTGTAGTGATGAGGGGAAACTGCACATTTGTGGATAAAGCGAGAACTGCTCAAAGTCATGGTGCTAAAATACTGCTGATTGCCAGTAAAACTGGTCTAGTAAGTTCTAACATTCTATGGCTTAATCTTTGTTAAAGTGACATTCTTAGTTGCATTTATTGTATTTTGACCTCTGTGGTCGTCTATTTTATGTACTCAAACTACTAGATGAAAAGGGTTATCTTTGTGGTTTTCTACTAATTTTAGTTGCATAATCTTTTAAGTGAAAATTTTACATTATATTAAGCATTAATATAATCCAGTACCTGTACACAATCATTGCTACAGAAAACAAAATCACTAAAAATATCAACTAATACAGAAGAACAAAAAGAGAAAAGTCGACAGTAACAACTGCAAGATAAGAACAGTTCTTTTAGATCATGTCTTATCACTTTGCCAGACATGCATGTCCTATTTTTCTTGCTCTTTTAAAATATTGGATATCTTTTTATGTACATTATTCTTGCAATTGCAGTTTGCGCAAATACATTTCTATACAGCAAAATACAATATTAATAGTATATCATCATTGATAATTGTTACTTTAAAAAAACTGAGTTAAACTTGTTCTAAAAGGTGGGTTATCCGAGTCAAACTATTGAGTTTTGATTATCTACATCAAAGCATAAGACATTTACCAGAACATCTCTGGGTCTATAATGTCAGCCTTTCAGTGTCTGTAGCATAGTTTTCCTTAAAATGTCTGAGAGTTTTTCTCTGTAGCTTTGAATCGTGTCTGCTGATTTTTGTTTGTGAACATAAATACTGGCATTCAGAGGGTATTCTGCATATAGAGTTGTGTTCTGAAATATGCTATCAAGTCCTCTCATATAGGTTTTTTGTTTTAGTCTTCTCTTTCAGGTAACAAGACTGATGTACAAAATGTAACCATTCCAGTTGCTCTTGTAAGATATAATGATATAATGGATATGCAGCAGGTAAGTGACTGATACAAATCATAAGTGATTACAGTATTTTATAATTTTTTTCATAATTACATTTATGATCTATCATTATTTGATGATCTGCCCCAATATTTTTATCAGGTAGTGCCCAGTTAGGCATGCATATTCTCTTTTTTCCTTGATTCAAGTGTTTAGACAATATCTGTCTTCTATCTTCATTTTCAGAGAAAGGGGATTGAGATTTCAGTCATGAAAGCATTAACTCGCTCTTTGACTCTTTCAGGCTAATCTGTAAGAGTGTTCCTTCAGCTTATAGTATAGAGCAGACTTTATTTCAGTTGTCCACTTGTTCATGCACTGTGATCTGTTTTTACACTTTATTGAAATGTACAGATTAGAAAAAGACTGACACTGAATTAGAAGAGAATATAGAACTGAAAATGTCATGACCAATAGCCAGCAACTCTTCCTTTTGACATATGGGATGCTGTATAGGACAAAACAAACATTACATGTGAATTACTTTTATTATAGTGTGACAATGCAATATATAATACTAATGTTCCAATAACAGATAGCAGTTGACTTTTCTTTCATGTTATATACAACCTTGATTATCTGAAGCTCAGTAATTCAAAACAAGGTAATTTTTTCTGAGTTCTATTAACTGCATCAAAAGTTACTTCAGATTTCCAAATGTATTCAATGCCCCTGTGATGTTCAGATAATTGAGATTATATTTTTCTGAAATTTGTGATATTTCTTGAATAGAAAGTAAAATAATCATCAATATGTTGCTAGCACACTCCATTCATTCGCTATTGAATCCTCCCTTCCTCATCTCCACTGGCAACTCCACTTTACAGTAACTCCTCACTTAAAGTCGTCCCGGTTAATGTAGTTTCGTTGTTACGTTGCTGATCAATTAGAGAACATGCTCGTTTAAAATTGCACGATGCTCCAATGTCTGGCAGCCGCCGGCTTTGTCCACTGCTTGCAGGAAGAGCAGCCCGTTGGAGCTAGCTGGTGGGGGCTTGGAACCAGGGTGGACTGGCAGCCCCCCTATCAGCTCCCCATTCCCCTAAGTTCCCTGTGCCGCAGCCACCTATCAATTGCTGGCAGTTCAGCTGTCCCTCCCCCCACTGCCATGTGCTACTCCTGCCCTCTGCCTTGGAGCTGCTTTCTGGAACCCCCTGCTTGGGGGGGGGGGGGGGGGGGAGGAAGGCTAATGTCAGGGTGTCCCCCCTCCTTCCTGCTCCTGCACCCCGCTTACCCCATTTCCAAAGAGCAGGGAGGACACATGACAGGGCTCAGGACGGAGGGAGCTTGCTGGCAGGAGCTGCTTTCTCAACTTGCTGATCTATTTAAAAAGGCAGTGTACTTAGAGTAGGGTCAGCGTACTTAAAGGGGCAATGCGCATCTCTCTCTCTGACACAGTGTGTGTGTCTCTGTCTCCGTCTGTCATGCTGTCTCCCCCCCCCCTCCATTCATGCTGCCTTGTAGAGTGTGAGGCTACATTAAAAACAATGTGTTAAGCCTTGAGGGCTCAGCTGATTGCTAGTTCATCATTTAACAGTAAGGCATTCCCTGAGGAATATCCCACCCTCTGACTTCACCACCTCAGCCAAGCTTCACAATCATCATTGCTGTGTACCAGTATTAAATTGTTTGTTTAAAACTTGTACTGTGTGTGTGTTTGTGTATATGTGTGTGTGTGTGTGTGTATATATATTTATTTATTTTCCCTGGAACCTAACCCCTCCTATTTACATTCATTCTTATGGGGATATTGGATTTGCTTAACATCGTTTCGCTTCAAGTCGCATTTTTCAGGAACATAACGACAACGTTAAGCGAGGAGTTACTGTATTCCCTGTGGCCAAACTTGCTTGTCATGTTCGGTTCCTTGTTCTTCTCCCACATCCAGGGCCGGCTCTAACTTTTTTGCTGCCCCAAGCAGCAAAAAAAAGCGCCGAGCCCCCTCCCC